>NC_138168.1:28386245-29047674 GCF_964165515.1 Mesoplodon bidens | reverse complement strand
TTTGTTTTTGTTTTTGTTTTTTTTTAAAATTATTTATTTATTTACTTATTTTTGTCTGTGATGGGTTTTTGTTGCTGTGCACGGGCTTTCTCTAGTTGTGGCGAGCGGGCTCTTCATTGCAGTGTGCGGGCTTCTCATTGTGGTGGCTTTTCTTGTTGTGGAGCACAGGTTCTAGGCATGCAGACTCAGTTATTGTGGCTCACGGGCTTGGTATTTGTGGCACACAGGCTTATTTGCTCCATGGCCTGTGGGATATTCTCGGACCAGGGCTTGAACCCATGTCCCCTGCATTGGCAGGCAGATTCTTAACCACTGTGCCACCAGGGAAGCTCTATTTGTATTTTTATTTGGTTTGTTGGTTTTGCTTTTTCTTCCTCCATTGTGGTTGTATTATTCATGTGTAGTACAGCAGAGTTCATTTGTTTCTCTTTGTAGTCAGGTTTTTTTTTTTTTAATTTCACATTGATTTACTTTTATTTCTTGC
Source organism: Mesoplodon bidens (assembly GCF_964165515.1). Lineage (NCBI taxonomy): Eukaryota > Metazoa > Chordata > Mammalia > Artiodactyla > Ziphiidae > Mesoplodon > Mesoplodon bidens. Next base: position 29,047,190 of record NC_138168.1, on the reverse strand, counting down.
ATGTGTATAAGAGTAACATGCATAAGAATAGTGCACATCACATTTGACATTTTATTTACTTGTGGTTAGGATATGTTTCTCATTAAATCTGATGACCTGAAGCGGGAATCAGACATTCTGTGTTCTTATCTTTGGTTTTCATTGGTCCATAAAACCAAGATGGTAATTTGCCTCCTCTTTGTGTGAACTACTCTGAGTTGTTGTACACTGTGAATAGTGCATCAAGAAGGTTGCATGAACAAAATTTAGATTTAGCAGAGATTCTACTACACAATGAATCCTGATATCTGCCATAGTTGAGACCAGGGCCTGGAAGCTGATGTTTATTTCTTGTTTATTTACCAGAGAAAATCACTTCTTATTTCTTTGCAAACTCTTGTTTTCTGTTTAAAAAAGGAAAAGAAAAATTAAAAAAAAAAAGGAAAAAAGAAAAAGGAGAGATCACTTATAGTTTCCTTATCAAAGGTTTTTCTGAGAATTTAATCGTATGGTGTTTGTAATACCTTGGTACATTATGAATAATCTTAACACATAAGGTATTTTGAGTTTGGAACATTCTAGAAGACATGGATGCATGGGATGATACCGGCTTATTTTAAGATGAAATCGCTGGTGCCTTATTTTTGGCACCTCTGCATGGTGAGAGTTAAAGTCCTACCTCAGAGATTAAGGTATGTAATTTTAGAGTATCTAAGAATAGCAGGATAAAAACTGACCACAGGCCAGCTCAAACTGGCCCCTCCAGTGAGCCTGTGGGCCACTGGTGGGTCATGATCACAAAGTCTTCCAGAGCTCTGCCGTGTTTCCTTTAAAGTTTACCTCTGCTGGAATCCTGAGAACATCTGATCACAGCAGGAGGAAAACTTCAGCTCTCTGCCTTTTACATTTCATCAGCCTGACTCATGACCTTCCCAGCCATTCAGGCAAGGAGTGAAGGAGTCTGTATTTCTGATTATATATCCCAACTTTCCTAGCATATCACATAAAATAAGCACCTTTCTCTGAAGTTTTCTAGTTCAGAGCCACAGAATACTCACCGCCACGCCATCCATGATCCCTAAACTTGAGTCCCTGGAATGGGACTGCCAGGCCATTGCTCCTGGAGCCATGAAGCAGAGGAAGCACTGAATGCTTCTTCTCCCAGCCGGGCCCTAAAGTGAGCAATAATCTGAACGGCGACAGCCACAGGGGAATCATATACTGTTTTTCTTCTGCTATGAGGACTGATTTTTAAAATCACTCTAGAAGCTCCCCCGATTCATAAGTCACCCCCTATATTATGACCAATAAAATGCCAAGGCAGAAGCATCATCCTGCTTCACAGAATACTGAATTTATGCACCTCAGACTCATCAGGAAATATAGGAACTACGAGAGTGGCTTATCTGTATAGTAAATATTTTATTTTTCTGTTTTCATCTATTTGTTGACTAGGCCAAATGCAAAATACATTCTAAAATAAAGAGACGAAAAAAACAAAGTCACCTCCTTGGAATATTTATCTGTCTCTTTCCTGGCATCAGATTGTTTATTCATTTATATTTGTATTTATTATTCATCAAAGCACTTTGGTAGTTAAAGCTTCGTGTCAAGAGATGGAATGCAAATAGTTGCTTCTCAAAAAGAAATCCCAGAACTTTAACCTAGTTTAAATCTAAGTTAATGTACATGGTATATTTTACAATAACATTTCATTCATTTAAATAGCATTTAATAGCCATTACTAAACAAATGTTTCCAAAGCAGCTGATTGTTTGAAATAAACTTTATATTTTGAAAAGCTTTATAAAAAGACTGAAATATTATGAAAATCTAAAAGTGTTACAATGATGTCAATTCATATTTTAGAACCATATCATTCTTCTTCTGATAGATAGATAGATGTACACATCTATCTAGGTATACAGATGTACTTTTTTTTTCAGAATAGTGGATTAAATAAAGTTTTAGTTGTTGCTGTTTTATTGAATGCTTATTAAAATATACTGATATGCAAGATTAGACCTCAATGTTTTATGGCCTAAGGACAGCCACAAACAAGAAAATAAAATATCAATTATAGACTAAAGACTTATAGTATCTTTATTTAAAAGCATGCATTTTCAGTACAAAGTTGGGAGGTGGATTTACTATATGATCACCCTTTACTATAAACCTCTATTATCGGAAAGTGATTATAGATGTCATAAAGTACATTGCAATTGAAATAATGAAATAGATAAAAAGGAATTTGAGGGAAATAATAATGATGAGGCTGCACTAATGTGTCTCACTGTTAATCTAGATGAGGCAGGGGATCAGAGAATAATCATAGAATGCTTTCTTGAAATTTCAACTGTTTAGGAAAATTAAGACTATAAACTTCTGATGTGGAGACCTCTTAAAAACAGCGACATATTTTAATCAGTTGTGTCTAAAGAAGGGTTGTGAAATGTGCAAGGACTTGAAAAAACCAAATCAAATTTATGTTAATATTCATTAAAAATAAATTTCACCCTATATTTCAAAATATTTTGTGGCTCAATCTTGATTATATGTTTTAGGTCCTTCATTGTGCATTCTGACATTTCTTTGTCCTGAGGAGATAAATTTCAAGTGCTAAGTGTATTGCATTTTTCACAACTAATGTAATATATATATATTCACCATACACTTTAGATCCACTTTCACATTCTAATCTGTAAGAATAAAATGCCACTGTAAAGACATTAAGCAATTATTTAGTAACCATCATTAATTTTATTTTTTTAGGAGACTTAGCTACATCATGACTATTATGTAGGCAGAGAAACCAAAGTTCACTCAATCTCAGTTACAAATCTTTGATGACATGTTTAAAGGCACTCTACATACACTCATTCATTTCAAAAAATAAATTTGGTTTGTTCTTCTTTCTTTTTCAAAATAACAAGTAATCCATCCCCATCAAATGGACATTAGTTGCATTCCACTGGAAAATGATTTTTGAAAAAACATACTGAGCAACTGAATCAAATCAACAGTAATAATAAACCACCTTTGATTACTAATTTTTATTGGGTGCCTGACCTCTGTGCTAAAACGATGTGGTACAGTTTCTAGACCAGGACTGTGTGGGTCACTGCCGCTGCTAGTGGATTTTTAAACAATTGAGCTACAACCTTGGAAAGTAGGGATTCATCACGGAAATGCTGACACAACCATAAATGATGCAGGGTTAATTGCTGGACAATGCATGCTATTGGTAGGGGCAGCAGTACTGACCCCTGTTGTATTTTGCAAACTTTCACCAAAGAGAAGTCCTTGACATTTCAGCAAGAAATGCAAGTGTCTTGCATGTTTTTATTTGTGTGGTGTGAAAAGAGGTGTGTTGCGGTATTCATTACCAAGTCAGTTTCTTGGGGTTGGCTAATCACTGGCCGAAATACAAATCCATGATCCCAGATTTTCCAGATATTTGTATGGCAGGCGGATACACAGCAGCAACTTCTGTAATCCCTTCTCCTGCAGTTAGAGCTACTAGAAAAGCTTAATAATATCCCAGAGGCAAAGATGAAACGGTATTTCCACAGCTACTGTTTGCTGTAGAGAGCTTTTGAAGTCAAGCTTAAGATGTCTTTATTTCCCTACCAGAAAGAAGTTTTTTTTGCCCTCTTTTACTCTGGTGTTGTCATGATGATGGCTTTCTGCTTGAAAAATATTCCAAGCAGCTGCAGCTCTCCCATAAAGCATTAGGGAATGAGAACAGCTTTTCATCAGGGGCTGTTGGAATCTGTAACTAGTTTGTCACTGCCGAAACCCACCGCTATGCTGGTAGTGATCTCAATTTAAAACTCTCCGTTTCTTTCTTATCGGGTTTAGGACAGCCACGACTTTCATTGTCAGCTTATTGGGGACTGCCCTCAGTTTTACCTTTTGTGGTTAATTAGGTTCTAAATTGGGTGTAGTGTAGAGTTCCCAATTCAACCTTTGTTCTGTACCATCTAGACAACAAAAAGGAGTAGCCCCAGAATGCACTGCAAGTTAAATTAATTGCAATAGTGGGCAACAAAGTGAAATTTAGATCCAATTTATTTAGTATAGGGGAAGAGATACTACAATACATGTTGATTGAGAAAACCTCCATTTCAGACAATCCATGAAAAGTTGCAAGAAAATGTAGAGAGTAAAACAGCCTTTTTCTTCATTGAATTTGCTGCACAATTGTCAAGTATAATAGGAACTGATGAAATTTGGAGAAGATTGTAGGAACAAATCTCAATTATAAAAAGAAAAAGAAGCAAATCAAACTAAACAAAGAACAAACAAATAAAAGCAACACACCTGTAGCAACAAAGTCTAGAGGGTTTAAAACTTCTCCAGAAAAGGAATACCACAAATATCTTCATACATAAGAAAAAATATGATTTGTTAAACAAGAGGTTGTATTGTACTGACATTATTTTACTGTGAAAATTTAATGCTACTATATATTTAAAAAGTAGTTTATGAAAAGAACATTTTATTCTTGACTAGATATGTTTGTGAATTTTTCAAAAATATATTTTAGAAACAAAACTTGTGGCATTTATATTTTGAACTTTAGCAGAAGGAACTTCAGGAGAAAATGTCTAATTCCAGATATAGATTTTTTTTATTTAAAAAAAAAGAAAAAGAGACATTTGAGGAACTTGTGCCTTGTTTTGTTTTTGGGTATGTAAAGCACTAGGTACTATAAAACTATGAGAACAATTTCATGAGGAAACAAATACTATCAGATGGCTCTCCTATATTAAAGTCCAAAATTACGAAGAATTAGAAATTAATAATTACATTAATTAAATATGTAATTAATGATTATCTGAACTTTAGGAAGTTTTTCTTTAACCTGACAATCTCATCAATGATTTTAAGAGAGTTTAACTATTTCTGAATTTTGAAATGTGTTTTTTTAAATAACCTTTTTACTTCCAGAAATTTGAAAAAGTTGAGATCCTTACCCTATTACTCTTAAAAAGGTACATAATTTGTTTCACAATTGTAGCTCAAATAGTTCAATATCAAAGTTGGGAAACATGACTGATGGGGTTAGTCCTAGGATGAGTATTATTTAATAATTCCATCAATCATCTCAAAACATGCTCATTTACTTAGTTAATAACATCAGACTGGGAAGGGTTATTTAGCACCTTGAAGGACAGAATTCAAATGTAGTGTGACCTTGAGAATTAACAAGTTTCAGAAGTTATCAGAATCAAATTATAAAATCTTATGGAAAATACATATTAATGTAGTACTGTAGGCCTAAAACTCCTGAACAGCAGATTTGAAACTGATTTATTAATTTTACTAAAAAAGAATACCTCAGCCCCACTGTGTCGGGGGGTGGATGGGGGCACTGAATTGCAAATGGTTTTGTTTCTGATAGACAGTATTGCATAGTGGATAAGAGCATGACCGCTGAAATCTGACCTGGGTTCAAATTCTGTCTCTACCTCTCATTATTTTGGGTGATCACTTAATATCTCTGGCTCTCATCTTTTTCATCTGTTAAGTGGTGAAAGTTATAGTACCATCTTCATAGACTTTTGTGAGCATTACACAAGGGGCAATGCCTGGACTATGATAGGCGTTCCATCACAATAAACACAACATTTTGTAACTTATCTGTCACCAGACAAAGAAATGAACAGAACAACTGGGTGTATTTTATCCACTGGTATAAAGGATGTATTTTATCCACAGTCTAAGGATGAGTTTAGATGTAATTTTTGAAGATACTATGGATCATAATTGGCACATAAAGGAGAATGTTTGTTTCAGACACTTTTAATCATCTGTTACAGCACAAGTATATCCTGAACCTTAAAACATAGTTAATGTATATAGAGTACTTTTCATATCTGTGTTTGGCAATGGGGGAATATCTGCGACTTAAGAAACTGAGAGAGTTTCATTGAAAGGAGAATTATGGAAGGCCTTATAAGATGACAATTTGATAAAATCTTGTGAATACTGATCTGGCCTACTGGATTAAAAATAAAATAATTTTTTTTAGACTAAATAATTAGAGGATATAATTTCAGGCTCTCCCAGAATTTCTGAATGCTATTCTTTCAAGCTCCACAAAAAAAGCAACACATGTAACATTAATTTCCATAAACCAGTTGTGTTTATTCTTTCAGGTCAGTGATTCTCACTAGGGATGAGGAGTGAGGGTATCAGAATTATCTGTGTGATACTTTTGCAAATTAAACCCACTCACACCCAGACAAAAACACACATATTCTAGTTTTCTACCCTGAGGAGGATGCTTCTACCTCTGTGAGGATCATCAACAAGCCACATCACTGCCACAGATGAGAAAATCTGTCAGGTAATGCCATTCATGAGAAAATTCATAATCCTCTATTGTTATTATGTTAGACTTCTCCATATAGGTCTTTCTCATAATCGAGTACAACTAGGCTTAGATAGTGTATCAGTCAGAATTAAATTAACCATCACGGATAGTTTAATGTATTCATGCCTCAGTTTTTTTCATCTTTAATATGGAAGTATTACAAATTATTAAACTCTAACAGGAAAAGTCAATTCAAATATGTTTCAATGCTTTGCAGATATAAGAGTGCTACATGTGTGCAAAATAATAAGAAATCATCACTATGGCCTGAAAATAGCCAGACCCAAGTGCACACTAATTTAGACTACATAAAATACTGCCCCAGTTTGAATTCTAGTTAATTAGGTCAAGATAATTTGGCAGCCTTTCTAATATCCTTGTCTGAGCACTAAGGGGTGTGGTGATGGGGAAACTCCGTGGTCCCTAGAGATAGACACTGAGCAGAGCTGACTCAAGTGCTTTACTAAAATTCATCATGCTCTACAAGCCTGCAGATTTGAGCCCATTCCTCATTCATTCCCAAATGCCACTTGTAATATGAATGTCTTCTCAGCAGAGTTCTGTGCCCAGGTGCTTACTTTTAAAGGCATTGTACAGATACGGCCAGAGCCCTAATAAATCCATCATTAAAGTTGTCACCATATGCTCCTGAAACTGACTATAACAAGATCCAGAGATTTTTTTTCAAGAAGCTGATCTTATTCATGTTTATTTGGGGCATTATCTTCTACCACTAGAAAGCATTTTTGTTTTCCTTAATAAACCTCTGTTTTTTCAGCTGAACCTAGAGGAATGTGTGTCATTTTACATCAATGTTTCTTTTGTATGCTTTTATTTATTTTTAGAAATACTAAGAAGACAGTGTATTTGGGATTTAATATATAGCCTGCTGCTAAACTATTTATGTAAAAATAACAGCTAACACATTAAGAGAAATGGTATTAAAACTAAGCCCCCTGCAAGTACCTGAGAGAAACATCAAACTCTGCAAATGTTTACTAAAGTTAAAATGGAAATTCTTGATCAAATTCAAGGAGACATTTCTTTAACCTTGGCCAAGAATTTCTTTCAATAACGCTGAGGGAAGAAATTTACTTATGAGATTAAAGATATAAATTCTTGATTTTAGCTGACCACTTGAGTACCTAGAAGAACTGAAAAGGAACCTGGTGGCCTTCCACTGACTTCATTAGAAACAAACTATTTTTCTAATGGCCCTCACTTCTGCTCAGTGCCTACTTCCTGCTAATTGCCATGTGGGGGATGGGAAAGAGAGGAGTGAATTTAATTTCAAAAGATCAGATTTAAACCTGAGATCCCCAAAATCAAAAATATTACACAGGGCTTCCCTGGTGGCGCAGTGGTTGAGAGTCCGCCTGCCGATGCAGGGGACGCGGGTTCGTGCCCCGGTCCGGGAGGATCCCACATGCCGCAGAGCAACTGGGCCCGTGAGCCATGGCCGCTGAGCCTGCGCGTCTGGAGCCTGTGCTCCGCAACGGGAGAGGCCACAACACTGAGAGGTCTGCGTACTGCAAAACAAACAAACAAACAAATAAATAAAAATATTACACAAACTCTCCCTTATGGTTGTTATAATTTAGAGGGAAAAAACACCATATCTGCGTCAAGGAAGAACTCCTACTTTGATAACCCAGTTCTGTATAAATTGCTGGGGTAATTTCTGTCTTTTGGATCTGTCTTTTTCTAAATGTGTGGTTGTTATTTATCTAACTGCATTCATCACTCACTCACCAAATTGAAGGGGAGAAGAATTTGCCACCCCAAACTTAGCCACATTGGCATGTGGATTATTTTGAGCTGAAGGCAATCAAGACCCAGCAGACTCAGGAAAAACTTTCACCTCTCTTTTAATTGCCTAAAAATATAGATAGGGATCCGGCCCAGAAAGAGAGCTATTAGCACAGATAGCTTTTTTATCTGAGAGACTTACCTTCAGGGCAGTGCACATATCCAGTTACCGAACACCTTCTCTTCTCATCTTCCTGTGAACTGTCTTCCTCCCCTTTGAAGCCTCAGATGCCTATCCATTCCTTAGCTCAGGATAGCATATAAGCCTCAACTGCCTAACTGCCTTTGAGTCTCATGTCTTTTGGGGTCTTGTACGTGCATAATTAACTTTCTTTGTCTCCTGTTCATCTGTCTTATGTAATTTTTATGGTTAGGCCAGCCAATGAAACTAGTATAACAACAAATATTTATTGAGGACCCGCCAGCCCCCAGGGTGTGAATAAGACACTAGAGGTAACGTTGTATAGCAGACAGTTATTCCGACTTCAAGTTGACCACAGGTTAACTAGAGAAGCAAACAAAAAGCAGCAGTGTGATGTGCCATCATTCTAGTTTCATGGAGGTGCAAAAAAAAAGACACCTCAACTTTGTGTTTCAAGAACTGATGGTTTTCCAATCAATTGGAACAGGCTAGACAGACCTAGCCTGTGATGAGTCACTAGCAATGGACACTGGAAAACAAAACAAAACAAAATAACACAAACAAGAACTTTGAATGTTAAGATACCTGATTAGAAAGGGGTGGTGGGTGGTGCACAAGGAATGTATTGGATTTCCTTATACATATTTGTATGGCTTAGTATACATTTTATTTTGAATTGCACTCAGAATCAATATAAAGTGACCTGGAAAACAGGAGGAGTTCAAGAATAGAGACGGGAAGGTCAAAGGGGGAGTTGAAAATCCATGACATGTGGAGTAGCGCTTACAAACTCAATGTGAGAGCCTGTTCTAGAAACTGATAATGATCTCCTTAGGAGAACATGGGTTCCTTTAATGCAGAAATCTTATCTTAGTCATGTTGGTTAATACAACACCTGGAACTGTATTTAACACAGTTTAGTATCATTAAGTCATCCTGAAATCTTGTTAAAATACACATAGTTTCTCAGAAAGTGAGAGACGGGTCCAAGATTCTATTCCTGACAAGCTCCCAGGTGATGCTGATGCTGCTGATTTGGGGCCTACACTTAGACTTTCAAGGAACTAGTACTTTGCCCTCTTATATGGGAGAGCTCATAAATTACTGAGGACAGATTTATATCTAAATAATTTGAATAAAATCAGACTGTTTTTTTAAAAGTTATAAACCATATACTATAGAAACATAGATGAAGGAAGGAAACTACTTATTCCACATGCAAGATATGGAAGACTTCCTAGAAGTGATGTTTGAGCAGAATCTTGATTGCTTGTTGGAATTTCAATAGACAGGCCAAGAACTTTTACAAAATTAGAGAGACAGAAAAGGGAACTGCTTTCTTGTGGATAATTACTTTAGGGTTGCTTAGTGTGCATGCAAAGAAATGACAGCAATTAGAAAAGTGGAGAGAAGATTTTGACCTCCTTGCTAAAGCATGCAAATTCCAACTTTTCCTAAGTTCACAGATTTAAATTCCACAGAGAGCTAATGTAGAAAAAGTTAGTATATTTTGGCAAAACTTCAGTTAGTGCAAGTTGGCTAATGAAATCTTTACCTCTGGGTGTTTAATAAATTTTTTCCACAGCCTTTTCTACACCAAACTGAAATGATTCCAAAAAGATTTTTCCCAGAAATTCTCATATTATTGTAATATTTAGTATGATGGTTAATGTTACGTGGCCAACTTGCAAGGCCACAATATCCAGATATTTGATCAAACATCAGTGTGGATGTTGCTGTGAAGGTATTTTTTAGATGAGATCAACATTTAAATCAATAAATTTTGAGCAAAGCAGATTGCTCTCCATAATGGGTCTCATCCAATCAGTTGAAGGTCTTAAGAGAAAACAAAACAAGGTCCCCCAAGAAAGACAGAATTTTGCCTGTGGACTGTCTTTTGGACTTGAATATATATATAGATATAGATATAGATATAGATAGATATAGATATATAGATTATAGATAGATATATAGATATATATATACAGACATACACACACATATATGTATATATATATACACACATGTATATACATATACGTGTGTGTGTATATAATGTATGTGTGTGTATACACACACACACACACTCAAACACACCTTACTCTTCTATTTCTTTGTAAAACCCTGACAAATGTTTCACTTCCACTGATTCTAGAACCCTATTATACAGAGAAGACTGTCAGCATTTCAAAAAAATCTATGCCTTCAAGAGAGTTTGGGGCACTCACTCATTAGGAAATGGTTTCATGTTGTTTCCTCCCTCAGAGCTATCAGGAAAAGAGTGGAACTATCCTTGACTTCAGATGTCATGATTAACGGATTAAAATTACTACCCATGGAAACATATTTTATGTGTATGGATAAATAAATGAGATACACTGCCTCAGTCTAGTTTGTTTCAAAACATATTTGAGTAGTGCCAGCTCTAGGCCAGACTTTGTGCTAGGAGCTGGGAAGAAGAAGGCGAATGACAGAATCTCTCCTCTAAAGGAGAGGAGTGTTCCATATTACACGGTAAGTGCAAAGACAGGTGAGCCTGGGGTACTCATGAGGCGATGTGAATATCCTGCAAGGATGAATAAATAAACACTGCTCTACAAACAGCACGGGATGGTACATAGGCTCTTTGTGGAGTAGAGTGCCCTGTGGTTATTTTAAGAAAATAAGCCATCGACCACTAAGGAAAACTACCTAAATTAAATGTCCTGAAAGATTGGGTTATGAGGAGGGAAGGAATAAGTGGGAACAAATGGGAAAAAAGTTCTCTCGTCAGCCTGACTTGCTTTTAATAGAGTTATTAAGTCATAAGTCCAGGGTTTGGAGTTGTGGACAAAGCAGTGATGGGGAGCAACAGAGCTGTTCCTACCTCGTCTCTGACTCATTCCCCCGCCTGACCTGACCAGGTCTAGAAGTATCCACAGGTCAAGCACGTGAGCCAGCCCTGCTGTGAGTAACTCGCAAAGGCCTCAGCCCTTCACCTCCTCCTTGCCCTCAAACTGAGACAGCAGAGATTTGCTGCCACTCACTTATTAGCCCGCTCTCTGCGATTGCCCCACGTATTTCCTGGGTCACTCAGTTTAGACTGGGAATTTGGCTTGGGAATAGTATGAATGGCTCCAGACAAAGATTGCACTGCGGTGTAGTGACTTTGGGTTAATGTGTCCTTTTAAGTTTTTCTCTGGGGCAGAAGGGAGTAACCACACTCCGTGGCACTGTACAAATTCAACCACTGGGCCAATGGGGTGGAATCTCCACACCTTTTCTAATGGAAAACCAAAGGGCCATCATTCTTCGGAAACATCTAACAATCTGCCTGACATACAGTAAGCTTTCTTTTCTTTTTTTCTTTTTTTTTTTTTTTTGCGGTACGCGGGCCTCTCACTGTTGTGGCCTCTCCCGTTGCGGAGCACAGGCTCCAGACGCGCAGGCTCAGCGGCCATGGCTCACGGGCCCAGCCGCTCCGTGGCATGTGGGATCTTCCCGGACCGGGGCACGAACCCGGGTCCCCTTCATCGGCAGGCGCACTCTCAACCACTGTGCCACCAGGGAAGCCCCTGCAGTAAGCTTTCATAAAATGTAACCATGATGATGATGTTAATGATGAGTGTTGGGTGATGAAGACAACTACAGCTGAAAGAGGAAATCATTTCTCTTTGCCATTGTTTTTAGTGTCATTTTGTGTTTCATGTCATTTTCCCTGTTTTCAGATAAGGCACATGAAATGAAAGGAAGCCAAATTAAGGTGTGCAGATTTTCTGGGTCAATGTGGTGTTAGATAGTGGTCCAAAAATAATGCAAGGAATGTGTTTGCCTGTGTGTACTTGCAGGAAGATTACATTTGTGTGGTGCATTTTCTTTCCTTACCATGATTCCTATGGCGTATGGGCAAAGACACATGGGTGCTTTTCCAGAGATGGAGACTAGCACATAGCTGCTTCAGCAAACTGAGGGAGAAGACAGAGGGAGGAAAAAAGGAGGAGAGAGAGAGAGAGAGAGAATGAAACACTTTTGCTATTCATGTCTATTACATTCTGTGAGCTTAGAGAGGAAGGTGGGGACTATTAAACCTCTTTCCTTGAGCCAAGCAATTTGTGAGATTGGAAGAAGGAGGAAAATGAAGGGAGGGTCAACGTCCAGGGAAGTGTCTACTATTTAAATTAGGAATATATTTGGGGGTTTGTAGACAACCAACTGAGAAAGCCAAGAAAGTACTGTCTGCGTGTTCATTAGACTGCTGGCAGCTACATCATTTATTTTAGCAGATGATACAACAACTTCACTAAATTGTGGTGTTTCTTGCATCTGTATGACTGTGCCTTTGACTTTCACTGGAAAAAAAAAATCCTACTGTGCAGCTTCCAGTACTTTCATTCTCCTTGTTACCACTTAAAAATTCTCACTGATTGAGATGTTACATATCATTTTGAGTGGTGTTAACTAATAATTTCTTATCTGTTGAGGATTTAAACATGTTGGTATAGCTGGCATTAATTATTAAATAAGGGAGAAAATGATCTGTGGAGCCGAGATGTACTGTAGATGAAGCCATTTTAAAAAAAAATCTTGCCCTTTTTTTTCAGACTTCAAAAAGGTTCATGGTACCTGCAAATTAATTTTAGATTAAAAAAAGGGAAATTTTAAGTACTGGGGCTGCAAACTTAATAGTCTGTTTTATTAATGAAGGATTTGCTTATCAGTGCCTTTAATTTTTTTAAATGCTTCCTTCTCAAGCGTGGCAGGAAATATTGAAATGTCAGACCCCCATGGGAGCCACCAAAATATTCATGAGTGCCTCAGAGAATCTTATCTGTGTACAAACAGAAAAAAAATATGCCTAGATATAGATCAGGGAAAACTTATTTTTTTCTACATGAAATGCCTCACAAATGAAGATGTATTATTTTCTGATATAATTGAAATTTGGTTCTCATAAACTAGCAGTAAAAAGTCCAGCCATTCATCAAAACACAATGTGATTACAAATGAATGATAACAGTTAAATACTATTGAAATGATCTTTTTTATTTTAACAACCAAAATTACATGTTTAAACAGTGCAGGAAAAAGAATCCCACCCAGCTCACAAAGGATCTCAATCTGTCTTATTATCTAATTATGAACACTCTCAAATTTCTTCTCACTTTTGGCTGTTCCCTTTCCTTTACATTAAATTTGGCTGCTGCAATTACCTTAAATCATTCTATCTAAAATATTTCATCAGCTTATAATAGTCACTTAGTAGGAAAAGATATATATTTTTCACTTGGGCAGTTCTTCTATCTTTGGCTGAATGCTTTTAAAAGCATTCATCAGATCTAAACTCATTTTCAGTTTAGATCTTTCTTTTCTTCCCTTTATAGAATGCATACTTCCTAAAATCCAGATTTCTTTTTCTGAGTAAATTCAATTTTGAGACATGATTTATTAGAGGCAAACTGATATCTTTGGCTTTGAATATGAAGCTATCAGAAAAAGAAATACTGAGAAATAGATAGGAAAAATGGACTGGGAAAAGTCTTAAAGAGCAAAGTAAATCTGGGTAAGATATAAAAACATAATTTCTATCAGAATTATTCTATGATGTTTTTTGAGCTGTCCAGGTGTCAAAACAATTAAAAACAACATATTTATTTATAACTCTTAAACAGTTTTTAGGATTGATCTTAAGAAATAAATAACAATTAAAATACTGCTTTGTAAATGATCATATTTATTTTATCACTTATCTAAATCCAAATTCTCCTTTTCTGTATCTTGTTCAGGCAAAGGACACCTTCAGAAATCAATTGGAATGATTATGTTTGGAGTTACCATTTTATAACCTTAAAATACCATTGGATTGACTATGTTTTAATTGCTTGTGTACTCTAGCACTTATTATATATATAATTTTAGCATTTATTATGTAGTAAGTATAGCAAAATAATTTAGGAGTTGCATGTGAAGCTCAAATAGATGAACTCTCCTGCACTGGAAAGAGTTTAAAATGTACCTTGTGTCAGCTGAAGCTGGTATACACAGAATACACAGCATAGTATATCAAAGAGCTAATTTGGATAATTTTGGCAAATGATGATCATCCGTGTAACTCCACAAGTAATTTGTTTATAATGTGCAGACAGAAATGGAAAGAAAAGAAAAAACTAAGGCCTTTAATCAAATAACAACTGATTTTTAAGCCTATAGGCCTTCTTTTGGTATTAATAATCAGTTCTTCCTTTCCAAACAATTATGGTGCCCTTAGAACATTATTTAAGGAATTTAAAGAAAATCATTCATGGAGAAAATGTTTTGCTCTTTGATCCAGTTTAACTTATTATAGTGTCTTTTAATCTTCAATGCATTTTTTTCAATTTCATATTATTCAGGTAGTAAAATAATTCAACATTTCACTAATTACAGAGTGATGTAGAAACATCTATTTGTGGGGTTTTTCAAATACTGCTAGAAGGATAGTAAATCAGTAACTTTCTGAGGAACGATTTGGTAATGACTCACAAAAGACATAAAATTCACACACTCATTAGCACAGGTTCACAGGTTCACGTAATTGGTGCTAAGGAAATAATAAATATTCACACAGAAATGCGTATAAAGATTTTTCAGTATCACCCAGTTTACAATACAGAAAGCTATTTGAAAACACCAAATGCCTCCCCATCCCTAGAAAATGCCCTCATGGCAACGAAAAGCATGAACAATGATACAGTGAATTCCAGTGCATTGGAATATTTTGCATCAACTAAAATGTTATTAGAGGAATATATAATGAAATGGAAGAACAAGTGAAAAACTCTTGACTCAGAAAAATGGAGTTGCTTTGATCTCATTTGTTCACTCTGATGTCATTTTATTAAAAAAAAAATGTTCCATGTATTTTTAAGGAACATAGTCTTAAAATGTATAGTCTAAAATATTTAAATGTGAAAAATTTCAAATGTTTTGCCAGAGTGAATTTTTAAAATAATAGACAATGACATATATTTTTTAAAGCCAAAGAATATGTACAATGAACATTTCCAAAAGATTTACCTTTACTCTCTCATTTAAAATCTTGGTCTATAACTAATAAGGACCTACTGTATAGCACAGGGAACTCTCCTCAAAACTCTGTAATGTACACTACCAAACATAAGGAAGATAGCTAGTGGGAAGCAGCCGCATAGCACAGGGAGATCAGCTCGGTGCTTTGTGACTGCCTGGAGGGGTGGGATAGGGAGGGTGGGAGGGAGACGCAAGAGGGAGGGGATATGGAAACATATGTATATGTATAACTGATTCACTTTGTTATAAAGCAGAAACTAACACACCATTGTTAAGCAATTATACTCCAATAAAGATGTAATTAAAAAAAAAAAAACTCTGTAATGACCTATATGGGAAAAGAATCTAAAAAAGAGTGGATATAGGTATATGTATAACTGATTCACTTTTCTGGACATCTGAAACTAACACAACATTGTAAATCAACTATACTCCAATAAAAATTAATTTTAAAAAATTTAAAAAATAATATCTTGGTCTCTGTGGGAAAACCAAGTTTGAGGAGCAATGAGATCTTCCCAGGAGACTCTCCATGCTCCATTCGATTGCCTTCCTCCCATCGTCCTTCCTCATCTTTTCTATTGCTTGCTATTCTTGAAGTTTTCTTCTCGCAGGCTCTCTCATCCTCCTCCCACTGGCTCCTCTCCTCACCCCCTTTCTCCTTTTCTTCCTCTCTGCCTCCTCTTTCTTCTGCTAACTGCCCCCTATCACTCCTTTTACTCATCCTCTGTTGACCATGACCTGGAGATTCTGAGGACTGAATACAGAGATGTCTTACCTAAAGCAAGTGCTCTATTTTGCTCCGTTGCCTTTCTAAGAATAACTGTAATGGGATTTTAAGAATAAAACAGCATCTGATTTAGAATCGAGTAGATAACATCTCAGAGCTGAAGCCAGGAAGTCTCTGAAGAGATTTAGAGTATCATGGAGCCTGCAGTAGCCATGACCATAACCTTAACACACACTTACAAAGACTTATGCTATAATTATTTTTTATGCTACCTAAGCTGAATCATTTATGAGTTAATTATATACTGTACAATATAGTAATAAAGATGCTACTCTTGTATTTAAAAATGTGGCCTTTTATAAGAGAAAGTAGGTTAAAGGCAGTATTTAAGAAGACAAAAAATATTCTGTATATTATTTTTAAAAGCATCTAAAAACCATGTGAACAATTAAAAGATTAGAAAGTCATTCTCATATCACAAATACTTCATTTAACAACTCTTTCACACTGACAATTCTTAATAAAAACCTGGTGTGGACTGCTCAGGACTGCATTCTCTCCCTTCTGTCTCCCCACTACTCCCATCCCCAGTTCTACCCAAGAACTTTCTTGAATGTCAACAGGAGGACAGAAAGTGATCACAGGGCCAGTCCTGAATGAGGGCTTATAGAAGGTTGAAAATTCTGTTTGATGAAAGATAAATCATCATCCAAAGGCCTACACATTAAGATATTTAAGCAAGGCCGAAGGACACTTCCTGTTTATCTGGAAATGGTAACATTCAAAGCATTTAGCCTTCATCACTGAGAACAGGTAAATATTTGCTAGTGATAAGAATAGCTGTCCTTGATTACCTAGCCATTTTCCTAGCTAGGCATATGACTGGAGACAAATCATGATTCATGCTAAACCAGAAAGAGTTATTATTTTATACTTTTGTCAGAGGTTTCTCAGAAAATGGACAAACTGTGGAAACCCTTAGGAAAGAAGAAAGCAATGGGAGAAGGCCCTGAAGCAGCAGGAGTACTAATCCCTTAGGGAAGGGCTGATCATGGCTATTAGAAGGCCACGTTGACCTGGCAGGCCATGTTACCTCATTACCTCATGTGCATGAATATTTGGACCAGATTATCTCTGAGCGCCATTAGATCTCACTGTATATGACCTTTCATGCTTTGGTCAAAGCTGTCCCTTTCCTCTCCAAAGACACACACACACACACACACACACACACACACACATTCTACCACTGCAATTACTGAGAATGTTGGGAAAATGCTGCATGTGTAACCAGTTCAGAGAACAATTGAAACTTGAAATGATATTTTCTTTAATTCTCTGGTCGCTTTTAAGTATAACAATTCTGTCTAGAATGAACATTCACTTGCATGGCCAGTTGATGGCTCCTCTGCCCTGCACACCCCCAGGGCCTCCTGGGCACTGGCCAGAGGCATATGGACCTGCCTTCTCACTTCTCCTCCCCTCCCTTTTGCACGTTTTCTTCTTCTTTTGGCTGGAGTGAGGATTCTGGAGGCTGAAAGGGAACAATGTCTTGCTGCTGTAGTTGTTCTTTGCTTGTCACTGCTTCTGTGCCCAAGACTGGTGTCCCAGGACCCACTTTGCAGCGGGTGTCACAGTGCTGGTTCTCAGGCAGGTTCACGTATGGGTCTTCTAGGAGCCCTGATGTCCTCCGCTGTGCTTACGCCACTGAAGGGAGAGACCTACAGTGAATTAAGCTTTTCTGGTTCCCTTCAACTCCTGCTCCGTGTGGAACAGACATTTGACCCTGGACTCAGCTCCCTGGGGTTGCATAGCAGCAAGCTGGTTCAAGTTAAGTCCTGGGGTCACATAACAGCAAGCTGGTTCAAGTTAAGTTAATTCCTTCACTGTTCACTTCAGTCTCTAGAAACTCAGTTGTCTTTTTTGATCCTCCTCTCTGCCTTGTTTTCTCTCTCTGCAATTATCTGCCTTCTTCACTACTTCCCTTGCTCACATAAGCATAGTCGCAGGTAGGCAAGTTTACTGTGTAGACAGATGACCAACTTGGACATGAGGTGTCAGTCTCAGTTATAGGCTCCCTTAACATTTATAAATAAATCTCTTGGAATTTCACATTTATGGGTGGAAAATTTAGCACAGTAAATAAAAGCAGGAAAAAGTCACAGAGCTCACTTTCAAGCTTACATATCCTAATTCAGACCTAACTCCACGCTGCCATCTTTTTATACCAGCCGGGGAAGTAGCAGGGGGAAAAAGTATCGTTTTGTTTTTTGTTGGTGTTGAAGGTTTGTGTGTGTGTTTGCAATACTTTAAAATCTTGAGAAGCCTAGTAACAATGTTTTTCTGTTCTTTTTAGGGTACTCTCAGGCTACCTCTCCCAGGGTTCTGTCAAAGTGGCCAATCTGGGGCAACAGGGTAATGCTCACTTCACATCCTGCTACTCCACATTGAGGTGTAGGTTATACTTTGTATGAGATTATTTCATCAGGTTCCTGGGAGAAGTTTACCCCTCATAGTTATTCCTTTGGTAGAAGAATGAGGAGTATATTGACTAGATGAATCCAAGGAAGAGGTGAACAGCAAAACAATGGGAAAGGCAGGAACCTGCTAGGCCCCTCAAGATGAAAACCAGTGAAGAAGAAACCTTTAGCATTCTTAGTTTTTTGTTTTTTGTTTTTTTTCAGTACGTGGGCCTCTCACTGTTGTGACCTCTCCTATCACGGAGCACAGGCTCCGGACGCACAAGCTCAGTGACCATGGCTCACGGGCCCAGCTGCTCCGCAGCATGTGGGATCCTCCCGGACCGGGGCACAAACCCGTGTCCCCTGCATTGGCAAGCGGACTCTCAACCACTGCGCCACCAGGGAAGCCCTTAGTTCATCTTTTACCTCTAGTCTCTGTATGATGAGCAGCTTCTTCACATGCTGGGAAATGTGGCCAGAAAACCCCTATATTTTGCATATAAAACATTTTCAACATCATAGGAAGGGTCTAGTTTTCAGAAATTTTATAAGAGCCTCATTTAGACCAATTAATTATGGACAGTAAGGTAGCATCCTGTAAGACTATTCAAATTCACACAATAGTAATATATATGGAATAACTCAAATGTCCATCAACTGATGAATGAATACATAAAATGTCTTGTATGGATACAATGGAATATTATTTGACAATAAAACGAAAGAACTACTGAAGGATGTTACAACATGGATAGACTTTGAAAACCATATTGTTTTTTGAAAAATAAGTCAGAAAGGATTACATACTGTATATTTACATTAAATGTTCAGAAGAGGAAAATCAACAGAGACATAAAGATTAGCTTTTGCCTGGGATGTTTTGGGGGAGGACAGACATTGTAAAGTTAGGATGTGGTGATGATTGTGCAATCCTGTGAATTTCCTAATACAAAGATTCAATTCAGTTTAAATAGGTGATTTGTACAGTATGGGAATTATATGTCTATAAAGCTGTAAAAAAAGAAAGAAAGAAAGAAAAACAACAAATATACATGAAGTTCCCAGGAACTAGGACAGTTGATCTCACAGGTATCTTTACTACCATGCTACATTTACTTTCTTCTAGAATACATCTCAGATTCACAGGGGGTCCAGTGTCATTAGAAAACAAATTTATTTGCTAGAAGGGAACTGATTTTCCTTCATGAACATTAATATATGATACCCATGACCTTCTTTACATATACTCATCATGACTTAGCTCATCTGCTGATAACTCACTGGACCAAAAGAATGCATGAAACCTAAGTCTGCTTCTAGTATGCAGCTTCCTTGAATGGGGGGAGAGGTGTGTGCCACCAGGGAATGATCAAAAACATATATTTGGTTGTGGGAATTAATTATTACAACTTATATCTGTACCATTAACTATTTGATATTTGCATAAATATTAGTGCTCACCAGAGCCATAGGCCAGATAAGTCCACATGGCATATAAGTTATCCCGAGAGAAAGCTGAACATTCTGTAATGTGCAGAGTGTGACAGGAGCACCCACATGTGGTCATATACATGCAGGATTTTGTGACATGTTGCAATTTATGCATGCTTATAAATGTGGATTATATTATCTAGTTTCACCTACCTTAATGCTCTTCAAATAGACAAATGTCTTAGAAAATTTCCTTGAAAGAAAACCACAGAAAGTAATAACGCCTGTGTAAGCACAGCAACAAGATACCTGCAGAGCTGACACATCTTCTCCTCCTAACACAAGTTTTTTGTCAACAAGGTTTTGAAGTAAAACAATCAGAATTAGGTACATCTGGCAAAAATCTGACCAAAATTTTTAAAATGTCAAGAAGACACTTTGAAATTTGGATTCTCATCCACTATAGTTGGTGGTGAAATTTCCCATAAGTGTACACTGTGTCTTGAGTGATTAGATAGTGATACTCTGAAGTCATAGCAACTCAGACGTCTTTTTAGAAGAAAGGCTTTTTAGAACTAGGTACCCCAAACGCAAAGAACAAAACAGAATACTTTTTTTTTAAATCATGTGAGATTCAAATGAGCATTTTACACAATTTCATTAAGTTTAATAAACACAATTTTTAAAATTTAATAGTGAAAGATAAGAAAAACCAGAGGAGAAGGAGGAAGAGGAGGAGACCCCGCTACCAAATAACTTTGAATAAAACCTTGCTCTTCCTGCCTCAGTTCAAAACGTCGGAGGTGATACATGAAAAATGGCACGTTAATGAACCAATTTCATTTCTTTGTTCAGCAAGTAGTTTTAGAAGATAATGATAAAGATGTGAACAAATGAATATAATGATAGATTACAAGGGAGGAAATAAGTACTGATAGATGCTACAACATGGATGAACAAGTTGACCAGAAAGGAAAGGTCTGTTGCATAATTCAAGTGAATGTACAGATATTTCTAACATGACTCCATTTATGAGATTTGGTTTTAGATTACAATGAGTAGCTACCTTTTTGTGAGCTGCTTTTCTGGCTTCAGTATTGAGAGACTCAGCACAGGTGAAGGTAACGTCTTAAAAATCTATTCCTTTAATTAAAGCCAAAATAAATTTTATTTTACAAAATTGTTTTAATACTGATGGAATGACTGCTTTGACTTAAAACATAATTTCTCTTAATGTCATAAAAATAGCACCACACATGAAATTCATTCACTGAATTATTCATGGGCAAGCTATTTCAGTGGGAAAGTTGTTGCCAGAAATGGTCAAAATACTACATGAGATCAATTTTTCCTTAAAAAAAAATGCAAAAAACCCCAAGATGTTTAAAATGTAGTAGCTTTTTTTTTTAAAACAATGTTTTGTAATAGATTGAAAGTGAAAGAAGGAAGATCTTTTGTATTATGCAGAAGTTCTCATGTTACATCATGGAAAAATACTTAGAAGAATTGCATAATTATATATTTTTCCTTTATTAAGAAGACAAGTGTTTCAAATTTGTGAACTTGCATGTGTTTGTGTGTGTGAGAGTGTGAGGTGAGTCAATAGCTTGCTATCTACCAGATAGCACTCCACACCATACCTCACAAAGAAAGAGAAATGAATAAATCAATAAATATTTAGTCTAGTGCTTATAGGCAAAACTGATAGTTTAATAGAGAATGGGAAAGTAACTGCTTCCAGTAGAAAATAAAAGAGGAAAAGAATGACACTCTAGAGAGAGCATTTTTAAATTACATTTCAAAATGTTTCCATAGTAAGTAATTTTGACCAAAAGCAAGTATTTCACCTATAAAATGTCTTTTATGCTTATATTTTAAATTCAAGATAGAATTTTATACTCTATTTTCAATGTTCAAAATGAAGAACTGAAGTAGGGTTTGGACTGAGTCATTATAAATATGGACTTGCAATTACTTTCAATGAGTATGCAAGAATAATTACATGGACATTTCCTAACCAAATTTTTAAAAAAAGCCTTTATGCTCTGTGTAATAAGTAGTTAGAACTAACCATTGAGAAACTGAATTTAGAAGGGATAGCCAAAAATGTATTTCTTTGATTTGGATCCACATACCCTAGTAATAAACCATTTTTCCTTTGACAGCCATTAAAACAAGCCTCCAAACAAATGAGACTTAGAATTATACCAACCCAGTTATATTACAAAATATTAAACCAAGATTTTCAAAAATAATAAAGCATATTCAATGATATTATGGTCACCAAATATGTTTTAGGGAGAATAAAAATGCTTTTGAACAATTTATAAATACATGTTAATGAAATACTTTTTTAAAAGTACTATTAGTTTTAATTACCTTAAATTTGTTTTTAATCTTTTGTAATACACAGTTATATCAGTTAGGATTCTATAGCCTGAAATAAACACACTTAACAATGATTAAGAAACTAATATATGCATTTATTTTGCAAGAGGTCTAGAGTTAGGCAGTGCTACAGTTAGTTCAGTAGCTAAGTAATTTCTTCAGGAATCTTCTATTCTGCCATTCCACCATTCTTAACTATTCTTATAACTGCAACCTCCATGATATCTGCATCATGTCCTTAACCTATTGCCTTCAAGGACAGCACAAAAAGGGTCAACACAGAAAGATGGTTCTCCTTTGTAGAAATACTCTTTTTTCAATGAAGAAAATCTTCTCTGGAAATTGCTGGCAGATAATCTTCTCGTGTTTGCATGGCCCTGGCTGATTTTCATGATTATTTTCAGACCAACCCACTGGCAGCAGCAAAGAGAACGGCCATGATTGACTGAGACTAAGAATGGTTAATGCCCAAAGACTGGACAAGTCACCCAAGGGAAATGGTTGTTCTGCTAACAAGAAAGAAAAGTTTTCTGTCAGGTAGACAACTAAGTTTCTGCACCTAAAATATATTAGTATAGTATGCCTTATATATGATTTATAAGGAAATAAATATGCCTATATTGGCATTTTGTGCTCTTTTATTTTTTCTGAAAATTGTATGCTGTCAAGAAAGTTTTACAGTCATAGGTATACTTTATTCCCAGTGATATTTGTAAAAGAATGATCTAATTGAAAAGTTTCTAGTTAATCATTTTGAAAGTGAATTAAAAATAAATCACCCATAAGTGAATAAAAATTCTGTCTAAGGGGATTAAGAATGGGGAATAACTTGAGCACTGCAGTCTTTGTTTTCATTTTTAATATGACATTTGTGTTTGAAGGGAAACTACTGAGAATTCTAAACAGCTCAAACTAACTGGACCTAAAACTAACCAAAAAAGATTAGGAAAATATCTATAGTAGCTGTCACTTCAGATGAATAAAATGAGACACCTTAAAAAATAGATTTGGCAATATAAGGCATAAATCAGACTACAAATGGTCCAGAAAATCCAGAAGGTTTTTCTTTACCTCCAATCCTGGCATAGGCATCTTTTTAAAAAGTGAATTGTTATTTCATTAAATGTTCAACTTTAAATGTTATATTCATTAAATGTAAATTAATTTCAAGTGAACATTAAGTTAGAGCCATGTAATTAGTACATCAACAATATTTATGTGCTGAGATTTACAAAAGAGGCTATAGTCCTTAAGAATACAGAGAGTCCAGTGAGGGTAACAGGACAAATACCAAAAGAAAAGATTTAACTAAGAATATATAATGGGAAAATATACAAAGTAAATGTCAAGCTATCCATCTCTAATGAACTAAATACATAAGTGCTTGAATAAAGCTGAAGAAAATGGAATAATTGAAGTCAAATTGAAACATTCAGCAGAGAATATATAAGTGATGTCAATATTTTACTCACGCATTGAAGAGGGCAGCAGACTTGTGGCTGAGGAACTGAGTGATCATACATTTATCCCAGTTGGCCTGGAAGAGTCCCAAATGATGTGGACTATCTTGGCATCCTGATTTAGAATTTTCTTTCTTTTTTTTTTTTTACTGAATATTATTACTAAATGTTGCTTTAACATAAGATGAGATGGTTTGGGTAAACATCTGCTTTGTATTTCCAGCTCTGCAATAGCTTCCTCTAGTAGTGAATTAGACACATGTAGAGTAGACATAGTTTTCATTTTAATATGTGGATAAATATGAAGAGCAAACAGTGATAACCTGCCACTCATTTTCCAGTTGTTCCAGATGCACAGTAGTTATCCTCTCCCTTTCAAGACAATAGCGTACGAGGCACTTGCTGATAAACCAAGGGTGCTGAGATAAGTTGCCTGTGCAGGGTGCAAGCAAGGGAAAGCAGTATCAGACACTGCTACCCTTGCTGACCACTAGGGGTACCACATGGTTCTGTTCTGTTCACTACCTGAGAAGTGCCTGAAAGTCACAAGGCCACTGGTCTATGTAGTCTGCGAGGAATGTAGGTTAGATATAATATTTCTGTATAATATAATACAGAAAGTAGAGGTCATTGAGCCCACAGAGTGTTCTGGAGGTTTTTGCTGAAGTACTGTTATGATTTAACATAAAACTATTGTCACCTAATTATGTTACTTTGGGAAACTCATTTCTATTTTCCAATAAAATGAACTAACTTTGTGAGAAGCTTATTTTTTCCTAATTTTAGTAGCAATGAACTAACTTTATGAGAAATTTATTTTTCCTAATTTTCTACAGTTTTTACTTTTTATAATTTTTTTATTTTCAACTTCTCATTTGTGTGTTTCTTTCTTTTGTCAGAGTTATTTTGTCTTTTCATTTTCCTTCTTTTTAGATCTTTTTAATAATTTTATATCTTTAGTCTTCTTCCTCTTTTTGGTTTTTTGTTGTTGTTGTTTTTTGTTTTTTTGGTAAATAAGTTTGGCACCAGCAAGGTTTACAAATCCATTCTTGTCAGAGTTGAACCATTAAGAGGAGTATAGATCCAGGCTTGAGATAGCACACTTAGCAGGTGTGTCTGGTCCCAGAGGAGGTGTCACCAATGAATGTAGAGATTGCTTCTAGACAAAGCATGTCCAATGTACTGGGAACGTCCACTCCTAAGTCATTCTATACTAATGAATGCCAAACCACATGAAAATTGTGTTCTGGATTTCTGTATTCCAGGGAAGTAATATGTATATGTCACCTTCTCAAACTCCTGCTGACATTTACCATCTACTATGGGTCAATAATGCTATCACTGATCAGAAGATCTAATCTACTGAAAAGTCATCAGCCTCAGCTTCAAATTATGAGTAGCTATTTTAAGAAGACTCTGTTTCAAAATGACTGACCACAAGCTGCTGTAGGAACTTGTACATACATATCACTCTGAAAAATGCAACTTTTTTAGAGCAAATAGCTGTCATAAACAGTTAATATCTCTCATTTTTAATTCTAAGTTTTCTTGTGCATTTGAAAAGGGAAATTAGACCTGTGTTGACTCCATTTGCAGAGCTTTTCATCAATTAAATAAGGCAAGTTTGATAATCAGTGTCATCAGACACTTCAAATAGAAAATCAGTGAATCACAATAATGGTAAGATTTTTCATACAATTTAAGGAATCAAAGTTGAGCTTTTGTAAATTTTCTTTAAAATATCTGATAGCATTGGTAATGTACAAATTCAGATAAATTTCAACATTTATAATCAAATTATTTTTTGTGTGGTGAGACTACAAAGTTTTACTTTAAGAAACCTGCAAAGCAGAACTATTTGTAATTGGTTGTGGGACACATATAATTCACAGGTGTGTTCAAACAAGCTGCACTATTCTAGTAACTGAAATAGAAGCCAAACTTGCCAAAAATTATTTTTATACATATTCAGATAAATGAACTACAACATTTTTCTGATGCTAACTGATGTTGAATAAAACATCATGGTAATATGAAATTCTCCCTTTGTTGTGCAACATTAATCTTAACTTAGATATATTTGAGCCTATAAAGAACTACTTCACAAATCAAACTGTTTCGCACATTTGTATTAAACCACTCTGTAATATTTTGGTTGCAATTTTAAAAAAAAATTGGAAAT
Organism: Mesoplodon bidens; assembly: GCF_964165515.1. Classification (NCBI taxonomy): domain Eukaryota; kingdom Metazoa; phylum Chordata; class Mammalia; order Artiodactyla; family Ziphiidae; genus Mesoplodon; species Mesoplodon bidens. The sequence continues at coordinate 29,021,181 of NC_138168.1, read as the reverse complement.
CTTTAATCCAAAGATTTGGATAATCCAAGTACTTAATGAATGAAATGTCCCAAACATTCAGCTTTTGAGGCTGTTAGCAAATCACAGCTATTGAAAACGTAGCATGCAAAAAGACACTGAATTTTGTTCATATAAAACACAGGAAAAACTAAAGAAATGTTGAGAACTCAGTATGCAACACTTATTTTAGAATTGTATTATTGTGCTTTGATATATTTGTGAGAAGAATATTTTGATAAGGCTTCTGTTCACATTAAATGAACTTATATTCTATTCGGATATGGAGTGAAATTGAAAACATCCAAGGTTTTGCAGCATTTAAATTTGATGATATAGTGAAAAGAATCATAAATAGATATAACTTTCTGATAAGTTTTATTTTGTAAAATAACTCATTTAAAGGGACTCTAAAAGGTAGCAATGAGAGTGGATCTTTAAAATAACTGGATTGATGTACTGTAGAAATATAGAATTGAAACTATCATTCATTTAACATAATCTATTCTCAGACAAATCAATGGAAGGCATTAATCTCAAATGCATAAATATAGAATGCAACTTTAAGAAGGTACCAGAAAATTTATGGAAAAATAATGACTATATACATGTTGAACACAATATTTCATGAGAAAACTATCACTGACACAATATTAGAGACAAATGCAGTTTTAAAAAAACAGTTCTATCTAATCTATCTACATTGAGAATAATTTTTTAGCTTATTTTATATAAAATATTCATATAATCAATATAAATGTTTTTATATTTTATTTAAGGCTTCTGTTTATATTGAATGAGTTTATAGTGTGGTATGTTCTTTCAATTCTTTTAGAAACTTAAAAATATATATTTTTAATGTAATTAACTTATAGGTTTACTGATAAGCCAATTTTTAAATCAATAAATCGATAACTAAAGAGCTTAATCAATGAAAGAACACTTTAAAATTGTTTATATTTTATTAATTTTGGTATGACTTATCAGCTCAAAACTATTCCAATGACATACATAATAATCTCCAGATAACAAAACACCCTAAAACTCAGTGGCTTACAACAACTTATTATTTCTCATGGTCTTATGGTTGACTAAGTTGAGTTGGATTCTTGCAAAGTGTCTCTCATACCATTACAGGTAGAATTGTTGAATTAAAAAGGAAACCCAAATGATAGAAAACTATGAGACATACAACTAAGTATTTTGAGTGGTTGAAAAGAAACTTAATTACTCTGGAAGTTTCTGAGAAGTGGGAAAGTACTATTGCTAAAATTAAAACAAATCTGTTTTACTCTTTGTCATATAAAATTAGCTAAAATCATAACCCATCAATATTTCTATGTATTTGAGTTTATCTAGCCAACATCATATTCTCTCTACATGAGATAAAAAGGTTTTATATACATGACACAGTTAATTGACAAAGTAAAGTAATATAACATAATATACTATAATATACATTATTATATATATATATATATATATATATATATATATATATATAATACTTGCTGTAGCAAAATATTCTGTTCTGAGTAAGCTGTTTTTTAGAGTATTCATATAAACTATATTTGGGACTAGAAAAAAGTCCAATGGAAGACTGTTAGAGGATTTAAATTATCTATAATCATCCAACTGATGCTATTGAATAGGCAGTTACAGGCAAAATTCAAGATGAGAGATAGAAACTTAAATCATTAACAAATATTAGAATTCTAAGCCAAGGAACTGCATGATATAATCTCAGGAGTTGATGTCAACAGAGAATAAAAGAAAGACTGAACTATTTGCAATATTTAGAATTTGAAAGTTGAGTAAGTAAGACTTAAAAGGAGGAAGTAGCAAGGTCATAGAACTGAATTAGGAAACTCAAGAGAAGAGAATTTATTTTTAATCCTGCTGATATTTTTAAATAGTGACCAAAAATCAGCATAGGACTTAGCATTATTGATGTTAATTATTTTTTTTTTTTTGGTGGTACGTGGGCCTCTCATTGTTGTGGCCTCCCCTGCTGTGGAGCACAGACTCCGGACGCGCAGGCTCAGCAGCCATGGCTCATGGGCCCAGCCGCTCCGCGGCATGTGGGATCTTCCCGGACCGGGGCATGAACCCGTGTCCACTGCATCGGCAGGCGGACTCTCAACCACTGCGCCACCAGGGAAGCCCCTGATGTTATTATTAACAATGATAATAGCTGGTTTAGTTGTGTGGTAGAGGTGAAAATTCTTTTTGTCATAGATTTAAGAAAGAAAGAGGAAAGCTTTGAGAGAATGTTTGTAAGACAACTCTTTAAAGGAGCTTTTGTTTTGGTTGTGAGTTTTTTGTTTGTTTGTTTGGTTTTTTGGGAGTGGGAGAGATTAAATGAGATATTGTTGGATGAAAATAAAGGGTAAAGCGATTTTTAAAAAAATACAGCGTTATAATATATTTATGTGCTAATGGAAATGCTTCAGTGGAAAGAAAAGAATCTGACAAAAATTTGATAACACAGAAGGGAGAGGGACATTTGGGAGCATATCGTCCTTGGGTAGATGAGCATGAGAAAGCTCTCTTCTGATCCGCTCAGTTTCCTCAGTAGAAGAAGAAGCCAGGTCATCATATGAAAGTAAAGATGGAGAAAGGGGTTTGGAGAGTTAAGAAGGGAATAGTCATCTCAGAGTGTTATCCAAGAGAATTAAAGAGTGAATATACTGGGAAAATGCAGTAGTATGACAGATTTGTCATCTCACCAATTGTAAAATGAGCATCTGGGATAAAGTCAATAACTTTCATAGGCTGAAACTGCCTTATGATATAATGTAATAATAATGTATTAATGATACAATGTCCTAATGATAGAGTGTCCTAATGATAAAGTGTCCAATGATACAGTGTCCAATGATACAAAGTAATAATAATAAAATAAAAATAACAATGAGCAAATGTTGAGTGCTAATTATATGTTAGGCTCTATTCTAAGTGTTTTAAATAATACTCAAAAACCACCCCCCCCCAAAGTAGATGCTATTCAATCACCATTTGACAGTTGAAGAAACTGAGGCACTGAAAAGTTACACAACTTGCAAGTGACATGATCAGAATTTGACTTAGATATACCAGATTCAAAGGTCTTGTTCTTTTTCACTATATTGAGCTTGTACTTAATGGAATAAATAATGTATTTACATTCCAACACATTTAAACAGGGTGTGCCAAGAGTTATCTTAAATTGGAAGTCACTGAAGGAAAAACACAGGATTCAAACCTAAGGGTTTGGGTCTTTCTATCAATATCAAACTTTCAGTAATGATGATTGCTACTCTCTTAGCATAGCCATTTGAATTTTTTTCAGTTCTATTTATGTTAATAATTGTTTAGCTCAATCAAAGCTATTGTAAACATAGTTCTGTGTATTTACTTTAGAACAAATATTTCACTTTTAGCAAAAAAAATACAAAGCAATACAAAGATTTAATCTTATCTTAGGGAATATATAATATAGAAAGCAAAGATTTAAAATAAATATAGCAATAAAATGACATGTTAGGTAATAAAAACAAATAGTACAGGCAAATAAGTTTCTATTTTATAATGCAAATTTGCATGGAACTAGTCAACTATATGTATAAGACACTTCGTTTTGTCTTAGGTTATTTTTCTCATATCAATCTTACTTCTAAGGTCTAATAGTCAAATTATACCTGCATATCATCATAGCATTATCTATCCAGATGAGGTAACAACAAGCTCTCTTCTCAGCCACCATCAATGATAGTTGTTTCAAACCTGATAAGTTGGGGATCACTACCGCCATAAAAGATAGTAATGCAAAGATGTTTCTTTAAAAAGTATACCATGTATTTTACTGTTAGCATTAATTTGTTATATAGACTAAATAAATATCAAAGTGTCTGGAAAGATTAGGAAGCACACACCTTGGGAAATACAATTGACTTTTTATTCAATTCATACATAGTGTTATACAACAGTTCATCAAACTCTAAAACCTCCTATGTTCAGCCAAGAAAGCCATCCTTAGAACAAACTGCTCCATAGAAAATTCATCTGTTGGATGCTAAAAATGGTGAGATTCTAATGAGAATGTATCTGAGGATCAACAACCTATTTCTTTCTTTTTTTTAATATCTTTATTGGAGTATAACTGCTTTACAATGGTGTGTTAGTTTCTGCTTTATAACAAAGTGAATCAGCTATACATATACATATATCCCCATATTTCCTCCCTCTTGCGTCTCCCTCCCTCCCACCCTCCTTATCCCACCCCTCAGGTCACAAAGCACTGAGTTGATCTCCCTGTGTTATGGGGCTGCTTCCCACTAGCTATCTATTTTACATTTGGTAGTGTATATATAAGTCCATGCCACTCTCTCACTTTGTCCCAGCTTACCCTTACCCCTGCTGTGTCCTCAAGTCCATTCTCTATGCCTGCATCTTTATTCCTGCCCTGTCCCTTGGTTCTTCATAACCATTTTTTTTTTAGATTCCATATATATGTATTAGCATATGGTATTTGTTTTTCTCTTTCTGACTTACTTCACTCTGTATGACAGACTCTAGGTCCATCCACCACACTACAAATAACTCAATTTCATTTCTTTTTATGGCTGAGTAATATTCCATTGTACATATGTGCCACATCTTCTTTAGCCATTCATCTGTCGATGGACACTTAGGTTGCTTCCAAGTCCTGGCTATTGTAAATAGAGCTGCAATGAACATTGTGGTACATGACTCTTTTTGAGGTGTGATTTTCTCAGGGTATATGCCCAGTAGTGGGATTGCTGGGTCATATGGTAGTTATATTTTTAGTTTTTTAAGGAACCTCCATACTGTTCTCCATAGTGGCTGTATCAATTTACATTCCCACCAACAGTACAAGAGGGTTCCCTTTTCTCCACACCCTCTCCAGCATTTATTGTTTCTAGATTTTTTGATGATGGCCATTCTGACCAGTACGAGATGATACCTCATTGTAGTTTTGATTTGTATTTCTCTAATGATTAGTGATGTTGAGCATTCTTTTATGTGTTTGTTGGCAATCTGTATATCTTCTTTGGAGAAATGTCTATTTAGGTCTTCTGCCCATTTTTGGATTGGGTCCTTTGTTGTTTTGATATTGAGCTGCATGAGCTGCTTGTAAATTTTGGAGATTAATCCTTTGTCAGTTGCTTCATTGGCAAATGTTTTCTCCCATTCTGAGGGTTCAACAACCTATTTCTACCGTTATCTAAGTGCCATATGGCATAGCATTCATGATAACTTTAACATTTGTATTTTCACAGTGAAGCTAGCTTATCTTCAATTCTCATTAAAGGAAAAAGAAAATTCCCAAATCTGCCCACAAAAGGTAAATATTGGAATAAGGAATCTTTGTACCATTACCACTGTTTGTGTTCCCCTACCAGTGTATATTTTCCATGCACAGCAGGTAAAATAAGAATTAGTGCATCAGCATCAGTGGCATGAATTTTTGTTTATCCTGGAGGAGCTAAGTGTAACAAAACTTATTGAAACTTATTTTTGGATAGTGCATTCAGAATTTTTCTCATCCATGGACCATTGCTGTCTATAGAAGAAACATTATTGAATTACATTATTTCACACAAACTGCACTGTAGAAGCCGATCGTCATACATAACATTTCTGGAAAGTCAATAAGCAAAAGAATTAAGTGCTTTTGACATCTGCTATTTAAAGCCTTTGTCAATGTGCAAAAGAGAAAACTAATTATTTAAAAACAATAACTAAAATAAACTGCATGTTAGAAGACATTGTAGCACTTGAATCCAGGCGCCCTTTGGAGAGACGAGTTATTTTCAGATGGCTCCCATCCAGCAAGGCTGTTCTGTTTATAGGGCTGCAGGTGGTAGAATAGGACATGGAACAGGGGTGGAAAGGTTAGAGCTATATAATTCTCTCCACAGTAAGTTCAGTAAATTAGATTAATTTCCAAGCCTTCATTCTTTATCAGTACTGCCATCTAGAGTGACACAGAAAGTATCATTTTGATGAGTATTAAGCTTAGTTCACGAAGTCAGTTTTTAATAATTTAGCATACTAGTCCAAAGGAAATAGCTGCCTTATTTACAGTTAAATGGAAACACACTTTCCATGTCAGTAAAACTGATATATGCAATTTAATTCACTTATACAAATTTTATTGAACAACCATATCTAGCCATTTATTTCATAAGCAGAATAATTCACATAATTAGCTTGATAATTAGGAATGAATTAAAATTAGAGAGTAGACCAGCCAAGATAGGCCAGATAACAACCAACCTCAAATCTCAGTGGCTTTCAAACAATAAAAGTTTATTGTTTCTCGATTAATCTAGGTGTAAAACACAGGTTCACAAGAGACATTCTTCTAACAAAGTCACCCAAGATCTAGGCAGACAGAAGCTTTACCATCTTAAGAAGTTGCCCTTTCAAAGTAAACCTCCATGATTATCAATGGAGGGAGAGAGAATCTGAGACTTGCACTGGAAATTAAACACTTCAGCCTAGAGATGACATGCTCCTCTTCTGACCATCTATTCATAGCAAAGCAACATTCCTGACTTCATAGGGGTGGGTAAATGCAATGTTCCTGGAGGGAGAACAGAACCAGAAACACTAGCAGTCAGTAGGAGAGAAATCTCAGCACAGAATGATGAGGTGATATTGCCCAAGCCATGACATTATAATATACCTGATATTTCACCATCTTTTCTTAATCGTCTTTACAAATGCCTTCCTAAAGGTATCACTATGCAAGGGCACTTGAGGTAAATTTGAGAATACAGTTAAAGGAGGGGAGGAATTATGATGAAATTTCAGAGAAAAAACTGATTAACAAGATTTGAGATAAGTTTTAAAACACTAGGACATAAACTGTTTTTGAAAGTGAAGGGAAAGGGACAGATAGTGTCACTGTCATAACCAGACTTCTTGACAAAATTGTTAAGTGAACTTTCCTAAATTTACATAACAGTTTCAAATTCTTCATAATAAAACATTGGATCATACTATGTTTTTTTTCTCCCCAATGTCCATATGAAGATTTTTTTGAAAAGGATGAAAAGTTACCAGAATAGTCTCATACTTGCTTTGGGACTGAAAGTCTAAAAGTATCTATTGCCAAAATCTTTGCTATGACCAGTGAACTCTATGACTTTACTCGATTAGATCAGTAAAAAAATTTTAAAATGTCCAGAAATGTGGATAAGCTTGAGAGAAAACGTGTACAAAACTATCAATGAAGCTGTTAAACGCACTGTCACTGACCTAGCCTAGCAAAGTTGGCTTTTACTAAATGGCAGCTGTGCCTGATTAAAAACTTATGACTCCCCTCAGGAATCATGAGGCCATTAAAAACCAAGTCATAAAATCCTCTGCTTCCTGAAGGTACGCTGACAGAGAACACTTCCTATTCCTCATGTAATTTAACTTTAACTACCATCATACGCAACGTCTACTTAAAACATTTTTAAAAATTTGTCACTTTATCTTTTACGTACCTATCTCAAATTGTTAAATAATTACATTAAATCAGTAGTTGAAAAATACAAATGACCCGAATTATAAATATGGTCTGATAGTTGATCACCTTAAATACTGTTTTTCCTGAGATTTATTAAGGAGTTTTCAACTGATTTACTTCAATGAGAGTATTTGTATATCTTTACCTTGATAGTTCTAAAAGAGCTTGGATGAGAAAACAAAAATCTGTCTGTGAGAAAACAATCCATGAAAGTTCATAGACTTATCAAATGTTAGAAGATTTTGTGGATATCTTCCTAATTCTAAATTTATAGATAATGCTTTGCAAATATATATGTACATATTCTCTTTGGGGGAAAATTCTTCCCTGTTTCTTTTCTTATTATTTTAATCTATCTGACTTCTCTTCCAAAGGCTGCTCTTTTCCAACTTCATTTGCAGTTAAAGCTGACAACTGGCTACAATTATCCAGATAATTTACAGAAAGCCAACAATGTAATTAGTGTAATGAACCAGAAAGTCCCTCATAGCCATTCTTCCAATATCAGTACAGAGTTTCTACAAGATAGTCATTATTATCATTAAAGATCAGATTTGCAAGTTTTGGCTTCAGTCTGCATTACTGGCGTGGAAGGGGTGGGAGAGCTCTCTGGAGCCTCTTTTATAAAGGCACTAATCCCATCCATGATGGCTTTGTGCTCAGAAATTAATCACCTCCCAGAGGCCCCACTTTCTAACACCATCAATGTGGGGGTAGGATTTCAACATATGAATTTTGGGGAGGGACAAAAATCTTCAATCTATAGCAACTGGGAAGCATAGGAACACTGAGCATGGTTGCTAGGATGGCCCAGTGATTTCTTCAGATCAGGTTGCTATAAAAAAATACCAGAATGGGTGGCTTAAACATTGGAAATTAATTTTCTCACAGTTATGAAAAAGTCCAAGATCAAGGTTCTAGTTGATTTGGTTTCTAATGAGAGCTTTCTTCCTGGCTTGAAGATGTCTGTCTACTTGCTATGTCCTTACATTGGTCCTTGCTCTCTGTGTGTGTTCAGAGAAAGAGGAAGAGCTCTGGTCTCTCTTACTTTTCTTATAAGGACACTAATCCTATTGGATAAGGACCCCACCCTTATGACCTCATTTAATCTTAATTATGTTTAAAAGACCCCTATCACCAAATATAGTCACAATAGGGCTTAAGGTTTCAACACATGAATTTTGGGTGGATTCATACATTCAGCCCATTGATACACAGAAACTAGCTATGTCTTTTTAGGAAACTTTGTTTGCCCTCCAGAAAACATCAAGCATTTAAGAAAACTTCCCTAACATATTTTTATCTGTGAAGGACTTACCATTTGGTATTTAATATTTTCTTGAATCTAAATTTTCAGTCTGTCTATGATCCTATGGCATTATAAATTACATGAACTTATTATTTTCTATGCCATGTAGTATATCTTTGTATTTATTCTATAGATAAGACTCAAGGGAGGATTCTTGTGTTTATACTAGTTGACTATTTTCTGATTGAGTTATTTTCATTATATAGACATCTTTTTAAGAATCAGATTCCTCCCTACCTTCATTTTAAGATTAGCATTCTTACTATTTAAATTTTTGATATAAAACCTATTCCCCTGACCATTTTTTAAACTATAGACATCTGGCTTGCACAGAGCATTTCAGATATAGTGGAACCTTGATTACTTATAGGGATAAAATACTTGCTGGGTTTTTTTCAGTGTAAATATTATGGTTTAGTTAAAGAACTGTCCTGGAATTTTACAGAAGTTAGTTTCATTTTATTCTTACTTTAATCAGCCATGTTTATTTAGGTAAGTCTCTTAAACTCTTTGACCTTAGATTATAAAAATAAATAAATAATAATCAATATGTCTTTCATGGTTAACTGTTTTCAATGCTATAATTATGCTTTAGATAAACTTGAAAGAGAATGTTTTTTCAAACTGTCTACTATGAAAAAAATGTCACCTTATTAATCCATAAATAAAGTTTCCATGTACTATGAAGGAAGGTTAAAAATAATTCAGATGTTGCTTTGGCATCTAATTTACAAAGTAACTGTAAAATATTGTTTAAAATTTTCAAAACAAAAAATTATATTAGAGATGCTCAAAAAACCCAGTAAAATTTGACTATTAAATCTAAACTTATAAAATTAATAATATATGATATTGATTATGTTGTAAGGACATAAGAATATATATACACAAAATTTGGGAGTATAAATTAGTGCATCAATTCTGATAGTTCATATGGCAAATAATAATAATATTTAATATTTTGAAGTATTTACTCTTTTACCAGTCATTGATAGAGGTTTTCTTCCATTTATTAAGTTTATTAATGGACTTAATTACTTAAAAAATATTCTGAGATAGTAATGTATGTATTCCCATCTTACAGATGAGAAAGTGGAGGCAAAGGATGGTTAAGTAACTTTTCTTTGGTTATAGACCTATAAAATGTCAAATTTAATTTTAATTCAAGAGGTCTGACTCTAAATCCCATGTTCTTAACATTTAATTAAAACCGCTTCAAACACAAAAACAAGTAGTAAAGAAATGTGCTGTTGGTTGACCTAGAAGTTCAAGTAAATAGAAAAGTGAAAGAAGCCTAACATATAAATATGGTAGTGGGATATTATGTAATAGAGCAAGCTATTGAAAACAACCTAAATGAGCCACAGAAGGAAATGGTTAAAAAGAAATGTACATACTTGAAATCAAATACTATGGAAATATTAAATTCCATTCCATAATATAATAGTTAAGAATATACAGACAAATTTATGATTTGTTTTTAGGTGAAAATAGCAGCTTACCTCACAGTAGGTACAGTGTAAACTTAATTTTTCTGTGTCTACACCCAAGTATTAAATGTGATAATCCTGGAAATCTAGAATATTTTTCCTCCTATATCAGTATAGTTTTAAAATTCTTAGAAAAGACATTTACTATTTTTGTATCAGAATAAAATATTAATTGAAAATTTCCAGTAAAGACAGCTCAGGTCTTCCAGTTTTGGCAAGAAGCCATAAGAAAGAGTTATGGTTATTTGTCCATAGTTATGCCCTTCTCAATGAATTTTTCAACAGACAACAAATTACAGGCAAGAGACTCATTATAGCTGAATAGAAAAAAAAAAAAAAAAACCAAAACAAAGCATTCTGTCTGCTGGATAAGAACTCAGACCACCAAGTGATAGAGAGTCGATCATGGTCTCGTTTATCATTTTCTTAATGATGTTGACCCTTCCAGATGGTGAGTTTTCAATGTGGGTTTGGGATACCTAATACAAAAACCTCATTTTGAATGGAAGCAATGTGGAGAAATACTTAAGGTAAATAAACTTAAGTATTGCTGGTTTCACTTTACACTTCTGGAAAAAAACTTTAGATATGGGACTGATACACTGTTCATTTTAATAATAATGTAGATTGAAAATAGTCATTTGTATATCTCTGTGTTCAAAACCAGTAGTAAATTGTGAAGGTTATTCTTAAAGGATTGATACGTTGCTATAGCAACTTATTATAGTACAAGCTGTTAATACAACCAGAATGTACCCGATAATGGGTTAGAAATGGTCTCTGTGATAAAATAAAAGACTTTTTTTGCACTTTAGGATTAAAGTGCTACAGGTATTTTATAACATTAGAATGCTAAAGAGAAGAAAAGCATATAGAATTTTGTGGTAGTTCTGAAGCATAACTATCTACATGAAATACGTATTTAAACTTTAATTTTCTTCAGTAAATGCAATGGGACAGAACCTTGTAAATAAATTGTACTGAATGAAGGAGTAAATAAATTTGGGAGAATTAAACATGAAAAACAATTTAAGATCTAATGAAAGATTCTATTTCTTTTTCTATCCATGGTTATACATAACAGGCTGTAAGTTAATGCAGTAAATAATTACCTTCAAGTTCCCCCATCACAACTATTATTATGACCAGGGACTACTTAATTCTCAGTCACTACCCTCCTCTGTATAATTCCTTAATCTTTGTCTGTTTCTGCCTTCTGGTACTATCTAACTCTGGCATGAAGGTCAAGGATGTTACAGAGATCAAGAAAATATAGAGAACTGAGAAGGAGTGAAGAACTAACTAAATCACATACAGATAAGAAGTGGAGTAACATGAAGACAGAAATGTATCTCTGGTATTTTGACAGCAAGCACGGGAATATAATAAGTGCAATGTTATTGAAATGGTATAAGAAAAAAATTGCATTTAAAATTAATGCGAGGTGAGCAAGAAGAGAAAAAAGTGCATATAATCTTTAGTGAGATTTGGCTTTTATAGGGACTTAAGGGTGATAGGAGTTAAGGTGGTGTATAGAAGAATATGTTGATTAAATGTTAAGAAGAACCCAGGAGAGTGGAAGAGATTGATGATATAGAAAAAGGAAGGAATATATGGGAGATAAGATGCCTTGAGAAGATTATAAGGAAAAGGATTACTACCACATTTATAAGGAGTGGCCTTGGAAAATAAGTAACTTTTCTCTTGATCAACATACTTTATTTTTTAGTCTGAAAAATCTTAGAAAGCTATGATGGTTTGGTTCAGTTGTCATACCCTGCTCCTAAACTCTGAAGTAGCTTGCCTACTGTTGAGCTACCTGAACTTTGTTCTGAGTCAGATAGTTTGGAATAATTCTACCTCTTCTTTTAAACTTTTTTCTTTGGTTTCTTCTCATAAAATGGAACATGGGTCTGTGGATAGCAGCATGAGTTTCTTTTCAATCAACCATACCATATCTAAAGTTACTTTGTTCCTTATTATAGAGGGAATTCATTCTTGTAAAGATGTTCATCTTTTTCACTGATGTAAAACATTCATCTGCAATATTCTGGCCCATGATGTGCTTACAATAGAGTTCTACAGTGAATTCTTCACTTTGAGAATCATAACCAGAGAATCACTTGATACTATGAAGGATGGAAAAGACATCATTAGAACTAAAACACTATTTCTGGTGGTAATTTTGGGAAATAGCCTAATATCCATGAAGGTCTATCCATGGATCATGACCGTCATGACCATCAGAGCTTCTATACTACTTCGTCTCTGGTTATATCAACTTGGCCTTCATAGACTATGTCTGTGAAAACTTTCAAAATCCTTTGGGCCAGAAGAAAGCCAGTAAAAAATGATGCTGCATAATTTGTCAGATAATCCTTATTCTGTACTTTGGAAGACATAAGCTGTGGAGTGTATCATATCCCCATCTATACAGGCATACTTTATCTAATAGATAATATCTCTTTTGGTAAAACAAATTGTCATCTTGGATTTTGGTGTGTTTTGCAATCTTATCCCAGAATACTGAGGGATTCTAAGCATAAAAACAGTTTTACTCCTTTTCTCTTATATTTTTGTTATTTCTTGAAACCACCTTATTCTTCATAAATTTAATAAACCACATCCTGCAAAGCAGACACTCGCATCTGGCAAAACCCTAGTGAGCTAGGTTATAACGAGAGGAATAGAGAAGACAAGTACAGATATAGTTAGTTTGTAGACTTCCTGATAGGAAAATGGAGGTGGTTCCTTCTGATGATTTCTTTTCTAAATTGCCCTACTTGAATTGCAAAACAAAAATGGATCTTCCATGAGGAGTGCCCTTAAAGAATCCTACAGGAACATTAGCTCAGAAATTGTTTAGGGTGAAAAATTAGCTACTTCAATCCCCAAATTTCAAAGTGACTTAATTATTTTTGGAGGAAATCAATTTAAAAATTTATCTCAAAAGGAAAAAAAGTAGTAATGTAAAAAATATTGAATTTTAGTTAATGATATGCATATTAAAATATTTTTAGATAGAAGTATACTGATGTCTGCAACCTTGAAATACACTAAAAATAAGACGAATTTATAGAGATTAAAGTGTTCAATAGATAGACAAGTAATAAAGCATGTGTACAATGTTAGTTCTGGGATCTAAATGGTAGAAATACGGGGAATATGGCTGTTCACCATATGTAATGCTTTTTATTTTTTATTTTATTTATTTATTTTTTTAGCTGCTTGGCATGTGGGATCTTAGTTCCCCAACCAGGGACAGAACCCCCCTGCATTGGAAGCACAGAGTCTTAACCACTGGACCACCAGGGAAGTCCCTGTAATGCTTTTTAAACTTTTCTGTGTGTTTGTCATATTTCTTAGTAAAATGTTAGGTAAATAAAGTAAATCTGCATTCTAAAAAATATAAAGAGATTTTCTTAGACAAAGACTAATATTATTGATTATATTTACCAGTAAATATCACTCAGCTTTCTTATGCCTAGATACCCACTTCTTACTTTTGCTCCAACAATGACCACTGATTTATTTCCAGCTCTGTAACTTGAAAAAATCAAATAATTCTCTAAATCCATTTCTTCTAAAACTTAGAGAAAAACAGTAAATAAAAAAGAGAAATGAATCTTTGGATTTTCTCGATCAATACTCTTGTACATTGATGAACGTATGAACACCTGCAGTCAAGTTTATTTTACTTGTCTATTACTTGGAAGAAAAGATAGCTGTCCGTTTGTCTCTACCTTAGGGAGAAATATTGAGATTTGACCACTGTTGGAAAAATGTGTTTAATAAACAGTGGTACCTATAAAATGGTAGTGTCATAAGGTTCTAGCTTAGAAATTTTGCAGGCTAATTCAGAGGCAAATCATGAATTTGCTGAACTGTGTCTTTTTGTAAGGAAACTCCTTTTCTTCACTCTTATTGTCCCCCTTATCCACAAAAAATCCCCACGTCTTCCAAACAAAATCAAAATAAGTGCAACCTGTTATATTACAGATTATGTATCTTCTTTAGAGAAAAACAATAGAAAATATAGGGAAGTAAAAATAAAACAAAACCTAATTCCACTAGAGAAGACAATCATTCTTTTTCACATTTTAAAAAGTACCTTTGTCTACATTCTGTCTGTGTATGCATTTATAAAATAACTATCAATTTATTGCATTTTACCCTTTTTACTTTAATAGTAACACAGACGATGCAAAAATGGGATGGATTTGGAGATGGAAATTATGCATGCTTCAAAAAAAAGAATCAATTTAACCTCAATAGAGCAATAATTTTCATAATGCTGATCTGTTCCAAAGAACAATATGAAATGCTTATCTAAAATTTGAGCTATGATTATCAATTTTTGTAACATATTTAAGTTGCAGGTAATTGCCTTCCTTTATATAATGTGCAAATCAATAGTGTGACTATCATATATCTGATTTGTTTTGCAATCTTTTAGATACACGTGAAATCAACCGATGGCCTTCCATAGCTATTTCAATAAATAGTCATTCACATATATCTTTGGTTACTTTTCCAATCATTTATTTATCCTTGAAGATAAATTGTTAGACAAAGAGAATGTATGTTTACAAAAATTTCCTCCAAGCATGGTTGCACAAATTTAACTTGCACTAAAGATGAATATTAGTTTCTATTACCTCACTTCCTAGCCAGTGATGGGTGTTATCTTTCTTTTTGTCTGAACTGACAGACAATATTCTTCAATAACCTTGGAGTAAAATATTTTTGTTTATATTTATATATATTTTTCATGTTAGGCCTCAGGTTCAAAATACTGAGTTAATTATATTTTTCAGGTATGGCATTCTATCTTCCTTGGTCCATGTTAATTTCTTCATTCTCTTTTTTCAAATTAAAATTTAAATTGTTTATCCTCCCTTTCCCCCATTCTTCCACCCATTTTCCTTTCTAATTAGACAATTCTAACATGTTTATTTTGTATTCTTTGTTGGTTTTTGATGCATGTTCTTTCAGTATACATTGTTTCTTTTCCACTTAGCTTTATGCTTTCATGACCTATGAATATTTATGTCTGTTTTTATCATTTATTCTTTGACCTGCTGTGCTCCAGAGTGAAATTCCATCACCTTTTATGTACAAAGTTTTCTAGTGTTGAGACCAAGTTCACATGTAAAAGCTGGCACTTTAAATAAAGTTGCAATGGCAACTTAATACAGGTCCTGCTCTGAAGTCTTGTGAGAATTCCCTGGGGACAGATGCCCAGGAGCAGATGGTCTGAGTTCTAAGCTGGGGACAGTGGGAGCACCCCACATTTCCATCAGTGATCCATGAGGACTCCCAGATCCACACATCCCCTTCAGTGTGATCTCTGCCATTCTCATGGATGTAAGAACATGATAGAGTGCCCTGCTTCCCCTTAAGGTAAATCAAGACAAAGACTCTGAAATGATTTCATCAACATAAAATCCTTAGCAGAATGTGCAGCCCAGAGTAAGTGCTCAAAAATTAGCTATTATTACTAATGTTTTGCCTTTCATTGCTACAAACAAAAGATAAACAGAAAAGGGTGCAGGAGAAAGAACAAAAAAACAAGATCCCTGCCCCTTCTCAGTCTAAGTAGAAATGACTTTACTTATATCAGCATTTCCTGTTGATCAAGTTTTAACATTCTGAATATTTCATATTACCCATATCCCATTTCAAATAGCTCATTAATGTCTTTTCTGACATTATTACCAGACTCAAATAAACTTGACATCTGAATTTGAAACACTGACTCTAATGCCACAGTCTCTTATTTAGACTAATCTTCCCTGCAATTCTCGACATTGAGAAAGTCCAAATTAATAGATTTGGAAAAATGCCCAACTAGAAACAGATTTAGAAATATGTAAATGGTTCTATCACAATATTTAAAATGCTTAAAGTCATCTTTTCCTGGAATTTAAAATGGTAGCTGTTATATTATTTTGCTCAAGACTACAAATATTTCACCTAAATATTTAAGTTAATATTGAAAGTATTATGTTGAATAGGAGTGTGATACTATATATTTAAATTTAATGTTATGAGAAACATTCAGAAAAAAATGTTATCATGTTTCTTTTCTTTCTTTTTTTTTTTTTTTTTTTTGTGGTACGCGGGCTTCTCACTGTTGTGGCTTCTCCCGTTGCGGAGCACAGGCTCTGGATGCGCAGGCTCAGCGGCCATGGCTCACGGGCCCAGCTGCTCCGCGGCATGTGGGATCTTCCCGGACCGGGGCACGAACCCGTGTCCCCTGCATTGGCAGGCGGACTCTCAACCACTGCGCCACCAGGGAAGCCCAACATGTTTATTTTCTTAAAAAATGCTTTCTTCCCTTCTTTCCGTATTTTTGCAAATCTCAAATTTTTAGTTTTGAGTTTTTGTTTATGCATTGAAAAAGCAGACAGGAATGGATTCAGTGGAGTGGGTCAATGAAGTGTGACTATTGAAGTGTGATTTTAATCATTTTGAGAGTTGGGGGTTTGAGGAAGCAATGTGTTTAAGTTAAAATGCTGCTATCAGAAACCTTATAAGCATATTTTAAAGTTTTTTGCATTCTTTCATATTAAATACACCTATTGTTCTTTTGTGGTACATTTTCACAGTGTGTCAAGGTAGAGGGTACCACATTTGGTCTCCCTTATCATGGAAAGAGGACAAGGAAAGACTGGCTGCTCCAGAGTTTATTTAATGTACAAATGCCTACCCTCTTTGGGGCAGATTCTGTGATTTTTCTGACCACAAGAAGGAAATTTCAGATATGATTGGAGAGATATTGGTCAAAGAATTAAACAGAACGTTTTTTTTTCTACAAAATATAAATTGTATAATCTTAAGGTTTTCTCTTTTTTTTTTTTAGTTTCTTTTTTCTACCAGATCTGCGTATTTGCAAATTTTGCATCCTATTTCCATTCTATTGGTTTCCTATGAAATATTCACTAACACACTTAAACTTAAAATTTCCTAATAATTGAGAGCATTTAATTTAGATTTTATTTCTCTCCACTCTTTGGGCTTCTTCCCATCTGCTTATGTTTAAATCATCTGGAATTCAACTGTGTAGTCTCATTTTAAATATGACTTTTGCAATCCACATTTATTTGATGAAAATATATTGCTAATTTCTTTGCCTTAGTGATTTTTTGAGAGGAGTTCTGAGTGAGGTAAATTTCCTGTTTTTTTTTTCTATGTCTGAAATTTTTTTTTGCTCTCACTCTTGAATGATCTTTGATGAGTTTGAGAATTCTTGGTTCAGCACTTTGAAGATGTCGTTCCTTTATCTTCCTACATCCAGCATTGTTATTAATTCTGTGGTCAGTGAGTGTTTTTCCTTTGGAAATGACGTGCTTTATTTTTCTCTGACAGTAGTACTTTCTGAGGTTTCTCTTTATATTTTTGTCTTGGAAATTTATTCCATATATATCTACTCAACTGTGTTCACATTTTACTGTTTTTTCCTCAAATATTACTTTATGTACATTCTCTCTCTTCCTCTCCCCATGTTCCTATTAAAAATCAAGCTGCTCTGGGTCTTATATCCCATGTGTCTGTTTTTCTTTTATGCTTGTCATGTTTTTATCTTTTGTGCCAGCTATTTTGGGACATTTCTCCAACCCAAAATTGAATCTTAGGGTTCTTATTCCACCAAAACTTTGCTTTCTGTTTGAAACTGGCTCTGTATTAGCTTTCTGAAAATGCTTTCTATCATTCTCAACATTTGGTGGTGGGGAGACCCCATTCTGTGTGCCGAATCAGCTGTCTTAAATCCAGTGTCACTGCTTGTTTTTTTCTTTGACTTTATCAATATATAAGTGGAGTTGAATACACAAAACAGAAAGAAAATAGAAGAAACTGGTTTGACTGTCAAAATACAATATATTGGGGGCTTCCCTGGTGGCACAGTGGTTAAGAATCCACCCAATGCAGGGGACACGGATTAGAGCCCTGGTCTGGGAAGATCCCACATGACGCGGAGCAACTAAGCCCGTGTGCCACAACTACTGAGCCTGTGCTCTGGAGCCCACGAGCCACAAGTACTGAGCCCACGTGCCACAACTACTGAAGCCTGCGTGCCTAGAGCCCGTGCTTCATGACAAGAAAAGCCACCGCAGTGAGAAACCTGCGCACCACAATGAAGAGTAGCCCCTGCTCGCCACAACTAGAGAAAGCCCACGCACAACAGTGAAGACCCAACGCAGTCACACAAACAAACAAACAAACAAGCAAAAACAGTATGTTGCAAACTTTGATGCAGCAACATTTGACAAATGACTCTGTCACCTACAATATGCCAGGCACTGTTCTAGGCATCTAGGATACAGCAAAACAGGGGGGAAAAGTCTTTGCCTTCCTGAAGGCATTCTAGTGTCTTTTCTAGTATTTTATTAATACAGTTACTGTGACAGTAAACTATTTTAATAATATGGAGGCTTTTTCATAACACTAATATAAAAATTACTCATTTTTATATATTTATTTATTAGCAATGTTTACTGCCTATCTACATATAATCTACTGTGCAATGTTTTGGGGAGGCTACAGAGATCATCAAAGAAAAATGAGGCCTCATCAAAAACTCAAAACCAATATATCTTAAACCTGTAGGAAAAAATTAAAAATTATGGAACCACTCCCAATTAATTATATGCATATTGATTTATGAAATTTATTTATTAAAAAATTATATCTTAAATTTCGGTTATATCACACTACTGTGTGCTTAATAAAATATGCACAAACTAAAAATTCTATAAGCATAATAAAGGTAAAATAAATGAAATGTGTTTTTAAAAGTTATAAATGGTATAAAATATACTCAAACCTTAAAAGTTTTGTTTCATGTTCTGGACTCTTGGATTTCAATAATCTTGCTGGTAACATACTTTCAAATTACCATTGGATATTGTGAGAAATGTTTACTGTGACACCCACCCTTGGCTCTCAGATCTCTGTTCCCATGTACCCTTTTAATGGTGCCATCACCAGGAGCCTGTCCTTCCTGGCCCACAGTCACAGGCTGACCTCTACCATATGGGGTTCGTTGCTTGCATGCTCCAGGCCCACAGAGCTATAAACCATGTCCTCTGAACACTTAGTGTCAGCATTCTGATATTGCAAATTTTGAGCCACCTAATATGATAAACTAATCTGTACTGATGGGAAAGGGTTACAGGAGCAGCTACTCAATAATACTATCATTGAGCTTCTAGAAACAATGCCCTGGTCCTTGATACAGTGAGTCTAAAAGTGACAGTTGCAGGCAAATTTTGAATTGTGTCATTTTTCCCAGTGAATAGAACAGATATTTTTGGAACAGAACAAAATGACATTGTGTTTTTTTTTCAATATTGTTCTTGAACATCCCTTTTCTTCAACATATTTTTGATGCTACTCAGCATTTATTTAGTACCTAATAAGACAAGTATTAATAACTTTTGCCTAGTTTACAATTACATTTTCATAATAATTTATTAAATATATTAAAATCATTTTTTTCTGGTGAGAAATTGAAATCAAAGTTAAAGTGTTTAAGGTTACACCATAATATGTCAGTCTAGGTTCATTTAGAACCATTTGCAGATCTATCTATCTATCTATCCATCCATCTGTCTATCTGTCTATGTATCTATCTATGGATCTGTTATTTGGGAGAAGGATTTGACCTCACGTAGTTGGGAAAGTGGTGAAGCTGTCTCTGCAAAGCTGCAGCCTTAGTATCTGAAGGTGAACCTTGATATCCCAGGGTAGGTTGTTGAGACGGGAAGATGGATTTAAATTGGGGGAAAACAGGAAAAAGCTAGAGCCTACAGGAATTCTCTGAGGCCCACAAGGACAGACTGAAACCATTTTAATATTCATTACCTCTGACCTTGATGGTACAGGTGTCCTGCAGAAGCTGAAGCCCTTTATCACTGAATTATGCAACACACACCTGGCCCAGGTGCCAAAGAAGCTGAAGGGCAAGTTTGAGTGTTTGCAGGCCCAGCCGCTGCCAAGGAGGTGAGTCAACACTTAGTGACAAAATATGTGAACTACAAAATCATTGCTGCTTCCCCTCTTCTCTCTAAATCTCTCACAAGAATCCTTTTTATGGTCCACCCTAATTGGAAACACAGAAAAGGAAATTCTGGGAAGTGAATTTCAGCTTAGCCAGAGTTGCACATTACAAAGTCACCACACCTAGCATTCTGCATTGAACCACATTTTGCTAGTTCTACTGTAATTTTCCAAATCTGTTCAGAAATACTGAAAGCTGCATTTCTAAAATCAGGTTACATTACATATTTGAGTCTACTAAGTATCATTTTGATAACCTGGAAGGTAAGCGAGCAGGTGAGAGCAACCATCAGAATGGTTAATTTGATTTAGTAATCAAGTCAGTTGCATGTTTTACTGAGCTGATCATCAGATTGGGTGATTTAATCATCAATACAGGGAAGCTTCAAAGAAATTTTGAAAATTTAGCTCTAATTTTAATAGCATTATCCTCATATAAATAATCAGTAGGAAACACTCAAGGCATAGCATATCAAGAATTTTATCTCACAATATTCTCAGAGGTAAATTGTCATTTCTGATTGCAGTGCTTTATTTGGTCATTGTTTATTTTGTCTTTTAAAAATTTTATTAGTAATCAGCGCCTGAATAATCAATAAAACTAGCATTTTTCCAGAGTAAAATCAAGAAAAGTGTTTAGAAATAGATTATTTACTCTCAATAGAAATGAGTCTGCAATCCTCTCAGCCACTTAAGAAACATAGCTACCTAATTTGGGGGCAATTTCTTTATCTTGGACATTAACCCTAGATTTAAAGAAAGAATAGAGAAAGAACTTTGGATTCTTATCTTTAATTTCAGAGGAAAATGAAAACAATATAAAAAACATTAGAAAAATAGTATATTTGAATTTAAATCTAGAAATTGGAATCTATAAAAATTGCAGTACTAGTCTTTCAAATCTAAGTGAAGAAAAAGAGAACAAAGGATGCAGGGTTTAAATACATACTACTTTTCAACTACTTTTCTGTTTTAAAATATTTGAAACACACTAACCAACACAAAGAAGAAGGTAAAATTCATCAATAAGCTCTTCAATTCATATAGTTGATTGACATGTAGATAGGTAGAGAGAGAGATACATCAACAGATGTTAGATAGATAGATAGACAGATAGATAGATAAGTAGATGATAGATTTGAAGTGGAAATAAATCTGCCACCCTGTAATTACAACCCTTAAAAGTTACAAATATTAGTAGTTTGCTGTGTCTTCATATGTATTTTTTCTACCCTTGTCTTTATATTGCATGCACAAATGAGTACATACATACACAATTTCTTTTCAACTAAAATGAGATTACACTTTACAGAAGTTTTCCACTTAATATGTTATGGACATATCTTAGTACAAGGGCATATTACATTTTTTTCCAGATAATTCTGTAGTATTGTATTACATAGACACACCATAATTTACATAATCAGTTTATTATTTGGAGATATTTAGGTTGTTTCTTTGTTGTTGTTTATTTGTTTTGCTATATAATAATTCTGCAGTGAAATCCTTGTATATTTGTAAGATAATTGCTTACTTACTGCAGAATAGATCCCTGTAAGTGGAATTGCTTGATCATATTTTTTGTTCATTTTTAATCTGAACAGTGTTCACACCTATTGTTTAAAGAAAATGTCCTGTCCCTTCATTTTCAACAGACTGGAAAAGTATCCATCTTTGAAAATTTATGCTAACTCTTTATTTAAAAAAGGCACAACTTTTCATTTTAATTAGCACTTAAAATTAGCAAGGTTGGGGCTTCCCTGGTGGCGCAGTGGTTGAGAGTCCGCCTGCAGATGCAGGGGACACGGGTTCGTGCCCCGGTCCGGGAGGATCCCACATGCCGCGGAGCGGCTGGGCCCGTGAGCCATGGCCGCTGAGCCTGTGCGTCTGGAGCCTGCGCTCCGCAAGGGGAGAGGCCACAACAGTGAGAGGCCCGCATAACGCAAAAAAAAAAAAATAAATAAAATAAAATAAAATAAAATTAGCGAGGTTGAGCATCATATTGTATGTTTAGTGATCAATGTTTTCTTCTTTTATGAATTAGCTGTTTATGTAATTCGCCTATTAAAAAAAACAGGCTGTTCACCTTTTCTTTAGTGATCTGTAAGTACTTTACATACACTTGGAATATTCTTCTTCTGTATTTGCTGTGATTTTTTTTGACTTCTGATAGTATCGATAGAACACATACATAAATATGAAATTTAGGAAATATTTTAAAAACATACACCCATCACTTTATAGAAAGTCTATTATCACTGAGTTCAAGAAACAGAGCAGTCACCCCTGATGTTCCTTATGTGTCACACCCCTCTTTCAACTATAAAAGTCACACTATCTCAGCTTTCATATCAATTACTTTCACATTAATAGCCCCCTTATCTTCTTTATAGTTTTACTACCTATTTGTGCTTCCCCATACAATGTGGTTTGGTTTTCCCGTTCCCCCCATCACACACACACAGAGACTTTGCTCCTATAGTTACTACTGCTTTTCTTTCTTTTCACCAACAATATCTCCCTGTTCTCTGGATACTCCAAACATCCACTGATTCTTTTATTTTAAAACAAAACAAACCTCCTTTGATTCCCCATTGTCTCCCAGGTTTTTTTCACTTCTCCTTTTTTTTTTAAATCAAAACTTTCTTTCTGTAGTTTCTCATTTTACATTTTATTTATTTATTTATTTATTTATTTTTGGTGATAAGATATACATAACATAAAATAGACCATCTTAACCATCTTTAAGTGTACAGTTTAGTGGCATTAAGTACTTTCACACTGCTGTACAACCATCATCACTGACCATCTCCAGAGCCTTTTTCATCCTGAATGAAAAAGCTGTATCTTTTAAACAATTACTCCCCACCCTTCTTTACTGTTATCACCTGGCTGCCACTGTTCTACTTTCTGTATCTTTGAATTTGACAATTCTAGGTAATTCATGCAAGTGGAATCATATAATGTTTGTCCTTTTATCTCTGGCTTTTTTCACTTAGCATAATGTTTTCAAGTTTCATCCATGTTGAAGAATGTCATAGAATTTCATTCCTGTTTAATGCTTACTGATATTCCAGTGTATGTATGTACATATTCTTTATGCATTCATCCATCGATGAACACTTGGGTTCTTTCCACGATTTGACTATTGTGAATAAGCTACTCTGAACAAGGATGTACAAATATCTGTTTGAGTCCCTGCTTTCAAATCTTTTGGATCTATAACTAAAAGTGTAATTGCTGGGTCACATGGTAACTCTATGTTTAATTTTCTTAGGAACTGTCATACTGTCTTCCACAGCAACTATACCATTTTACAACAAAGTTCTGTGGAACATATTTTCTGTCTGACATATCTTGTATATAGTTTGGGAATTTTAAAATCGGGTGTCATGAAATCTGTTACTATGTCTTTTTATGGTTTCTGGGTTACCTATTATTTTACATATTGTCAGTATTTTTATTTTTATCAACCATTATTACACTTTAAGTGCAATGACAGAAGATACATTTTGTAGAATATTTCTGAAAAATATTTACCTTCACATATGCCATTATTTATGTGAAGAAATATATTTTCTAAAACTATCAGATACTTCATAAGGCAGAATTCTAGAATATTATCCAAGGGTACATCATGCTATTAAAGACAATACTCCAGAATGTAAGCCATGTGTGGCCAGATTTCCTCTTATTATCCTGTGTCCTGGGTTCCTAGAATAGAATGTTGCACAAAAAAGTTGCTCATTAAATATTTATTGAACTTGAATTAGTTAATCCTGTATTGTATGCTTCACTCCCTGTGGTTTAGCTGTGGGTGCCTGAAAATCAAACTAGAGCATTTTGGATGAAGTTAGTCACAATATTTCCATTAGCTTCTTTCCCTCTGGGATACGAAAGAAAAGATTAATGCTTCCCAAAATGTGGCATGTGTCAAATTATCTCCTATGGTAGATATTTGAAGAAGATCCCTGTGATATTTCACCCTGTTCTCATAAAAGTACTTAGAAAAAAAATGTCAGCATGCAATTGTTATTCTTCAGGGAAGATATTTTGGATGGTCATCATAATAGTTAAAGTCTAGTTATATCTAGAAAGCTATTGTAAAAATATTTTAATAATAAACACCCTGATAACTGGATCATCTTAGGTTTTATAGACCATAAAATGTGTAATTTACAGCCTCACTAGCATGACTTTGATGTGAGCGATGAGACTTTGTCTTATAAATTAAACAATCATCACTGAAATAGTAAACATTTAAGTGTCTTTACACTTCATTAAACATAGAATGAGGGAATGACTGATTAAGAATACTGTAAGTAATGATCCTGGAAATAAATAAAGGTAACCTTGATATAAAGATAGACTTTCAGGTACATATGGAGAGTGGACTTTTGACCTGTTTTACTCATTTAAGTGAAATTGAAGTTTGATGATAATCTATTAGAAGCTTTAAAAGCCATTGTTCAATTTCTTAATTTTTTGTTCTAGGCTTTGGGGACATGGATGCACATAGGTACATGATTTTAAGAAAAAATATTGGTCTTCTTGTTCTAGCATTATAGTGCACTGGATATAAAAATAATACCCTACTATACCTGATCCATAAATTTTGGTAAGATGTAGCAAAAAAAATACACCCACGTGTGCAAAGAAATCTGTTCAAAATGTTCACAGCAGCTTTGTTGCTGATATGAAATAATTGGAAGCATACAAATTTCTATCAAGAGGAGAAAGTATATATAACATGTAATAATCATACCATGGCATACTATACAACAATGAAAATGAATAAAATAGTGTTACAGGTATCCACCAAATGGATGAATCACACAAAAATATTGAAGAAAATCAAGTAACACATTGTAGAAGTATACGTATAGCTCAAAACTTTAAAAACCATCCACACAATTATATATCTACTTGTGCATTTATTTATGTGTGCAGCTACATATTAGTATACCTTTGTGTATATATACATATATATGAGGAAGAGTCAATAAATACTGGAAGAAAAAATACCAAATTCAGGTTAGTTCACATTTTATTTTTTTTTGTATTATTTATTTATTTATTTATGGCTACATTGGGTCTTCATTGCTGCGTGAGCTTTCTCTAGTTGCAGCGAGCAAGGGCTACTCTTCATTGTGGTGTGTGGACTTCTCATTGCGGTGGCTTCTCTTGTTGTGGAGCACGGGCTCTAGACGCGCAGGCTTCAGTAGTTGTGGTTCGTGGGCTCTAGAGCACAGGCTCACTAGTTATGGCGCACGGGCTTAGTTCCTCTGTGACATGTGGGATCTTCCCGGACCAGGGCTCGAGCCCGTGTCCCCTGCATTGACAGGCGGATTCTTAACCACTGCGCCACCAGGGAAGTCCCAGTTCACATTTTAAATTGGTAAGATTAATCATAACCTCAGGGTGAGGATGGAGGAAAATGTTACCAAGGAGGAATAAAGCAGGGGTTTAAAGTATATTATGTTTGTAATATTATATTTTTTATATTTTTCATCTATTGTATTTTTATATTCCTATAAGTGTCTCAAATATTCTATAATTAAAAAAATGAAATGAATACAATTTCTTACAGCTCCAAAGTTGTCTTTCCTCCCTTATCTATGATCATCAATATAAGAAATAAAAATTTTATGATTCATTCTCATCTTATATAATTGATTACAGGGAAAAAAGGCTAGTTAGCATGTAGTATCTGACCTCAAGGAGACTGTGGTCAATCTTCCCAATAGGTACAGTTCAGAATCCAAGCTCCTAAGTATAACTTGGAAGATTCTTCAGTTTTTGTCCTTTATTTGACTCTGCAGCCACTTTCTCCACATAACACAGTGTTGCATCAAATTATCATTTTCCCCAGATCACAAATTACAACATATACTTTGTAATTTTTCCATGAGATGTGCCCTTGGTTTCAGATGCCTTCTTTACCCTTGGCTAAAATAAATTTACATCTTTCAAAAGGCACAGCTTTGGGGGGTCGATTTTATTCCTGAAACCCCGAGAATGGTTAGTTTTTCCTCTGAGCACAACTGTCTCTGTTCCAGAGGTCACATACTGCCCAGCCTACATCCACACTCATGTCTGTCTTTCTAAGCAAAATACAAACACCTAAAGAGCAAGAGGGGTGATTCAGAATCTCTAATGTGAGGAATTTGAGTACATAATGATCCTAGGATCTAACAGTAGGTTCTCACTAATGGTGATTGTGCTGTGGTGTTCTGAGAATGGACCCTAATATTTCTAAAAATTTGGGGACCAGAAGAGTGCTTACTCTGAAGGCGTAAGCAGGTTTCTGCTTCATTGTATGGCAAATATATATACTTCTACCAAAAATTTTCACTGTTCTGTAAAATAATGGAGAACATTTTTTGGTCCAAAACAAAAGGTATCTCCTTCTGGACTGGTAGGTAAAGACCTGCAGCATAATGTTGGTGGGGGAGCAGACCACGAGTGAGCTCTATAAATGCTAATCTTAGTCATATCTGAGAGCAGGTTTCAGGTTGCTTTTCTGGGCGGTAATTTTTTTACTTTAAGTCAATCACTAAATTCAAAAAATCATACAGCCCGATTTTATTTGCACTGGGGGCAATAAGTATGATTGCATTTGAAACATATCAGTAAGCAGAAACAGAGTTGGCTGCAAGAGTAGATAATGAAAACGGAGGTAACTTTAATATTTCTAGAACTATTGCTAGAATATCTTGCAGAACTGAAAACCTACCACCAATACAGATTTGTGGAAAATGTAGTGTTCCTCTGGGGTTTCCAAAAATTATATGGGAAAAAGGAACTCGTAGAAGAATGAACTTTCCAAAAGGAAAAGGAAATCGGGAAGGTAATGGCAAAGGGGACCTTACTTTTATTTTATTTTTTTTGCGGTACGCGGGCCTCTCACTGTTGTGGCCTCTCCCGTTGCGGAGCACAAGCTCCGGACGCGCAGGCTTAGCAGCCATGGCTCACGGGCCCAGCTGCTCCACGGCATGTGGGATCTTCCCGAACTGGGGCACGAACCCGTGTCCCCTGCATCTGCAGGTGGACTCTCAACCACTGTGCCACCAGGGAAGCCCGGGGACCTTATTTTATATGTGCAGCTTTTGAGGTCTGAGAAAAACATGAGCCTACAGTTGAATAAATAACTGAATGGAGAAAAGAAAAAGAAACACTTTTTAAAACTTTAATGGTACCAAGAAATCTTTGAATTAGACTTTTAAAAGAGCCTTATAAGAAGGACATGAACTCATTTACTTTGCTACTATCTATCCATGGACATTTTAGTCCTTCCAGTGGTTACAGCCTAGGAAAAGTACTACCTGTTTTATTAATCTTTTTTTTCCCCTACAACACTAGATTCATATACCAGTTATTTTTAATGTAATATAATTTTTTAAATGTCAGAACAAATAGAGATGACTGTAACTAGCAAATATATGAAAATCATATGTTGTTTCTTACATGAGCTCATAAAATAGGTGTTCTGGTTAACTCTAATTTTACTTCTGAGGAAAATGAGGCTTAGATCCAATTACATGTCCCAAAGCATCATGGCCTCTTAGAGGGTCATTGGGACTTGATCACATGTTTTCAAACCCAAATCCCATCCTCTTTCCTTTGGTCCACCCTCTGTCCACTTTCTAGGTACAAAGAGTAGAACTTTATATGTGGGATATTTCCATGCAGCCACCCAATTCATGCTCATTCTTGGCCCTGACTTTTCTCTCCTCCTTCTTGTATTGTAGTTTTCATTTTACCAACGTCCAAATTTGGTCCGACTTGACATTTCTGGAAATTCTTCAGCCACTGAGGAAATAATAGCTTTCATGTTTTAAAAGGATCATTTCCTACTCCAAGGCAGATTGACCTGTATCCTAGCCTCACACTGAAGGCCAAACAGCAGGTGTTTGACTCCTGAAAAACTTCCTAGCTCACAACCTCCCTCTCTTACTGTTTTCTGCCTCTTAACCTGAACACTGACCTTGTTTTTGATTTATTTTTTGAACATGATCTACTCATATTAACTCTTAACTCTTTGAAATGGAATCGTATACAATATGGTTACTTGGAGCAATGACATGAGACTATACCTCATGAACATCTAAGGCAAATTTCATATGCATGTACACAATTGGCAGAAATATAATCTAACAAAAATAGATCCACATCAAACTCATTTAAATGGTTGCCTGTTGGTAAGAGAAGAATGTGAGTGAGGATTATGGGTTAAAGGAAGTAACCAAATAAGTATAAAAGGAAAGGGATCTTGAACCAATGGTTATAGCATTCCACAAAACAGGGAGTTTCATTAATTCAATTTTCTGTTTGCCTTCAAGGTTCAAAAAGCTATAAATCAATCAATGATACGCCAAATGTATTAAAGCCATTGCCGTAAAAATATGATGCCAAATCAGTGGCTTAAAACAATGTACATTTCTTATCTTACAGTTTCTGTGTCTCAGGAGTCCAGCTGTGGCTTTGCTGGATTCTCTGTTCAGGGTGTCACCAGGCTACAATCAAGTGTCTGCAAAGCTGTGGGGTTATTTTGTTGTTGTTGTTGTTTTTGTTTTGTTTTACTTTCCTATTTTTATCATTGATTTAAGGATAAAATTACATATAGACAAATGCCTAGATCTTAAATGTATTATTCAATAAGCTTTCTTATAGCACAGGGATATAAAAATTTTCATCTTTCAGAAAGTTCCTTCAAGACTCTTTCCAGTCAATACCCATACTTACACTCATATTTTTTAAAAGATCAGTTTTAGGTTTACAACAAAACTGAGAGAAAATTACAGAGAATTCCCACATACCAATGTCCATACACATGCCTTGCCTCCACCATTATCTACATCACTCACCAGATTTGCTGGTTTGTTTTCTTGTCCTTTTCTTGCAGCCCTGAGACTTAGGACTCAGACTTGGCTCAGGCTTTATGGTTTACCAGCTCTTCCCATAGAAGAGTTCTTTCCCAGAAGAATCCTGAGGCCCCAAAGCCCTGTTCGTATCTGCAGGCTTGATGGGGAAGAATCTGCTCATTTGCATTGTAGACAGAAGTAAGTTTCATGCAGCTGAAATGATGAGGCCCCTTTTCCCTTGCTATCTGTTGTCAGGGACTTCTCTCGGTTCCTAGGACTACCTTCAGGTCCTAACCATTTGCCCTGCTCCACAAACCTTTTACAGCATCACTACTTACTTCTTCAAGGCCTGAAAGGGGACACTGTCTCTTCAGCCTGCCAAGACAGAATCTTATACTAAGAGAAGTGGGCGTGCCATTCCTTAACCTTTGTCACCTAATGGAACCTAACTAAGGCAGTATCATCCTATCACGTTTACATATTCTATTGGTTAGAAGCAAGTTCTTCCTATGGTCAAGCACAGTGGATTGCAAGAGGCATCATTTATCCAGGGTCACCCTAAGGGCATGTCGTCCACACCGTGTGAACTTTGAAATGAATGAGGCACTTGTAACTTACTCTAACTTAGAGACAGATGTCCACATTACATTCCGTGAAAAAGCAGAGTGTAGAACCATATGTAAAATATGCTATCAACTATGTTTAATAATTATGTGTGTATGTGTTTCATTTTCTAGATTATTTCTAAAAGAATGAACAAGAAATTGGTAATAGGGATCCTTTCTGCAGAGTCACTGAGTTGTGAGGCCAGGGAAGGTAATGAAACTTGGTAATTGTCCTCTTGTATATTTTCAGTTTTGTACCAAATACACAGTAGCTTTTCAAAGTGCATAGAGTAGCTTTTCAAAAAGTAAAAGAGATTTCCTATAGGAAACTGTTATTTTAAAAGGTGGAGAATGAGAGTTTGCATAACAGATAATCTAAAATAAAACAGAAACATCTCAGGATCAAAAATTGTTTTCCTATCTAATACTTTACATGGCAAGAGAGTGAAGATATGTTTGTGATCATTGCCTCTTGAAAATCAAAGCTTTAAGTATAAGTTGCTATTCATCACATGAAAACATGTTTTAGGAGACTAATATGAATATAAATTAATTGATCATAGTTAACTTCTATGGATAAATATTTACAACATTCTCTAAGCAGAAATTTGACAATGTATTTTACCATCAATACTTTGATTGTTATCACATACTCTATAGAGTCAATTATTATGAAGTACTCTGGTTTACAAGTGTACAACTGCTCATATTCCAATGGATATTTTCTAGTGCATTAACTAACGTGGAGATGAGACTTTTATTTCTCAGGCATCATGGGATCCGTACTCTAAGGAACGCAGTCACACTTCAAGAATCACCGCACTATGTTATTATTCTCTTTACATCCCAGAGATGGAAGAGACCAAGTTTTTCATTTGTACACTTTCATTATCCATCAGAGTGATTGGAGCTTAACTGGTCCTCAATAAACATTTGTAGAACCTTTGAAAGAAAGGGGTGATGGAAAGTAGTGAGATGGGTTTTCATAAAAATCTGTACGTACAAGACAATGATTAATATTTGTCTGATAAAATATCATCATCTTCATTTCTAAATGTCCAAAAGTGATTCCAAAAGTGACTCATAAGAAGGCAAAATTATATCCATCACCTGAAATGTAGCCTATACTTTTCCAATTATCTAGGAACAGGGATACCAAGGTTAGAAAGTTGTAGGGAATAAAGCTGCTTTGAAAAATTTCAGCCTGGAATAGTGATAAAATGTGGCTCTCCTTGACACAGGACCAGCATAGTAGTAACTAAGAACAAACAAGGGGAAATGGTACTACCTTAGATGTATTCTGTATTTTCTAGATATTCTCAAGAACACATATTTCTTTGTTAGGCCACTATTTTAGATATCAGATACGTAAAATGCCCTCTGTAGATACAGAAACTTTGTCACTAGCAGCATCACACTGGCTCACAGAAATCTGTGTATGTGTGTGTATACATGTATATGTATGTATATATGTGCATGAGTAGGTGTGTATAGGTGTGCAAATACTTTCCTAAGTGTTAGTCAGAGTTTCAGTACTTAACTTATATTGAGTGGTTTATTCCTTATAACAACCTTGCAAAGTAGATTCCATTATTACCCTCAGTTGAAAAAACTGAGACACAGAAAGGTTAAGGAACTTCCCTTTCTCTTAGGACTACTAAGTGCCAGAGTCAAGTTCAAACCTGAGAAGTCTGGCATCAGAGTCCAAGCTATCTGGCCATACAGAAACACTGGCCATACAGCCTCTCCATGTGGGTTAAAACCCCTCTGGCTGGGAGAATCACATCACAGGGAGTTAGACTCTCTAAGTAGCTTTAGCTTAGCCCCCAAAGTGAGGTAGGAAAGGAGAAGCCCAATCATGGAACACATGTCTATGTTGACTTCTTGAATAATAAATTTTTTGATAACAAAGTGTGTCATTGAAATACCCATTTTTGACAATATAATTACCATTTGAAAGCATACAAACTGGTATACTTTGTCCCATAAACATACCCTGGAACCATTGCCTAGCTGATCTTACAAGATCCTTCATTTTGACTATTTCTTCCAGTCCTTGAAAAAAAAAAATTCTGCCTTGAACTTATGTAATGTTTGCATTTCAAAGCACTTCTCTAGATTTTCTCTCAGAGAAATTGGGGAATAGGAGGAATATGTGTCTGCTACATTTATATTTTATGCTCTGTATGAATCTAAGCTTAAACTTACAAGTAGACAGGAAACATAGTTTTTATACTAAGAAATGAATGCAGACTCATAAAAATTAGATTGTATGTTTAAGAAGTAAAATATTTACACAGGGAGATCAGCTCGGTGCTTTGTGGCCACCTAGAGGGGTGGGATAGGGAGGGTGGGAGGGAGACACAAGAGGGAAGAGATATGGGGATGTATGTATATGTATAGCTGATTCACTTTGTTATACAGCAAAAGCTAACACACCATTGTAAAACAATTATACGCCAATAAAGATGTTAAGAAAAAAGAATATTTAAATTACCCCATTACAAACAGACTATTAGCTCTACTCATGTCTACTTCCTCATATCTCTCCAGCATGGAAAAAACCTCATTTTATCGTATAAATATCTCATTTTATCATAAAAAAGTAAAAGAGAGATTTGAACAAAAGTCTCACTTACTGGCAAGTCTTAAACCATCTTTCATTTATACTTCTGTACTAGCTTATCTCTACCCAATGTGTATACGTTGACATGGACATATACCCACTTTTGCTTTTAAAAATTCTGATTCTTGATGACACTCATTTTGGTCTATACATAATTCATTACAATTACTGTCAATAGCTCTCTAGTGTCAAGCTCAATGCTACCAGGAGCATAGAAGAAGGTTATGGATGGTTGCATGTTTTTCGGCACCTAAAACTGTCATGAGAGGGTGTCTGCATTAGCTCTAGTGTACACCCACAGACTCCAGAAGAAACAGTACCTTTACAGAGCACAGATGCTGTGCTCTCATCTACAGAAGACGGGAGTAGTATTTAAGACCAGAATTGCAGT
This sequence comes from Mesoplodon bidens, assembly GCF_964165515.1. Lineage (NCBI taxonomy): Eukaryota > Metazoa > Chordata > Mammalia > Artiodactyla > Ziphiidae > Mesoplodon > Mesoplodon bidens. The sequence goes on along the minus strand of NC_138168.1, from coordinate 28,988,312 downwards.
GTAAAATTCAGAAGCTTCCTTGGGCACTTGCAATAACAAGGATTGGAACCTGATAACTTTTGTAGAAAATACTTTTTGAGAGAAGAATCTGGCTGCCATCCTTGTGTAATATCAAAGTTGCTTGTGAATCTTGAAGTTTGGTTGGGAATGTACGATTCCTGTTGGGAGTTAGGACTTGCTTGATGAAAGCAGGACCATAAGGCATTTGGAAGGAGACAGAATAATGATGTCATTAGTGCTTGCAACCTCCCTTGGGTGTGTGAGAGAATGACAGTTTAGAGAGTGACTAGGGGTTTCTTAGGCCAGGAGGAGGAAGGAGCCTTTCCATTGTTATGCGTTTGTTTGTAGAATAAGGGGAAGCAAAGGCTTAGAGCTATGCTCAGATTTACTACCTTTGTAGATAGCCCCTCCATGATTCAATAAAAGTTGATTTCCTTAACTTTCGTCTTCAGGGATCAGGGCTGCCTCATTTTTAAAAAATGGAAATGCGCATTTGGAGTCAGCATATATTTCATGTTGCTGAGACTGTTCCAAGATTTGCTCAGATCTTGCTTTTTGCCTTTAGCATTTTGAGGCCCAGCGTGCTGGCTTCCCCTGCATTCTTTTCTCCTGGGTGAGCAAATGAGCCACAGGTCTGCTATGTGTCCATCAAGGATACAGAGGTTGTCAAAAGCCCTCCAGACAGAAACCTAGTTGACTTTCCCTGAAAGGGAAGAAACCAGTTCCCTAATATAACTTTTAAAAGTTATATTAACTTTATATTTTTATATAAAAAAAATATATATATATATAATATATAATATATATTTATACATATTAACTTTATATTAACTCTAACTTTTTCTTTAAAATAAGGCATAACCATAAAGTAGTTAATAAACTCTCATGGAATGCTTAGCGAAATCAGCGGGTATGCAGGGGTCAAGATAAGAAAAAGGATGTTTTTAAAATCAACTTGCCAGAGAAACACATTCTAATGAGTGTTGCCCTTTTCAAAGTAATCATCTGAGGAGGTCCTCCTCCGTTTTAACAGAGTGGCCACAGCTCAGAACTGTTGAATCTCTTGAAATTGCCTTCAGAGTTAATTTATGAGCCACATAAAAAAAACCACTACTATATGGTTATACCTTATAAAGTTCCATATAGAGAATAGGAAAAACAAAGTGAAATGAATGGGGTGTGGCTAGGCTCATCTATAAAATCAGCTGAAATGTTAGGCTTTGTATCCTTCCCAGAACACTGACACCTGATGTTACTTTGGATGTGCAGTAGAGAGAAAAAGTTGTCTCCTTAGAAATGTATCTGATGCCTGTGCACTTAATTGTACAATTTTTCATAAAACCTGGCAACACCGAGAATCTTTTTAAGATTGTAGATGAGCTAGTATTATATCTATTCACCTGTGTTTCAGGACTGGATGGATGTCCTTGTAGATTTAGTGGAAGTGCAAACCATTCTACAAGAAAGCTGATTTATTCCCATGTAAGCAGCTCTAATGGCTTAATTACTTCACCCACGTGGATCACTACCTGAGTTTGTGCCATTATCCATTCTCATTTTCTTTACTTCTGTTCCCTCTTACCCAATCCCTGTGTCTCTAATCCATTACCTAAGCTGTAGACACAATAACCTTTCTAAATCATACTTCTGAATATGACATCTCCTGTTAAAACCTTGTAAGGATCATGCTTTACCTTCAAGATAAAGCTCACTACTTAGTACGATATTCAAATCTTTCACAATCCATCCATTTCTAGACTTTAGATTGATTAATCTAGTCTCATCATATCTCCTTTTCTCCTAATTGTTCTCTAGGCTGATGGACTTGCTTCCAGGAAAGTACCATTCTGTCTAGTTTCTAGAACTCCATTCATGCTACTCAATACATGCTACCTGAAATATCTATTCAAGCTTTTAATGTACAGAACAGCTGTCATTCCCTAGTGACCCTCTCTTATTTTAGACCAAAGACATAGAATTGTATCTTTCTAGCAATATATATATATATATATATATATATATATATATATATATATATTTTATCATAGATACCTGTGTGCCTCATTTAAAATGCCGGTTTCTTGAGCATGACCTAAAGACTATGACACATCAGGTATGTTGTGCCCAAGAATTCATATTATTTAAAAATCATACCAGAGGACTCTAATGTAAGTTTTAATACTAGCTTTTGAGAAAAATTTTGGGAATACTCCCCACTGTCCTCAATCAGTGTAGGAAAGTGTTTTGCTCCTCATCTAAAACCCCTACTATGAATAGATAATTAAGCACAGCATTAACCAAAAAGTAGAACTTTGGGAAAGAATTGTTGAAGAATTAATTCTCATAAAATGTCCACAAGCCCTGTTATCCTACTGTAGTAGCTAGGACACAGAGATGGTTGCAAATAATCATATTCCACCTTGCACAAGCATGCTGCTTCTCTCATCAAAGGAGGAGATATGTTCTTCCCTTTGCATCCTGGCTGGTCCTGTGACTGTTTTGAACAATAAAATACAAAGGAAGTACAATTCAAAGACTTCTGAGTGTAAGCAAGCATTTTGAAAGTCTAGCAGCTTCAGCGTTTTCTCTTTTAAGATACTTTCTTTGAAACCCAGATTCCATGCAATGAGGAACCCAAGACACAGGGAGTGGCTATGCAAGTGTGTTCTGGTCAACAATTCCAAAGGGGCTTCCAACTGACAGCCAGTAGGGAGAGCCATCTTGGATCACTGCAGCTCCATCAACCCTCAGAAAACTGAAGCTCTCATGATCGTCAGGACATTGACTTTTCCTGCTTGCTCTACCCACTCTCTCACTCCTGCTTCCTGAGCTCATCTCATGACTCCTTGTCTCAGTCCTTGCCTTCCAAGGAAATCTCCTAGGTCTTAATCTCAGACTCTGCTTACAGGGGAAGCCAAATGAATATAGTTACTTAGAAGGTAATGTTATAAGTAAATGACTGAATGTTATTGTTTAACCTAAATTCATGTTGATGCTGTAACCCCCAGTGTGGCTATATTTGGAGATGGGGTCTCTAAGGAAGTTAATTAAGGTTAAAAGAAGTCATAAAGGTGGGGCCCTTATCCAACAGAATGAGTGTCCTTATAAGAACAAACACCAGAGGTCTCTCCTTCTCTCTCTCTCTTCACACTCCATGGAATGTGAGGCCATTTGAGGCTGTAGCATTCCACTTTTGACTTCCTGAGTCCCTACAGATTTTTTTTTTTTTCTTGATGGTTGTGACCAGAGTTTCATTTGTCCTGAGGTCACTGCTAGACAGAAAGTTGTTTCATACCCTCCCTCTGTCCTCTTGGGAGGAAAGCACACAACCCTCATGAGGCTTTCTAAGAGAGTGTGCTGTGAGCAATACTCACGATATAACTTTAAGACGCAAGATGATTCATTTTGCTAAATTTTCATTTCACATCCAGCTTATGGTATTTTAAAGGCTCGTCCCTGCTCACTTTGTTCTTCCATCAGTTTTTCACTCACTGCTTATTTTCTCTCCCACAATGGTGAGAGTTGTTACCTTAGCTCTTGATTCTCCTGGAAGGTGTTTTCGTACTCACTTTCATAGTTATTAAGGAAACTCTGAGATCACTTTGCATGGTGAGATTTAACTCAAATGGAATATCAGGAAGCCTTGACCTCGACTTCACCCCATCTCCACTATTTCACCGTTTCTAAACTCAACATTCTTGAATCAACCCCTGGGTACTTCTCCACTGCAGAATGTCACCAGTTCTGAATTTCACCATAGATACTTTCCCTCAATTTGTCTAGCATCCTTCTCTATGTCAAGGGTTAAAGTTTGGGTATCCTTTAATTTCAGGGCCCGTAGATTAGATACAAGCCTTTAGATAAGTAATTTCATGGACATATTTAGGATAAGAAGTTAATGGATATGATGTGGCACATATATACAATGGAATATTACTCAGCCATAAAAAGGAACGAAACTGAGTTATTTGTAATGAGGTGGATGGGCCTAGAGTCTGTCATACAGAGTGAAGTAAGTCAGAAAGAGAAAAACAAATGCCATCTGCTAATGCACATATATGGAATCTAAAAAACGGTACTGATGAAACTAGTGGCAGGGCAGGAATAAAGACACACACATAGAGAACAGACTTGAGGACACAGCAGGGGAAGGGGAAGCTGGGATGAAGTGAGAGAGTAGCACTGACATATATAAACTACCAAATGTAAAATGGATAGCTGGTGGGAAGCTGCTGCATAGCACAGGGAGGTCAGCTCGATGCTTTTTGACCACCTAGAGGGGTGGAATAGAAAGGGTGTGAGGGAGACACAAGAGGGAGGGGATATGGGGATATATGTATACATATAACTGATTCACTTTGTTGTACAACAGAAACTAACACAACATCATAAAGAAATTATACTCCAATAAACATATTAAAAAAAAAGAAAAAGAAGTTAATGGATAATATATTTTTTTAAAATGTTGACAGCTAACTTTTGCATCTTAAAATGTAAACAGAATAACAATGCAATATACTGGAAGGTAGATAAATAATACTACACAATATTTATTTCCAGATGCTGTGTTAAGGACTTTATTTATATTAAATGCAATCTTCAAAATAATCTTTGAAGATAAGTATTTTATTATTTCTGTCTTACAGTGAAGAAACCAAGGCTCAGACAGGTAGAGTAACTTTTTCTGTAATATCAGAGACAGTAATGTTAAAACTGGGATTTGAGCCTCTGATCATTTAATAAATCATGTTGCCCTTCTACTTACAACAAAATAATTATTACAAAATAGTGTCTAGATTAATTTTTCAGGTAAGCCCATGGAAAAATATTTTAGTCGAGAAATCATTCGGTGACCATCATTCACGGGGAGTTACTGATTCTGCTAAGAGAATAGAAGCTCTGCCAAGTGGCCAGCAGTGGACCTGTGTCATCCAGTTGTGAAATGAGTACATTCCTCAGCAGGGGCAACCAGTCTCTGAGAATTGTCTAGGATTCCTTATCTGTAAAATATTCTTATCTTTCTATAACTTCAAAGCATAATAAAAAGTGTATGACAACTATGAAATAGTATCCATTTGCTGTGCTTTTACTTTCATTGTATAACTCTTGAAAATGAGGCTTCTAAATAGCATATGATTACACATGACAGGCAGGTCTTAACTCTCACATTCTCTACTTTGTAAATGATTTACCTGACCAGAGACATTCTGTTTTTCTCCACTGCCAGAGGTTGAGTCTTTCCTCCCTTCCTTTTTCTAGATCACTGACTTTGGTCCTTACATATTTACTGACTCATCCTTAGCACTTTGTAGGACTTTGTCTTATTGTGTTTTCTTTTTCCTCTGAAAGGTTCCAAGTAAAAGAAGGAAGGTATCAGGGGAGGAAGGGCTAGAGAGTAGCTAACCTTCCTGGATCATAGAGTATATTTGGTGGCCTTAGGGAGTAAAAATGCTCCTGTACAATTAACAGAAAAAAAATGGGTTTCCTCTTTTTGCAAAGACACTTTCCTCAGAATAGATCTCCAGTCTGGACACACAAAAAAACAATATAGGTATTCATCCAGCCAGCTAGAGAAACTACATAAACTTGTCAACAAATGGAATGATGAATATCACCAAATTTTGCCACGTCCTGGAGAAGAACACAAGAGCACTAGATCCTGGTCATGAAAGCTTCTCAGAGGAGCCAGGTTAGGGTTGCAATAAAAGTTGTTTTTTTTTTTTTTAATAAATAATATTTGGGACATAATTTATTCATATTCCAATGAATAGAATTATGAGCTTGGAAGTACTGTTTTATATTATCTGGTCAAATCTTTTTTTGTTGTTTTTTTTAATACATGATTAAATGAATACTATGCCCAAATTCATACAGCAAGTTAGAAGAGCAGAACCAGTTTTACAGAGTTAGATTCCTTGACTGTTTTAAACTTTCCCTTTGCATTTGATGTTTCTCTTGACCATTGGTGCCAGCAGCAAAATCTCTTAGAAAGCCTTATGAGGTTTGTGTGCTTTCCTCAGGTACAAGAGGACAGAGAGAGGCTATGAAACAACTTTCTGTCTAGTAGTGGCCCAAGGACAAATGAAACTCTGGTTAAAACCATCCAGACAAATCTATAGGGACTCAGGAAGACAAAAATGGACTGGTTTCTTAAGCTTAAATTAAGATATGCTACAGTGTTGTGGAACATTGAGCTTTTATTCCCCCTTTTGATTTAATCTGATTGCTAAAATGTTATTTTCATAGTGAACATACACTACTTATGTAACCAAAAAGGGAGAATATTTCCATTTTTATGCCACAATAAAAATGACTGCTACTGGAGGTTTATAGATTGGAAAGTCATGGGACTTTCCCATGACTTCTTCCCTAAGAGACTTATAGAGATTACACCTAAGCCTTCATCTCCGCTCAAGCATACCTTTGTTCCATTGAGTTCCCTTCCCTTCTCCGGGGACTTGGTTCCAGGGAAGACGAGCTAGGGCTCGTCTTCTAAACTAGTCGCAGAGAATATTCTCCTGTCTCTAAATCCCTACAATATTGTTTCTCATTAGAGACTCATGTTCCTTACTTCACAGATATCCCTAGTAAGTGCTACTTCCTTTTCTGCAGAATCCAAGACAGTCTAGACTTCCGAATTTCATAGCACGTACCTTACTGCATTCTCATAGTTCATTTGCATGTGTCCTCCACCAGACTGTAGTTTTGGAGGTTAAACTGACTTTTATTTTCTCTGTATTCTTAGCATCTAGTGTAGTGAGAAACCCAAACTATTACCGACATTTGTTCAATTTGAAAGAAGGGAGGAAGGGAAGAAGTTGGGATAAAGAGACAAAGGAAAGACCAATAATTGTTATATATTGTGGTTATAGATTATTTTATAGCTTCATTAAACCTAACCTAAAAACATTGTAACATTAAAAAGTACACAGATATTATAACAACTTCTAATAATGTGTTTGTGAGAAACTCATCTCTGTATTACAAAACGCATCTGTATATGACAGCCTCTGAAACCAGACTAGCCTATATTTTGGGGTGTGCTAACACAACGTTCATTTAAATTGCTAGGACATTTTGATTTTAACTATTCTAACACTTTTGAAATGGATTAAATTTAAATGTAGAGTTTTAACTATGCTAACACGTTTGAAATGGATTAAATTTAAACGTAAAGTTTTAATAATAATTAACATGGAGTATATATTTTTGTTTATACATTTTAAAACCTCTTGAATATGTCATGGCCCTTTAATGGAGCATTGAAAATAATTTTCATTAAAACTCAATTTTCTGCCTTCATGATAAAAGGTGGCATATCAAAGCAGAATAATCCCTTTAAAGGGCATTATATTTTACCCCATATCACTAATAAATTATTTGATTTCCATCAATTCCATCATATAGTTGGTTAAAAGATATATTAATATGTTTGGTGTCTGATAGTGTCTATTGATATGAACATTAAAGCAAAAAAGAGAGCAAGAAAGAGAAAGATAATTTTTTTTCAGGAAAAAAATAAAATTACATGATTTCCTCTGGTTGCTGGTCCTTGTGTTTCACTACTTTTGTGGTTGTGTTATACTATTTAGCTTTAATTCCTCCCATTGTAACTTAAACCTTTTCTTCTTGTTCACTCCTTGATGACAATGGAAAACATCTGGCTGCCAACAACCCTTTACTTACCCCAAAATCTTTCCTCAAAACAATACAAACCTCATTTTTATTTTCATTCTCCACCTGATCTGATTGCTTTCCCAAATTACGTGAAAGCATAGTAGAAAAAGTGGACTAAAAATGATTGTCTTTTGATCAGTCTACCATGTACATGAATTTCTTTTCATTAAGTACTCTAATATTGTAAACTGTGTTGAGATGACAGAGATTCCTCTGAATAGAATAACATATTTTATTATTACTTAAAATAATATAATATAGTATATAATATATAAATATATTATAAGAAATAAATTCATATCTTCCATACTCTACTATATTTGTATTTTATTTTATTTATAAAAACAGTAGCTATAGTTTTAATTTGAGAAAAAGTGGAAGGGAATCCCTGTGAGGTTTTAGTGACCATTTGCATATAGCTGAGCATTTTCTCATCAGTGAGAGGAAGGAGGAAATGTGAATTAAGAAATCTTTAGTAAAGTGCCAGTGATTTAAGTCCACTAGATCCATTAACCCAGCTCTTACTAAGTCTGCCCAGAAACATTTACATTGAAATTTTGTGAAATTAACAGATTCCTTTATGTTTAGCAATTACTTTAAGAAGAATCTTTTGAAAAATGACCAATCCTCATATTTCTTAAAATAAATCAATTAATGCAACTATGGAATATGACTGCATTCATTTTAATACGAAAATGTGTTGTCCTGTCTAATCAGATGTGAAGTATTCTCTAGGGTTATTTTTCAAATGCTTCGCCATCATTAACATGAGCGTCATTGTCCTACAGCCAGACCCTTTCACCAGCTTAACTACCCGTGTTTACTAGAGGGCTCCAACCAGATGCAGCAAGCAGCAAAGATGTCACATGCCATGTGGGACTGTAATATAGTGCACCTGACAACTGGCAGAGCCCTTGGAAATAAGGCTTCATGGTGAAATGAGTGCAATTAAGTGTGTCATTTAATCTTTGCTGTCCCAGAGTATGAGGATGTTTAATGTGACTCATCAGCCCCGTTCCAAGTTCCAGACATTTAGAAACTGAATGAGCATAAATAGCAAAAGCCACAGTAAATCAGTCACATAAAAGAATTTATAAATATAAAAAATGATAAGCAATTTTGGTCTGCTGGTTTCTTTTCAGTAATACAGCTTAGCATTATAACATATAGTGCTGCTAGAATCATTTCCAGTTCAACACATTTAACTTTGCTATGTTATAAGTTCATAAAATTTCTATCTCCCTTTGCTAGAACAAACGAACCATTTGTAAGCCATACTTTCTCAGGGAGGCCAGAGATGTCTTTGAATTCCACTGCCAAACTCAAAACAAGATTGCTAAATTCAGGTTAAGGAAGAGCTCTGCACTGACCTAGGTTGCAACTCCTATCCAACACACATATATATATACATATATATATATATATATATATATATATATATATGTGTATATATATATATATACACATATATATATATATATTTTTTTTTGAGGTACGCAGGCCTCTCACTGTTGTGGCCTCTCCTGTTGAGAAGCACAGGCTCCGGACGCGCAGGCTCAGCGGCCATGTCTCAAAGGCCTAGCCGCTCCATGGCATGTGGGATCCTCCCGAACCAGGGCACGAACCCATGTCCCCTGCATCAGCAGGCGGACTCTCAACCACTGCGCCACCAGGGAAGCCCCCAACAGTCATTTTAAAACAATCAAGAGTACAGTGAGCCAAAAGTCCAAGATCAGAAATTGCCCATTTGGACAATTCAAGACAAAAAGAACTAGAACATCATTTTGTGCTTCTCTGATCAATTGTTGTCCTCAGGAAGAGAAAAAAAAAAAAAGAGGAAAATATAAACTTCCTCAACTCACAGTCAATAAAACAATAGTTTTAGCTTTTGCAAAAAAAAAAAAAAGTTATATCCCAACTTGGTAAACAAAAAAAGGAAGATTTCAGACAAGAGGCCACATGAACGACCTTGAAGAGGTCTAAAGACAAGATTTAAGATCATCTGTGCTAAAGACAGCAAGTGGAAACAAAATAACCAGCATGAGGTCAAGACTTTCCATTACAGACCACAGAAAGTATTCTCTTGCTCTAAGATTCTTCTGCACACTGGAAAATTACTTCTTTACTGGAAAACAGTAAAGGAAGGACTGAGTGTCTATCATGAGTCTCGCTTCTAACAAAATTTAAAACGCCCAAATGTGCCATGCAAATTGAATAAGAGGAATGAGCTAAATCTACACTAAGATTGGAACAGACATTTTAAGTTTGACTGATCTTACCTGACAGTTTACCTGTGTATAAAATTATATAATGTAGAACTGAATTGAAACTAAAGGAAAGAAGTAAATGCTATCCATTAGCTAGATTCCAAAGAAGTCTGATAAGTTTAATTACAGTCTGATTGCTATGTATTGCCTGATGACATTTCTATGGCATGTTACAGCATTGTCCCAGAAGGAAAATTAGCAATAAAAACAAGCTAAGAAAATGCACTTTCACGCATACCTGATGTATGGTATGAGCACACTCAACAGAGCACACTCAACCAGGTCTATCAGATGCGAACGTGTATGGTGCCTGATGGATCAGATGGCTCAGTTGATGAGAATTTCAGACAGTTTATGGCCAGACTTTAGGTCCAAAGTCACTCACTGAGAAAGAAAGAAAACAAAAAAACAAAACAAAACTATCCCAAGAAAGCTCAACTAAGGAGTAAAAAAAGTTATTATATTCTAGTCACTGGTTTATTTCATTCAGAGAGGGCCATTTTGGTGAAAACTTGAGTTTTCATGCTTTTATTTCTGAAAATAAGCCTGAAGAGTGAGATACACCATGAAGACTATGATAATTTAAAGATTTAGGTTTAGTATAATGATCAATCCTCTTTTTCATTTCCCAAAGGTATATTGGTTACTTAACAAACAGAGCACTGCACAAATTTCAGATCCATATTATTGAGTGACAGAGGTGACTTTTCTTTCTTGTTACACATTAATTAATGGTTAACAGTCAGCATATGGCATACAGTGCTCCTTTCACACCACTGTGAGCTGTGCCACAGACTGCTACAGCACCCTTCTAAGAATTTTTTTCTTTCTCCTTCCTCCCCATATGGCATTCAAGTCTAAAATAAATTTTCCTGCACACACTTTGTGTCTCTATTTAATATTCCATAGTTGGGAATCAAGGGTGGCTAAAAGATGAAAGCAAGCGCATGTAAACTTTGAGTTCCCAGTTGGGTCTATAGATGAGGAATCTCATCTACAGGTATGTATTTCCACAGAAGTCAACTGAAAACCAAACTCACCCATTTGCTTTAATAGCTAACTCCCTATGACAGCAGGAAATTAGATTAAATTATTTAGGCCTAATCAACCTTCTTAGTTCAATGCACTCATCTTTTCAGGAGTTTGACCTCAGAACTACAAGGAGCTGAACAGAGACAGATCAAAGTTTGACGCAGGAACTTTGGCTGTGACTTCCAATATGTAATTAGGTTGCAAACTCCAAGGCTCCATAGTGGAGATTTATAAAGTGAATTAAATAGTAGAGAGTCATTACTGCTGACTGGCAACCTCATATTCATTCTCAGACATGATACTAGATTGAAGCATGTTATTTGATTCAAGACATTTGCCTAAGTTATACAGTAAAATGTGTTTTGTCCATAAACATGAGGATGCAAAGTTTACTATTAATCTATTGTTATTCTCAATTTTAACAGAGAGGAAAGATTTGCCTGAAAATTCCCCACTGCTGAGGGCCTCATGTTGATGAATTTGGGCAATGGGTTTTTGAGGCTGTTGTTCTCTCCTGTAGTTTTCTACATCTACTGAGAAGTCTTATAGACAGTCTTTGCCCTGTTTTTGAAAAAAAATAGTAAACCTCCTTTTTGATAAACAAAATAACGATAGGCCACTTTTTTAAAAAATATACTTTTTGAAGAGAATTTTTAAGTTCACAGTAAAATTGAACAGAAAGTATGGAGTTCCCATACACTCCCTGTCCCCGCACATGCATAGCTTCCCCATTTTCAACATCTCCCATCAGAGTGCTACATTTGTTACAATTGATAAACCTACATTGATCTATCATTATCACACAAAGTCCGTAGTCTACATTGGGGTTCACTTTTAGTGTTGCAGGTTCTATTGGTTTGGACAAATGTATAATGACATGTATCCACCATTATAGTTTCATGAAGAGTAGTATTATTGCCCTAAAAGCCTCTGAGGTCTGCCTATTCATCTCTCTCTCCTCCCTAACCCCTGGCAACCACTGATCTTTTTTATTGTCTCCATAGTGTTACCTTTCACAGAATGTCATAGAGTTGGAATCATACAGTATGTAGGCTTTTTATTTTTTATTTATTTTTTATTTTTATTTATTTATTTTTGCGGTATGCAGGCCTCTCACTGTTGTGGCCTTTCCCGCTGTGGAGCACAGGCTCTGGACACGCATGCTCAGCAGCCATGGCTCACGGGGCCAGCTGCTCCGTGGCATGTGGGATCTTCCCAGACTGGGGCATGAACCCGTGTCTCCTGCATCGGCAGGCAGACTCTCAACCACTGCGCCACCAGGGAAGGCCAGTATGTAGGCTTTTTAGATTGGCTTCTCTTACTTAGTAATATGCATTTAATATTCCTCCATTTATTTTCATGGCTTGACAACTCCTTCTTTCTCATGATGAATAATATTCCCTTGCCTAAATGTAGTAGTTTATTAATCCAATCACCTACTGAAGGGCATCGGTGTTGCTTTCAAGTTTTGGCAATAAATAAAGCTGCTATAAACATCTGTGTGCAGGTTTCTGTATGGAAATAAGTTTCTATTCCTTTGGGGAAATACCAAGATGCATGATTGCTGGACTGTATAACCAGAGTAAATTTAGTTTTGTAAGAAATCAGCAAACTGTCTCCCAAAGTGTGTATACCATTTTGCATTCCTACCAGCAATGAGTGAGTGTTCCTCTTGTTCCACATCCTTTCCAATATTTGGTGTTCTCAGGGTTCTGGATTTTGAACATTCTAATAGGTATGTAGTGGTATCTCACTGTTTTTTAATTTGCATTTCTTTGATGACATATGGCCTCTCTGTAAGCCACTTTTTTTTTTTACCATCTTTATTGGAGTATAATTGCTTTACAATGGTGTGTTAGTTTCAGCTTTATAACAAAGTGCATCAGCTATACATATACATATATCCCCATATCCCCTCCCTCTTGCGTCTTCCTCCCACCCTCCCTATCCCACGCCTCTAGGTGGACACAAAGCACCGAGCTAACCTCCCTGTGCTATGCAGCTACTTCCCACTAGCTATCTATTTTACATTTAGTAGTGTATATATGTCCATGCCACTCTCTCACTTTGTCCCAACTTTTAAGCCACTCTTAATAATGAACTGAAATATTCTTTATTTTACCTTGCAGTACTCGTTTCTGTCTCTCAGTCATGGCTTTGTTGGGTAGTAAACATTTTTATGATTCTCCAGATATTATGTATTTTATGTTAACTTATTCTAGGTGGAAGACAAGAATAATTTATCTACAGTTCATTTATACTCACATAAGAATTTGTACCTAATTTTTCTTCCCTATCATATTACATTAGGATTATTTATTTAAAATAATTGTACTATTTCCCCTAGTAGATTATAGACTCTGAGAGAACAGGAAATTATATTGTATTGACTTTTGTATCCATATTGTGTAAAATACTGTATAAAACACAACTGGAAAAAAAAAACACAATTGGTGGACTTCCCTGGTGGCACAGTCGTTGGGAGTCCACTTGCCAATGCAGGGGACGTGGTTTCGAGCCCTGGTCTGGGAGGATCTCGCATGCAGAGGAGCAACTAAGCCCGTGCACCACAACTACTGAGCCTGCACTCTGGACCCCATGCTCCGCAACGGGAGAGGCCACCGCAATGAGAGGCCTGCGCACCACGGCGAAAAGTGGCCCCCGCTAGCCGCAGCTGGAGAGGACCCGCGTGCAGCAACAAAGACCCAATGCAGCCAAAAATAAATAAATTAAAACACACACACACACACAATTAGTGCTCAATTAACATTTTTGAATGAATAAACATTACATATTATGGGTGTACATGTTACTGATAATATAGAAAGTTTTATAAATATAAACATCATTATTATAAATGGAAATCACATTTTAAACTAAAATTATCTTACCTGTTTTCTATTATTTATTTTGATTTATGACTGCAGATTAAAACTTACAAGAAAGAAAGCAGAAAATAAGAGACAAAATAAATTACCTAGGAATTTTCATAGTATGTGTCAAGAAGGAGAAAATACAGCTTTTAAGATTCTAAATGATCTTAAATGTATACTTATAGAATTATAGCTAAACTCAAATTGAAATAATTTTTAAAAGATAGAATATTGTTACCAGTTAGCATGGTGTTTAGAAAGGAAGGCACATTTGTTCATTCATTGATGTATTCATTCATTTATTGTGTAAGAATATGTGGAGAATAAAAGATAATATGAAATACTGTCATCATTTTTATCATGGCTAAAAACTTAACAGTTGAGCTAAAAACCAAAGATACTAAAAGGAAGTACTAAGGAATTAAAAAAAAAGAAAGATAACTTTCAGCTAGGTAGAGCAAGGAAGACTTCATAAAAAGTAGCAGAAGTATTTTATATTCCTTTATTGGTCTCATTGCTTTTGGTGAAAACAGTGATAGTGTTTAAACGTAGTTTAGGTGGATGTACCTAGAGTCTGTCATACAGAGTGAAGTAAATCAGAAAGAGAAAAACAAATACCATATGTTAACACATATTTATGGAATCTAAAAAAAAAAAGGGTCATGGAGAACCTAGGGGCAAGACGGGAATAAAGACACAGACCTACTAGAGAATGGACTTGAGGATACGGGGAGGGGGAAGGGTAAACTGGGACAAAGTGAGAGAGTAGCATGGACATATATACACTACCAAACATAAAATAGATAGCTAGTGGGAAGCAGCCGCATAGCACAGGGAGATCAGCTCGGTGCTTTGTGACCGCCTGGAGGGGTGGGATAGGGAGGGTAGGAGGGAGGGAGATGCAAGAGGGAAGAGATATGGGAACATATGTATATGTATAACTGATTCACTTTGTTATAAAGCAGAAACTAACACACCAGTGTAAAGCAATCATACTGCAATAAAGATGTTAAAAAATGTAGTTTTGGTTTGTTTTGCTATATTACATACATTTTTTGAAATGTCATTCTAAGAACAGAATTAAAATGCCAAGAGTTTAAAATAATTTTAATTAGAAAACAGGTTAGGCAAGTAACAATTCAGCTTATTTTAGGAAACTATTTGAACATGTTAATAAGCACTTACAGGGAGCGATTAGGAGTTTATGTTAAATCAGTGGACCTACATCAAGGAGAAAGACTGACTTCTTTTTAGAGAGCTAAAGAAGGAGCTGTGTGTTTAATTCTTCCTGATTTATTAAAATGCAGCAACAGAAATTGAGTATACAAAACAGCTCATTTGAGCATATACAGATTGTATATGCAGTAAATGAATTTGCATTTTATCAGCAAGTAGTTTCAGGAATCACACTATCCATGTGACGATAGTTATATAATGCCATGATTATATTCAAGATGTTTAACAAATAACCTCACAACACTGAATGGGAAGTTTAAATAATGCAATGACTTTGTCCATGATCTGAAATGCTCTAAATCCATCCTTGACCACATTTGTAGCCATAATCCTAAATTGTATTTGTTTCTACCAGACTTATTTTAGGTAATGGAAAAATTTTACTCAAAACTAAAATATTTGTAATTGGAAATTGAGAGCATCCATGAAGGGACAATAGGAGTAGAAAAAGTGTGATGGAATAGGGTGAGGAACATATATAAAAGACATGCCAGGAAATTTTGTGAAAACAGCAAGAGGTGGGCTATGAATTTGCTTTTGAGATTCATAGCAGCCAACCCAAAAGGGATACGTGAATTATTTACATGATCCACAGTGTTCATAAAGCAAATAATCAATTATTTAAAAGGATCATTGGCAATCTTAATAATGAGACCAGAGAGATATTTCTTCCCTATGTTCATACTCTATTTTATGGTATACAGTCTGCTGAAACATTTCTACAATAGACACAGGAATGTGTATTATAAAGTCACTATGCACATTTCAATGGATATTAATTATATAATGCTAAATGTTCAGGCAGAAAACAAATGATTTGAACCCAGTATGAAAATTCCCATATTGGATTGGGAATTTATTTATTCTTGGATTATTCTTAATCCAAGAATAAAATCAGATTATCTACAATAATGGATTTTTAACTGTGCATCTTTCTGGTATATTCCATAATTGTTAGTTCCTATACTTGCATTTTTCAGAATGATTAGGCATTAGGGTGTTTGAGATTACACTCACTGAGAAATTCTAGAAAAATTCCAAATGATTTGAAAACCAACTGAGTGGGAAGCAGACGCAAAGATACATTATGAACATTGAGAAGACTAATCTGGATTCCAGACCTTGATTAAAAACAGGTAGATAAACAAAATAGGCATGTGCATAGTCAATATTTTCCCCCCAAAATGTAGGGTTCTCTCCAACACAGAGAGAAATGAATGAATGAAGCTCCAAAATTCTACACCAGTAAGCATGAACAGAACATTTTTTATTTGAAAAGCAAATTAAAGTATTACAAAGGTTCTTATAACCTTGATAAAATCTGAATAAATATATCAAATATTGGATGTTATAATTTGGTGGTGAAGTCTTGAAGATAACAGAGTTTTCAGACCATCTCCCTAATTAGTGAGTTAACTTGTCAGATAATTTCAACTGTAAAGCATTTATCAAAGGGATGATTTGGTTTTGTTCAATAGTTTATTAAAGGATTTTTATTTATGTCAATAAGGTCATGTTTTCTGCATACAAAGTGCTTATTACATATAAATTCAACATTCAGTTAATGAATATATGTCATAGAATTATAATAGTTAATAGTTACCATTTGCTATAGTTTTGTAGTGTGCCAGACAGGTACTATTGTAAGCACTTTGCAAGTATTAGATAATTTAATCCGCACAACCACTCTGTGAAGTAGGTGCTATTTTTAACCTCAATTTAAAGATGAGGAAACTAAATTACAGACTGGCTAAGCCATTTGGCCAAGGTCACAGGATTGCTAAGTGGCTGACTCAGGATTTAAACCCAGGCAGTATAAATCCACAGCAAGTGTTCAAAACCAGTTCAAACCAGAGTGGCTAGTGTTAAAGATATCATATGAGCACAAGACACATGACCTGTACATTCACATAGCTATCAGGGGAGGAATTGTATTTAATAAATACCTGCAATAAATTTGTGTTTGCTGTGGGGACTCACAGTAGGAAAACTAACTTAATCTTTAAAAAGAAGATGAAGATGAAGACGAAGATGAAGAAGAAGTCCTGAAAAAAATAGATTGGAGCCTGCCAGGAAAAGGGGGGAGGGGGAAATCCTTTCAGGAAGAGAAAACTGCACCTACAAAATCTTATGATTCTATGTATTTTTTTTTAATGTATCGTGAGGATTTAAAGAGAATGCACACAAAACAAACATGATTACCAAAGAGGAAAGGGAAGGAATGGAGGGATAAATTAGGGGCATGGGATTAACAGATATAAATTATTAGACATAAAATAAATAAGCAACAAAGGTTTACTGTATAGCACAGGGAACTATTTTCAGTATCTTGTAATAACCTATGATGGAAAATAATCTGAAAAAATATATATATATATATAATTGAACCACTTTTTGTACACCTGAAACACAATATTGTAAATCAACTATATGTTAATAAAAAAATTTTTAACAGAATGCACACAAAATGTTTAGAACAAGGGAAGGTAGAAAATAAGTACTAAGTAAATATTAGATCTTCTAGTCATTAAGAACAGTTTGTTTTAGAACCATTTTCTTGACACATGAGTTATTTCCAAGTCTAATTACTAAAGTTAGTACATTTATCATTTTAAATTTCCTTCAACTATAGGAGGGATAGCAACTAAATTAATTAGCCTTATATTGTAATTCTTACTTGGTAATTTTTCTCTTTCCTTTCATATAACATTATTTTCTTAAACAAACTGTGAACAGAAAAATCAAATTCTCTTGAAAGGTGTCGCACAGAAAAATATTAAGCCTGCAACCTGGCCCTGAATTTTGTATTATTTTGCATATGGGGAAAGAGGAGCACATAACCTAGACATATTCTATTGCTATACTTTTTGTATGTGATTCTATGTATTTAATTCAATAATATAGAGTTATCTTGTCAGTCCTGTATATATAGGTTAGTGATCTCTACATTGACTGAATTAATATATTTGTCGCCTTATCTTTCATTTCCTACTTCTTCCAGATATAAAGTTTAAGTCTGCAGAGTTTTTAAATTATATAACTGTTGCTGGAAAATGTTGTAGATTATACAGCGTGTAAAATTATCTTGTAGCAAGTTCCGTTACTTCTGATGTTAACACCACCGTGCTTAAATGATGAAGCATATACTGCTAAATATCAGGCATATTTACTTCATCAGAAAATAAGTAAGATAAGTTTTTATTTCAAAACATAAAATATTCTATTACCTAATAGAGTTGCAAGACCCAGACCACAAAGATATGCATTAATATCTTCAACCCAAGTTGAACAAAAAGAATGAAAATTAGCCTCAAAAGCAAGTGACCTTGTCCACTTGGGAGAACATTTTATGCAACACAGTGCAAGCTGCACAGTTATAATACCAGAGGTGTAATTTCTATAATGTGAATTTTGAAGTAAAGGGTATTTTAAAACCACATCCTCAGCCCCTTTTTTTGCCATACACTGGATAGCTGAGAAGTACAGAATCCATGATTTGCACTAATACCACAAATCATTGGCATGGGAAGAAAAATAAAAACTCAGAGATCTCAAGCCTTTGCAGTTGTAAATAATTGCATTGATACAGGAGAAAAAGAATAGCAAAAAGTAATGATTTTAAAGGTAAATTGGTTTTTGTCTTCATAAAAAGGTGTCTATATTTTCGGATTCCTAGTTAATATATGGGTCCAAAAGATGACTCAGTCTTTTCACATGGTAGCATTTACTAATGCCTATCAGTAAATGTTTTGCATTTTCTTAGAAATTCATTGCTTAAAAATAAAAAAAAAAGAAATTCATCTTATTTCTATGTGTGTCCCACCTGCAAATTCAGTAGATACCATTTTACTTACAATTTGAATCAAGTACATTGCACAATATTATTCCAAATACAAATTTAACCTTTCTAAATAGATGGAATTCTAGATTTCATTTGTTGTATTTTAACATTTTTATCAATTTATTTTTGAATGCAGAATAGTATTTATACTCTCATTTCCTTTTTTAGCTTATAAAACACTAAAATATACTATCTACATAATTTTGGCCAGATTTGCCTCACAAAGGGCATTGATATCTTATGAAACATGCCTTATTTCTCAATGTGTGAAGGATGGAAGTCTTTTCGGTCTTTCCTTCCCAATCTTCTGCTGCACTTGACATTATGCATTTAGGGATTACTCTGGATGATGTTAATGGATGATCCTAAGCAAAACTAAAATCAAATTGGGAAAGAAATGGGAAGAAACAGGCAACATTATTCCCCACCTAATTCTGCAGCTTAAATATGGCCCATTGTAGCCCTAGTCATCACCCTGCCCCCTTAATTTTACTGACCTCTGTTTCTGTTTATTACAATAAAAATGGGCAAAACTATAGCTTAATGTTTGGCTACCTATGAAGGAATTCTTTCCCACCATTATTATTACACACTATTTTCATAACAAATATTTTTTAAAGGATATAACTGTTAGACCATGTGTAATGAAAGACAAAACACAAGCTATCATCTATCCAAGCTCAAGTCAACCATTTACAATGTCAATGTGTCAATTACTCTAATGAAGAAAGTGGTCATCTAAAGTGTCACACAGATGGAAATCTGCTGATTGATTGACAGGTGCTGTGATAGATGAAAATCATAATATTGGCTATTATGAAGGAACATTTTTGAATGGCAATATATCAATACATTGTAAGAACCATAACTTATTCCAACCCTTATTATAAAAAATCCCTCATCTTGTCATAGGGAAAAATTCAAAAGAAAAAATTAAAATAATTTATGTAAAAGGCTTTTTTAACACTGTATTTTATAATGACAGAAATGTATTTTAAAAACTTAAATATGAAAAAAATGGACACAGTAAATCATAGTTATATGGTTGATTGAGCAATCAAGAAAATAGTAAGTATTGGAAAACATAAAAAATTGAGGCAACTGTTTATTAAATAATTTTAATAAAATAATTAAAAACCACAATTTTATAGCCACTATAATTGCAACTATGAAAAAGACATATGTGTAGAAAGATAGATATACATATATAGATACGTAGAAATATTAGACTAGGGCACAGATAAATATAAATCATTGGGTTGATAAGAGTAATTTTAGTTATTATTAAATATTTATTTAATATTGGCTTAATATATAACTGAGAATTATAAAAAAATACAAGTTATACTCAAAGTTTTCAAACACTGAAGGAAATTTCCTGATCAAATGTTCTGAATACTCTTTGTTATTTAGCAGGTAATTAACATGAAATATTTTTCTTTTAGTTTAAATTTATTTTGCTCTAATTATATATGTATATGTAAATATATATTTGTAGATTAATATAAACTGTCATCCTTTCTTCACTAGAATATAAGTCCCTAGGATGAGAATTCTTGTTTGTTTTGTTCACAGTTCTATCAAAAGCATTCAGAATAGTGTCTGGCACATAGTAACTTTCATTAAATATCTGTTTGAGGAATAAAGTAATTATTTTAAGTAATTTTGAAAGCTCTGTCAGAATTCATACATTCATATGTCCATATATTAATATGCTATTATCAGAGTAAAAATCTCTTCCCTCCTTTTTTGTAATGAATAAGTTGGATTTTATTGTATTGTGTGAAAAATGATAAAAACATGTGGATGTAAATTGGATTCTTTGATAACACAGGTATTAAATACTGTAGTGATAAAGTTTTTATGGTAAGTCCAAATTAACAGAACATTATCCATTTTATTTCCAAATATTTAAGTATGTACATGACTGCATGACGGGTATTAACTCTTAGGAAAGAAATTACTAAAAAAAAAATTAAAAAGACTGGAACCAGACAGGATGCTTGGTACTCTGCTGCATTCCAAGAGAAGACAAAGTATATTCCTAACCAGAATAAAAAATGAACATTTAATCTTGTCTCCCTGCTAATTTTGTAATAAGATCCTTATACTAACATTAGGCAAATATATTACCAAAAAATCCCCCCCAAGAAAAACAAACAAACAAAAAATAGGAATCAAGCTAGGCCTGTGAGTAATAATACACTACCTAAACTTCTACTAGAAATCCCATTACCTACATGTCTTGGGTCATTTGTTCATAGGTATCATCTGGTAGATGCCAGATACACTGCAATCAAGCTAATCAGAACTGTGAGAGAACAAGTTTCTGTTGTTTTTAAGTCATCGAGCGTGTGTTACTTTGTGATGGCAGCCCTAGGAACCTAATGCAGCCCTAGGAAACTATTAAATTGGATAATGACATGTAAACAACATTGAGCTTAAAGTCTTGAGTTTGAGTCTTGGCTCTACCATACTTGGTGGTGAGTGATCTTCGTGGGATTACTAAGCCAAAAAGTCTTAATCTGTTAATGAAACTGTTATTTACATCATAGTAGTCTTTGCCTCTCCCCTCCTTCCTTCATTGAGCTACCGTGTACACTACTACAGGAGCTAAAGAATAAATCCAACCTTTCCTGGAGTTCCCATTCTATGTATACAATCACACCAGGTACTACAATGATTTGCACTTGATGCAAACAGAATGTGAACTGACCTCAGGGAATTAAAATGCTCTGAAAAGGGTGAGGTTCAAATGCTTAATGCTAACTAAATTTTGCCATTCATGCTAGTTCAAAGAAAACCAACGGTATCTCCTGAATGCAGATACCTATAAAAGCAAACATGCTACACAGAGGTAAGAATGGCAGGTGAAAGCCAAATATGAATACAGGCAAACATAAGGGGCATTTCCTTAATAACATAGCATATGCCTTCCAAGAAAATAAAGAGAATATTAACTGAATGGGTAAGACTAGCCACCCATTAGGGACCACCATCACTTCCCTGAGACTGTCAGTTTCCCACTTAGTCACCGACAGTAAGTTCTTTAAAGTCAGTAAGTTAAACGCTTGTCCTTTTGCATCCCTTGCCCAAGAGTTTCCCAACAAATTTGACAACATGGGAGTCTTTTTGACAACCCTTTACTTTTTGATCCAAGTGTATTGACAACCTGTATTAATTTCTTGGATAGCACAGAAGAAAAAGTAAAGTATTTTGACAGCTTTAACCAACTGTCTGAAGATGGAAATTAAGATAATTATGTTGACCTTTCTCTTGGATGTTCTAGTGGGAAATGAGATCTTTAGAAAATTCATATTAACCTATCTAAACTGCAACAAGAAAACTCTAAATTTTTATCAACCTGAAAATTTCACTTGGTTTTTCCAAACTTTCTAGAATTATAACAGTGATGTATCCAGAGAAATGTAATCTTTTGAATAGCAGTTTCTACCTTTATTCCTTTTCTACAGTTTTCCTTCAAATTCTGTTTCTGTGAGTTCATTTCAATTAGTGGTTTTAATAGCATGCTAACAACTGTAAATAAGTTAAAGCAGGGAGTGTATGTGAGGTTGTATGTGCTTCTGTGTGTGTATGCAGTACATTCACATGGTATTCTAGGAAATTTTCTGACCCTAATGAAAACTAATTGTGGTTTTCACAGAACTGCAAAAACTGTGATAAATCTTACATGCAGTAGCTACTTTCTGTAATGAGAGCATATATGTTTGTGGGGACACTGAGCATTATTAAACTCTCTCTCCATTCAGATGAAACAATTCATCTAATCTGTGTTTTCTGTAGAGGTGTTTGCTTTTTATGGCAGTGCCAAAATACCCCCAAATTTTTCAAAATTTGAGGAATAGTCTAAAGGTTTTTGCAAAAGTGGTTAAATTAAGACTTCACACCCAAGTTTTTGTTTAATATAAAGCAGTCTACCTTCTTTATTCTAGCTTCCTGCCTGAAGCATTAGTTTAGTCAACAGCCTCTGGTTTTCTAATAATGTGAAACTTCGTCAAGAGACAAGGAAAGGATAACAAATAATTTGACAATAGTGGAAACAAATATTAGTTGTTCCCTACTAGGTTTGTCCTTCAAAAATCTATACTCATACAGGATTTTCTAGGAATTGACACCCAACTTTACACACATGCATAAAAGTGTGCCTGATTATTCCATCATCTCTCATGAAATTTTCTCTTGAAACTGAGGCACAATAGATTCAAACATTTAGATTATGATCATAATTTATAGGTTTCAATGCTCAACCACTAAATTTCCTCGACAAAGTGTTGTTAATGTGAAATTCATCGCATGTCCATACTTTGAATCCAATCAATCATTTCTCACAGAAATTCTTTGTATTTTAAAATGTTTGCAAGTAACAACATCACACACACACACACACACACACACCACACACACACACACAATGTCTTTCATGCAATCTACTTCTACCAAGAGATTTACTAGAGACCTAAAACCTCAGTGAAGTGACAAAAGGTCTCAAGAATAGAGTTTCATTTTACAAATTTACTTTAAGAAAAGGAACACTCTAGAAACCATCACAGAATAAGAAAGAAAATTTTGATCAGCTACCAGTGATTATCTTCTTGGGAACTGAGATGCTGAGTAGAAACAAAGAAGGTGTGAAAGAAAAAAAAAGAAAGAAACTAGAGAGGGAGAAAGACAAAATGTGGGAAAAAAAGAGAAACGATCCTGACTTACATCATTTTTATATTTTGGCACTAAAAAGCAAACCTCATGATGCATCAAATATCCATTCATCAATGTTTTAGTCATTGTTACATGTCCACTCCTGTCCAGTTCTCTCTGCTGAGCCTGGACTGATCTGATGCTGATCTATGCTTGCTTCCATGAGTTAATTTGAATCAGGGCCTCAGGAAAGATACTGGATAACACCGTTTTCTTTGGAGTACAGAAGAAACCTAAGTGCTTCCTCTAGAAATATATATAGGACATTGCTAGAGTTCCTTTATGCTGTTGATCACATGGCTAATAAATGATCATTTCCTTTTCGGGATCTGGCAAAGACTAACCTGATAGATAGCACTGTTAAATGCTACTATGCCTTCTCATAAGCATAGGCTTTTCTAGATGCCATTGTAGATCTAGACACCTTGTGAGTATTTTGTATACTTTCAATTGTTTTCTGTGTATGGCCTTCAAGTTTTGCTCTTTGTCTCAAGCCATGAGGACTGGCGATGCTATTTTTTTCTATTAATGTAGTGCTTACACACAGAGGGCTGTAAGTAAAAGTCTTCTGCTCTCTGCAGGATGCAGTTCCCCTCTGCAATTTCTTTTTTTTTTTTTATCACTGTCCTTGAGAAATAACATTAGCTGTCACCCCTCACGTGAAAGAGGTGAGGGAAAGAAAGCCTCCCTCATTCTCTGGTAGTGTCTGTTTCCTTTCAGGGTTTCCCAGATCATGTTTATGTATTTTCTCTTCTTCTCTGATCTTTTGTGGAGGTCTTGCCCTCCTCACCATTTTCATGTTTGTCCATTTTTTTGTCCCAGTTTCTCTTTTCCATTCGGATCTTTATTTCTTCAGCCTGTTTCATTCACTTCATCTCACATCTCCACATGGGAGTTTCCAATCGCAGACACCCCTTTTTATCCCTGGTCCCTTCAGGCTTCCATTTGATGATAACTTTTGGACAACTTCAAAGTGTTTTTAAACCAACAAGTCTGTTTCTGTGCTACACACACTCTGTACCCAGGATCCCCATCTCTCATGATTACATTCTATAATTTATGAGGGCATAATGGGTGAAGCTTTTGCAGAGGCTCCAGAATTGGACTGGCTTTATCTTCCAAGCAAGTGAATGATAACCATCTCTCAGAGAACTAAAATTTGGAATTAAGGAGAGAATTTGTTTCACATGCATAAAAGCCAAAAAGAAAAACAGAACAAACATCATACTTCACTCTCAAGAAACATATAATTTTAACAGCCTGTAGAAGCAAGAGTCTCAAATCCACACGAAAGCATGGTGTCTGTTGCCAAGCAACCTAACTGGCCACAGTTTTTCTTTATGTATATATATATATATATATATATATATATATATATATAAAATATATTTATGTTTACATACATATATGTGTGTATGTATGTAAACATATAAATATATATATATATTTTCAGCCTTGAGAAATAGCAGACAAAAAATTTATTGAGTAAAGAGGAGTAAACTAATACAGAGGGAGATAAGGGAATTATGAAAAACATAAGGCTTACAAATTACTTATAGCTCTTTAGCTTTCTTTTGCAGTTTCTTTTTTTTCTGGTTGAATTTTTTTTAACATCTTTATTGGAGTATAATTGCTTTACAGTGGTGTGTTAGTTTCTGCTTTACAACAAAGTGAATCAGTTATACGTATACATATGTTCCCATATCTCTTCCCTCTTGCGTCTCCCTCCCTCCCACCCTCCCTATCCCACCCCTCTAGGTGGTCACAAAGCATCTAGCTGATCTCCCTGTGCCATGTGGCTGCTTTCTACTAGCTATCCACCCTACGTTTGGTAGTGTATATATGTCCATGCCACTCTCTCACTTCATCACAGCTTACCCTTCCCCCTCCCCATATCCTCAAGTCCATGCTCTAGTAGGTCTGTGCCTTTATTCCCGTCCTACTCCTAGGCTCTTCATGACTTTTTTTTTTTCTTAGATTCCATATATATGTGTTAGCATATGGTATTTGTTTTTCTCCTTCTGACTTACTTCACTCTGTATGACAGACTCCAGGTCCATCCACCTCACTACAAATAACTCACTTTTGTTTCTTTTTATGGCTGAGTAATATTCCATTGTATATATGCACCACATCTTCTTTATCCATTCATCTGTTGATGGACACTTAGGTTGCTTCCATGTCCTGGCTATTGTAAATAGAGCTGCAATGAACATTGTGGTACATGACTCTTTTTGAATTATGGTTTTCTCAGGGTATATGCCCAGTAGTGGGATTCCTGGGTCATATGGTAGTTCTATTTTTAGTTTCTTAAGGAACCTCCATACTGTTCTCCATAGTGGCTCTATCAATTTACATTCCCACCAACAGTACAAGAGCGTTCCCTTTTCTCCACACCCTCTCCAGCATTTACTGTTTCTAGATTTTTTGATGATGGCCATTCTGACCGGTGTGAGATGATATCTCATTGTAGTTTTTGTTTGTTTGTTTTTTGCGGTATGCGGGCCTCTCACTGTTGTGGCCTCTCCCGTTGCGGAGCACAGGCTCCGGATGCACAGGCTCAGTAACCATGGCTCACGGGCCCAGCCACTCTGCGGTATGTGGGATCTTCCCAGACCAGGGCCCGAACCCGTGTCCCCTGCATCGGCAGGTGGACTCTCAACCACTGTGCCACCAGGGGAGCCCTCACTGTAGCTTTGATTTGCATTTCTCTAATGATTAATGATGTTTTTGTTTAACTTCTCTATTAAATATTTTTTATCCAAGTTCATAGAGATAACCTGTACACTAGTATAAACTCTCCCAACCATTTTTAGAAAATATTCTTTACGAGATGTTTTTCGCAAATGAAATCGAAAAGTTCTGAAGTAAAATCCATGTTCTAATAAGGTAAAATGGTTTTTATTTAAATATCATTTTTGTATTGTGAGTACATCTCACAGGAACGCAGTAGATCAAGTTTTAGACTCGTGCACCTAGATAACATACACCTAGGTGAGTCAGAACAAATGCATATTCTTGTTAATTGTGGATTATTTGGGTTAACAACTGTTTATATATGAAATATTTTCTGTATTTAAAAGTTATTTTGGGTATATTTTTTACCATATAGTTAATTGTTCTCTGCTCTGAACTATTCCAGGTCTCACAATAAATAAAATGTCATAACTCTTTTATTATTATTAGATCTATATTTTTTCCACATTTAAAAATCTTTGAAATTGGGATATACTTTTATTACTATCATGCAGGCCAATATATTTAACATTTATATATTTTGTATATATTCATTAAAAATGTGATTTTAAAAGACACTTAAATGTAAAATAATCTTCATTAAATATGAAAGAAAAAATTTTAAGTGATATGAAAACATCGTATAAAGTTTAATTGGAAGCATATTTTTAATTTCTTAGGGGTAGATAAAATAATTGTGTCTTATTTACAATGGTGTCTAAGATTAAAGAAAAAGTGGCAGATTTTAGCTTTTATTGACCAAAATCTTACACCTAACATTTAATAGTTTGGGGATATTCAATTTCTTAGAATTTATTTTAAACTAATGTGAACCTTAAAAAAAATCAATTACCTCTATAATAAATATCTAGTTTAAAAAATGTCATTCATTACTATGTAAGTTGTGATTTTCATTTTTAATAAAATTAATAAAAATACTTCCCACTCAAGAAATAGCTATTTATCATAGCAGATAACAGACTGGAGACTTTCTTTGATCTTGAAGGACATATAAGTCTGTATACCAAGGAGCTCACTATGTGGTGTGGGATTTTAAAATTAGTATTGTCTTATAGCACAGAGAATTGTCACATGAGCTAATTTGACTTTTTTGTGGTAGGTAGATTATGCTTTGACATCATTTTGAAATCCTTTATTTGACCAACAATTTATTTTCTAGTTTGGATTTTAACAAGTACATTTTTAAGTCCTTAATGTCACAGCTGTCTTTTCAATGGGAAAAATAGAAAATAAAAATCCTCCTACCTAAAAAGTTAATTTTCTTTATTTCTTTTACTATTTAAAATTTTATTTCTCTTGAATTTTCAAACTGATAAAAGTACTTAAAATAATTTTGTATATAATTAGACACTTCTGAAATGAAATCCACCCAGCTCATATTTCCATATTTTTGTAATAGCAAATTTTTAAGAATAATACATTAAGGTACCAATATGAGCTTTATTCATAGTAGAAACGAGTTGGTCATAGCCCACCATGGACAGATGGCTAATGAATGCCTTTACTTTAGGACTCCATGGCTAGTCTCATTCAAAGGGCTGGCTGCTTCCTATTTTTGTATATGACTATTAGCTACCATGGGACAGCGACAATTAGAAGCAGCAGGACCTCCAGGTTTTCCTCTGTAATTAACCAATTTGTGAAGTGTTTATATTAGCGACGCATGGAGGTATCTTTTTATCCAATAGTAAATACACTTAGGACATATTATTTCTAAATAAATAGCATAATGACCCATGAAAGTAAAAGGAGTATTTGAAAGGAAAAAAGGATGTCAATTTTAGGCAGTCTTCAAAAGAAGCATCAGGGAAATTTTCTGTGAATCACTACGAAATCTGTAAAGCTGTTGAAAAAGACCCAGAAGAAAGCAATAGACCCTGAAGTGTGATATCCAAAACCTCAGTCAGGGAATAGCTGACACGTGGATTCACATGGGAAAGTGCCACAGTTTATTTTTCACTCTCGTTCAGTTTTAAGTACTTCTGACAATTAAGGAACATAAAAATGAAAAACTGAAAGTGTCTTATTTTCCTGTTTCTTAGAAACCAAGCATGTTGAGTGGGATTGTTGGTCTCCATGTGACTTTCTGAAGTTACTGTTTGTAGAAAATTTACTGCTTACCTCTGTGGCTGGGGAGAGTGACCAACTGTAAAAATGGACACCAAAAAGAAATTTGGCTTATGACAAATCTAATATATATATATATATATTTGAAAAATTTCAATGTAGAGCTTAATGCAACCGAATGAAAAGAAGCCCCAAACATCACCTCCAGTGGTCTAGATCTAAACCCTAATCATAACTGGTCACTTTGCTTCAGGTTCAAGTTCAATTGGTGGCATTTAAAAATATCAGGGGTTCCTAAGAGTATCTCCACATAGATATCAATGTCTCAGAGCATTCAATATTATCATTTTTTTTCAGAATCTATTAGACAAATAATTTCAAAAGATTAAATCAGGGTGGGGAGGAAGCCTCACTTTATGGAGGAGGCATTGAACTGTCAAATAATATTTTAATATATTTAATCAACACAGTTACTTGAGGTAGATAGCATAACAATTTTAAAGATTAAGAAACAAACCCTGCAAAGTTAAATAAGTATTTCTCACTCACACAGCCAGGGACCTTATTTTGTGGAGTAAACAAACAAGGAACGGAGGTGCTGGTATCAGCTCAGACCCTGGATAGAAGGAAGTGATAATGTGTTTTTTTTGTGTGTGTTGTATGTCCCACCCCTTCAACTTGCAGAAAATACTGAAAAATAACTCAAGCTAAAGCATTTATATGGAAAATATATAGATATATTCCCTACTTCATTACTTTAATAAACCATCTGAGCTTTTATTTTCTTTCCAGTGTCACTTGTATATGTGACTGGGGTTGGCCATCATTATAAATATGATTTCAATGTCATAATTTAGATAATTTTCCACTATTCCATCCACATTTTCATTTCTTAAACTCTAAGTTATTCAAGGAAGCTTATACTTTTAATAAAAATGAAAAAAATTAAATACTTGTTGTTGTGTTTAGTAAAATTTAATCCCTTTTTAATAGAACTGACTGAAGAGGATTAAAGACATGAGAAATAAAATGAATATTAAACACTTAGGATAAAAATAGATAGCTTCGTCACTTGAGAGCACAGAGTCAATATATTAAAAACGGCAAAAAAAGAGAGGCATTTCAAAAATTCTTTTCAATTCAACTTCGGCTATAAACTGTTTAAAATGTGATTTGAGGGGACAAAATGTTGCAGATAAAGAAAAGTTTAGGTCAGTGATAGTCTGAGTATTTGTGAGAAAATAATGAAATAATGTCAACTTTTTCAAGTAATTTAACTCAACTAGCAGAGAAAGTTACTTGTCAAATTTTATCTGTGGCTAAATTTACTGGTTGACTGACTTTATTACCCAAATTTGGCAACTGTAGCTGTAGTTTCCTCATATTGATAGTTATTTCTTTGGTAAAATAAGAATATCACAAGCTATAATGACTACTAGTATGACTGCTACTGTTGGCACTATCACTGACATATCTAGTGTTTTTACATTGTGACAGGCCTTGTAAAGAATTTTATATAGATTAGCTTTTAAAAACCTTTATACTAAACACATTTAATAGTTACTACTATTATCCTACCTTTTAATTATGAAAATCCAAAGCTGAGGGTGGTTTGGAATCAAGATTATGAAGGCCTCCCCGATGGCAGAGCCCCTGCCCAACTAATACAGCATAGTAATAATATTCTACCATGTTACAAGCTGAATTATTCAGATAATATTGAGAATAGAGTAATAGTTGCCTCTTCTTTTAGAAGTGACACATAGAGTGCATGCCATGAGCTTTGCTGTCAGAAAGACCCATATATAACCCCTAGGTCTGTCATCTACTATCTGTGTGATTCTATCATGAAATTAAGTTTTCTGATCCTCATAATATCATAGTGCAATAATCACCCACTACCAACTTTGGCACATGGGAGACGCAGCATAAACACTTATTGAATAAATTTTTAAAGTCTCTTATATTCCCCTAGGGAGTCAATAAGAAACATCAATCAACTCTGTACCCAACATCTCTATAACCATGACAGTTTTTAGAGGTATTAAATAAGAATGACTATAATAAGGTTAAAAACTAACATTTAGTGTTTAGATGTATGATTTGTCACTACTCTTTAATATAGCTGCTATTATTAACTAAGAATTGGGGAAGAACAGTGTTTTTTCCAACTTTGGGGTCAGAGACAAGTAGTCTGTGCATCCACTGGGGTCACAGGCACCCACAAACATAATAGAAGAGCAGGATACCCAAGGTTGGGAGAAACAAGATCACTGCCATTTTTTTCACACTCTTTTCCTTTAAATCAAGATTACTAAGAGTCCGCAGTAAGCGGTTTCTTTATTCCCAACTTCTTATTTGTGACTCAACACAAAAGCTCTTTTCCATTCCACATCTTCACTAAAATTGCTTTTGTCAAGGGGAATCTCATTGATTCTGAAACCATTGGATTCTTTTCACTTTTTATATTTCTTGTACTCTCTTGACGTTTGGCTCTTTTCATCACTCTTCATTCTGAATCCTCTCTTCTCCTTCCTGAATACCATATTCTGCTGTTCTTTCTCTAGTGTTCTTGTCCATTGCCTCTTTTATAGACTGTTCCTATCGGTTTGTCCTTATAAGGATAGGGTTCTTTTCTCGAACCTTTTCTTTTTTTTTATAACCATTTTTACTGAATTATAGTTAATTTACAATGTTGTGTTAGTTTCAGGTGTACAGAAAAGTGATTCAGTTATACATATATACATATATTTATGTTCTTTTTCATATTCTTTTCCATTATAGGTTATTACAAGATATTAAATATAGTTCCCTGTACAATACAGTAAGTCCTGTTGTTTACCTATTTTATATGTAATAGTGTATATATGTAATCCTTAACTCCTAATTTATCTCTCCCCCCCTCCAACTATCCCCTTTGGTAACGGTAAGGTTGTTTCTTATTTCTGTGAGTCTTTTTATGTTTCATAAATAAACTCATTTCTATCATTTTTTTAGATTCCACATGTAAGTGATATCATATGATATTTGTCTTTCTCTGTCTGACTTACTTCACTTAGTATGATAATCTCTAGGTCCATCCATATTGCTGCAAATGGCATTATTTCATGCTTTTTTATGGCTGAGTAATATTCCACTCATTCCACTATATATATGTGTGTGTGTGTATATATATATATATATATATATATATATATATATATATATATACACACACATATATATACACATATACATATATATACATATATATACATATATATGTGTGTGTGTGTATATATATATATATATATATATATATATATATATATATGGCACATCTTCTTTATTTGTTTACCTGTCAATGGATATTTAGGTTGCTTCCATGTCTTGGCTATTGTAAATAGCACCGCTATGAACATTGGGGTGCATATATGTTTTCCAGTTATAGTTTCCTCCAGATATATGCCCAGGAGTGAGATTGCAGGATCATATGGTAACTCTATTTTTAGTTTTTATTTTTAAGAAACCTCCATACTAATCTCCATAGTGACTGCACAAATTTACATTCCCACCAATGGTGAACTTCTCTTTGTATCGCTACAAGTTCTCCCTAGATGATATTATCCATTTCAGTTGCCCTACCATTTATATTCCAAAATCATTTTCTTTGTCCCAGATGAGTCTTCTCCCCTCCAGAGATATCATATTTGACCACTACTAATTCTTTATTCTTTATTACTCTACACATTTCTAACTCAGTAAGTTTCCATCAGAAAGCATGGTTTTCTCTTTCTACTTTTCTTTAATGCTGATATAGATTCTTTCTTGATATCCTAATCTTAGTGAACACCTGGTTGTCAATCCTGCTGATCAAACAGGAAAATCAAGAAGCATCTTTGAATCTCCTTCAGAATCTACAACCAAATCAACAAAAAGCTACCATCTAGTCTACATCCTTACTAACCCTTAAATCCAACCATTTTTTTTCTGATTTCTTTGTTCAAGCCCCATCTTTTTGTCTTGTAAGTCTCTTCAGGCAACTCTCCTTCCTGGCCCCAGCTTTGACTTCTCAATCCATTCTCTACTTTGTAGCCATGGTGATCTACTAAAACACAAGTTTGACATAATCACAATTTTGCATAAACTAAGTGGCTTAATACCCTTTAAAATGAATTGCTAACTTATTGGAATGCTTTGTTTTAATTTTAATTTTAACTTAAAATCTCATTCTTGTCTACCTCCTTAAATGGCATTTTTGCCACTCCTTAACACATTTCCTGCTCCTTTGTCCTGTCACCCAGGATGGCTTGTAGTTACATGAATTATTTGTGCTCATTTGGCATAGGTCCTCTCTGGGTGTCTAGGCTGCTCTTTTAACCAACATAGTCTGCTCCTTACCTAACCTCCTTCATGGGCTGAGCTTACTTCAACTTCAGAGCTTAGCAGGGTCATTCTGTTCCTTCTTCCCTGAGGGTTTTTCTAACTCTTCTCTCCAGAACCAGGACAAAAGCTGCTCTGCTGTGCCCCAAGCCTCTTCCCTCACAGCACTCATCACTTGATATTGGAATCATCTCTTCCTGCTTCTGCCTCTGACCTGCAAGCTCAAGGGTAGGACATCCATGCTGTGGTTCTTTGTATCGTCAACATTGAGCAGAGTGTCTGGCATAGAGATGGGCTCAGCAAATGTCTGTTAAATGAATGAAAGAATGAAGGTGCTAAAGAAATTACCCAGTGACATCTGAACAGGTACAACCCATACAAAGATACAGAAAGTGCACTGATTAAGGGATTGGCCTTGCTAAATCACGAAGTTAGAATCGTTTTTTGGAAGAAGTATATACTATGTCACAGAGTAGAAGGGAAAAGAGCAGATAGCAGGAAAGAATAAGGCCAGAATAAAAGCAGAGAGAGGAAAGAGAGGTACTGGCTCAGCTGTAGTGGCCAAGATGCTCACAATTACAAAGACATCAGAAGATGTGGAAAGATATTTATTCTTAATTAATTCCCATAAAAACTAATCCTGTTCATTATGCTCATCAATAAACACCCTCGACTTTGTAAAAGAGATTATTAATAAATACTAAGCCTTGAGTCTCTTGAAGATCTCTGGCCACACATTCCTGCTGTGAATGCTGTTAGCATGTAATACTTCCTAAAGATGGCATGTTGAATAGCACACTCTAACCCAATGGGATGAATCATGTGGATATTTAAAACAAACAGAACATGTTATTATATAAAATTGTTATGTTACTTTTGCTCATACCCATCTTACAGACTATAAAATCCAAGGAGAAGAAGCACAAAACCTATTCAAACCTATTCTAGGACACTTCATTAAAAGAAGATAAGTCAACCAATCCCTATAAATGAATGCATCTTCTGTTACCATAAAAGGGTTCTCCTTTTTCTATCATCACTCTGTAATCCTAGAAATACTTCCCAACTTGATGTGAGAGGTATTCAACTAAAAGTTGTAGAAACAGCCTCTCCTCAATGTCTCCCTTCTATTTGATTATTTTAGGAAAAAGAAAGTCCATGTAATGCCCCTTTCTCTTAATTTCTTTGGCTGACCTCCAAAGAGTAGCTGTCAGCTAGTGTTAGCTAAATAAGTATGAGCCATGGCCCACTGCCCGTTTATTGTCAGTCACTTGGATGGGAATATGCCTCCTGTATTAACATTGCTGAACGTCAGGAGTAGGGACCATCAATATAATTTTCTTCAGTCTGACACCCAAAGACTGAGTAAGGACATCAGGAACTGTTATAAAAACAGACACGCAAAAAAACTCCATGGATATACTCTCTACGTTTAAGAAGCATTTTATTCAGATACAATTAAATCTCTCTTTATCAAGGAAGTCTTTTATGATTAACCTCATCTGCCATCTCTTACTTGGCAACCTCAACTTATATTTACTTATGTTTAATATTTTAATTGTTATTGTTTAATATGTTGCTCTGTTAATGTAGTCTTCATTCATGTGTGTGTCTGTATGTGTGTGTTCTGTCTCCTCATTTAGACTGTCAGCTGATTAAAGGTGAGATTTCTGCCTTATATTTTTGTATCCTTTCTCAGCTCTTTCTAGAGTACCACATCTACATTAATTTTGAGTATATGCTAAGTAAAAATAGAGAAATAGTCTTGCTTGTGATTCTCAGATAGGCTCAGTTCTATAAATTATCATAACATTGTTTTCTTCCAATTGCCTAAACAAAAAGAGCCTAAGGAAGACATCACACAAAATTTCTCAACCTATAGATCATCCTTCTGAAATAATCTGAATACATCATCTTTATCTATAACCATAAAAACATGGATGTAAGAATAAATATAATTTTATCAAAAAAGAGTAGTATCTACATTTAGTTTTATACAATTATTTTTTTCATTTGATATTATAAATTTTATTATTAACAATTGAATTTTTGATTATAAAATTGTGATTAGATATTTATTATACAGGAACTTATACCTTTCTGGATTTCCCCCATCAAATAAATGCACATAGTACTGTGTCACAGTGGAATCAATTCACATGAACAAATATAGCCCCAAAGTTGCAAGAAATTATGAATTTTATTCAAAACTCTATCAATGCCTGGGAGAAAAGAGTGACAATTTCATCTAGGACATCTTGCAAAGTGAAGCAAAGTTACATCTGCCTAGACCTCTAAAAAAAGATAATAAACCAAAAAAAGTATTGATTCAATCTTTTAAATGTATAGAGACACAAGAGCATCTAAAACATAATGGTTTTTAAATGCAAACTTAGTTCTTTAATATGGGATGATCATACAACCTGGAATGCCTCTGGCAATCCTGGTTAAGACTTTTTAACATTTGTTCTAGACTTTTCATTTTTTCACTTATTTTTTTTGTTGTAGTTGTTCTTACTGCTGTTGTTATTAACCGTTGTCCTAAAATAGGTCAGGATGAGTTTAGATCTCCAGTTAATATTAAATCTCACCCAGTAATGTGGGAGACATGTACATAGAAAAGAGATGTCTCATTTTAATACATCTACTTTTACCCTAGTCTGATACAATGTGGTCATGCCAGGTGCTTGCTGATAAAATTAAGTGCATCCAAGAGTGGCTAGGGACACTTCACTACTTCTGGTCTCTGGTGAAACAAGAGAAATATGTGAAGCTGCCGCTGACCCTGCTGGCCATGTGATGCACCAGCCAGTTGTGCCTTGGCTAGTGCCACTGCCAACGAGAGCACAAAGCTGCCAGGAGCCAGGTCAGAGGGCAAAGCAGAAAATGATAGATTCAAATATATCTGATATGTATGGGGAGAAAATAGAGGCTGAGAAATTCTAACTCTTATACAGAGCGGTTTCTTGCCACATATTGTACATTTTAAAATCTACATTCATTTATTTATTTTATTTTTGATTATAATTTTATTTTAAAATTTCCCAGTAAATCATCTTGGATTTTGAATCTCCATTTTCAGAGAAACATGGTGATGCACAAAATGCTCCTTTCATCAAATGTGGAAAGTGTTTTGTCACTAATTCTTTAAATATTTTTCTGTCACCCTTATCTCCTTAAAGAATTCCAATTACATGTACATTAGGCTACTTGAAATTGTAGCATATCACTTATATGTGGAATCTAAACAAGCTGAACCCATAGAAAGAGAGGCTAAAATGGTGGTTACCAGCGTCTGGAAGTGGGGGAAATTGTAGATGTTGGTCAAAGAGTACAAACTTCTATTTATAAGATGAGTGAGTTCTGGGGATCTAACATACAGATAGTACTGTTAATAGTGCTGTATTATAATCTTGAAAGTTGCTAAAAGAGAAGATTAGAGTTTAAATGTTCTTACTACAAAAAAAAAAGAAATGCTAATTATGTGACATGATAGAGATGTTAGCTAAAGCTATGACATTAATCCTTTTGCAGTTATAAATATATCACATCAACACATTGTACAGCTTAAACTTACACAGTGTTTATATCAATTATATCTCAATAAAGCTGGAAAAAAATAGACTCACAAATAGTAAATATATCTTGAAAGGAATGTTTTAATTTTCAAATTTTATAATTGCACTTTGGAAAGCCTAACTTTTAGAAAAAAATTTTATCATATGGCCCTACGTTTACTTGAATGAATTTATACTCAACATTGGAATAGAATGAAATTGACAAGGTCTACAATTTTACTGCAACTGGATTTGGTGAATCATTCAAACAAATCATAAAATAAGGACAATTCATTTGATGAGCTTTGTAATGCAAAAATATTTGTCAAAAAAGGTATTTTGAATGAAGTAAAAAAGACAGACCATGAAAATATTTGGGCTAAAGTAGTCACACGTTTCAGTATAGAAAAAAAAAGAACATTAAGATACCCTCTATTTAGTAGTATTTTCTCTGAGTTTATGAAGTGTCTCAAATTCTATAAAGTATTTCTTACTTTAAAATATTATGATCCACAGAGAAAAGTCAATTAGAGGTATCGAGAACTTTAAATTATGAAACTAAAAGGCAATTTTGAAAAAGACAGAAAATTTTATATAGAAAAGACTCTATTGGGGAAAAAATTCTTTTTTATTGAAATATATCAATGACATGCTATGAGAGACAGATATGATTAAGAAAACTGGATAGAGTATGTAAAATATTTACTAAAAATATTTTTATTTTAATTATTAATATTCAGTCAACATACTTTTAAAAAATTGCTTTATTGTACAATACATGAACATATATTTTCAGAAAGAATTTTTGTTTTGAAAATAGTTTCTGATTTAGAACTATTTTATAGGATGATCATTTAGTAAATATTTCAAAGTTTTATGATTTTAATTATTTTCAACATAGTCTGCCATTCATATAGTTGCATTTTTTGAACAGTAAATTACATAACATTCTCACTCTCAGACCTACATGTGAAGCCTCAGGTGGTTCTGCTCCCTGCAATGTGTACTCTCTGTTGCCTTTCTGGTTCAACCTGGCTACTACTGCTCTCAGGAAAGAAATGGCCCAGGGGTGGCAAAGCCAGAGAACTGTAGCCTTCTGTCCTGAACTCTGAAATGAGAGTAGGGCCTGTTGAGTACTGCAGACTTTTATAATGACTTTAGACATTCCTCCCTCCCTCCCCAAATTATCAAGTTTTTCTGGAAAACATTTGATGCCTCATGATCAGGGAATTAAGAAAAGGGGGTTAAATCCTGAAGACACACACTAGTTAAATGCTTGTTAGACTTTGTGACTTTGAGCTATGACTATCAAATATCTTCTCATTTAATAT
The DNA here is from genome assembly GCF_964165515.1 of Mesoplodon bidens. Classification (NCBI taxonomy): domain Eukaryota; kingdom Metazoa; phylum Chordata; class Mammalia; order Artiodactyla; family Ziphiidae; genus Mesoplodon; species Mesoplodon bidens. Next base: position 28,950,596 of record NC_138168.1, on the reverse strand, counting down.
TTGAAAGAAGACTTGAGGTACCCAGGAAAATGGTGTCATGGGAAGATCTGTGAGAACACATCCACTTTTTCAATTGGCAAACATTGAAATATGTCTTCATTATTTTTTAAAAAAAGAACATATTTCTAACACAAATCTCACAAACAGACACACACGCACATTATGTGTCTTCTTTTGCATTGAATATAAGTGATAAAAATTTAAATAATATATAAGCAAAGTAAATAATTCCTAAAAATAATCCACCATCTCAACCAAGCAGGATTTATTCCAGGAAAATTCAAATTTGGCTCATTTGTCTAAACTATGAATATATATATGTCATTAAGAGATTAAAAATGCATATCTGACCATCATTTAAGAAAACGAAAATTTAATACTCATTCCTGACTTTGTTTAAAATTTAAAACTCAAAAAAAGGAATAGAATATTTAAATAATGCATAATACCTATCTTTAATGAAAAATCTATGTTATACTTAACTGTGAATCACTAGACTCATTTCTTTTAGAGTCTAGAAACAAGCTACATGGTTATTATTCTTCAATAATTTTTAAGTGAAATCTGCTAAGTAAAATAGCACATAAACTAGAAAGAAGAAGAGATTTAGTTATTGTATAGAAGGAAATAAATTTTTCTTTAATTGCACTGTGAGATTAATATAAATAAAAAATATAAAGGATTAAATTGAATGATTCCCGTAATTACTAAGTAATTTCTAAGAATTAACAATATAAATAATAAATATACATAAGGAAGAAATAAAATAGCTTATTCATTTGAAATCATGTTAAACCTCATTAGAAACCACACAGAGATAAACAGGAATTAAAATGACAATCAATTACTACATGTTCCTAGAAGTAGCAAGAAAATAAAAGAGCTCAATGTTCCATTGCCAGCAAAGTTCTAGTGAGGCTACTTACTACTAGTGGTAAGTTGTTACATTTGTCACCAATACACTTACACAAATATGTAGAAGGGGATAATTTTAAATATAAAGTGCGATTACTTTCCTCCTTCCTTCTTTGAATTCTTTATCTTTCTTCCACCATCTGGGTATCAGCCTTCCTTTTTGGTGCACAATGTCTCATCCTGGAAGACAGAAGTCAACTGAAATGCTGAGAGAAGGTTTTAAACTTACTCTCCCCCACCCCAAATTTCTTATAGTAAGTATCATTTTCTTTCCCAACACTTATTGGGAGATCATGAGCCAAAGCCAGAAGGAACAAAACATAAAGGATTTAAAATTAAGTATAAAGTAGCAGAAAAACACAGGGTAGGACATATACAGAGTCTCCTCTTCACTGGGAAATATGCTACATGTTCAGTCAGATGGTGAGAGGGTGGTGCTGTGCCCAGGTTTTAGACACTCTCTGAGCCTCTGAGTTATTTATCCATGCCTATATTCAGGGGTCTTGGCCTTAGAGGGTGATATGGCAATATAAAAGATGAGAGTGGGTGAAGAGAAGGGAACCCTCCTACACTGTTGCTGGGAATGTAAATTGGTGCAGCCACTATGGAGAATAGTATGGAGGTTCCTTAAAAACTAAAAACAGGGGCCTCCCTGGTGGCGCAGTGGTTGAGAGTCCGCCTGCCGATGCAGGGGATACGGGTTCGTGCCCCGGTCTGGGAGGATCCCATATGCCGCGGAGCGGCTGGGCCCGTGAGCCATGGCCGCTGGGCCTGCGCGTCCGGAGCCTGTGCTCCGCAACGGGAGAGGCCACAACAGTGAGAGGCCCGCATACCACAAAAAGAAAAAAAAAAAAAAAACTAAAAACAGAACTACATATGATCCCACAATCCCACTCCTGGGCATATATCCAGAGAAAAACAGGGTCCAAAAGGACACATACACCCCAACGTTCATTGCAGCACTATTTACAATAGCCAATATATGGAAGCAACCTAAATGTCCATCGACAGAGGAATAGATAAAGAAGGTGTGGCACATATATGCAATGGAATCTTACTCAGCCATTAAAAAGAATGAAATAATGTCATTTGCAGCAACTTGGATGGACCTAGAGGTTGTCATACTGAGTGAAGTAAGTCAGACAGAGAAAGAGAAATATTGTATGATATTGCTTACATGTGGAATCTAAGAATAAATGATACAAATGAACTTATTTACAAAACAGAAACAGACTCACAAGAAACAGATTTAACGAACTTACAGTTACTGGGGGGAAGGGATAGTTAGGGAGTTTGGGACTGACATGTACGCACAGCTATATTTCAAATGGATAACCAACAGGACCTACTGTACAGCACAGGGAATTCTGCTCAATATTATGTAGCTACCAAAATGGGAAAAGAATTTGAAAAATATGTATAACTGAATCACTTTGCTGTACACCTGAAACTATCACAACATTGTTAATCAACTCTACTCCAATACAAAATAAAAGGTTTAAAAAAAAAGATTTCCTAACAGTAACCCTCTAATAATTTTGGGGATATTTGAGAACAGTTCTATCTTGTATTTTATTACTCAAAGGGTGGCCTGTAAAGGTCTCCCAGCCTCTAAGAGTAGACCTGCAATCTGCATGATGGTGGGTCCTGTCCAAGGCAAGGGTAGCTAGGGTGGTAGGGAGATTGGGTGGGAGTGGCAGAGGTTGGAAGTGTTCTCAGCAGATGGGACTGAGGGCAGTCCAGAGACGTCTGATCTGAATGTGGTTCCTGGAATTTCTAAACCCCCAGAGAGTCAGGGAGATGGGGGGTAAGCTTAAATCCATACTTAGAGAGGAACTAGGGTTCAAGAGACTGGAGAGAATGCAGACAAGGTGCCCACATGGATCATGTGACTAGAGGGAGACTAGGGAGCCCAGACATAGCAAGAGCTCCCTCAAAACAGTCTACACCTCAGCAGAGACCAATGGGAAGAATAGCCATTTGTTCAAATACCCACTTGCTGATATCAGGGAGACTTGAGTGTCTCCCAAAGAATTACCCCCATGGAAGAAGATAAGCATCGGGCCTAAATCTAACTCAATATTTATTTTTAAATACAGACATTATTTCTAAAGTAGAAATGAATGACGACCTTGAATTGTATGATTTTTTAAAATGTTGTAGCAGTATAAAAAGAGGTTGGTGAGTTGCATTGATTTCAGTTATAGAAAAAGTAAGTTAAACTTTTGCTCTGTTTAGTTCAAAATTTATAAGCCTGAGATTTATGAGCCTAATAGCTTTTAAAGTCATACTCACTGAGCAGCAGTTTTGTGAGGCACTGTGATGGTATATAAAAAGTCTTAAAACTTAGCAATTTTGCTCCTTGTAGTCTTAAAAATATAGTTTTGGGGACTTATGTACAAGAATGTTCATTACACTATTAACTATAATGGAGGGAAATGATGCACAACTTAAATATTTATGATAGAGGAAAAAGTAATATTTTAATGCAGTTACTAGAAATTATATCTTGTGAAAATATTTAATGGAATAAAACTGCTAACAATACAATATTCACTATGTAAACAGAATACCAAAAAGGTGGTTGGAGGAAACTGTTACTTTTATACTTTTAGTATGTTTGAAATATTTAAAATATTCAATATTAAAACAAATAAACATATTATATGATCACATAAAACTCCTGGAAGAAAACATAGGCAATACTCTCTTTGACATCAATCTTAGCAATATTTTTTTGGCTATGTACCCTCAGGTAAGAGAAACAAAAGCAAAAAATAAATAAATAAATGAGACTACATCAAACTGAAAAGCTTTTGTACAGCAAAGGAAATTATCAATAAAATGAAAAGGAACCCTACTGAATGGGAGAAACCATCTACAAAAGCTATATCTGATAAGAGGTTATTGTCCAAAATATACAAATAACTCATACAACTCAACGTCAAAAACCAAGCAATCAGATTAAAAAATGGGCAGAGGATCTGAATAGACATTTTTCCAAAGAAGACATACAGATGGCCAACAGACACATGAAAAGATGCTCAACATCGCTAATCATCAAGAAAGTGCAAATCAAAACCACAATGAGATATAATCTTATACCTGTCAGAATGGCTATTATAAAACACAACAAATAACAAGTATTGGCAGGGTTGTAGATAAAAAGGAACTCCTGTGCACAGTTGGCGGGAATGTAAATTGGTGCAGCCACTATGAAAAACAGAATGGGGATTGCTCAAAAATTAAAAATAGAACTACCATACAACACAGCAATTCCAATTCTGGGTATTTATCTAAAGAAAATCAAAACACCAATTCAAAAAGATATGTACACCTCTATGTTCATTGCAGTGTTATTTACCATTGTCAAGATATGGAAGGAACCTAACTGCCCATCAATACATGAATGGATAAAGGGGATTGATTTACACACACACACACACACACACACACATAATGGAATATTATTCAGCCATAAAAGAGAATTAAATCCACATGACAACATGGATGGACCTAGCCGGTATTATGTTAAGTGAAATAAGTCAGAGAAAGAAAAATACTACATGATTTCACTTATATGAGGAATCTAAAAAACAAAACAAATGAACAAAGATAACAACACAGAAGCAAAGTCATAGATACAGAGAATAAAAGTTGGTTGCCAGAGGGGAGGAGAGTGAGGGGGGATAAGTGAAATTCATGAGGGAGATTAAGAGTTACAAACTTCCAGTTACAAAATAAATGAGTCACAGTGGTGAAATGTACAGCTTGGGGAATATAGTCAATTATAAAGTAATATCTTTGCATGGAGGCATGGTAACTAGACTTATTGTGGTTATAATTTGGTAATGTACAGAAATAATGAATCACTATGTTGTGTACCAGGAACTAACATAGTGTTGTAGTCAATTATACTTCAAAAAATAAATAAATTTAAAAAGTTATAGAAAAAAAAGGTCAGATTTGTGGTTACCAGAGGTGGAGGATGAGGTGAGAGGAATTGGATAAAGGTCAAAAGGTACAAACTTTCAGTTATAAGATAAATAAGTGCTAGGAATAGTGTACAACATGAGTAATATAAGTAACATTGTTATCTTTTATATATGAATGTTAAGAGAGTAAATCCTAAGAGTTCTCATCACAATGAAACAGATTTTTTTTCTACTTCTTTTATTTCATATCCCTATGAGATGATGGATGTTCACTAAACTCATCGTGGTCATCATTTCATGATGTATGTAAGTCAAGTCATTATGTACATCTTAAACAGTGTCATATTTCAATTATACCTCAATGAAACTGGAAGGGAAAAATAGATGTACTATATAATCACATTTTTCAAATTAAAACATGTAATATTATCAAAGAGATGTATTTTCTTTTGTGAAAACAAAATCTGGTATACCCTGTGGTTTTTGTGACTATGGACTCTACATCTGAAACATATTTCCACGCTTGCTTGTTTTAAGGAAATTACTTGACATAAGTTTACCAAATCTCAACTCAATTCCCAGATTTTTCTGGTGACTTTACACAAGTGAAGCCCATATTTACCTTCTCTTTCTCTAAGTTCCCAAGGTATACCTTGTCTGTTTCACTCAGTCTGGCACTGAACCATATACAGGTAGCCCGGTTACCTCACTTGGTCAAATATGGCCAGCTTGTCACCACTGCTCAGTTGTAGGTTGCTGAGATTCAGACTAGAGCAAAACTTGGAGCAAGAGATCTTTGATTTTGACCTGTATGTCTTTTCCCAAGCTCCAAACTCTGTCTAGCATTGTATGTAGGTCAGAGAGTAAATACTTAATGCTAAGGATGTGTGTTTTTAATTTAGTGTATTTGTGTGTATGTGTGTGGTTGTTTTCTATCTACCTCTATTTCAACAAAGTATTTTGCCAGATATCCTATAACTTCTTGCACTGACTTACACATAAATGTCATAGAGAATTAATTATATTTTTCAGTAAACCAACACAGTACTCTCCCCTGGCAGAAGGAAAGTTCTCCTTTCTGAGGTGGAGGCGCAAACAGATTAATCATCTTTTCAACCCCTTGTTCTAGAACATTGCCTGTGAGGCCCTCCAGCTGAATCATTCTATACCTCAGTTAAAAGGGAGTATTTTTAAGTTTCCTTGTGTATGAGCTCAAAGGTACCCTGGACTCTACGTACAATCAGTTTTTCTACAAATACTGTCCATTGATTAAGGATTCCATCATGGAAACTAGTGGTCTCCTTCCAGGACGTGGAAGTAGGTACTGTTTAGATATAGAGGAGATTTTCCTTACAGACTTTCCAATGGCATGGCTTTTCAGAAATAGAAGGTTATTTTGGAGGAATAAAATCATTCTATCTATCTCGCTAGCTAGGTAGCTAGCTAGTTATATTTTATGCCCCACCCTGGACCATTTGAGAGTAAGTTGAAGATAGTTCCCCTTTTCCTTTAAATATTTCAGTGTGTATTTTTTTAAATAAGAGCATTCTCTTACATCTTTTACATAACAATGCAAATATAAAAATTAGAAAATTAACATTGATGCAAAATTATTACTGATCTATTATATATATTCTAGTTTATATATCTATATAGATATATCCATATATCATTATTTATACCTATATTCTAATTCTGGGAAACCTGTACAATGGACCCCCAATTTCCTGCCACATTCAGTAATGGAAATGTTGATCCTAAACTTCAGATAATAAATTGAGTTACTCAATGAACACCAACCATATATTCTTAATGAATCAAAAAGGTGGACTCAGGCATCCTTTCTGCCTACATTCCAACAGTCACAGCTATCAAATGTATACACACACACACACACACACACACACACACACATATCCAATTGTCCTGATAATGTCCTTTAGTGTATTTATTTTATTTTATTCTTTGGTCCAGGATCCAGTCCAGGGTTACTCATTGCATTTAGTGTCATATCACTTTCCTCACGTTTAATGTGGAATTGTTCCTGTGTCTTTCTTTGTCTTTCAAGATTTCACCATTATTGTAAGGAAAAATCAAGTCATTTTTAAAAAAAGATATACTCCAGAATTATAATTTCTCTTTAATAAAATGTTACCCACATGAATTTTGTGAAGGAGCCTCAGTTATGATCACTGCAAAAGATAAGAGATCATGGACGTGAGTTTAAGTTTCTGGATTCGTTGTGATCTGTCCTCTAGAGTATGGGACAATTTTAATTTCTATGTGGATACATGATATTTGCAGTCAATACACTGATAGCTTCCAGGGTGATGGTGTCAGAGACAGGAGGAGGAGGAAGAGATATTGGGGAAAAGAGCAAGAGGGAAGGAAAGAAGGAAACAAGGAGGGGGCAGAGGTAGAGAAAGAATGAAGAAATAGTGTCATTTTCTTAACAATACCTCAGAAAGGCTTATCAGATTTACTTACCTAAGAGCTATCCTAGGGTGTTTCCACTGTTGAAGATACATTCAACAAACATACTGAAAATTCTTCCTTTTCCCGCCAAATAAATGTCACCAAATTACAATCTTCCAGGTCTTCCCAAAACACTGCAGGGAAGAATATTTCTCGTGGATATTCACTTTACATCAGGAACTCCTTGTTGTATTCTTTTGTGGCAAATGCAAGTGCCCTGGAGATTTACAAACTTTCTGTAAAAAAAAAAAAAAGTGAGGGTATCTGGATTACTTTTCACGAGTTTTAGGAAATACTAATGCAACTATACCTGTGCTTTGAAAAATGTAAAGTTCCCATGCAGCAATACCAGGTAAAATTCGTTTAGGAAACACTGGAATTTACAAAGACCTCCGTGGTTTATTGGAAAATATTATTGTTGGTATATTATTAAAATGTGTATATTAAAAAACAGTTGTTGGCATTATACAAGTCACCTGGAATCATGGTAAAACATCTTAATAAGTCAAATTGGTTAAATTCATTTCAGTGACACAGTTCTCTGTTCTCCACAGGAAGATAATTAAAGCATTCTCTTGACTGGTGGGACAGCAGAGACAACAAAGTATCTTTAATAATTTAAAGATAAGTGATGAAATAATTTTAATTTTGCCCTAACCTCTGTTGCTTTCTCTCATTACTCTATGAGTCTTTTAGTCAAGGTCAAGACCGGGCCAGTGATTCAGTTCTTTACGTCAAGGAGTAAACATGTTCCAATAATCACTGAGAAAAATTAATTTTATATGGAGAATGGTTCTAAAAGAAATATTTTTTTAACTTGTTCTTCTTACATTTCTTAACTTTTTAAAGAGTTACTTAGACAGTGAATAGTCATTTTGTTACAAGATACTATTTCTCAGCAGAATATCTCTTGAGAATTGCACTTAAGATGCAGTAATTATTTTTGTCATTTTCATATGAATCAGTAAAATACATATTTAGTGTTACCAACATGGTGCTGTAGGCAATTAAAAAGACAAATGTTATTGATAGCTAAATTTTGAAAACTGTTTTTTTTTAAATTCTGCACTGTTTACAAGATTTCCCTGTGCTCACAGTATCCCTGATATGCAACTGTAAAAATATTGGCTCGAACCTCCTTAAGAATTGCTTTGTGGATCCCACTGGTAGATATAATGACCTCTTTCACCTTGTCAGAAGGGCAAACTTGTCAGGCTCACAGTGGTCAGCACTCTGAAGATCATCCTTGAAGCCCAGAAACATGGACCAAGCAGGAATTCCGGAGTATGGGTGCTGAGATGCACGGGCTGGACAGAGTCAAATAGTATCAGGACTCATGAACTGATCAAGGATGAAGGAACACTGGGTTTCTGAAGCTGAAGCGCACTTAGATTTCTCCTGTATCACTTAATGATATGAGCAGAGACTTAATTCTTTGAAGTCCTTGATTTAAGGAGCCGAAAAGCAAAGGAATCCTTTTGCTTGATCTGATCCTTGTTATTAAAAGGAGTAGAGGATATAAAACACCTTCTATTTTTATTGATTGATGTTTGGGGGGGGTCAGTATTTTAGTCTGTTCATCTGTGTTTTGCCCTCTGCCCTGATTTCAAAGTTCTCATTCACTTCTGATTAGACTATCAGTTAATTCGCTGATATATCCTTTTTGAAAGAGACTTTGTTTTATTTCAATTGACTTATCATCCTTCATTTTACCCTCCAATTTAATTAAGAATGCCACATTAAAAAAATCTCAGAAAACGTACTGAAATAAATTAATCTAGTTTTACATGCTTTCCAAAGTAAGTTAAGTTAGTAAGAAACCTGTATCATCTTCCTCTCCAAGCACAGTTTATCCTCTAATGTCTCTCAAAAACATTTTTCTTTAAGAGATGAAATTCTTTTTCTTTTCCCCTGCCCTACTCAGATTCATTTCGTGCCACCAAAGTTCTAAAGGGTATTGATTGAAATGCTATTGCACATTATAGAATTCCAGGGACCTTCTGAAAATTTCTGCAAATTTTCAAGGCAAGAAAGGGTTGTGGCTTATGGTCCTCTCTATCTTTGTGCTGCTTTTCTTGCTTAATCCTTTTAGTTCTTCGATCTTATTGCTGTCGATGCAAGTTAATTCCATTTTTCAGGGTCTCGATGGAAATGGAATAGTCAATCCTCCTCCAACAAATACTTCGCTCTCACATGACATTTGCGTGAGGTAGCTACATTTACTGAAGGTTTGAAGAGTTGGGGATATTTATAATACAAATATGCTAACAGTATCACAGTATTGAACACTATGTTTAAAACTACTATATTCATAGTGTTGTACTTCTCTGAAACTAATTCCCTCACCCTTCTCATTTTCTTCATGACTCTGACCTGTCTCCAAACTACTATTCATTTTTTTTAATATAGAAACATTCATGGATTTTTTTAATTTATCTCTGGCCTACCCATCTCCATGGGAGCCTCAACTCCTATCCCAAATGGCTTATTATCATTAATAAACAATGGCTTATTTTCCTTTAAAATATTTTTTAGGCTTATTTTCTTAAACAAGTGTACTTTGTCTTTAAAACACATGTTAGGAAATGAAGGTTAACTATGAAGAGATTTTAAAGAACATTTTAACTTCCTTACATATGGTCAAAGACCCTGATTACCAATATTAATGTGGTTGAAGCTATGTTTACCTTTCACTACAGACGTCATATTTAGGTTAGCTAAAATAGAAGTTGAAACTAAACAAAAAAAGCAGTAGTTTGTATTTCTCCTTATATCTTTCTTTTGACTTTCAGCCCGAAGGTCAGCAACAGCCTTCATTTCCAGCAAAGTCTCTGAGCTCACAGTCAGGTGTAGTGACAGTATAACTACCAGCATCAGTATCAATATCCTCCCTGGGAGTACAGCAAAACTGTCCTCTTACCTTTGGGAGGACTTGGAACCTATCAGGTATTTTTAAGTTCAAATAAATGTGAGAAAAGCTGAGGATTCTGGAAGCAAACCTGTCTTCCTGAGATGAAGACAATCAGCACAGACGATCTGCCTTTAAATGGTACCCGATTCCCCCTTCACGCCCTCCCACCCATGTTTTAATTGTGCTGCTGTTTCCCAGAATATTGTGTGTTTTCCAAGAACACCTGACAGTTGCTACTGCAACTGATAGTATTTACATTTTAAACAGTGTGTTATGATGTGATAACTACTGATAAACCACCAACGGAGTGGAGAGTACTTTTATGCAACCACTCTTATACATTTTGTCCATAAAGCTTGAGCATGCAACTAAGTCCTATCTCTGCATCTAGATACTAGTTATGGCTCCCTGATACCCAGCTATTAAGTATTGGGACTAATAGCTCAAATGTAACTCTGTATGTCAACCACCTGGAATAAATTTTATTATGGTGATAGCTTCCATTTCTCCAGTTAATCTTCAACTTTTAGTTAAAACTTCCTGAAACTAATAATTTTATTTAGAAGATTCAGTTCCATTGGGTAGATTAATAGAGTGATACTGGGAAAATTACTTAGTCTCTGGAAGTCTCAGTTTCTTCATCTATAAAATTGGTATAATAAAGCAGTTTTCTAAGGACAACTGTATATGTGAAATCAAAGCATATATATAAAACAAAGGTCACTAACACAAAAGTCTCCAGGTTTGTCACATAAATAAGCAAATCTGGATGAGTATTAGAAGATAAAAATTTGCAGGGCTGTTAGACACCTGCAACAGAAAAAGGTATTCAAACACAAAATTTGTCTTGCCAACACAAAATATTAAGGAAGAAAATCTGGCCACAAATGACTTGTTATTTATAAAAATACTTAGCTTCAAAAATGTTTTCTCTTTCACTTGCATTTTCCTTCTACCTCCTGCCTTGATATATAGGTGATCCCAGGTCTATGAGTGGTAATTAAAGTGAAAAATAAAGATAGCTAAAACATTTTCTGTGCTCTTAAAGATCACTGATCTGCCTGGGGAGACACATAGCAAATGCAATATAACCAGGCAAGAGCCATAATGGAAATTGAAGAGTAGCAGAATATGTCACCCCAAGTTGTGACTGTAGGACTTAAGGACATGCCGTTCCCAAATATGCCATTTTGGTATGTTGAATGTTTTGAGCTGTAGACACTTGGAAAACAGCAGATACAGGGAGAGTTTTTCTCTGAGCTCTTATCTGTCCTTAGGGAAGACTGATGCACTTATCCCAGGAGAGGGTACTGGAGTACACCACCACACCAGACCTACATCTCATGACCTATTCATCTTTCCTAAAAATCACCAACTCTCCCCTAAAAGGCCCATATTCCCCTTCCCCTTTCCCTATTAAGATGATATTTATCCCTAAATTCTAAAGCCACTTCTTCAAGTTTCTCTCAGGTGTTCATGAGGTATACATGTTAATAAACTTGTTTGTTTTTCTCTTGTTTATCAATCTTTTATTACAGGAGTCTCAGTTAAGAACTCAGAAGGGTAGAGGAAAAATTATATTTCCTCCCCTACAAAATATAAGCCAATCTCCTGTATACAATGCAATCACCAAAGAAGAATTTACCTGGAGTCATTAGGGAGGGTTTCATAGATGAGCTGGCATTTCAGCGGGGTCTTGCAGTAAAATAAGGTAGCTGATGAAAAATAAAAGGGAGCCAAGGGCATTCAAAATGACAGGAATGATTAATACAAAATTATAAGGAAATGAATATATGTGACAATGATTCACCAAACTTAGAATCTTTTATTCAACTAATTAGACAATCATAGAATACATTCTGCAGGGCCACAAGCAAATGAGGTAAATGCTTACCTGGAATCTTTAATTATTCAGCAATACTTTGAATTCCTAATGCCTTTACCAAAGATTTATTCCCCACACCTAAAGTAATCTGAATGGATGTTTCATTACATTATGTATTAATAAATTAACTTTAAAAACTTAAACTCAGCATATTTTAATAGGTTTCAACAATATAATAATTAGGGGAGAATCATTTGAGGATAGCCTGTAATTACCATTGACATTCCTTATCTTCTCACTCATGACAGAAGGCACCAGTATTCAATGCTAGTTGTTATATTCTTTTGTTAGTTGTTTTAAACTCCCCAAAAGGTTTACTGCTTTGTGTCAGGACCCCATTACCCCTGATCTGGACTGTTATAATAGCCCACTACCTTCAGCCTCTCCTCTCCCTTAATCTACTTTGAATTAATTCTTCTAGAACACAATTTTGATCCTATTACTTCTCTATTCACCAACTTTTAGTGATAGTCCATTGCCTACCAAATAATACAGACAATTACAAAATAAATGCTGATTATTCATTGTGGTTTGAACTGTCCTTATGAGTTTGTGTTAGCAGATGAACTGGAATAAGTGTGAATAAGACATAAGGGAAAAAGAATAAGAAGAGTGCTGACTCAGAGTCACTAGCACTCCTGGATTTAAATCATAGTTCAACGGTCACTTTTGTATGACTATTTTTTTTCTTTTTTTTTAAATTTATTTTTTATACAGGAGGTTCTTACTGGTTATCTATTTTATACATATTAGTGTATACATGTCAATTCCAATCTCCCAATTCATCCCACCATCACCCCCACTTTCCCCCACCCTGTTGTCCGTATGTTTGTTCTCTACATCTGTGTCTCTATATCTGCCTTGCAAACCTGTTCATCTGTACCATTTTTCTAGATTCCACATATATGCATTAATATATGATATTCATTTTTCTCTTTCTGACTTACTCTGTATGACAGTCTCTAGGTCCATCTACATCTCTACAAATGACCCAGTTTCATTCCTTTTTATGGCTGAGCAATATTCTATTGAATATATGTACCACATCTTCTTTATCCATGCATCTGTCGATGGGCATTTAGGTTGCTTCCATGACCTGACTATTGTAAATAGTGCTGCAATGAACATTGGGGTATTGTATGACTTTAGGAGCTACCTAACATTTTCCAGTCTTAGTTTCTACAACTAACTTATCAGGTTAATTTTAAAAGTTGCCATAAGGGGTTGTTATATTATCTCTATACTGTAATAGATGCTGCAATATTTGTAGAAATGAACTGAACTGGATCTGGCTAAGCTGGCAAGTTCTGGCAACACAAAAATAAGAATTTCAGACAAATCTTCTGGAAAAGACAAGGAGACCCAGAGGTATACAAGGAGGAGGCATCTGGGAGGTAAGCAGGGCATCAGGAGAGATTGACAGCAGGTAATAGGAAGAAAATAAGAAAGTCAAGGGATTGCTATCAGGTGGATATCCTTGTAAAAAAGAGGTCTAGGGAGTCCATTAGCAGGAAGAAATGAACCAGAGAAGAAATTAATTGAGATCAGAAGTTTCATGCAGCAGATAAATAATACCCAGTCTCAGCAAATGGAGTTGCTAGGGCAGAACTCAAGTACCATGAATATAAGACAGAGCATGAAAACCAGCAATAAAATTCAGCTACTATATGAATATGGGCATCTTTTGATTTTCCCCACTTAGAAGCCAGATCTGCTTCAGAGCCTAAAGATGGTAGAAACTACAGGCTAATGACATCTGGAATGAATAATATCACCTTGGGAGTGATGTTTGGACTACAACAGAGATAGGGATCCAATCTAGACTCCTATGTAGTTTTCTTATTAAATTTGAATTGGCCACTCTAATGTTTGTTAATGTTACGGGATTTATAAATATTCTTTTCATCTGTAAAAGAAATTTCCACTGTAAAAATATATTCTGAGTAGAGTCAAAAAGTCATGTGTATTCTCAGATAGGACCCTGAAAAGAAATGGTCTATAATAGGGAAGAAGATAAATGTATATCTAAGGTTCTAAAGTTGAGTTCAGTGGTGGAAATAAAGATGAAACCCCCAATTAAGATTTAAATCAAATTTGTTTAACAAAAATCTTACTGTGTTCCTGTCACTTTTATTAACTCCATTTTACATGTATGGAAACTGAGTAAAGAAAGTTTAAGTAATTTACTTCAGGTCATACTGATAGAAAGTGATATAGTCAGGATTTAAACTCAGTAAGTTTGGCTTTAAGTCTCCGTATTTTTGATCACTATGCTATACTGGCTAATTATAAGCTAATTAATAATGAAATAGTGTCCATCAGAAGAAAACCAAATACCACTGAAAGCTAAATAAAAATAACTCCAAATGCATATAATTTAGTTTTGCTGTATAATAAACCATTTCAAAACTTAGAGACCTCAATTAACAATTGTTGATTTAGTTCATGATTCTGTGGATCAGCCAAGTGGTTCCTCTGGTCTGGATTAGCTCTGCTGATCTCTGTAGGGTACACTCAGCTGAATGGTCTAGAATAGCCTACTTACATGTCTGGAAGTGGACAGGTTCTTGGCCAGAATGTCTGCATTCTCTTACACATGGCCTCATCCTCCAAAACGTTAGCTGAGGCTCTACTCATATGGTAGTTTCAGGATTCCAGCCTGAATCTAGGATTGCAGCATGATAGGGCAAGCCCCCAGATGAAAGCTCTTTCAAGACTCTACGTCAGTGGTTTGCAAGCTAGGGGCAATTCTCCCTACCCCAGGAGAGAGTTAACAATGTCTGGAGAGACATTTTTGATTGACATAGTCATAGGGTTGCTGCTGGCATCTAGTAGGTAGAGGCCAGAGATATTGCAAAATATCCTATTCTACGATGCACAGGACAATCTCCTTCAACAGAGAATTATCCAGTCCAAAGTGTCAACCGTGCTGAGGTTGAGAAACCCTGATCGATTTGGATCACATTTGTTAATGTCCCATTAGCCAAAGAAACTCACATGGCCTAGGTCATTTCAAGGGGTAAAAAATTATACTCCATCTCTTGATGAATAGAGAAGAATTTGTGCTCATTTTTGCAACCTGCTGTTGCAATAGTAGTTATTTAAGAAAAAGAAGAAAAAACAGAGATGACAAAAACAAAGCAGCAGCAGCAGTAGCAGACAAGCTCAAGGCACAAGTTAGAAGGGAATAAGAGGGTCAAAGAGTATTCAGCAGGACAGCAAACATGGTAGGTTTTCCTTAATATTTTGCTTTCATTTTATCATGATTTATGCACTCATATATGAATATGTCTGAACTTTTCATAGCCTTTAAGAGATGTCTGCATTTCAAATGGGGTTTTATATTATATTTAAAACACTAAAATAATCAACACCAATAAAACATTAGCTTATATATATATATATATATATATATATATATATACATACATATTTTGAAATACTGTAAATTGTTTTCTATAAGTTCTATATTTAATGATCTAGCTATAGTTATATGAGGTAAAATACCTATAATGATGACTTAATTTTTTGTTAATCTGAGTGCTTCTATTTGGATTTTTAGTGTCAATTATGTGAAATATTGTCAAAATTGTTCATCATTATTATTATAACTGATATAGAGTTTACCTATAAGCAGCTAATAATTACATAAAATATTACATAGGTGAACTCTATAAAATGGTTGATAATTTAACCATTTTATGCTTATGTAAATTGAATTAATATATGTCTCAAATTAATATCACTAGCTAACTCAAATTAAGATAATCTGTATAGGGCTTCCCTGGTGGCGCAGTGGTTGAGAGTCCGCCTGCCGATGCAGGGGACACGGGTTCGTGCCCCTATCCCGGAAGATCCCACATGCCGCAGAGCGGCTGGGCCCGCGAGCCATGGCCGCGGAGCCTGTGTGTCCGGAGCCTGTGCTCCGCAACGGGAGAGGCCACAGCAGTGAGAGGCCCGCGTACAGCAAAAAAAAAAAAAAAAAAAAAAAAAAGATAATCTGTATAATTTTTTAAAGATTTGGAAAATCTAAATGTATTGCCAAAAAATTCTTCCTGCATGATTTGGAGACCCCAAAAGAACAACTTTCTTAAATCTTTATCATGCCAAACATATGTGTCCATGTCCTGTGCAAATGAAGATTTCAAAAAAGATGTTAGACAGATACCACCAGAAAATTAAAAATTAAAAAGCAGCTATAGGAAACTTTCTATCTTTTTAGCCCATAAATTTAACACCACAGAATAATGAGTCTATGTATGCCTGCCATCCTCCAAATATAATACATATTCACAAATGCTATTTTAATAAGGGATGCATTTACTTATAGAAGTGTAAATATTTTTCTAGAAGAGAAACAAGTTCTTTCTTATAGCATCTTTGCTTCAAAATCTTAATGAGAAGTAGTGCAGTGCAGTAGGTATAGGATAGCCCCTGTGGTCACACACCTGACATTTAATCTTTGTCCTGACTTTTTTTTTTTTTTTTTTCAGTACACGGGCCTCTCACTGTTGTGGCCTCTCCCGTTGCGGAGCACAGGCTCAGCGGCCATGGCTCACGGGCCTAGCTGCTCCTCGGCATGTGGGATCTTCCCGGACCGGGGCACAAACTCGTGTCCCCTGCGTCGGCAGGCGGACTCTCAAACACTGAGCCACCAGGGAAGCCCTGTCCTAACTTTCTTAACACTAGTCTAGACCTTTGTTATTGTCAAGCAAGTTCGCAGAGGCCTAGCTTACTAGTATGTAAAATGGGATAATAATCCTATCTGACATGTCTGTTATAAAGGAAAAAGAAGATAGATATACAGAACCTTTCACTATATTAGCTTATATGCTTTATGAATACAATTAGTTTATTAGTTTCTATGACCTTTGCAAACATTTGTATACCAGAAATCAATATAGATCAGATTCTAATTAAGTTTTCTAGATTGTGATTTATTTTAGCTCCTTTCTAGCTCCTGAGATATCTAAATTCTTACTGGAAGGAGAAAATGAGAAAAGTACTCTTGGCTCCTCCAATGTTAATTTACCTAATTATTCCCATTCCTTTCATTTTTCTCATCACTAAATTTTTTCCACTTTAAAGTCTTCTTTCTCATTCTCCTCTGTACACAATATAACTTTTGCTTAAAATATTTTTAAAATTAGACAAGAATTTAATATCTTTAACTTATATATTTAAAAATAAAATGGTTAAGTTAGACAATAGAAAATAGATTTAGGAAAATGTATCCAGAGGGTTAAGTAGTTTGAATCCTAACTGAAACATCATTTTGTGTTTTGAACACTTATGTCTGAAGAATAATGTAGCTTCTTTGGCTAGCGCTTGGGAAAGACTCCCTGTTTTTCCAATGTCAAAGTAATTTTCAATTTATCTCAGATGTGAGAGATAGTCAAAATGGTCTTAAATAAAATGCCATGGGGCTTCCCTGGTGGCGCAGTGGTTGAGAGTCCGCCTGCCGATGCGGGAGACACGGGTTCATGCCCCGGTCCTGGAAGATCCCACATGCCGCGGAGTGGCTAGGCCCGTGAGCCATGGCCGCTGAGCCTAAGCGTCTGGAGCC
Source organism: Mesoplodon bidens (assembly GCF_964165515.1). Taxonomy (NCBI): domain Eukaryota; kingdom Metazoa; phylum Chordata; class Mammalia; order Artiodactyla; family Ziphiidae; genus Mesoplodon; species Mesoplodon bidens. Next base: position 28,932,909 of record NC_138168.1, on the reverse strand, counting down.
TGTGCTCTGCAACGGGAGAGGCCACAACAATGAGAGGCCCACATACCGCAAAAAAAAAAAAAAACCCAAAATGAATAAATAAAATAAAATAAAATGCAATGTTCATTCATTCTATCCCTAAGGAAAATATGATGCATAGCCAATATTCCTTTTATCGATTACTTATAGTGTGTTAAATAGTCACATTATAAAGCTTGAAAGACAGAACCATAGATATTTGCAGATTACAAATAACTCCAAAATAAAATATTTCTGCACAAATCTTTGGTGACTAGCTATGGTAAGAAGGCAATGGGAATTGATGGGCTCATTTATCTCCACCTCTTCAGAGACCACTTCATATTTTTCACCGACTATATTAATAGATTCTGCATGTTTGAATATGAATAGTTACTGCTATAAGACACCTTTCAACAGCCCAGAACAGTTTAATAGTATCAAGGTTACAGCTGTACTTGTTCATAAATAATTCATTTAAAATGCATTTTTTAATTAAAAAATAGGTCATATGATTCATTTTGAAGTCCTGTGAGTCGTTGGAAGATCATCTGGGGATGATTCATTAATACCTTCTCTAGAATCTGCAGTCTGCTATCCCACATTCGTTCATAAAGGAACTGAGTAATACTGCCTATGATTTCCAGGCTTTCATTTCAAAATTCACAGAGGCACCTTTGACTAGCACCTCCATGGATGTAAAAACAATGTGGATTCACCATATTCTAAGACATAGATACCAGCCATGTGGTGCTTGGAAACCTTTGCCCATTTGTCAGGCTAAATTATAGTCCTGACTTGGCAGCAAAGAATATAGGGCATCATATCTTTACTTGTATATAATATTACGGTAACTGTAAACTGACACAATAAAATAAAAAATAGTTTAGGATGTCTGTGGTTACACACTTCTATTCCCTCACCTGAGGTCTTTGGGGGACTTGATTTTAAAACGGAGTAGTTATTGCAAAGCCTGTTTTGAAAGATCACTGAAAAAATGGTCAATAACTTGCTGGTGAATAAGATTCTCCTAAGGTTTGGCATTTGAGGACACAGAGAAAGTATTTAGGAATCACTCTAGCGCCACACAGTACACTGCAGGACACGAAGCAGTCTGGTGACATCAATGGTTAATGCCCCTTTTAAAGCACAAGTCATCAGAGCAATTAGTTCACCTGCCACAGATGCAGAGGTCACAGGTTTGCTCCCTCTCAAGCTCGTAGATATACATATGCATTTATTTTGCAAGGTAATATGGCTTGGGTAACATGCTTGTGCCATTTCACGTGATTTTCAAACTCTCCCTCTTTACTGGTTTTTCCAGCTCAACATGTGAACGCCTCTAAGACTTGCTCATCTTGAAAATTTTAATTATAAAAATATAACTTTCTATTGATTTTGTATCTCTTTATAGACGCTGACTATATGTTTTTTTCCTTTTTTCAAGACAAGGTCATGTTCACTTCTTTTCTTATTCTTCAGCTCATAGTAGTCAAACATCCATACTACATTGCTCCAAAGGCATTGCACATGAAGGTCGATGATAGGTTTCAAAATTCACTGAACAAGTGGTGGTCTTTCTTTTGTCCCACTACCCTAGCATTTGACACTGTGACTCATCTGACATCACTATTTCCTTCTACCACTAATAGCTTTTTTAAAGTCAGTCTTATGAAATATTCTGTATTCCTTATATATATGTATTCCCAACACTCTGACTCATTTTTCTATTCACTGTGTATCCTGACAGATACCCATTTTGAAACTTTTTCTTCTTTCTTCTTTCTTCAAGAAACAATTTAAAATTTGTTAGATCCCAAATATACACCTCTAAACCAGAGACTCTACTAAGATTTCATTCCATTTATCCAGTTGCTTATGGAAGATCTCCACTTAGCTGTTCCAGATACATCTTAAACTCAATATTTTAAATAGCATCATCATTTCCTCAATGTATTCTTTCTCCTCTCTCAGTAAATTACATTATCACTTGTGCCCACCCAAACTACAGAGAAAGTGGAGTTGTATTTAACCATTTTCTGAATACAGGCTGCTTTCAGCCTTCTCTAAATACAGGTGTGTCACCTTTTCCTTCCATCAATCCTGCCAGGTGGCCAGGGATACAGCCCTCTTCTTGAGGCTTATGGATGTCTTGTAATGTTAAGACTGTGGAAAAATTCCACAAGGGATAAACTAGACAGGGACAAGAAACAACTTCAATTATTGAAGAGATATAGATGGGCCTCACTCCTGCTGGGTGAACATTAACCTGAGTGCTAACTCCCGACCAAGGGAAGATTTCATCGGTGCCTATGACATGAGCAGCTAATATAGGTCTGGGCACAGAGTGAGCAGTCACAAATAATGTTTCAATTTCCAAACAACTCTGACAACTGAAACAAGGCCCTTCAAAGAGACCATTTACCAAAATGTTGTCTAATGACCCATCACCTGTAGCCCTCTCTCTAGGGACTACTAAACACACTTATCTCCTTTTCCTTCTCTCCTCGTTAAGGTGTAAAACCAAAACTAGACAAAATCTGAGCTTCCTTCCACTCTCCTTCACATTTCTTCTCTGGTAAATGAATACAGACCTGACTATCTACTAGAATTGAAGAAATGGGAATAACAGGAGGGAGAAAATCGATAATATTTCAAAAGTAATTTCCTGCCACAGCAGCAACAAGAATCATCCTAACCCCTCATCTTTCTAGATATGCAATTGCTACTTCCCCCTTTTCCCTGCTGAGTGGTGACAATCTACCAACTTCCAGATCCTTGTCATCACTTAACAATATGAGCACCTGGATGGCAGTGTTCACACTACCCCCAACTCTTAACAACACCCCAGGCAATTTCTTTATCCACATAAGTAACTAAACCCTAGGAAATGTTCCAATCCAAGACACAATTGCAACTAAGAAAAGAAATCTAGCACAAGGAGCAGTAAGGGATATCTCCAAGTGGGGGAAGGCAAAGAATTCATGAGTGTTCTGCTATTGAAATCGGGAACTCTACAACCAACCCAAGAAGGTTTATCTGTGCCAACAAGTTAGTTGCCCTAGGTGTCACTTCCATCCATTCAGACTGTAAAACAGAATAGGTGAGGCCTTTGTTGATATAATATTAATATGATAGCATTTAGCAAGACCCAAATAGATAGTATGGTCTATTGCTATTACTGACATACTAGAAATGTTGTATTACTCAAAATCCATAGAACACTTGACTCTTTTCTCCACTTAGATTTATATCTCCAGCATATTTCCTCCACATGGCCATGGGCATTACATTCTGGTACCAGCTCTCTTTCCATCCCCATTCATAAGTCACCACAACCATCCCAGTTTTTGAACTCGCCGACCTCCTCAAATCTCAATTGATACAATTTCCCATCATAGTCTCCCTTTTATTTATCAGAATTGGTTGGTGTTTTTTTTTTCAAATCCCTGCCAATTTGCCTATCCTTGTCTATAAACTTCTCTCAGAGATGAATTGGCAATCATGGGATATAACAACCAGTTATATGAAAATACTTCTGTGGTGATTTCCACAGTCAACCCAATCCCCAAGAAAACTTTACAACTCACTACATTCTTCACTTTCACTACAACTATGGTTTCTATCTTTGCTGCTTCTCTCTCAAAATGATACCCAGCAGAGAGACAGTACCTGAGAAAACTACTAGCCACACAGAGAGAACTTTAAGCCACATTCCAGATTGCCAAGGGCCAGCCCATAGAGTGTATTGATCAATATCTCAGGTGAGGGAAAACAAGTGGGAAACATTTTCTGATTCTGCTCTGCATTCATATAAATCATCCAGGAATAATGAAGGGTAGAGGACCTCAACTTTTCTCAATTGTATAGGATAGTAACCCTATGACCTTATGACTTCAACTTCCCTTCATCATACACTATGCTCTGCCATGTCTGAGCCACCAAAATCATGTAAATCCAATTCAACTTTAGAAAATACAAAGTATAGTAAGTTAAGTTGTTGAGTGAAACAATGTCAGGTAGAGATCTCTGGTGCCTGCTGATTACAACAGACCTTTAAGAATCCATCTTTCAATGAAGGAATATGTAGGGACATTCCAGCTTTAAGAGAATCAAAGGGAAAAAAATAATTTTGAGAGGTGAAAGCCCCCCAAAAGAGAATTTAGTGTCTAGTCTAAGATGGTCACTTAAAGCCCTTAGGGTATAGTCCCATATGTAGCTAAAAACGACTTAAAGGGCCACTTAGAAAATGACACCAGGATTCACATCTCTGTCTCCATTGTGAACGTCTTTCTGTCTGCTCTGACTTCTTCAGTCTTTGTAACTGCCTTCTTACCTGAAGAATTTTTCCTTCTCTTCACATTCTTTTGTGCTTTATGACTTGTTTGGAAAGTCTGCCCAGGTTGTGGTTCTGTTGCTCTGCTCATATTGCTTCTTGAGTTAGAGCAAATCTGGCTGGTGAGTGGGATGCTCTGTCTTCTCTCACTGTTCCCGACAGGACTCCACATGTATCTAAACAGGAAAAGCCTCCGCCATAGAGAAATACAGTTGAAATTTTTCAAATTACTATGCTCCCTGAATAGATTTGGAAATTGAGTCCCTCAGATGTTAAGTGGTTGGCTCATCATCACAATAAAAGATAGAAATAGAAAAGGTACATCTAGTGTCATTCATGGATCACACTGATCTAAAGTTTAGAGGATATCCTTATAAATTATAAATAGTACTCAAATCTATTCACTACTGTACCGGATAATAAAAATCTCAATAAGGGACTTGAGGATGAAATAAGAAGATAGAAATAAATATCAACAAATGTTAAACCTTGAATTTTAATTGAAACAGATAACTACTACAGATGGGAGTCCAGGGAAGAGCATATCACTCAAGAACTCTGAGAGTTTGACTAATGAAATCAATAATACAGTAAAAGCTAAAATGTTTCCAAAACAAAAAATGATAAAGAAACCTAAACTATGGAAATAGTATCGATAGAATAAACGGGTTCAGAAAAGCAAAACTTGGTGGTATGTCTCACTACTTCCTTGAGTAGAGAAACCCTGAATCTGGGGCATCTTCTGATCATCTCATTCCTCTGGGAGATACACTCTGTTTCTGAGCAGGGATTGCTCTTTAGATGTCTCCTTGAGTTGAATGAAATAGCTGTCAGGATTTTCCTCCAACCTGTCCTCTGAGTCTAAGTTCATGAACTTACTCTCTGGTATCTAATTCAGTGTTCTTGATATCAACACACTAGTAGAGTGGGTGACTTCATTAGAAGGCAGACATAGTCTATTCTTCTAAATTTCTTCTGCCAAGGTGCATGTTGTTCACTATACATGAAGAAATTGACTTTTGAATGACATATCGATCTTTGGCATTTAATAAATATGTGAGTGCAACCAACTCTGTGGTGCTGAAAATCTTGCCTTTCTTGATATGCCAAGCTGAAAACCAAAGATTTCAAGGCAAGTTCTCCTGAAAGCCTCACTACCTGGGGTAATGTAATTTGGGTTTCCTTTCTTAGCAAACATGCCAATCTCGGTACACACATTTTCAACAGCAATGTAGCAGACCTAGGTTCAATTGAATTCATCTGAAAAAATCTACCAAATTAGTCAGTAATGAAAAATTAATTAGTGAGTTCTGAAGTAATTAAAGATAGTATCGAAAGAAAAATAAATAACAGTCATAGGAAAGACCACGTCTGGAGACTTCCATGCAATCCTAAGGTTACTGGTGTAACATTTAAAAATGAATTAGAGCTACTGTGATAGCTATTTGTAAATATTTGAGGAGTCATTAATTGCTAAAGGGTTTTGATTTGTTTTACGTGAATCTAAATGGGCAGAACCTAGAGTCATGAATGGTAAAGGGGGAATAGATTTTATTTGTCTCAATGAAATGAGCTGCCTTGTAGGATGGTAGGTTTCCAAGATGTAAGTCAAGTTAAAAGGCCCTTTTCAGAGATATTTAAAGGAATTCCTATATTGAATGAAAGTTGGGCTAAATGACCTTTAAGTGACATTTCAACTTGGAAGACTCTATGCTTAATGTCCTTAGTGGAAGGTCAGTTAAGCAACCTACATATTCTGACTCCTGGTCCAACCTTCTCTTCATTATTTTCTCTTGTCATCAGCAGTTGTAATTTTTTTTTTAGGACACGAAGAAGATATTCATTTATCTGCTTGCTTGTTATATATGCGTTTGCATTAATTGTGTTCTGATTTGAGTTGCATAAAAAAGGCACACCTTCAAACAACATCAAATTGTTATTACCCATCCAAAAACACTCATTTGCATGACAGATAAGGAAAAATGCTTCCTGAGTGTATCTTCTTTTCTTAGTCCTTTGGTATAGTGTTCCATGGCTGGTGTGTTTGAAAATGAACTCACACAAAATGTTAGACAGGCAATACTAACTGTTCATTCAAGGATTTTAAATTAAGCTTCCACAAGCAACTCCACTTCTGATATAGCAATTAGAGGATAGGTGATAATTCATAAATCACACACTCAAGAGAAAGTAGTTTATGTGATCTGTTTTGTCTGTATGGAACAAAGCACCAAATACAAAAATGTTTATTGCAAAGTACCCTTCCTCATGAGAATGAAGAAAATGGGATATAAACTTAGCATTCTAATCTGTAGATTCTGGTTGTGTATGAAACCATCTTTTTATCATCATCACTTCATGCTACACAAGTCTTGAGTTCCCGAATGACAGACTAATTGAGAGGGAGCCCTAATCACGGAGGCATAGGCAATTAAAGAGCAGAAGCCAGGGACTCAAAGCAATTAACTGAATGTAAGACGTGCTGGTTCAATATATCCAACAAAATCCAGAGAGTTGAAAGCAGGAATCAAATAACAAAAATGGTGTAGGCGATTTGTGTGTTTGTTAACAAATTATATCAGAAAAACTTATGTTTCTTTTTAACAAGCAGAGGAGACACTAAATTTTTAGATTCTAAATGAAGAAAATATCTGTTAGCCTCTGAAGTTTTTATGTATATCTTGCCTTATAATTTAGTATCTTTTCACTATTTTGTGCATGTTTAATTTCAATTTTATTTGGTTAATTTACATGATTGTGATGTTGACTCTATTATTTTAAAACTCAAGGAATAACATACGTATGTATTTAAAATACTGTAATAAGATAGTTTCTTTCATTCCTTTGATTTGGGGTTGAAAATATTCAGTTCTCTAAAAAAGTATTTTGGTTAACATTTTTTTCACATCCATCCTATCCTTAAAATTGGGGAAAAAAACACATGACTTGAACACCCAAAAATCTATATATTAAGTAGTTAATTAATTTTGCTGTTGTTGTTCGGAAGAACACACACATGCACACACATTTGCTAAAAGCACATAGTAGGATCTCCTACAGGAGCAGTAATGAGCAGAGCTTCAGGGCTATTGTGAAATTTATAAAATAAGATACATTATCGTTTTCCTTACACTATTTTGAATAATCCAAACCTTGTTTCTTATTCTGTTTCTTCCTTCTTTTCAAATTCCACTTCTGGCTTTTGGGAAGGAAGCAGCCTACTTTCAGAGTATTCACAGTCTGTCACATGCTCTTGATTACAAGGGTAAACTTCTAGCCTGGGAGCCACTGCCTCAACCTCCACTCCTGCACCCCTGCAGGCCTGGCTGGACAGTCACTGAGCACTGTTTTGCACTTTACTGCTCCTATCCCTGATGCCAGCCCTCCCCTGCCACCCACTTCCAGGCTTGGGGACCACCAATTGCACACACAGTCTTGTTGGTATTTGGGTGGGGAGCAGTGTGGTAACAAGATAGAAATGACCAATGTGATCATGAATTGCACACTTTATTCTGTAGGGTTCAAGACTCTATTAAAGGCTTTAAAGCAGATGAGTTCATGATAAAAGTGGTATCTGGGAAGGATAAATTTTCAGTGGAGTGCAGGAGGGACTGGGCATGAAGGGAGAGTGGGTAGGCGGATATATCAGGACACAAATAACTAGTGCTGTAAGGAAAAGATATAGCAGGATTATGACCTCTGCCCTGAAGTAGCTTGTAACCTTTTTTGGAAAGGAGAACTAAGGCCTATGAAATTATTTCTTCAGTTCTCTGGAATTAGCTGGACCCTGTTGTTATAAAATAACGGCTATTTCATCATGTACCAAAAATGAGAACAACACAGAAATATGTAAACATTCTGAAGTGTGTGGATGAGAATATCCATGTCATTGTAGGTCAGGAAATGTAAAATATCAAGGAATGTGATCTTACTGAATATTTAGATTCTTGTCATAGATACCAAATGACATGCCTGAAAAAAAAAAAAAGAACAAAAGAGAGTAAGCCTTAGAAGAATATTAAAACTCCTTTATGGAATATTAGCCCTTTTACAAACCCAGACATTTGCCTGGTGATTTTCCTCTGCATTTATTTGTTTAAGAGAAAGAAGTGGGAAAAAGAAATGGGAAGCAGTTAGAGTTTAGGGTTACAAAAACAAGGCAAGGGATAGATACACAGACGTGCCCCTGTTGGATAGTGCTTCTGCTGGCAGTGTTGTCATCAGAATGTAAAGGGATAACAGGGAAAATCAGCATGAGAACAGCAGTCTTGTCCACAATGCCTTCATAGAAGAATAGCTTTGGTTTGTGAATAAGTGCTCTGTGTGTTTCTGGCTCAGCTATGCCCTGTTTTTTACCTGATTCAGCCCACATTTTACCTGCTGGCTGCCACCTTTTATATACAAGCTAGCACTATTCCTTGGCAATGTTAGAAGATGTTTCTACCTAAGGCACCATTACGGTGTCAGTTTAGCTGGTTAGAAGAAAGTGCTCAATAATCGAAGGGCACTGGGGGAGTGGTTTAATCAGGCCATTTGGCTTTATACAGAAAACCTCTCCCCCGCAGGGCCTGAGGCTGTCCTAGCTCCTGCCTCTTAGGGATAGTGGAGCTGTGAGGGCACTCCATCACCATCTGGAAAGTATTCAGAGAACCTGTTATGATAAGAGGGTCATTTTAGGGATTTCTCCCTGTGGGAAGGTCACATTGTTTTTCCACTAGTCAAGTTGTTTAGAGCTTTGTTTGTCTTGCTGAAAAGACTTAAGGGTAGCTTGTGTCAACCTACAATTTGAACAGCAACTTGATAATCCATCATGACACACCTGCTTCCCAGGTAGAGGACATTGAGAACCTCCTTAGCAGGTATGTAATCACAACTGGTCCTGGACTTGGTTGAGCTACAGCATCTGTGGACAAGGTCAAAAGGTAACGTTCTTAAGTGGTACTCTACAGGCAGCCAGGAAGGTTTATACGAGTGTTGCTAAGATCAGTTTCTCAGAGCCAGAAAGAATGACAAGGTTTGCTACTAACATCCTTTACAGACATTTAGTTTGGTTTAAAACTAGATGTTATATTGACATGCCCCCTCCCTGACTTGTACACTGTCACATGCAGGGATGAAAACTCTGGATTGCTTCTTTATGTCTAGTCTGAAATAATTTCAATTTGCACCAATGTTGTTTGCTGACATTGAGGCATGTGGAAAAAATACTCTTGTATGAGAATGCAGTGAGAAATTTTAATTGATTATAAGGCATATTCATATACCATACTTTGAAACATAATATTTTACAAACATTTTAATTATGCACATAATCTAAAATTATAAAATTAGGAGCTCATCAAATTTACCTATTTTATTGAAGAAGAACAGGTATTCAGGTATATTTGAACTCACTATCGTAGCAACAGAACACAGGAAAATAATGGTCTGCAATTTTTAGACCTGATTTTATTGAATAAGCACCAATTAATCTTAGAACAAAGCTAATAGGACTCAAGGATAGAAAATTTAAAAATATGGAGGTAAACTGGACTATGAATTATTATTCATTTCTGTAATCAGAGAACATAACATATAGAATGTCTAGCACTTTGTAGTACCTTATTATGGATGATCATACAGTCTGCAACTACTGAAATAGATAACAAATATCCTTTTAAAAATGTTTTATTTATTTATTTTTGGCTGTGTTTGTTCTTCATTGCTGCACGTGGGCTTTCTCTAGTTGAGGTGAGGGGGGGCTACTCTTCATCATGGTGCACAGGCTTCTCATTGCGGTGGCTTCTCTTGCTGTGGAGCGCGGGCTCTAGTGTCAGTAGTTGTGGCACGCAGGCTCAGTAGTTGTGGCTTGAGGGTTCTAGAGCTCAGGCTCAGTAGTTGTGGCACATGGGCTTAGTTGCTCCACGCATGTGGGATCTTCCCAGACCAGGGCTCGAACCCGTGCCCCCTGCATTGGCAGGTGGATTCTTAACCACTGTGCCACCAGGGAAGTCCCAAATATCCTTTAAATATGCAGTTGGGTTTGCAAATCCACAGGGACCAGAAACTGAGATTAAACCCTAGCAGAGTTGGGGAAAGGATTGTTAGGGTCAGTAAACCAGGATTGTAGTTATCACAGGAGCAAACAAAAGTGATGAGGTCTTGGGAAAGCAGAGTGAGTTAAATATAAGTTCCACAAAAAAGCTAAGAGCAACTGAGGGTTAGTCCTTCAGAAGCTGGTGGAGTAGAAAAAAATAAGTTAAGATGACCTGCAGCAGAAGGAAATTTGTCTCTCTTGGGTTGGTACTGATTTGCCCTGAGATTTGTCCTGATTCAGAATTTTATTGGTGAAATACATTTTTGGTTAGATCAAGAGTGTTTCTCTTTGGAGAAGTTCTGCATTTGTTTCTGTCCCATGTCCAAATTCATTTATTCATCAACTCTAGACTGCTATTATTATGTATTTTTTCAGGTTTGAGTTTATGAAATTAGAAAATACATGAGTAAACAGTTCACCTTGAACAAATCAATGGAAACAACCACCATTATATAATGGAATTTTCATTTAATAGAACTTTCAGGTAAATACTATAAAATAAGACTGTGAAATAAGATAAATCAGCTTTGTAGAAAATCCAATGAATCTTTTAATAGTTAAAAATATAGTCTTTGAAATGAAACACTCAGTAGATAAATTAAACTGCAGATTAGACACAAATAAAGATTAAGTAAACACTGAAGAAAATATTCATAGAGTTATGTTTTAGAATTGATGAAAGATGAATTCAGAATGACTGAGTCCCAATCAGGGTAGAAACACTCAGTTACAGTGATACTAGAGGACACACACACAAAAAAAAAAAGAAAAGAAAAAAATTGTAAATGCAACAAGCAAGAAAAAAATAAGGATTAGCTACAAGATCTAGATGGATAGCAAAATTTTTAGCAGAACCTACAGAAGTCAGAGACAATAGAATAATATATTTAAATGGCATTTGAGCAAAGACTTAAAACAGATGTGCAATATAGCCATGTGAATTTACTAGGGAAGGCATGGGAGAACATTCTGGGCCAAGGCAATGGGGCTACAAAGTCCCTTAGACAACGACATGGCTTGTTTGTTCAAAGAAAAAGGTCAGAATGGCTAGAGTGTACTGAGAAAAGAAGATAGAGGAAGCAGATGAAAACAAAAGAAACACAGTGAGGCTATGTGGTGCCCTATGGTCTATAAGTGGATGAAGTGTGAACCATGGTAGGGTTTTGAGCGGAGAAGTGACAGGATCTAATTCACACTTTAAAATGATTACAGTGATAGTCTTGAAGACAGTTTGTTAGGGAGCCTGGGTACAATTATGGAGACCAGCTAAGAGGCTGTCACAGTAATTCAGGCTTGGACTTTGGTATTGGAACAGTAGAAGTCGTAAAATGTGTTCCGATTCTGGGACTACTTTGATGGTGGAGTCAAAGGGATTTATTGATTGATTAGATATACAGTGTAGCCAAAAGAGAGGAATCAGGGATGATTCCATGATTTGGGGCTTGAGAAGCTTGAAGTATGAAATTGGCTTCAACTATGATGCAAAGGCTGCAACTGAAGCCCATTTTGGGGAGGAAATACTACACAGGTTCTAAACATGCTATGTTTGATAAGAAAGTTCATATGCAGAATGAGGCTGCTAGGACTGAGATCCTTCAGCAGCTTTATCCGTTATCACTTAACCCTGCCCTCACCTTTGTAATTAGTCCTTTTGTTAAATTCTTTTGAACTATCTTGTCTGAGATTTCTGTTTTCTGTTACAACTATGAATGATACAATTATTAAATGAATAATTGATTAAGGTAATATGAACTCTTTCACCTGCTTGGGTCCTTAAGTCCAGAATCTTTTTTTTTTTTTTTTTGCGGTACACGGGCCTCTCACTGTTGTGGCCTCTCCCGTTGTGGAGCACAGGTTCCGGACGCACAGGCTCAGCAGCCATGGCTCACGGGCCCAGTCGCTCCGCAGCGTGTGGGATCCTCCTGGACCGGGGCACGAACCCGTGTCCCCTGCATCGGCAGGCGGACTCTCAACCACTGTGTCACCAGGGAAGCCCCCAGAATCTTTTAAAGTGTATATTTTGTCATAAATGGATTTTCAGAACTAAAATAGAATCACTAGAATTAATTAATAGTATGCTGCATGTATTTATCTTAATCAAATTCCAAATAATGAAAATAATATATGTCACTTTAATGATATTTTCATAAATAGTAAATAAGGAAACATTAAACAGATGACATGGAGTTTCACATGTTTAGTTCACAAGTCAATGTCTACTACTATAGGAATAATTATGGACAAGCAATGTGTGTATTTGTGTATATTTAGGATTTTTTGTTTTGCCTGTTTTGTTTCTTTCCCAGGCAGAAAGTCAAAAATGACATGTCATGGCAGAATCTGGGAATGCTATTGATCACATTCTTATAAAGAAAGAAAAAGCTAATATACACAAGACAATGCCCAACATTATAATTAACTGGCAAAGAGAGATTTTCATAACATGAAGCATTGGGTATTTGGGGAAAATGAATGCAAAAATGTGGAATTTTTCAATTAGCTCTATGGAAATGTGAAACAAAACGATCTTAAAGCGAATGGATGTCTAGTCTCCCCCAAAGGATAAACTTGAGCCTTTATCTTTTCTGTTTCATTTCACCTGTGAATTAATACACATCTTCCAAGCCCTCATCTCCCTGTTCCTTGTTTGTGAGACAAAGTACAAAGGTGGAAGAAGCATTCTCCTGCAATACCACTGTTATCCAAAACACATGCAGCTCATGTTTTAACACCTCTTCAGACAATGCCCCTTGTAGGTGTCATGTTCCATAAAACATTTGCTCTCCAAAACTCAGAATGAATTAAAGAGAGAAAGAAATAAAAGCCATACTTTTTAGAACTACATTTATATTGATATTTAAACACCCAAGTGAAAGAGATTTACATAAAAGAATATGACTTACATGATATAATGTACATGAGTGAAAATTGCCTCTCGGTTCTTCATAAAATTTTAGCTTGACAGGCAGGTACAATGTAAAAACAATATGCATGCTCTGCTTTCATTTAGATTTTCACTCTCCCATGTCACATTGGATTGTATTTTTTTTCAGTATTTTACCACAGCAGTAATCACTTCAAAGCACATTAGTGCTGTGCCCTTATGTGATATAAACAAATATGTGCCAGAGCACTGAATTCTTACTTTAACCCTTGGCCTAAAAGGGCTTAATATAACATTTTCCCCGTTTATATGAAAAATGTAAAATAGAGGTTTTGCACACCACATCACATCACAGAAGGTCAGCTCTTTACACAGACTAAGTCACCAAATTTTATCAAGTATGTTTCATACTCTAAGAATTGAGACCTAGTGTCTTTACTTAATAATATGCACTTAATCCTAATATGTGAGCTCATAAATATTTACTAAGTACTTAACGCATGCTAGACAAAGTACTAAATAGAAGGAAAACAAAAAAAAGCGTAGGTTTTTTATGGTATAATGGGAAAGAAAAATGTATAAATCATAAACTAAAAATTTCCATATAATGTATTGTGTTAAAATACGTGTAGGGAGGGTTGGGTAGCCACAGAGGAGGCCTGCTTAACTAAATCTGAAACTTCAAAGTAAGTTTAATGAAAGAGATGATTTTATATTATTTGCCAAATATCACACAAAATATATCTAAGGTATTTTGGAACCCAGAAAATTAAAACTTTCTATGCTAGAATGAAGTTTCCCAGCTTTTAAAATTTTAACAATTTATTAGGCATAATTATTTAAGACAATTTACTCTTTCTTGAATACAATAACTTTAGGATTAATGTCTAGAACTATTTTCAATGATGTATAAAAAACTGTTTTTAATGACGAAATATATTTTTATGGATAAATAGATATGGTACTTTATGGACTATTGTGATGACTATTGTGATGGCAGGGACTCCTGTAAGGGGCTACTAGAATAATTAAAGTGAGATCAAGGATAAGCTCTAAACTAGAACAGTAAATACATATGTGGAGCTTGCTTGAAATCATTATGTGAGTTTCTAGGTAAAGGTGGCAGAACTTACTATATATGGCAGGATGTAAAGGTGTGAGGAAGCACTCTGGAGTGGCTCCCAGGCCTCTGACTTGGTGGATTAGATGTGTGGTGGTGAGGAATGCAGATGGAAGGGCAGTTTTAAGCATATTGAAGTGAAAGATTGTGTTAAATAATTCAAATATCCTTATGATTTAAATCTCAGACAAATCGCCGTTCAAGAAGCATTTGAAAGTTATCTACATGCAGATGATAGTTAAAACTGTGAGGATAGGGCTTCGCCGGTGGCACAGTGGTTGAGAGTCCGCCTGCCGATGCAGAGGACACAGGTTCGTGCCCCGGTCCGTGAAGATCCCACATGCCACGGAGCAGCTGGGCCCATGAGCCATGGCCGCTGAGCCTGCGCATCTGGAGCCTGTGCTCCACAATGGGAGAGGCCACAACAGTGAGAGGCCTGCGTACTGCAAAAAAAAAAAAAAAAAAAAAAAACCTGTGAGGATACATGAGACCATCTGAAGAAAATACACAGAAGTAAATGCTAAAAGCCAAAGTAGGAACCCAAAGTAATAATATTTAAGGAGCAAGTGGCTGGGAGAGTATCAGTGTTCACAGTGGGAGGGAGGAGAGAAAAATAGAACAATCAGTATTACAGAGACACATGGAAAACCTGGAGAGAATACATGGAAGTCAAATGAATAGACAGTTTTCAGAAGAAAATCAGCAGTATCCATTGCATTAGAGCTATGCAGCAATGTTAGGCACCAAAAAGCAGCTATACATTTCCATTACCAGGAATTGAAGACTAGAGAATTCAGGCCAACCTGATGGGGAGAAGCAAAAAAAAAAAAAAGAAAAAGAAAGAAAGAAAGAAAGAAACTGGACTAAATGATACAAAATGAAGTCATTAGAAATTTAACAATCTAGTGAAGAAGGTACACACAGTAAATAGAATCGTTGATTTTATCCACTAATTTTGCCTACTTTTAGTGAACTGTGAATAGTTACAAGTAACAAGATTTCTTTTTTTTTTTTTGCTGTACGCGGGCCTCTCACTGCTGTGGCCTCTCCCGTTTCGGAGCACAGGCTCCGGACACACAGGCTCCGCGGCCATGGCTCGCGGGCCCAGCCGCTCCGCGGCATGTGGGATCTTCCGGGATAGGGGCACGAACCCGTGTCCCCTGCATCGGCAGGCGGACTCTCAACCACTGCGCCACCAGGGAAGCCCGTAACAAGATTTCTTGTAGGAAGAATGAATATCTTCTGATGAAGTCAGACAGAATTAGAGAATTGGAGAAAACTCACACTAATAATCTGCCATGAAAATTGTGACATATTGACACATTTCCATGTTCTTCTTTGGTATTTCTCCATGCTTTGCTTTTCTGAAGGGTGGGTAGACAGCACTCACACATTACAACTTATATGAGAACTCTGTTAAAATATAAAAATCTGAAAGAGGAAGTTTCAGAAATAAATCTTCTTAGGGAAGAAAAATAAAATATTTTTTTTCAATGGTGGTTGGGGACATCAACTCTTGGAACTATTTCCAAAACATTTTGCTCCTCTTTGTTGTTTTTTCTGTATCAGAAGGATTATCTTTCCAAGGGGACTATTTAAAAAAGTGACTATAAGGACAAAGCAGAACATACATAGAAAGTTTAGCTCTGAGTGTAATATAGTAAACGCAGCTCTGGATAAACATAAAGATTTTTTTCCTTTGATTTTGAATGTGAAATTTGAAAAAAAATGTTATTTTGTTACCTTAAGTAATATTTTTCCAGAGGCTTTGTTTTTCCAATTTAGCTTGTTTTACAACATACGGAATTATTAGTGTAGAAGCAGTGAATTTTAACATCCTTAAAAAGTAACATTTTTAAGAACATATAGGTAACGATGCCATAATTCCCCACCAGAAGCTTGTACTAATGTATATAAAACATGAATTTATATGAGACACATTTCGTGAATGAAGAAATAAATGAATTTTACATAAAA
This sequence comes from Mesoplodon bidens, assembly GCF_964165515.1. NCBI lineage: Eukaryota > Metazoa > Chordata > Mammalia > Artiodactyla > Ziphiidae > Mesoplodon > Mesoplodon bidens. Next base: position 28,916,519 of record NC_138168.1, on the reverse strand, counting down.
AACCTACTTTTTGGAGTGTATGAAGAGAAATGAGGGTGGTCAGTTATTTGTACAATATCAAGTATAAATGATAGGAAGTAAAAGGCATAGAGGAAAAAAGGATGTCTATAAAATCTCATTTAGGGAATTTCACTGGCGGTCCAGTGGTTAAGACTCCGACCTTCCACTGCAGGGGGTACAGGTTCTATCCCTGGTCAAGGAACTAAGATCCTGCATGCCTCCCCACACGGCCAAAACAAACAAACAAAACCTTAGTTATTAATCAGAAACTTTTTAACTACATAATTGACTTACAGTCCTTTATATATAATACAAGGTTGTGTACAGTGAAATGAATAGATAACGACTTCTCAACATGTGCCTTTTATTTACTCCAGCTCATCCCCACCTATGGCTCTAATTACAATCTAATTGCCACAAACCCACTTTCAAACTCACATGCTATATTCTCCACCTCTCCTATAGTTATGTAACTCTAGCATTTGCCTGTCTCAAAGGTACTTCGAACTTCACCTAATATCAAACACATGATCTTTCTGCATAAACTGACTCTTGTCTAGGGGCTCCTATTTCCATGAATGGCACAACCATTTACCTAGTTTAATAAGCCAGAAACCTGGAGTCATCTTTGACATCCTTCTCCCCTTTTCTATTATTTTAAGGTGATATAACTATGTGCATCTTTTACTTCAAAAGCTATTAATGATTTTGAATTTTGTTTTGGATATATGTAAATAAGCATTAGGAAAATTCTATGTCAATAGTTCCAATGCTCACTGCCAAGCCTACTTCATCCTTAATCCCTCTCTCTGTCTCCATCTCTCCCTTCCTCCTTCCCTCTTTTTCCTCCATTTTCCTTCCTTCCTCTCTTCCTTTCTTTCTTTTTTTTTTAATCTTTGAGGTGGATGTAATTTTTTAGTAGTTACAATTTTTGGTGGATTTTTAATGGATTCACCCATTAATTTACACATTCATTCAACAAGTATTTGTTATGCACCTACTTTGTAGATTGCACTATGCTGGGGGATTCATATCTCAATACAAATTACAATAATCCTAAATCATAATTTTCAGCAACTCTTTGAGGCTCTATTTAAAAATGATGGTTGAACTGACTTTAAGAAAAGACAAATGTGCACACTCATCCTGTCCTATTTTTAGATGTTCCATGGAGATGCCTAGGCATTGTATTTGGGCTGACTTCCAGACTATGTTATGCATTCTTTCATTCAACAACCATAATAATAACAATTATGTGACCAAACCTGTGTTGGAACTAGAATACAAAGATGAATACAACACAACTCATACTAGAGTGTGAGTAAATAAAAAATTAAAAATATAAAGAAACTAGGACTTCAACTGTACTGTGATAGAATGTACAATGCAAATAATTGTAAATTCCCTGGAAAGAGAGTGTCTGGAAGCACTTCCTGGTTAGGATTTTTTTTTTTTTTTTTTTTTGCTCATGACTTGTGTAGTTAATCAAGAGAGTTTTCTGTCTCTGAAGTAATATCACAGTATTCTCCTTTTCACAACTGAGTTCCTGTGCTTAACCTAGTCACTTAGTTAGGTATACAGTATTCTTAGAAGCCTCTCTTGTATTACCTGGTTAGTCAGTGAAAAGAAATGTCCTCACCTGGTTACAGCAAGTGATATGATGGGTCAGGAAATAGATATCACATTTAACCTGCTGTGAACTTTTTCTATGACCATTCCTATTACTAGTAGTAGCAATAGTAATAATATCATTATTATTATCCAGAATTGGAATTTTCCAAGTTAGAATTAAGTCCCTTCCTCCTAAACCACTATAGAAGAATCCTTTGAAATCAGGTAAATATCAATAGTTGTCAAGTTATCAAAGTGGTCAGAAATATGGTAATCATGTTGGGATAGGGAAAAGATACCAAGGAAGCAAACTATAAAGGAAAAACAGGAACCAATGTAAGTAGGTCTGGATATCAAGCCAGATGATGTTGGGCCCACATGAGAATGGATACAGGTTGTCCAAGCCAAAGTTAGAATAACCGAGACCAGTGTTGAGAGGGGCAGGGAAATCACCCTAGAACAGAACCATAGATTCAAAGGAAGATCACAAATCGTTCCTCAAAATAGAGGAAGGGCCTCAGTGATTTGTTTCCTAACTTTAAAATGGAAGTTCACCATTGTGGAAAAGCCATTTGCCCATTAGGTCTCAACAAATCTTGTGCTGAAACCAAATAGAAAACTTTTGCTAGTCACAATACTTCATGGAAGAGTTAAATCTTCCATGTTCTAACTTCTATTATGGTGTGTTTTTCTAGTATATCACTCTACACATGGCTGCAAGTATGCAAGAACACAAAAACAATACCTACAATAACTTATGAATAACTCTGCTAAAGTAATTATAATAATGATTAACTGATTTTTAATTAATTTGTGTAAAAACATATAACTCATTTCATCCTTGCATGTGCCACAAAACCCTCGTGGGAAATGTATATGCTAACATGTAAACTTTCATTCAATGACCTGTCCACAAATTATAACTTTATTTAATTCCATCTTCAATATCACTTCTAACTATATATCTCTTTTATGCAGAGAAACACCTCACTGAGCAATGCCCTAAAGCCCTAAAAGTAAATAATTTTTCCGTAATACAAAAAAAAGATTGGAAAATGATGATGAGGAAGAGAGAGTTAAGGCTTCAATCTGTCAAAGAAAAACACTGTGTTCTTCAGTGACTCCAAGTCTGAAGAGAAGAAATGAGTAAGTACAAAGGCATCAAAGGAACCACATATCTTACCTTGCTGTCACCTTGTACTTTCATAAGATGCGACCCCCTCAGCTGCAAGCAGCTCCCATGAAAGCAGACAAAGAGGGCAAAAAGATCAGCACCACAGCCCTCCTCCTTGACAGGTGAATAAAAGTGGCACTTCTAATGCTGTTACTAATTTATTAAGTATTCCAAAGTTAGAATTTAATCGGAATATTTTTGTCACATTATCCATCACCACCTCAGAAGAGATGGAATTTTCTTAAACAGTTGCACAGTGCAGTGCCTTAGGCAGGCTTTTAGACATTTCAGTTTGTCACAAGGGACTAGTTCCATTTTTATGATTTAGTTAATTATGTAACAAGCTATGAAAAATGGGAGTGACCCAATGCCTAGTTCAAGGAACGTGTCAAGGTCTAGTGGTTAAGTTACTGAAAACTGTTCTCATTTGCAAATACTATTTTTTAAATTCCTACTTTTCTCTTTTCCTTTTATAAATTTCAGATTTCCTATGTTAAGCAAAAGTCAAGTTAGAAACTAGCAGTTCATTTATATAAAGACAAGAAGAACATTAAAAACTCACATTCGCAGTTTAAATGATCAAGTTAAATAAGACACAATTAGATGAAAAGATAATTAAGTGTTGAAAATGCGATGATCTATTTGACAATGGGAGAATAGAAGATGCAGAGAATTCCAAATACAACCTCCCCATCTAGAAATCACATTTCATATTCCTTACAAGAGAATATATGCATCTGATTAGTACTATGCTAGTTTAAAACAACCGGCCATTGAATTAAGGCAAACTAATATTATATAAAATATACACTTTATAATCACATAGACTCAGGGACAGTATCTTCGATAAAAATCATGCATCATAGAAATAGCAATAGAAAATAAAAATAGCAGTGTCTTGTCTCTACTCTGCTTTGATTTTGCATGAGATTGTTATTGTTAAAATCTCAGACTGCCCCATTAGTTCCTTCTTTCAAAGCATTTAAAATTTTCACTCATCTTGGCAGAAAAGTAGCAAAGAAAAGAACTCTAGGAATAACTCAAAATATAATTAATAACACATCTTCACATTCATATCAAAACATATTCACCTCTATGACATTTTGAAACTAAGATGTTCTTTTGAGTCAGAAGATCTAGGTTCAAGTAATTGATAGAAGCGTCTTGGATAATCTCCCTGAGCTGTGGTTTCTGCAGCTGTCAGTTTGGACTAATATTTACCTTACATGATTATTGTGAAGAGAAAATGTTAATTTGTGTAAGAGCAATAATTTAGGCCTATATTAATAAGACTATGTGTTACACTGGCGTAGATTAGAAGTTAAGGCTAAAAAGCAAATTCTCTGACACATTGAAGGAGATCTCCGAGCAACAGAGCCTCACAAGTATAATGCAACCCATTCCAGGTAGGTATCAAGAACTACAGAGTGGCAATTTAATGACTCATGGCACCATTCAGAAGAAAAAAAAAAAAAAAAAGAATAGCACCCATCCTTCAGAAACCTCAAAATGTTACATATCTTAAATAAAAACAAATTAGGAGAGACGTTATTGAACTGGCAGTTAAATGGATCAGGTGAAGTATCACATCTTTTGCTTCTCTACTTTTATAATTTTAGACATTCTCTGCCCCCAGCACTTAATCCCATGCTCTAAAGACTTTTAAGTGGAATATATGCACATTGAAATTCAATGCTGAAATATAGACAGTGACCTCGTCACAAAAAAACAAAAGTGTAGCCCTTCTGTGCCAGTCAACATATCATCAGTTTATGGTGAGTATTATACTCACAGATTGTAGTGTTCTCTAAATGACTTTCTAAAACACTGAACAGGAGACATACGTACTAACACTCTTCAACCAAATGATTTATATGAAAAGGAGAGTGGATGAGGGCGTTCATTTAGTTTCTTTCTTTAAAACAGTGTATTTTTTTCAACTTAAAAAGTGTTATACACAAACATTTTTTATCTAAAAGCATAAAAATTACTATAGGAGAGAAGATTTTCATTGTTTCACTTTCGTATGATTAGACTAAAAAATATTTTAAGCTATATTGCAAAATGAACGTGATCTTTAAAAATGTGGATATGGACTTCCCTAGAGGTGCAATGGTTAAGAATCTGCATGCCAATGTAGGGGACACGGGTTCGAGCCCTGGTCTGGGAAGATTTCACACGCTATGGAGCAACTAAGCCCGTGCACCATAACTACTGAGCCCATGTGTCACAACTACTGAAACCCGTGCACCTAGAGCCCGTGCTCCCCAACAAAAAGAAGTCACCTCAATGAGAAGTCCGCTTACCGTATTGAAAAGTAGCCCCCTCTGGCTGCAACTAGAGAAAGCCTGGGCACAGCAATGAAGACCCAATGCAGCCAAAAATAAGTAAATAAATTTATTTAAAAAAAAGAAAAAGCGGATGTGTGTGACATCATTATTTTTAGAGTTTACATGACACTCTCCTAAAATGAATTTAGCTGTGTGTACATAATAAATTAATTCAGAATTCACAAGCAGAATCTGTTTTCCTGAGTGCCTGCAAAGTCTGCAGTTCTACTGTTGAGACCATGTTGAAACTTAATTCATTAATTACTTTTAATATTGCAGCATTAGTCTTATAATCTATTTACAGCTGACTTTGTTTCCAAATTAATTCAAATGGCTAAATTATTTATCAATCAATCAACTTACTGTATATCCAGAACCTTCCAGATGTGCTTGTTTATGCCTCATTTATACCTACTGACCAGGAATCGTGTTTACGTACAAATTGGAGCATTAGTATATAATTATTAATGATACCTCTGCTTACTGTTGCTTTAGCTCTAGCACCTTCTGAAGGTTCAAGTCACCTTTAATGGTAAGTTAACGGAATTTAGAAAAAGAACTTTCTCTGTGGATGATTTTGCATTTCAAATTTACTTATTTTTTTCAATAAGACTATTAAGCTCTTAGATAAATAATTTCCTTCAGTAATTGTTTCTGGGAACCCTATCTGTTCCTGTGTGTTATGCAATTGATCTAAAACTATCCTTTACATGAGGGATCAGGATCAATGACCTACAAGACCTACTCAGTTCAAAACATTAGACACTCAGCCTGGCAACAACCACAAATGATCAGTAGCACAGAAACTCCTCCCTAAACCCTAAAGAGTTGGGCACCTACTTCATCTCTCTCCTCTTCTCCAACTCTTGTTATTCCAAATGCTAACAAAGGTTTGGAATTGCCACATTCCCAGAGATAGTTTCTCATTTGCTATCCCAGGTGATAGAGTAAATCATCAGATAAGATAAATGGCTCTGAGAGAAAAAGAGAAGATGTCAAGTAGTTGGTCTACTTCTCCCTAAATGGCATGGCATCAGGGGAAGAAAGAAATGGTAAGTGCCTGCCACCACCAATATCATGGTATTCCTCCCTTCTTGCATTTTACTTTGCTTCCCTGATGTCTGCACAAAATGTCTCAAATTCTCCGCCTCATAAAGCCTTTCACAAAGGAAAAGTAAACACAAACAATAATAATTAGAACTTTCAGAACTTGAAAACAGATCGAATGTGAAATCAACTATGCAGATTGTAAAAAAAACAGTTATATGTTTAACAACGGCAATCATCAGAGAAATGCAAAGCAAAACCACAATGAGATATCATCTCACACCTGTCAGAACGGCTATCACCAAATAGACCACAAATAAAAAATGTTATTTGTTATTGAGAAAACGGTAACCTCGTACACTGGTGGGAATGTAAATTGGTACAGCCTCTGTGGAAAACACTGTAGAGGTTCCTCAAAAAACTAAAAATAGAGCTACTATCTGCCCCAGCAATTCCACCCCTAGGAATATATTTGAAGAAATCAAAAACATTAATTTGAAAAGATACATGAACCCGATGTTCATAGCAGCATTATTTACAGTTGTCAGGATATGAAAGTAGCCTGAGTGTTCATCAGGAGATGACTGGATAAAGGAGATAGGGCATACACGCACACACGCATGCACACACACACACACACAACACACACACACACAAAATGGAATATTATTCAGCCATAAAAAAGAATGGAATTTTGCCATTTGCAACAACATGAATGGACCTGGTGGGTACTTATTATGCTTAGTGAAATAAGTCAGAGTGAGAGAGATAAATGCTGGATGTTATCACTTATATGTGGAATGTAAAAAATAAAACAAACTAGTGAATAGAACAAAAAAGAAAAAGACTCCAGATATAGAGAACAAACTAGTGGTTACCACTTGGGGGAGGAAAGAGAGGAGGTGCAAGACAGAGGTAGGGGATCAAGAGGTATAAACTGTTATGTATAAAATAAATAAGGTACAAGGATATATTTTACAGCACAGGGAATATAGCCAATGTTTTACAATAACCACAAGTGGAGTATAATCTTTAAAGATTGTGAATCACTATGTTGTACACCTGAAACTTTTATAATATTGTAAATCAACTGTACCTCAATTTAAAAAGTTTTATTCTAGCATAAAACACGAATTCTATTTTTTCTGTGACAATCGGGAAAAAATCAGAAAATTATCAACAAGATGGGAGCATAACGAAGCTGTGAGCATCATCTCTAGCAATTACCCTCCTTCTATATCACTGTGTACCCCTGAAATATTTTCATGCCCCCGGTTTCAGTCCTTTCCCTTTTCTTCTCACATTGAGCCCCTTCTCCATACACGTTTACCGAGTGATCTGCGTACACAAACTCATCTCCATCTTTCTCTCTCCCTCCTGCTGTCTTTCTCTCCTTGTAGCACCTCTCTTCCTAACCACTTGTGGGTGATTCATTGGCAGTGTCAACTCTTCTTAACTTACATCTATGAATGAATGATCCCATCCTGCCCTCACCATAAATACTAATCTCTATCTTTCTCATACTTTCAGAAACTGTACTTCTTTTGTGCTACAGTGTCAAAAAAGCTGAGCTTTTTCCTCTAAAATATTAGAGAAGTATTTAGACTGAGCAGTTCTTTAAAGAATGTATCAATATAATCCCAATCGTTTGTGTATATCATGACCAGCATCATTACCAATATACAGGTATACATTCTCCTCCATGAAATTTGATTTTTCTCTCTTCAAAGCTCTAAATATTTCTAAGAATATTTACACTGTTCCCAAAGTGTTTGTTTGTTTTTTTTTAACTTGGAGGAATAGGAAGATAGAGTCTGCATAACTGTTTTCTAGTTCACAATGTACCAAGGAAGTGAGAAACCTTGATGGAAAGTATCAAACAATTGATGGTGAAGATAGTACCTATGGGCCAAACCCTGGGAGACTAGAAGTTAAAAAATAACAAACAAAGGTGAACTCATAAAATAGAAACTTAGCCCCATAGCTTCTGCATCTCACTACTACCCTTCTGCTTCCACATCCCTTTCCTACATTCTGCCAGACACCTTCCAGATGGAGCTACCACTCCACTTGTGGATAAGGGCTGGATCAGTCCTCCAATTTCCCCCATGATGTGAATTAAAGTTGAGGACTCCATAGGCATTCCCAAACTGTTGCTGGGATGTCAACCAAGGAAAACTACTTTCCCAGAATCCTCAGTTGAACTTTTTGATTCATAATCCTGCAGAAACATCATAATACATACTAGATGGTCCATGTAGTATCATTTATACAGAATTATTCTTTAGTTATAGATGCATGTAAGTATATTTGAGCTGCCCTGAGATCCCAACTCCATAATTTGCCTCTGGGTTCTAAACAACCAACATCCAAATAACTTTTGAGAATCCAACTTATTGACAAATTCGGGGTTGTTTATACCTGCATTCATTAGAGGATCATCAAGAAGACTAATGAAGTCATATATTTGGAAGAACTTTGAGAGCCTACTTAAGAAAGTATTACATAAGTGTGAAATATTTTGAAGAGGCAATGAAGAAAAATGTATTGGTTGAGGAAATAATTGGCAACAGAGAGAAGACAACATTTCTTGCAGCTGGACAAAAAACATTGTGAGGCAAGAGAATGGAAAAAAGGTTTAGTTTTATTGTCAGGAGATGACAAGTGCCAGTAACTTGGAAAGAAGTGGAAAGCAGATTTGACTGTTTGGAGAATATTCTTCGGGAGTACCTGATGAGATTTCCAGATTGTCAACTGGACATTCACCCTAAGTTTCCCAAGTGCCAACTCCTTGCCCTTGAATTTCCATAAACATGTGTTATTCAGAGGTGGGCAGGTAATGCCCCTATGTGTATGTGTGCATGTATAATTACTTATAATAGCTAAGAGAGGAATCATTATTAAAATATCCAAAAAATATGCAGAGTTCACAAAGAGAATATTGCTCAGACAGGCCAATAAAAATTATTCTAAATAATGCTGAAATTTTTTATTAAGTAAGTTAAGTTGAATTTTCTTACTAATTGAAATTATATTGATTAAGTTTTTTCTTAGAGGGTTTTTTTGTTTGTTTGTTTGTTTGTTTGTTTTTTGCAGTATGAGGGCCTCTCACTGCTGTGGCCTCTCCCATTGTGGAGCACAGGCTCCAGATGCACAGGCTCAGCGGCCACGGCTCATGGGCCCAGCTGCTCTGTAGTATGTGGGATCTTTCTGGACTGGGGCACGAACCCGTGTCCCCTGCATCGGCAGGCAGACTCTCAACCACTGCGCCACCAGGGAAGCCCCCTTAGAGGGTTTTAAAATGTTTTCATTTGCTTAATGCTGTTTTCATAAATTGCTAACTGAAGTTTTGTCTGTACTTGTGATACCTTATTTTTAATTAATACTGATATATCAACCACCACAATACTCATGGTATCAATGGAGGATATGGTCCATAGTCAGTAGGTATAGATGAGATGAGTTTTCCCAGGGGATATATCACACTAAACAAAGATGGGTTTTTTTGGTTAAAATGGAATGATGAGCAGATGCATTCTTTTCTTAGTTTAATCTGTAGTTATATTAAATGCTATACTCACAGAATTTTTTAAAACTCCACTTTATATCATCACATCACAAATCTCAGTTCCAATATTTAAGGCAGGCGGGGGCGTGGAACTCCTCCTACTTGAGCCACTACCCTCTGGCTCCCATAAAGCTTGTAGCAGTCTGCTATGCACACTGGCACAGTGGTCATCCTAAAACGGCCTGAGGATGGAAATTGCCTTTGTTTCTCTCCTGAGCTGGATGAACTCCCTTGATTCCACATCTTCCTCTTTGTTTTCATTGTTGCCCTCATATTGATGAAATAAAACTTTGGAAACCTCCTAGAAAAGGAGTATGAAATACTAAACTTTTAAGAATTTGCACGCATGACAATGATCTGCTGTCACTCCTGTTTCATACTTTGACATGATATAGAATCTAAAGTTGGATATAAACTGTAAAAGAAACTTGAAAATGCAACTCCATTTTCTTCCAGGTTTTAGTATTATATCACATATATCTGATGCTATACTGATTACCAAATCTTTACCTGCCTACTTTTTCTCCTCTGGAAGATTATGCCATCTTCTCTGTATTCCTGAAATTTTGAAGTTTAATAAGGTAGTGTATTTTAGTAGGTCTTTTAAAGTTTCATTATGTTGGTTATAATGTGGTGTTCCCTTTCAATGTTGAAATGCATGCTCTACCAATATAGATAATATTTATATATTATTTCTTTAATAATTTCTCCCCCTTGGCTTTCTCTATTGTCTATTTCCTGAAGTCCTATTAAAGTTTGTTCCATTTGGAACATTAAGTGTTCAATAAATTTGGTTACTTTAAAAATTACTATTCTAGGGACTTCCCTCGTGGTGCAGAGGTTAAGAATCCACCTGCCAATGCAGGGGACAGGTGTTCAATCCATGGTCTGGGAAGATCCCACATGCCATGGAACAAATAAGCCCATGAACCACAACTACTGAGCCTGAGCTCTAGAGCCCATGAACCACAACTACTGAGCCCGTGTGCCACAGCTACTGAAGCCCACGTGCCTAGAGGCTGTGCTCCGCAACGAGAAGCCACCACAATGAGAAGCCCGTGCACTGCAACGAAGAGTAGCCCCCGCTGGCCACAACTAGAGAAAGCCCATGTGCAGCAACAAAGACCCAATGAAGCCAAAAATAAATTAATTAATTAAAAAAATAAAAAATTACTATTCTATTACATCCATGAAATAAGAACATGATGCCATAAAAAGCGACATTCATAGACCAAAAAAGAATTCATATATATATATATATATATATATATATATATATATATACACGCATATCTAAGAACCTACATATACATATCAAATAGATCTATACACATCTAACTTAGATATACATATACATATCTAAGAATGCTGGTCTATGAATATTTAAAGAAGTCTTGGTGGGAAAAAAAAAGTATATATATAAATATACATAAAAAGAGACGAGTTCCTTTATTTCTCCTACTTTCAATTTGGTTCCACTCTCCTACTTTCAGCCATGCCTGGTACTGATTCTTACTCCATTCCTTTGAAGAGTAAAACCTCAGTCTTTTTCTTGGATGGTAAAAGTAACTTTCAGGATACATGAGATGAGCAAGGATATTGAGGGCTAATTGCTAATTAGGAAGATAATTTTTTAAAAAATTTTAATGGATGTCCATTGCACACGATTAAATTAATCATATTCCCTCGTTTACAAAACACTCTAATCTTTGGTCCATGCATGGACCTCTTATCTATCTATCTATCTATCTATCTTCTATTTTTTATATTTATTTTTACTGAGGTATAGTTGATGTACAATTTTATATAAGTTTCAACACAGTGATTCACAGTTTTCAAAAGTTATATTCTATTTACAGTTATTACAAAATATTAGTTATATCCACTGTGTTGTAATATATATATTACAACAATTATAGCTTATTTATTTTATACATAATAGTTTGTACCTCTTAATCCCCATCCCTATCTTGCCCCTCATCTATTTATTTTTAATAAGCACACTTAAACATAAAGACTAAACATTTGACAATAACTTACATCTAACTATATGACCTCCTTCAACCCATTTCCTGTACCCCCTCATCTGAGGCAACTTCTTCTCTGATTCCTGAGTTTATGATTATCTTATCTATGGGTATTACAAATATATGCATTTAAGATCAATGTGTTTAAAAATATATGACTATATATGTTTATAAATAAAAACATTTACATTTAAATATATATGTGTGCAAATATAACTATATGTAGGTTTATAAGTTTATTTTAGTCTTTTAAAATTTAATATGCTTATATGTGTATATATATGAGTGTGTATGTATGTGTATGTATTTGTGAATATATATGTTTGGCAAAATTCTCCTGTAAAAGGCTGGATACAGTTTTGAGGGCCATATGGTTTCTGTCTCAACTACTCACTCTGCTACTGTAGTATAAAAGCAGCTATAGATGATGTATAAACTAACGAGCTTGGCTATATTCCAATAAATCTGTATTATGGGCATCGAAATGTGTTTTTCAGCCATTTACACGTATAAGAAACACATTAGCTCAAGAAACAACCACAAAAAAACAGGTAGATTTGATCCTCAGGCCATAGTTTAATAACCCATGATACACATATAATCATATGTATACTATTTTATTTTAATATTATAAGGAATGCCAAACTCTACATAATCTTCTTGTACTTCCATTTATATATTGATGAAATATATCCATATTTATCTGTTGTTGTAGTTATTTTGTTTGCTGCGTTTTTCAATTATGAGGTTGTATCTTTCATCCACTCTTCTGTTTTGGGGCAGTCAGTTTCCAGGTGCCTGGCACCTCAAATTCCTGACCCTCTTCTGGGTTCTGTAGTATGAATTAGCTGCTGCCTGTTTACCCCTCCCCCTCACCGCCCCACCCCTTAGAGTCTGACATGCAAGCTTTTGTCATCTGCTGAGTTCCTGTACCCACCATCTTCCAATGTTCCCTCCATATCACTTATCTGCTCTTAACCTCCTCTTCATTCTCTTTCTTCTTAACCTTTTAGATAATTTTAGTTCTTTAGCACTGTTTTTGAGGGAAGAATATACAGGGGTAAACACAGATTTTATTTTCCACCACGTGTACTGTAATTTACTTGGATCTAGTCTTCCTAGATGATTTCAAGGGATGTATTTTAGGGAAGATAAAAGATAATCCAGAGGATTCACTTCTGGAGTGAGGAGATCAACAAATTCTCTCCTCAAAGAGCAACTATAAACCTGGCTCAAACTGTCAAAAGACAATCATTTCAGCACCTTTAAAGTCAATCAAAGGCCTACAGTAAACCAAGGAGAGTTTACAAATGAAACTGACTCAACTTGGCAAAGGGGAGCAGGAATACTTGGAATTCTTCCCCGAGGCTGTTCCCAGTCCTCTGCCCACCCCTGCCCCCAGTACTGTTGCTGTGGAGATTCAGCCAAAGCAGGACAGGTCTTGAAAACCCTCAGGTTCAACTCTACTGCAAGAGGATTTGGATTCTTGTCATTTAAAATGGAAAGAAAATAAGAAAATCAAGCAGCTCAGCTAACCAGAGGTTACAGCACTACGTGGGGCAAACAACAGATCTGCAAACGAGTGAGTGATTTAACAGGAAGTTCCAGAAGGTGTGACAACCAGCAGGCTTGATAAATTTTTTATCTATCTCAGGTTGATACTAGCCTAAAATACTGCAGAGGTCAGAGTAAGCCAAAAATACACACACATCCTTGGCTGAAGGTGCCTGCACGTTTATTCACAGGGGCTTAGCAACAATTAAAAGCGAGACACACTCTAAATATGCACCGACCTTTGAATTCACTTCTCAACCTGTCGTTTTGGTTTGGTTTTGTTTCATTTGCTCATTTATTTATTTACCTGGGTTAAATTTGTAAAGTATTTTCTCCTCTATAATGTATGGTCACCGATATTTCTGCTCTGGAAGTATTCCTCCTTCTTGATTTTAGTTTTAAGCACAGCTTCCTAGAGGGCACCTCTACATCTGCATAGCTTAGTGCTCAGCCAATGATAGGTCTTAGACTTTGTTAAAAAATCTTGAGCCAATAAGTCTTCTATGCTTCTACTCTCACGTAAAAGAGAAGATATAGAGAAACTGGGACACATATATTGCTGATGGAAATACAAAATTATATAGCTATTTTGAAAAACAATTGACACTTTCTTTAAAAGCTAAACATAAACTTAGTATTCAACTTAGCAGTTCCAGTCTTAGGAATCTACCCAAGAGAAGTTAAGATATATGAACACATGAAGATGATTTTGTAAATGTCCATAACAATATTATTCATAGCAGCCCCAAACTGAAAACAATCCAATGGATTGTTTTTGATTCTCTTTATGAACTCCCTTGCATCCATCTCAAGTAGTGTAAAGCTTCCAATAAAGGACCCTTCTTTCCATAGTGTTGTGAATGATGTGAGGCTCTGTTTAAAGTTGCCATGATTTGTTTTAACATATTCCAGAAACTTCCCTGAACATGTGCAGGAGCTTCATTCTTTTCTACAGACCATGCAGCCACTCACCCTTTGACACATAACATTAGCTTTCTCTTGGTCCCTTAACATAATCCTACTAGCGTCAGTGAGAAAACTTTCCCAACTTCTGGAAGTACCTTTCAGAATCCCTTTGCCTCATTGACTCTCTTTCCCATTTCAGATGTCAACCAAATGCATTCTTCTTTTCATTCCCTGTGCTTCTTAGAACGTTTTTCCTCCTGCTATCTGTTTTTCACTGGATAGCCATATTCCTTTATCTGCAAGAATTTTGGAGACTATGTTTTTGTGCAAAATAAATGAATTTTAAGAAATAAATGAAGAAAAAAATGTACCATTGACTATTTCAGCTCTCAAATGTAGGTTAAACAAATATGTGACAGGAGAAATGTGAAATTCAATGAATCATATATTCAATACACGAAGTGAAATTCTTCTAGTTTAAAGTAACTGGAGTGAGGTACATTCTTCAGAAAAAAAAATGACTTTTTAAATATGTCATAAGGAATTGAGATGTTTTTGCCCCTTTAATTTGATATGAATTTTGTAATTAACTACAAGGCACACACACACTTGTATACTTGCAGAATAAGTCATTCTGGTAACTAGAAGACAGACATACAAGCTTGGAATATAAGCTCTCTGAACAAACACGTAGCCTTACTGAACAGTATTTGAATTCTTGTACTAGAAGAAACTTGATGTATGATCATTTATAATTTTCTTTCTGATGAAAATCTTTTTGCTGATTATATGTGTAAGATATCCATTTCAAATGTGTGAGGAGATATGTATTTAGCATACGAAAGCTCATATTTGAATAAGTATTAGAAATGGAACCATAGTGCAAAATGGATTGCATTCCAATTCTGCGATAGTCTCCGCCTAGGGAGTTATTCATCTAGAAGGTAACTTCCATTGCAGAGATGTGATATGCTGCTTGGATTTATTTTTCAGATTATGGCAGTATTTCTTAATACACTTTCATGGACCTTGTTAATTATGGCTCCACCAACATGCATTGATTACTTTGACAATCATAAGACAAGTGAAAATATTTACTAATTTCAAATGATATACCTCATAAAGGGATGAAAAATAAATTCTGGCATGAAGGATGAGAAGGGGATGCTGATGGTGGAGAAGAGAGAGAGAAAATCGCTAAGAAGATAGGAAGTGTTATTATAATTAAGTACATTAAATTCATTCTTTCTAGTGTACTACAGCCCCAATCATACCTCTGGCTTAATCCCTTCCAGAATGAAATATGAGTATATTTCACTCTATTAAAGAAAGTTTTCTCTTCTAGAAATTATTTCTGTTTTTAAAATGGAAGTTTAAAGGCCAGGCACATTATAGAACCCCCTTGACTGTTAACCTTGCTGGACAAACACTACTCCTTCAGAAAAGGATACCTGTCATCCCATATCATTAAAAAATGAACTAAGGAACAAATAATACCCACAATCTGCTGATTCTAAACATGAAACGGTTTTATAGTTAACCAGGCTTACTTAGTTGTATGGTACTGCAAGAAATATGAAAATGACAAATACCACTACGCTGAGAAGATATATCTTTTAACTAGGCAAGGAAAATCACCATGGTTTTACATTAGCCATGATTTTAAAAAGAACGTATGAAATATAGAAAATGCAGTAATGACAATCAGTGTTTTGCTTCTCGATCTTCGTCAAAGAAATATTATCAGAGAAAGTTACTTGGGAAATATATGATATTGCATTGCATATTTGCCTGTATTTAAGGGGAAAAAATTCAATGAGGTTTTTTTGTTTTTTTATTTTTGGTTCCTTTAAATTCCAGTGGTACTCATTGAAGTCAAAGCAGCATTTTCATGGAGTTACACTTATCTAAATGCAATGCACATTGATTGATTGATTTTTAACGTATTGGAGTATAATTTCTTTACAATGGTGTGTTCATTTCTGCTTCTTAACACAGTGAATCAGCTATACATATACATATATCGCCATATCTCCTCCCTCTTGCGTCTCCCTCCCACCCTCCTTATCCCACCTCTTTTGGTGGTGACAAAGCACCGAGCTGATCTCCCTGTGCTATGTGGCTCCTTCCCACTAGCTATCTATTTTACGTTTGGTAGTGTATATATGTCCATGCCACTATCTCACTTTGTCACAGCTTACTCTTCCCCCTCCCCATATCCTCAAGTCCATTCTCTAGTAGGTCTGTGCCTTTATTCCCATCTTACCCTTAGGTTCTTCATGACTTTTTTTTTTCTTAGATTCCATATATATGTGTTAACATACAGTATTTGTTTTTCTCTTTCTGACTTTCTTCACTCTACAAAACAGACTCTAGGTCCATCCACCTCACTACAAATAACTCAATTTCGTTTCTTTTTATGGCTGAGTAATATTCCATTGTATAAATGTGCCACATCTTCTTTATCCATTCATCTGTTGATGGACACTTAGGTTGCTTCCACATCCTGGCTATTGTAAATACAGCTGCAATGAACACTGTAGTACATGACTCTTTTTGAATTATGGTTTTCTCAGGGTATATGCCTAGTGGGATTGCTGGGTCGTATGGTTGTTCTATTTTTCGTTTTTTAAAGGAACCTCCATACTGTTTTCCACAGTGGTTGTATCAATTTACATTCAAGAGTGTTCCCTTTTCTCCACACCCTCTCCAGCATTTATTGTTTCTAGATTTTTTGATGATGGCCATTCTGACAGGTGTGAGATGAAATCTCATTGTAGTTTTGATTTGCATTTCTCTAATGATTAATGATGTTGAGCATTCTTTCATGTGTTTGTTGGCAATCTGTATATCTTCTTGGGAGAAATGTCTATTTAGGTCTTCTGCCCATTTTGGATTGGGTTGTTTGTTTGTTTGTTTGATATTGAACTGCATGAACTGCTTGCAAATTTTGGAGATTAATCCTTTGTCAGTTGCTTCATTTGTAAATATTTTCTCCCATTCTGAGGTTTGTCTTTTGGTCTTGTTTATGGTTTCCTTTGCTGTGCAAAAGCTTTGAAGTTTCATTAGGTCCCATTTATTTTATTTACATTTCTCTAGGAGGTGGGTCCAAAAGGATCTTGCTGTGATTTTTGTCATAGAGTGTTCTGCCTATGTTTTCCTCTAAGAGTTTGATAGTTTCTGGCCTTACATTTAGGTCTTTAATCCATTTTGAGTTTATTTTTGTGTATGGTGTTAGAGAGTGTTCCAATTACATACTTTTACATGTACCTGTCCAGTTTTCCCAGCACCACTTATTGAAGAGGCTGTCTTTTCTCCACTGTATATTCTTGCCTCCTTTATCAAAGATAAGGTGACCATATGTGCATGGGTTTATCTCTGGGCTTTCCATCCTGTTCCATTGATCTATATTACTGTTTTTGTGCCAGTACCACACTGTCTTGATTACTGTAGCTTTGTAGTATCGTCTGAAGTCAGGGAGCCTGATTCCTCCAGCTCCAGTTTTCGTTTTCAAGATTGATTTGGCTACTCGGGTTCTTTTGTGTTTCCACAGAAATTGTGAAATTTTTTGTTCTAGTTCTGTGAAAAATGCCAGTGGTAGTTTGACAGGGATTGTATTAAATCTGTAGATTGCTTTGGGTAGTATAGTCATTTTCACAATGTTGATTCTTCCAATCCAAGAACATGGTATATCTCTCCATTTTTTTGTATCATCTTTAATTTCTTTCATCAGTGTCTTATACTTTTCTGCATACAGGTCTTTTGTCACCTTAGGTAGTTCTATTCCTAGATATTTTATTTTTTTTGTTGCAGTGGTAAATGGGAGTGTTTTCTTAATTTCACTTTCAGATTTTTCATCATTAGTGTACAGGAATGCCAGAGATTTCTGTGCATTAATTTTGTATCCTGCTACTTTACCAAATTCATTGATGAGCTCTAGTAGTTTTCTGGTAGCATCTTCAGGATTCTCTATGTATAGTATCATGCCATCTGCAAACAGTGACAACTTTACTTCTTCTTTTCCAATTTGGATTCCTTTTATTTCTTTTTCTTCTCTTATTGCTGTGGCTAAAACTTCCAATCCTATGTTGAATAATAGTGGTGAATGTGGGTAACCTTGTCTTGTTCCTGATCTTAGTGGAAATGGTTTCAGTTTTTCACCATTGAGGATGATGTTGGCTGTGGGTTTGTCATATATGGCCTTTATTATGTTGAGTAAATTTCCCTCTATGCCTACTTTCTGGAGGGTTTTTATCATAAATGGGTGTTGAATTTTGTCGAAACCTTTCTCTTCATCGATGAGATGATCATATGGATTTTCTCCTTCAATTTGTTAATATGGTATATCACATTGATTTATTTGTATATATTGAAGAATCCTTGCATTCCTAGAATAAACCCCACTTGATCATGGTGTATGATCCTTTTACTGTGCTGTTGGATTCTTGTCGTAGTATTTTGTTGAGGATTTTTGCATCTATGTTCATCAGTGATATTGGTCTGTAGTTTCTTTATTTGTGACATCTTTGTCTTGTTTTGGTATCAGGGTGATGGTGGCCTCGTAGAATGAGTTTGGGAGTGTTCCTCCCTCTGCTATATTTTGGAAGAGTTTGAGAAGGATAGGTGTCAGCTCTTCTCTAAATGTTTGATAGAATTCTCATGTGAAGCCATCTGGTCCTGGGCTTTTGTTTGTTGGAAGATTTTTAATCACAGTTTCAATTTCAGTGCTTGTGATTGGTCTGTTCATATCTTCTATTTCTTCCTGAGTCAGTCTCGGCAGGTTGTACATTTCTAAGAATTTGTCCATTTCTTCCAGGTTGTCCATTTTATTGGCATAGAGTTGCTTGTAGTAATCTCTCATGATCCTTTGTATTTCTGCAGTTTCAGTTACTTCTCCTTTTTCATTTGTAATTCTATTGATTTGAGTTTTCTCCCTTTTTTCTTGATGAGTCTGGCTAATGGTTTATCAATTTTGTTTATTTTCTCAAAGAACCAGCTTTTAGTTTTATTAATCTTTGCTATCATTTCCTTCATTTCTTTTTCATTTATTTCTGCTCTGATCTTTATGATTTCTTTCCTTCTGCTAACTTTGGGGTTTTTTTGTTCTTCTTTCTCTAATTGCTTTAGGTGAAAGGTTAGGTTGTTTATTTGAGATGCTTCCTGTTTCTTAAGGTAGGATTGTATTGCTATAAATGCACATTTATTTTAACAACCTATATATTAACTAGTGCATTCTTTCTTTCAAAATAATGCATATTAATTAAGACAAGCATTTCCAATATAGAGATAGCAGGGTACTAATTTTTTTTTTTTTTTTTTTTTTTTTTTTTTTGCCATATGTGGGCCTCTCACTGTTTTGGCCTCTCCCGTTGCATAGCACAGGCTCCAGACGTTCAGGCTCAGTGCCATGGCTCACAGGCCCAGCCACTCCGTGGCATGTGGGATCTTCCTGGACTGGGGCATGAACCCATGTCCCTTGCATCGGCAGGTGGACTCTCAACCGCTGTGCCACCAGGGAAGCCCAGGGCAGTATTTTTCACATGTGTTTTCTATTACAGGTCCAATGATGGTGTGATTTGATATCACTAAGGAACTTATGGCTTTTAGGAGACTTTTAAAGCTACATGAAGATATTCAATATCAAGCAGTCTTCCATTAATGAAGCAATTACTGGAGCAGGCATTCACTGGGGTGTAGCATCAAACACAAGGCATTTAGAACAGCCTCTAGCCAATATACAAGGCCAGGGGATGAACTCCAAAAAATGACATCTGAATGCTACTTACTTGAGTGGCCCTTAGTCAAATTAAGATAGGAATGATCGGAAACTCTCTGGATACTTGGACTATGGTGCCATAAATGTCCTACCTGTGCTTTTATTTGAATAGTGGTGTAAGAACCTAGTTTGTAACAAGTGTTTAGTCCTGTCATTTCCTATATGTGAAAGTAGTTATATAGGACAAGAGACTGATGATTACTAATTAAAAATTGAAAAAATTTTCTAATACAAAATTTAAATAAAGGAAAGCTCTCGGAATCACCATTACTAATTATTTGAGAGGAACATTAAAAACAATGAATGAGATTTGTTTAGTGCTACCTGTTTGTCATGTGCTCTCCTGTATATTATTTGGTCCATATATTCGCTGAGATTCCTTTAACTTTGTGAGTTAAATGAATTGGAATCAAGCCCCATTCAATGCAGACTGGAGTCCTCCCCAGGATTCCTACAAATCTCCAGGTAGAAGGGAAGAGCTTACATTTTCATGTTCACTTCTTTTTTTAAGTTCCAGTTCCCCATCCTTAACGTTTTCCAAAATTGGCAATTTGTATATAGGTTTTGGGCAAAGCAAAGAACCTTAAATCAGACTGAGTTCCCTGCTATGAAGACTCCTGCTACCCACCACTGGTATTCTCCTGGCCACTTCTCTTCTACCTATGTTACTTACCTCCCAGTGTCCTTCAAGGCCCTCCTGTCACCTTTCTTTGATACCCCCATTGATACACATTTGATACCCCCATTGATTCTGAGGCTAA
Organism: Mesoplodon bidens; assembly: GCF_964165515.1. Classification (NCBI taxonomy): domain Eukaryota; kingdom Metazoa; phylum Chordata; class Mammalia; order Artiodactyla; family Ziphiidae; genus Mesoplodon; species Mesoplodon bidens. Next base: position 28,895,765 of record NC_138168.1, on the reverse strand, counting down.
TTTTGCATATCCAGTACCTCATTATCCTGTTCTGCTGCCTGCTCTATCCTCACAGAAAGGCTGGCAGAGGCATTGAAAGTAACTACCTTCCCACTGAAAATATATCTCCTTTTTGAAGTAGAAGCAGCTGCTATATAGCTGACAAGGTAGTTGTTAACTATTCACTGTTAAAAATTACCACTACCATTCCTATTTCACAGAGGAGAAAAGTGAGTTTCAGTGCTGTTTTCTGGCTTTCTGTGTTCACACAGAAAGTAAAGATCAAAACTAGGTCTTGAATCCAAGTCTTCTAAGCCTATATTAATTCATCTGTCTGACATTCCATAGAGTTTCTATATTTTTGGTAATGTGTTACCATCATCCAATGTCATCAGATATGGGATTCTTTGTAAATTAAATATATGCATTTTATCTTTTTCTTCTTTTCATAAAGGGTTATTTACAGAGCCTGGATTCTGCCTTCCACCCTGGTTTATGTGTGAGTCCGTGTAGTGCAGAGACATGGGGAGAAGCACTATGCATGGGACCTGCACCCTCCATCGTTTTTCTTCTCCCCCAGGAGAGTGCTGTGGTCCTGCTGACACAAATCTGCAACAGGACTGGGAGGATGGGAACATGAAATCAGCTGAAGGATTCCAAAGTTGTCTGACAGCTGTGCAAGCTTGGACGCCCTCTCACTGAGTGCACACAGTGCACGGTTCTTCCATACTTGCCGCATCCCTTTGGCTCTGGTCAGGAAAAGAGAAAACATGATAGATTCTTCAAAGTAAAGAGAATTTAATTCATGCAACATTTGGATAAATTGGATATGCAAATGAAGAAAGAACTGAAAATCCAATTGAGCAATTTAAAGCACTTAGTTAACCCAGACTAACAAGAGTAGGAAGCTGGAAAAACCCAATGGCTAAATGAAAGGTGCGAGGCAGTGGGGTACCCAGAGTCTGGAAGCCAGGCCATATGACCAGGCAGCTCAATGGGCTCTGGGCCACCAGGGAGGTGCAGCTTTTCCTGTAGGTTGTGAGGGAGAGCAAGAAAGAGAATTTACCTTTGCCCTCCAGTTCTGCTCCAGTGCTCCCATTATAGAACTAGTCAAAACCCAGCTGTCAAAGGAGCTTGAAAAAATATTTTCCTAAAATACCAAGCAAAGCAGAAGGTTAAAGAATGGAGCAACACGCAAATGAAAGGCACACTAGTCCCCAGACATCCACAGCTATTAAATGCCTTCACATTTGCCAGCAATAAATCCAGTTAATGAATAGCTTTAATGAATGGGGACTTTACAACTCTGATATCTCCAAAAAGATTTCTAGGATACAAGCTTTCTTCTTTAGTATTGATAATAGTGATAGTACTAATTTTACTTTATTAGTATAAGTAGTGGATAATTACTTATTACTTTTAAGTAAAGTCATCAAGTCAAACTACAAAGCTATTCATGACCAGTATCTTGATTTTTCTCTTTAATATTTACTCTCTCTTATTTGTTAGCTATAATCTGGTCTTTAGTAGCGTGGTTTTAAGAGTTTTTTCTTCAAGATATGCAGTGATTCATTTGGAGTGGTTCACCGATGTTTCCCTCTCTTACAAGAAATTTTCTCATCTTAAAGCATGTCAGCTTGAGGGTTCTTTTTTTCTGTAGGTTGTGAGGCAGAGCAAGAAAGAGAAATTACCTCTGCCCTCCAATCCTCCTCCAGTGCTCCCATTATAGAGCTAGTCAAAACTCAGTTGAAGGGGGAGTTAAGGGAGAACGGGGTTTTCATAGATGGAGGAGAGGCTAGGAAAAGGTGGGGAGATGCCAGGGGAGCCATAGACACTTCCTCTGAAATGTTTCCTAAGGCAGATCCTGCCTTCCAGAACCAGATTAAAAAGAAAAACTAGGCCATTTTCTGCAGGTCTCAGTGAGACTGAGGGTCATGGAAGCCCTCTGTTCAGAAACTGAAGGCTACTTGCTGGAATCAGGAGAACTTGGCCCAGGAGATCTACTGATGAAGATGCCACTGATGTGGGAGATGAATGACCATCTTCTGATAGATCCCACTGCCTGAGCTTTCAACTCAGGGGTCTTATAAACCGACTTCCTTCTCTCTTCCCCTGGGCTTGTTCTGACTTAAGAGGTACTGGGCTTGTGTTTAACAAATAAAAGGTGTCTATGGAATATTTGGTTTGTGTAGTTTAAAGTGTTCACAAACTGAGACAATTTTCAGGAGAGAGGCCACAGGAAAAATAAGGATTTATTAGGTTCCATTGAATAATTTTAAATATGTAATATTTTCCATATGAAGGAAGTTTTTATTAACCAAAATGACTTAAAAGGCAGTCAGTCATATTTTATTTTTAATTTTGTTATAAAATATCAAGTTTGAAATTGTTATATAAACATGTCAATAAATCCAGAAATTTGAGATCTATGTTTGGGGTCATTTGTGTCTTAAGTGATGCAGGTGTTAGGTGGAAAACATTTAGGTAAATATTAGTAATATCTAACATAACTAATCATTCTTAGCTTTCTTGCACTTCTGTGATGTTTAAGATGGTAACTTTCCTACCCTTTATTTTTTCTACTGTTTCCCTTAGGTTTCTATTTATCTCAGTCTTCCCAATGTACAAATTCATCAGTCTAGGTTAACTGACCATGGTTTTATTTAGGCAACAGGATAAATTATGATTGTTATTATTATGGCTTGCTATGTATTTATATGGTCCTTTCCTGTAAAGACTTTAAGGTACTTTATTAAATCTGCAGCTAATTTTTATAACACTCAGTGGAGATAAGTTGAATGTATTAAAAATCTTAATAGCCCACCAATCTATATATGAATTCCATTCTAATCCTATTACCAGCAACTATCCCAATGAGCTTTCCAAATTCTAAAAATTTAACTAATGAATATGCATTTTAGTTAAAGAAGCAAAGGAAATAGAAAGCGCAAAATAATTTGACATTAATGCAAGTATTAGGGCTATGCCACATTTTCTAAACACCAGCCTAGATTCTTTGAACAAAATAGATTATTTGGGATAGTTTACTCAGGATTTTGCTAATTAAAGACATTAACTCACACTAACTATGATATGATACCAAATTCCAGAGTATGTTAAAGTAACTTATTTCCTCTTCCTACATTTTTAACGTATTATTTTTCTTAAATAAGAAACATAAGAAAATCTCATAAAGCAAATGTTTAGTTTTCTAAATTATCTGAAGGGGAACATTCTTGTAAACACCACTCATGTCTGGAAATAAAACCTCATCAACCACTCCAGAAGTCCCCTATGTGGACCCCAATCATAGCCTCTTCTAAGATTTACCTCTCCTGACTTTTATACTAACTACTCCCTTACTTTATCATTTAATTGTGCTTCCATAGGTGCTGAGGTTTAGTTTTGCCTGTTATTTTTGAAAATATTTTTGTTTTAATCTTTCAAATTCCCCTCTATCACTTTTCTTTCCTGAAATCCATTTGTTTAAAGACCCTTATCTGTCCTATAGTTTTCTACAGGCTGAAACTTGCTGATTTCATTCCTCTGTAGTTTAACATGTTCCTCTGCTTTTCTTCCAAATTTGTAGTTGAATCTAGAGGCTTAATCTAACTCAGGCTAGCCTTTCTTTCTTTCTTTTCTTCCTTTTTGAAAACTACATTATAACCAGTGCTGTATTCTTCATGAGGTGTTTAATGACCAATTTTCTCTTTTGATAAAAGTAGAAGCCCTTAATACCCAACCCCTGGATCCTTTCGTTCATTAAGATTTGTGAAATGTTAAAATTGCAATTCCGTCAACCCTTCTTCATGTGTTTGTTGAAATATTCTCATGAAGAGACACTTTTCTTCATCTACTCTTTGGTTACCCAATTCTATAGTTCATATAGAAAAAGTAGGATAAGTGCTTGATTCCTTCCTTTTATTTATATCTGGTTTATGTTTTGAAGCTGTGTTGGCTGTAATTCTCATACACTTTGGAACACAAGTTCTATAACTCATCTTTAAATGCTACAGCTGTGCCTTTCAAAAGAGAGAAATGCTTATTTCAGTTTTGGCCATATATTCGAGTTATTTAAAATTTGCATTCGATATATTACACCCTGAACTATATAATGATGCAGTGTTATGTAAACTCTACTTTCTCAAAATTCTACCTTCACCACATGTATAGTCAAATTGCCACCCACTTTCATCCATCTTACTTACTGATGTTCTATTATACTCTGTACTTTCCTTCATGCTACTACCAGTACTAGAATTTTATTTTCTACTTCCAGTCACTAGGTTGGAATTATATTAGGCACTTAAAAAATAATCTATTGTATCTAAAAGAAAGCACTTTTTTCCCTGAAATTTTCACATTTTAATTTTATGTCTCAAAATGGAGAAAATTCAATATTGAATAATTATATGGGTCAGACTAAACACTTGATCAAGTTGATTGCATCTTGCCAGTTCTGTTTTATATGCTTAGTTTGTCTAATAATCTCAGGGTCATCGGGAGATAAATAAGAAACTAGACATGATCTGAGGGTCCTCAGAGATTGTGTGTGACTTCTTGGGGAAGATGATCCAATGGGAATATGATGATTAAGTTCTAACTAAATCTGGACTCTGAAATAAGCATGTCCATTTGGAGTACAAAACCCTCCAGGCTGAGAGATACATGATGCCATGTCCCTCAAAGTGAAGGAAAAATTTGTAACATTTTCTTGGGTAAGCTTCCCTGGGTTCAGTGTTCTGGCTAACACTATGTTAAATGGGCATTGCCATTAGTGTCAGACTCATTAATATTCAAAATAATTAGTAGAACATTTAATACAATTTATTTATCTGAACATGAAAAAGAAGGACGAAAGAGAAAAGCAGAGATCAGATCATGTGGAGATATGTTTTAATGACAGTGCTCTTTATTAAAGCAATGATTTTTAAGCAGGGGGGGATGATGATCACATTTCCATTTGAGGATCGCTGCAGATATAGAGAAGGGCTTAGAAGGATCAAAAATGGGTGTGGAGCACTTTTTAAGGAGATAATGAAACAATCCTAGTGTTAAAGTATGATAGATTGCAGGAACAGTATTTTAAAAAATGAATGAAATGCCTATATTAGAGAAATATTTAGTATTCCCTTCAGCATTGGCAAAATTAAAAGTTAAATTTGCAAAATAGACACACAGACATGGAAAACAAACTTATGGTTACCAAAGGGGAAAGGGGTGGGGGAGAGATAAATTAGGAGTTTGGGATTAACATATACACACTACTACATATAAAATAGATAACCAACAAGGACCTACTGTATAGCACAGGGAACTCTACTCAATATTTTGTAATAACCTATAAGGGAAAAGAATATGAAAAAGAATATGGATTATATATATATATATATTTTTTTATATATATATATTTATTTATATATACATATATAAAACATTTATAACTACATATATATATTTTTCTCTTCTTATATTAAAAATAATCACTTTCTTGTGGGATCATTCATTGGATTTATTTCTCTTCATTCTTCTCTTTTTGTGTTGCTGTTTTTTGTTAAACAGTTGATGATACTATCTGAGTCATTCATATCTGAAAAATGGACTGGGCTAGCTGGAAAAGTGGGTTCATGCAGAATTTTAAGTTTATTCCTAAAATTTTCTTCCCTGTAAAAGAAGCTTAAAAGTGATTTGGTGGTCTGTTAAGGGGCTATTGTGCGTGTAATTCATTTTTAGAAAATAAAGTCAGGGAGAGTGGAAGGAGACAGGCAGACTTGGACTCAACCCTCTCCTGGCATCACAGAGGAGAAGCAGCCCGGAACAGGAGTTAAGCACATCGGTTCTAAAACCAAGTCTGTCTGGTTCAAATTTTGGCTCCGCCACTGGTAAATTCCATGACTTGGTATAATTTACTTGATCTGTTTTGTACCTTTTTCCTGCTAAATATAAATAATAGAATCTTTAACATAGGGTTGTTGTAAGTTACATAGAAAACATTTAAACCAATACCTCACACTCAATACTTGTTAGTTTAAAAGTAAAAACATAATAAAGATCTTTATATTAGTATAAAAATATTTGTATGTTTTTCTCTTGTGAAGAACTGTCTTTGCGTGTTTTTCTTTGGTTTTGTTTTTGTCTGTCTAGAACTATAGCAATCCCTTTATTGCTTCTCTTTAAGGCACACCCACACTAAACTTCCCCAGGCAGATATGCGATTATCTTCAGAGTTATTCTCCAGATTTAGATTTAGTGGTACTGTTGTCTGTCTCTTTATATTGGCTGTGAAGAATGGGGACGAGGAGAGAAGGAAGAGGGGCTGACTGGCCCAGATGTTTCAGTAATGATAACAATTATTAATAGTCAACACTGTTTCTAACAATCATTATGGCCCACGTCCACTCTCTCTGAACTTTGAGTTCAGAATTTGACTTCTCCTACTCTGAACTTTGAGTATTTCCTGAGCTTAAGGTAGAATAATGTCTTTCACTTTTGCTGCATTCCTTTCCTGGATTATATTCTTAGTCCATAGTGTACTTTAATCCATCAGTGCAAATCCATCTCCTTTCTTTATTTAACATATTAGACACAGTATACAGTTAAGTGATACCATTGCTTTCTCATTCTTTGGATTCATTTGTCTCTGAAAATCTTTACTCTCATTTTGAATCTGAAGCTACTGTCAACATTTTCATTCTAGAATTTCCAGATTGGCTTCTGCATCAGCTAAATTCCTTAGTTCATCTTTATTATAGACATGCTTATGTACATCTAATCTTTGCTCCTAGTTTCCTGAACGTTTGTAGTTTATATTTTTGTATTTTAAAACAAATATTAGCTTTTGAATTTTGCAAAATTAATTTACACCCTTAAATAGAATTAAATAGAGTAATGGCTAAATATGTTTTAACATCTATATATGTTGCTATACATTTTAATATCATTTAATATATTAACACAATTCTTTATGTTAATAAAAGTTTTGAATGAAATATACTTTCACCAGAGACAATCTAACTAAATGCACATTTTCATTTGTTCCTACTAAATTTTAAAAGCTTTTTTTTTTCTGTATAACACCTCACAGACATTAAGGATTTTGATTTGTTTCTTTCTTTTAAAAGTAAAACCAGTCTACTTTGAGAACAATGCATTCATTCATGGACCATATTAACCAATCAATAATTTATAGCCCTTGTTTACACGTAAGATATTAAACATAAGCAATTTAAATCTATGAAAAAAAGAATGAATGCCTTGTGATTTAAACAGACCTGAGAAATTTAATTAATGGAATATTTTCACTTTTAAGGTCAAAAAGTTATGGCTTAAGCAGAGGAATAGATTTACCTGAGAACAGAAGAGAACCATTTGCTCAGATGATCTAAAACACATACTTTTTCAGCCTTCTGCCTCACTTTGTGGATTGTAAGTGAAAGTTTCAGTGTGGATGAGCTTGGGATGAGGAGAAATCAAAGCTCTGTAATATGATAGTGTTTCTGATGGCTGAAAATGATGGCGGAGCTCCAATTTTTGAAATTGTTTCATTTAAAAGCTAAGCATTGAATTTCCACAGAGTGTTATAGAATTCTCAGCCTTCTTTGATTCAATTTAAAGGACACATTTATGGAGCTTAGATTGTTCCTGGCAATTCTATGCTCTGTAACATTTTAATCAAATGTACTTTATACCAAACTCTCCCACATAAAGTGTAGATAAATATAAAAATATATAATCATATTTTAATGAACTGGTTTTAGTTTTTGGTTGGTCCAATTGTGTGCCCTCTTAGCCAAAAGATAACTAAAACTATCATAAAACTGAAATTTAAATTCTCAGCTGGTTGTGTCTCAAATAAAATGACTACTTAGATCTAAAACAAAATAATAAAATAAATTAAGAGAGCATGGAGCTCAGATCCTGAGGCTGGACTTTTTCCTTTTCTAATCAGATATAATATGAGTTTAAAAAGGCATGATTTAGTTCATCAGCTGCATTTGTTTGTCCTTTTTGTTTCCTTTATGGGTATAAATGTAATAAAATCAAGCAGCCATGTCTCAATAAGGTACAACTTAATGTTACACGAATTATTCTTGACCTGAGACTTGACTTGTTTTGTTGATTAGGAAACTTATCTCTTATTTTTTTGGTCACACTTTTTAACATTTATAGAATACTTACAAAATACCTATGGGTGCCATTACATTGGGTGATGAATGTGTTTCTACTTCATTCTACTTGTTAGGAGGTTTGGTTGAAAAAACATTCCTGGAAGTGTTTCATGATCTCCAAATTTAACACTGAGTGGTATTTACAAAGGTTATCCTGGGGATATTTGGTTGCTCCTGTGTTGATTTCTGTTTCCTCTAGGATCTTGGAGGAAATTACCTCTTCCACTTGAGGGCCTTCAGGGTCTTCACATCCAGCCCCAAAGCGCAGTGATTGACAGGACCTCCAATTATCAGAGTTTCACTAGTCAGGTGAAGAGTTACCTTTTATTATTACACTTTATGAGCTGATCGAATTAAGTTAAACCTGTACATCATTTTTTTTTCTTTCTGGAAATTAAAAAGATTTACACTCACTGTTTTGAAAAAGTACATTTTTGCTTGCAGCTGTCAAAACAAGCTGTCATTTCAATTATCTAGAGTGTCTATTAGTCAATTTTCAATAAAGTTTCAACTACTTTTTCCTGGTCTTTAATGAATGGCATCCCTCACACACATTTTAAATATATGTTCTGTGGCCTCAGTAGAATTCTGAAATTAGGTAGAAGATATTAAATAATTTAATCATAAAAAACTTTATATTTTCCATGTTGCCTAAAGCACACTCCTTTTCAGTAGTCTTATTTCCTTTAAAATTCCCCCTTCTTAGAAAGCAATAACGGCAGCCACAATAAAAGGTTGTATTGTATCCATGAATTTGAGACAGTTATTCCTCGTTCAATGGAACAAAAAAGAACAGATAGATCATTTCATAGTTAGATCTCTCTGTGTGTCTATCTATCTATGTTAATTGCTTTTCAATTTATTTTCAATGGTATGACTTTTTTCCAAACTGACTGTAAACTCTTAAAAAATAATAAATATGTATCATTCTTCCCTCTATTCCTCTCAATATTTCATAAATTATTATGTATACAACTTGTTTTAATTAAATTATTCATTAAAAGTGATTCAATAAATCCTCAAGTTCAGGTCCCCAGAGTCATCAAGTACATACAATTTCCACTACAGAGAGTAGGAAACTGAGTCCCAGTGCCCTTGACTACTTGATGGTAGGGAGACAACTAACTTCTCCTGATGACCAGAGCACTCATGCAAGGTCATGCCCATTTCTCCATCTTGGCTCTCTTTGCTACACTGTATTTATCCTAGAATGCTCACCTCTTCTTCACTGTCTTCCTGTGAAAACCATCCTTTATGAGCCTAGTTCATTTGTCCATGACTGCTGTGTAGATATCCCTAAGTCAGTAGTGGACACATTGAACTTGCCCTAATGACAAAAAACTACTGCTTTGTTCTCCCTTAGCATTTCCTAACTCTTACCACATTTCACACTCTCCTTTTCCCTATCGTTCTTTTTTTTTTTTTTTTTTTTTGCGGTACGTGGGCCTCTCACTCTTGTGGCCTCTCCCGTTGTGGAGCACAGGCTCCAGATGTGCAGGCCCAGCGGCCATGGCTCACGGGCCCAGCCGCTCCGGGGCATGTGTGATCTTCCCGGACCGGGGCATGAACCCGTGTCCCCTGCATCAGCAGGCGGACTCTCAACCACTGCACCACCAGGGAAGCCCCCCTATCATTCTTTTTGATACATCCTACCTTTGCCACTAGATAGTGAGCAAGCCTCTGGATGTTATAGACCAAATTTTGATCATTTGGTATTCATCAGAGTAGTTAACATAGTTAAAGAGTATATTGTATTATGTAAGAATATGGCCTCTCTAATCACATTGGCCTGGCTTGAATCCACTGCCAGAATATACTGTTTGTGAGATATTGCCCAAGTTATTTAATTTAGCACCTATAGATCTTCATTTTCTAATCTGTCAATTAGATGATAAGAGTACTCACCTTTAGATTTGTCATGAAGATTAATTACATGATGCATGTAAAACATTTAAAAGAGTGGCCACCACAGATAAATGTTCAATAAATATTATTTATTATCTTTACAATATTTATGTTTTAGGAGTTTCATATATCCCTTCAAGTATAATGTAAATACACATGTTTATGAGCATTTGTTCCTAAGGAAATGTTTCCTAAGTATTTATCAGATTTTCAGAGTTACACATGGATTTAAAAATGGTTAAGAACTGATGTTATAAGTAGTGGTAATAGTCAAAACTAGGCAGAAAAATAACATTCTCAAACATTTGTCCATCGGGAACAGAGTATAGCTTCCAGTGCAGATGGGAAGGTCGTGGCTGCTTGGTAGAAGGTGAGAAAAAGAGACAAAGGATATTCTGGGCCTTATCCATCTATTCACTATCTGCCAGGAACTAAATTATCAGATCCAATTCTGATCATTCACTGAGATTGATACATGGTGCTTTTCCTGCCTAATACCCATGGTACATGCCCTGCATCCATTTCACTACCATTCCAAATGACTGTCTTATTTGGGGGGGAAGCATTGCTTCTTTTCCATTAAGCACTCTGTCGGGGTTTGTAATCAAGGTAACCCTCTCTTTTTTTAAACTAAGGGGCAGATGTTTGATTTTCATAGCTTTTTATAAATTCCCTTTTTCAAATGGATTCTGATAAATTTTGACCAGTATGTGGAAAGATCTGAAGATGTTGGAATTTTCTATAGCATCACTGACATCCCAAAGGTAGCCAGGAGTAAGTTAGAAGATTATAAATGAAGATTATAAGGATAAGTGAGCTGGGGTTCAGGGATGGGCTCCATGTACACAGCAGACTGGAATATGAACAGCAGATGAAAACAGGCCCTATTATCAGAGGAAAGTTAACTAACATTGCAAATATGAAGAGAATGTTATGGCTCAGTGACCACGGAGATACACAGAGTTTTTCCCTTGATGTTCTAAAGACCAGCCTTACAGTAATAAGGATAACTCCAGACCATGATTTTCTTCACCACCACCACCATCAACCTCCTGATTATGGGCTACTTGGTTAGAATTAGTCCAGAGATAGAGTGATGCCAAAACTAGAGATTCAATACGTCAGTAACTCCAGGTAACCTAGCTGGAGATACAAAGAATGAGAAAAGAGGAAATCCATTACAAATGACTGGCAAGGTACCTGCCTCTTACACGCCACTTTATAAAGCTTGTAACATCAAGCTCTAAACAGGTTTGTAAGTAGCATTGCAGTATCTCACACCTGCCTTGTATGTAGTGGGTGCTCTTGTGTGAACTGAGCCAGTGAGTGAATGAGTAAATGAATGCATCCTTTTCCCTTGCATTTTCTTTGGTAACAGCAGTGTAGGATAGATATCTTGAGATGCCGAACTGTCATTTATTATTTTTGAGTGTAATTTTGAGTTGAGTGGCATTTTGCCAGATAAAGGAGAACATTTGCAATTGATTAACCATCTGTGCATTCACTGCGGGATTTACTCTGTGTAAACACAGCCTTCAACAACTAAAAGGGGGTAAGTCCATGCCCTCCTCTTCCATTTCCGCCACTGGTTACTGGTCCTGGAAATTGCTAACCTGCCATTGAAATATGAGCAGTGGACCCTCTAAAATCACCTCAAAGGGAGATGGAGTATCAAAACATCATTTTATTCACGAGCTAAGCTTCCAATTACTTCCATGATGCTGACTTCTTAAATGACTTACGAGAGTTGAAATCTTTGGATTCGTTAGCAAACTTGTGGCAATCTACAACTTTCTTGAAATTTTTTTAAAAACTTATTTAAAGAATTATATGACTTCTTGAGTCCTTTTGTTCCATTTTAACCAATAATTTTGCCTTGACTTTAAATTATGAGTTATGCTAATTGTATTCTTTGTCGATCTGTCTTAGACATATGGTTGTACAGCAGTGAGAAACGGCTTAGCTCATTCATTTTATTCTTTTTCTAAAAATTTATTTTGGAAAAATCCATAAATCCTATGTCAGCATAACAGCTATAAAGCAAAATATTTAAAAATGAAACTTTTAATGTCTTGATTACATCAAAGACCCGAGACAAAAGATGCCACATTCTAATCTGAGGTGTGAGATACTATGCAGGATGCAAAAAATGAGAAATCAGAATACCAACAAGGTATGTAGTTGTATACTTTTCTTTGCATACGATGTCTTTATCTGGTTTTGATAAAAGGTAATTCTGGCCTCATAGAAGGGGTTCGGTGTTTTTTTAATTTTAATTTTAATTTTTCTCAAAGAGTTTGTAAAGGATTGTTGTGAAATCCTTAATTGTTTGTAGATTTCACCAGTCAGATTTTCTTTATAAGAAGTTTTGTAAATGACTAATTTAATCTTTTGACTTGTTAGAGATTTATTCAGATTTCCTATTTCCACATTCTCTCCATTTACTTTTGTTTTTTATTTTTTTTAAGTGTGTCACCTATAGACAGCAGCTAGCTGGGTTTTTCAAATCTCAGATTTTCTGCAATTTAACTTTTAATAGGTTATTTAATCCATTAATATTTTATTAATAATAATATTCAGAATTTTGCCATTATATTCTTGTAATGTTTAGTATATTTTTTCTTTCTTTTCTTCTACCTTTTCTTGATTACTATAGGATAAGATAGATAAATATTTCTTTATCCCTTTATCTTTTCTTTCAAACATTATAGATTACATATATTGCCTTCACCAAAACCACCCCCTGTATACTACTGAGAGGCAGTCATCTTACTCTCCAGAGAGTTTGTGGACATTCTTCCCCAAAATTTTCTGTGAATATATAAACATATATTATCTTGTATAAATTGTTGTGCAACCAGTTGTTTTCTTTAAAAATAAATCTATACATCTCTCCAAGTTAGTACATGGAGATTTATCTTATTCTTTTATTAGACTGCTGCATATTATCTCACTGTTTGGAAGTTATATAATTTGTTTTTACTAGCTATTTAATTATTAAGAGTGACATGTACTTAAAAATAAACAGTATCAAAGATGTAAAATTATAATATAAGGCTTCAGCAAAAAGGCACACTCATGATTTAGAAAGTCTTTTATAATGTGATTCCCATTTATCTGTCCAGGCTAGGTTACTGACAATCAACATTATAGCTCAATATTCCTACCAAATTACCTATTTCCTTCATCTAGGATGTGTCACATTCTCTCTTAACTCATGACCTTTGTCAATTGTCCTCATTCTACTCCACCTTTAACTAGCCTATTTTATCTAACTTAATCTTACTCCTCCTTTGAATCTCAATGTAGATGTTATTTTCTCTAGAAAGTTTTTCTGATTTTCTAGACACTTTCAGAGTCAGCATTAGATGCCCCTTCTAAGTGCACCCATAACAACTTAAACTTCATTGTTACCCTTATAAAACATACTATGAATAATGACTTTTCTCTCAAGCTTAAACTATAAGCTGCATGAGATAGAATAAGTCAGTCCAAGTCACTATGGTCATCAAAAGTTTTAGCACTTTTATAGGTACTCAACAAATATTGGTTGAATAAATGAAAGACGCAATAAATATTTCTTTCCATATTAAATACACTTTGGATGTCAACATTATGTGCTCCAATCAGCATAGTAATGTGAAGAATCATAAATTATAAAATTAATAATTCTATTGAGGTTAATAGCAATTTTTTGAATTTTAGACTTTTCGAAGTAGCCTCTTTTGAACATGTTCTTTATTTCCCCCCTTCTTAACATACACATCATAAGAGTTGAATCTGTTTGTATCAGAGGTCTCTGTGACTCAGTTATGATGTTACAAGTCTAATAATATAATTAAATTTGGTTAGTTTATATATCACACTTATGTTACTTTGTTATCAAAGGAAGAAACATTTTTGTTTTAGGGAAAATTTTCTGCTTTATAAATTTCTTCCCAGAAGCTTCTTTTGGGAAGAAGAAACTCATTAGATGGTTTCCTAAATATTTTCACTCCATTTAGGAATTTAAATTGGGACGAATTATTTGAAGCTATTGTAAGACAGTTGATTTTTAGTTGACTAATTGCTATGAACACTCTCAAGTCAGTTCCTTTGTTCCCTTTGAGGATATAAGAAGTTTGTTTTCTTTCCCTCTCAGCTAAAGACATTATCCTATTCCCACATCTACTCAGACACTGGAGGTAACATTCTGAATTCCCCCAATTTCCTTTATCCAAACATTCTCCTCAACCCCAAGTACCCCCTATCCTAAACCTAAGATATGTCCTAAATCAGTTATTTTTCTCCCAAGCTACAGATGCATGTCAGTTTCCTGTCATGTCTTGTTTGGACTCATGCAAAATTCAGGTAACTGATTTCTTTATTTCTGTTCTCACCCTGACCCAAATCATGTTTTTCTCACTAAATTTCAAAACAACAAATATTGTGATCCACCTTCCCTTCCCACAACACATTTTTTTAAACCTGTAAATAATTTCACATAATCCCTTGTCAGAAGCTGGCAGGCTACATGTCCAATGGAAATATAACATGATACGTGAATTCAAGACACACATGTAATTTTAAACTTTCTAGTAATTACATTAAAAACAGTGTATTTATGTGTAAAATAGATTGCTAATAGGAACCTCTGTTATAGCACAGGGAGCTCAGCTCGGTGTTCTGTGATGACCTAGATGGGCGGGATCGGGGGCAATGGGAGGGAGGTCCAAGAGGGAGGGGATATATGTATACATATAGCTGATTCACTTCGTTGTACAGCAGAAACTAACACAACATTGTAAAGCAATTATACTCCAATTAAAAAAAACCAGTAAAACAAGAGGTATAATTAATTTTAATAATATATTTTATCTAACTCAATACATCCAAAATATTATTTTAATATAAACAATATTGGAAACTTATTAATGATTTGTTTTTCATTCTTTTTTCACACTAAATCTCTGAAATCTGGTGTATTTTACACTTAACAACGCATCTCATTTCCAATTATTCACATTGCTGCCTAAGTAAATACTAGCGATAAAAACAACTAGTGATTCTGTTACAACTTTGGGTTAGGACAGCTGAGATCCAGGCTGAGTTCAACAAGGATAAATTTTCCAAGGCAGATGAGTCCTAGCAACGCCTGGCAGCCTTGTAGCCTCAAACCTTTAAAAGTAGCAATGGATAAACAAAACATTTTTGTGGAACTCTTGAAATGGTCTGTATGCATAAGAGGAAAAAGTGGACCACTTTTCCTGAACAGAGTTGAGATCTGGGAAAGATAGTCAGTTGTGATCATTGCTTGATTTGGGTCCTCTCTTGTGTATTTACCAGGACTTAAAAGCAACAATGTAAGCCTGTAGCTTTTTCTCCCTTTTGGGTAACGATTTGGGTAGCCATTTTAACTTTCTCCACTTTAACTTGGGATTATAACTTGAGGTCTTTCTAGTAAAGGATGACTCCCCAAACTACACTGTACAGATATATTTCTACATTGAAGAGTCATGGCACAGGTTACTGGCAAAATCAGGAAATAATTTTTCAAGGTGAGAAAACTTTCCTTGACTAGCAGAGAACAGGAGTAGAGCTCAGATTTTCTTGTATCAAGGAGACATCAGGAAGCAGAGAGCACAGAACACTTAGTGCCCGTCAGTGTGGTATTTCAACAGTGTCACTTTTGCTTCTTTTGGAAACATGGCTAAAGAAACCTTGGTGTATCTCACTTCAGAGCATAAGCAATTTCTCTGTTTTAATATTCTTCCTAATATATATGGACCCTTCACTTAAATTCTTTAAGTTTATCCAGTAGATGCCACTTCTCTGCACCGATAGCAGTAATCTACACATCTTGTCTCCCTCTCTCTTATGTCAACCATCCTAGCACAAGGGAAATGGCAATGGACTGCTCCAGGGTTCACATCATTGTCCACCTCACTGGAGATAGATTCACTTGGATATTTCCTAGTTCTACATTCACAAATCCCAGGGGATGTTTTTGATCAGACCAGAGAGGTGAGGTCTGTAAAAGCATTGCAGCTTTTGGAGTGATGAGACAACGTTTTCTAACTTGAAGAAAGATGCTTTCTCATAAGAAAGGGATGGAAGTTAAACAGTGAAAAGTCTCCATTTCCACAACAAGCAGAAAATTGCTATTTACTTCTGTCCCTATAGGCAGCTTATATTGATGCTGCATCAGTTGACCGGGGGAAGCCTGTTCAGATCGTGACTCTCATGTTTCACAGGCACTTTAACATGCCATAGACTTCTCTCCTTCAATATGCCCTCTTCTAGTAAGTGGCTCAACAGATACGTCTTGTTCATGTTCAGACTTTGAGCCTCATTCTAAAGGTCTCCCTCTTTCATTCTCCTTATCAAATGGGTTGCCAATCTTCTAACTTCTAACTTGTGAAGTTTCTTGACACCATCAGTCTCTTTCCCACTACCACCATTCTTGTCCAAGGTATCATCTCTCTCTTGGGCTCTGCAATGCCTTCATGACCGGTCATCCAGCTCCCAGTCTTGATTTCCTATGACTCAGACTCTATACTACACCTTTAGGGATATTTTTTAAATGCACATCTGATCATTTTACTCCCCATTCATTCAATAGCTTTCTATTGATTATAAGGATTAAGATTTTAAGAATTAAGGATTTAAGGATTAACATCTTTATTCCTAACAAGTTCTCAAGGTGTGTGATTGGACACCTGCTCACCTATTTTGTCCCTTTCTCACTATTCTCCTTTTTAAAATATAGGCTTCATTTAAATAGAAAATCTTTCAGCTTATAAGTTTCTACTCTTTTAACTCAGGTTTTCTACATAATATTATTTATGCCTGGATCACTCCCCAGAATTTCACTCCTATTTAGCATTCTGTTTCAGTGTAGATAGTCTTTCATCCAGGTAACCTTACCCAGCTGCCAAGATGAGGCTGGTTCATATGTTAAGTATTTCTAGCACATACTGCCTTTCTTCTTAGTTGTGAAGAATG
Organism: Mesoplodon bidens; assembly: GCF_964165515.1. Classification (NCBI taxonomy): domain Eukaryota; kingdom Metazoa; phylum Chordata; class Mammalia; order Artiodactyla; family Ziphiidae; genus Mesoplodon; species Mesoplodon bidens. Next base: position 28,878,729 of record NC_138168.1, on the reverse strand, counting down.
TGTGTAATGATTTGTTTCATATCTATAAATTCCATGAGGGCATGGACCACGTCACTCCATCTCTGTACACTCAAACCTTGACACAAATGTCTGACCCATAGAAGGTGTTAATGAGCATTTGTGGCATAAATGCATGAATGGATGAATGAATGAACACACTACTGTTATTTGCTGTTTACGATTCTGTCACACATCACACCTCCTTTAACAGCACGTCCCTGAAGTCTTTGTATCCCAGTGCCTAGTGCGGTGCAGTGTAGTGTGGTGCCATGTTTACTGCAAGCCCTAAGCATGTGTTGATTGAAAGGTTAATGAAAGCGGACAATACCTTCCATACCAGACAATTTTAATCCATCCTATTTAATTCATTTTTCCTTCTTTCGAGGAGTTCTCCTTGTAAACATATATCCTTGTAGATGTTGAATTACTGGCTCACCCGTCTTTCATTTACTAACATAAAATCAGATGACCAACTGATTGGTCTAACTGCCTCCCTAAAGTCCCTGAACACAATCTTTGAGTGAACGTATGAAGTAACCAATAACCATGGGCTGCTGAGTTCTGCTATAACTCTATAGTGTACACCTCATGACAGTTTTTTCTAAACTAACAAGGAACCCAGGCCCCATTTTTCCTTTTTCTAATTTCTGTCACTTTGTTAATTGTTGCAAATGGCTGCCTAACAAAGCTCTGCAAAGCTCAGCACTGTTTCCAGACTTAAATCTGACAGGCCAAAATGCAAAGACATACTGTGAGGATATTGCCTTGATGAGTAACTCAAGCCCCTGCCCCTATATGGAATCATTGTAAAAACTCTACATTTAGAATCTAGATTATTTCTCTGTCCTTACCAAGGTCTACCATGTAGTTTTTCTCTTAAAATGTCTCCCATACCTTTATTGAGAAGCTATATGTAATAGGCCAAATGTGTTGGTCATTGGGATACAGTCAAAAAACAAGACATGTTTCATGTTGGATATATTATTGACCTTTCTGGTAGCAGGATCACCATGAATCGACACACACTGTACACCCCCACCCCCACCCCCAGTTTCATTGTCATTGTCATGATCCACACAGGTGAGCTCAAAAAACATTCTGAGTCATTCTGTGTACCACCAAACAATGGGCCAGACCCAGGGTTGGCGAGGAGGAGTGGTTAGGGTAAGGACTAAATCAAAAAGCACATTAAGTTTCTGCTAAAGTTGTTGAGTTTGATATACAGTGAGAATAATACTTTATTTGAGAATATTCTGTTCAGTATGCAGTGGTTAACTGTTATTTTGAAAATTATATGTAAACTGAATGTAAGTTGGTTGGGCAAAAATGCTAAACAGTGGCTTTCTATATGCCTAAAAAGTTCACGCAGAATCTGTAGGAAATCCTCCCTGGTAACCATATTTCCAAGTCAACCTGAGCCTCTTCTTGGGGTATTTCTTTCCATTATCCACATCTCTCTTGGAATTTCTTCAGTGCAGAATGTGGACTTTGTCTCCTGGGTTGAGCCACTAGCTGGTCCAATGCACTTAACTCCATCAGATTTTAAAACCATTCGAGAATGTTGCAAATTAGGACCAAGTCTATCTTACTCACTGTTGTGTTTTCTATGTTTCCACAGTTGCCTAGCATGTAGTAGGGACTTCATAAATATTAGTTGAATAAATGAGTTAACATTCAAGTTTAATAATTAAGTAAGAGAGGGTTGGTGTTTTACCATCTCCCTCCCTGTTTGGAGGGCAAAGTTGTGCAGTGGAAATCTCACTCTTGTCTCAGTGGATTGATTGCATTCCTTCTCTTTGAATAGCATAATTTTCCCATCTGGATAGAACTTTTCTTATCTGTAGTACTGCCCAGTGCATTTCCTTTCATCTTAGAACATTTTGTAGTTCTCTTTTGCAATTGGAAAATAGTTAATGAGAATAGAAATCTTTACTTCTCTATGTGATATAAGATCTATTTAAGCTTAGTGCTTGCCTTTCTCTTGATGTTTTGACACTGCATGTGGAAAGGACTCATACCACTTATAGAACTATATCCTGAGACAAGATGTAGGGAGGGTGATGATCCAGATAGTGGCTTCTTAAGGGATGATTGGCTTCTGCTGACTATCTCAGCATATGGAAAAAAAGAAAATAAGCGAAGAGGCTGAGATCCCATGGGTAAATGTGCACATCCCTCCATAATAGCCTTACTGCTTATTTTAGTATGTGAGTTTTTATAATTATGAGAGGAGGTCTATGAAGTAGGAAGGATGATAAGTGTTATTGCAGTGGGAGAGAGGTTTTGGAAATATATTCCTTGGAAAAAGTTTATTTCTATGCTTGAGACTTGGAAAAACTTTCTCCTTGTTTCTATTGTGCATCAAGGATCATAAGATCTATAAAGCTCTTGCAAATGAGATTACTCTATCTTTATTATGGTAGCCTGGTGACTCCAGGGAAGCAATACGACTGCGTGAGGATGGGAGTTATTTGGGTCTCAGACTGGGAACATCATTCACTGTTGCTGAAGGTAACTATGAGGCAAATTACATTTTTGAAAGTTGATCAAGTAGAGTGGAATTTTATTATGCATATATTTAACTTATGCAAAATCAAGTATACATACTCAGGAGATACACAGAGAAAGAAATAGCAATTCATATTCATACAATATGGCCAATTCCATATATCGTGCATCTGTCCTGAGTTAGCATGACAAGGCAGAAAACAGCAGTCATCTAATTGAGTTCCTAACTTATAATTGAGTTCCCTGCATGAATCATTTGGTGATAGGGAACTCACTTCCACAAGTCATGTTGCTCTTCCATGGCATTGAAGCAAAACTTTTTTTTTGAATTCTAATTCTAGTTCTGCCCTTGAGGGCATAAATAATTTCTAATACATTTTAATTATTATAATTCTTAAGTATTTGAAGAAAAATTTCCCATTATTTCTCCCATCTTCTGTCTTGTCTTTTTCAGGCTAAATATCTTCTTTCAGGAATATTTTATATATTAGGGTTCTAGTCTATTCCCATCTTGATCAATGTCTCCCTTATACTTTCTTATCACCCTCTACTCTTAAATCCTGGGCCCAGAGTTAAAGCTATTACATCTGAGATAAACTGAGCCAGTTGAGTGAGACTCTCACACCACATGTTTAGGAAGCTTTGGCCAAAATCTTCCATGGACTCGTAAGATAATATACTCTTGCTTGCTTACAGACAATTTGGAAGTGGTCCCAGGAACCTTCTGGGATATATTTATCACTTTTAGATTAGCTCCCTTTGATCTTATCCTTTTTCCGGAAACGAATGTTTATTATATAATATACAGTCTCCATGTGTTAAATAATATGAAGATTTGAAAGCAAGTCTAATCAGAGATATTGGTTGCCATAGTGATTGGAGTAGTATATAATTATATATATATAATATATATATATATAATATATATATATATAAGTAGTATATAAATATATATATATATTTTTTTCTTTTCTAGAGCAATAGTAAAAGGTACATAGGTAATAGAATTATGGGAGCAAAAATCTATATTAGAGATTTATGCAGATGATTGGGGAAATATATGTTGCTGTATAAAAGATTTGTGCAACAGATTTTTGTAAAATGTGATTTAAGATAAATTTTCTTAATACATTGAATTTAATTTGGAAGAATTTAAAAATATTTTGTTATTACTTTTAAAGTTAGATTTCCATAAGTATATCATACTTACAATTAATTAAATATAACTAAAAGTTAAAAATACCTTGAATCACAGATTTTTCTGTTAGAAACTGTAAAAATATTGACTATTTCCTTTGAATTTGATAGAATGTTTTATACTTATCCCTTATTTTTCAGAAATGAAATTAAAATTTTTAGAATACAGCAAGGAAAATCTATTCTGCCATGACTACATTACTAAGAAAAATTTGTTGAGATTTGTAGATTGGAAAATGTTGCTCCCTTAATTGCTTACATAGTATTATTTATTTTTATGTAATTACATTTTATAGACAATGCCACATGCTTTGTCCACACAGTGACAAAACATCTGGATGCAAAGTGGAACGTATAGTAAAAAACCCAGATGGTTTGTAAGTACAGGGCCAAACATCCAGATGGCATCAAGAAGGCAAAGCATGTGGATGACAAATACCACATCTTTCAGTCAGATGTCATGGCATCATCTAGACACAGTGTACCAATGAACACTTTTTAGTGAAGACAAAGAATGTGAAACAAGCTAGAGGTCAAAAAGAAACAGGGCAAATTTATGAAAAAAGCATGTAGTTCACATTAAATCAATTCTAACTTTTAACAAAAATAATTTATAATGGGTTTATTTAAAAGAGAATCTAAGAAAAAGAAAAAGACTGCCTATGAGAGTCACTTTTTAATTGCAATAATCTTTACTGAGTTTTGATTTGAGAGAATTTCCAATACAGTTCACGTGTGCAATAAATGGGCTCAATTAAAAATTGCATTTGATTCTGATTAAAAGTTGCTTGATCTTTAGGATTACAATATACTGCAATCCAGAATTGCATCTAGCATGTCACATTCAATAAACAGACTTCTTTGCTATCTCTGAATAATTAACTTTATCTTTGTCACAGGGAACAAAAGTAATGAAAGCGGCATAGACATTATTCATTTATTCTTATCATGAGAATCTTATTATTTTGGTCCGTCTCTCTCAAGGTAACCTCTAATTTGGTGTCTTGTAGACTTTATATGAAGTTATTTCTGGCAGAAGATGACATAGTTTAAGCATGATCTCTCCTTTCTTAAGCCCTGAAGGAAATATGTATGAGAAAAATAGTCAACATGAATCTGAAGAAATATTGAATAATCATTCACTGCATGTGTATTAAGATAGGTAAAATGTAGAACAAACCTCCCAGCTCTCAAAAAGTTTTTATAATATGGAAGTTTGTTCATCCCCAAAAATCTTATTTCCATCAGTGTGGCCCCCTTGCAAGGTTACTGCTCCTGCTGAAAGTACTGAATATTCTTAGAACTCTGCTGATATTAGCTTTAGAACTTTATAAATTCTATGAGAAAATAATGAGTATATTTTCCTGTGTTGTACACTATATTGTTGTTGCTTATTTATTTTGTACATAGTAGTTAGTATCTCTTAGTCTCCTACCTCTCTCTTGCCTTCTCCCCTTCTCTCTCCCCACTGGTTTCTTCCTTATATTGGTGAGTCTATTTCTGTTCTTTTTATATTCACTTGTTTGGGGTTTTTTAATTTATTTATTTATTTATTTATTTATTTTTAAATTGAAGTATAATTGATTTACAATGTTGTTTTAGTTTCAGGTGTACAGCAAAATGATTCAGTTACACATACATATTTTTTTTTCAGATTATTTTCCCTTATAAGTTATTACAAAATATTGAGTATAGTTCCCTGTGCTATACAGTAGATCCTTGTTGGTTATCTATTTTATATATGGTAGTGTGTATCTGTTAATCCTATACTCCTAATTTATCCCTCCCCCCTCCTTTCCCTTTTGGTAACCATAAGTTTGTTTTCTATGTCTGTGGGTCTATTTCTATTTTGTATATAATTTCATTTGTATTATTTTTTTAGATTCCCCATATAAGTGATATCATGTTATCACCCCTATTTTAGATGTAGAAGGTAGAAAATTTATCTCCACAACAAAAAAAAATGCAAAACAGTACATATACAATAATACACTACATAGAATGTGATCCAATAATTCAATAAAAATAGTTATATCTTTTTTTCATTCAGAATTTAACAAACCATAGATATATATTATGTGTTAAATATGTATCAAATATTTTGCTATTTCCTAGGGACTTCAAGGGCGAAAACACAGTCCCTGCTGTCAGGAGATGAGACCTTTGGGAAAAATGGTTAAGCAAGCAAAGTGTTCCAAAGCAGGGCTGGAAATTACAATAAGATGGACATAAGGGTGCTTTGGATAGAAGCATAGAAGAAAGAAAGTTCCACAGTAACTTGAGAGAAAAAGGCAAAAATGCCTTTATTTAGCTACAGTAGAGTATGGGGAAATTGTATATAAGATGGATAACGATCATGCGGAAAGGCATTGAAAGAGGACCAATAGTTGCCCTGTCTTACTTCAAGTTGACTTCATTCAGTTTAATGAACACATATCAACACGTTGTAAGTCACAGTCAATATAGAAGAGGCATACAATGTGAACCCTGGCACAGAGCTTCCTTTTTTATTTTCAATAAAAATAAAGTCATGAAGGTAAAAAAATCAAAATCACATCAAAATCACTCAGGGGCTTTAGTAGAGGCAACACACAGAAGACGGTACTTGACTCAGGCCAAGGATGAATAGGTTCTGAGTTGGGTGAAGGCATAGGAAGAGTGGTTTTGGCAAGAGAAAGAACATTCATGAAAGCTTTGGAGAATTAGAGGGAGAAGAGAGAGATGCTTTGCTTTTACTTATTGAAGTGTTGTCTACTGGGGAATAAGCAGAGACAAAGAGAAAAAGCTTATTGCTAAAATGGTGAAGGGGGCAATTGGGAGGGTCTAAGCCTGGACAGAATGAACAATTCAGAAGGAATATGGAGCCAACCAGTGATAAATCCACTTAGAAATATAGGTCATCCATTCATGCAGTCTTAGTGAAAAAATAGATTGAGATAAGGAGAAAGAAAGGGAATTGAGATAAGGGAAGCAAGCTAATAAGTTAAGGATTACTCTATCTAGATGTAATTTAATAATGAAGCCAACATGTGGAATACCCTGGATCAAGCTGACACTGCAGAAGGTAGAGATGAGAACCTCATCTTCTGGAGATGTAAGAGGCAGCTAAGTTGGCAGGCCGCATGGACCCCTGACAGGTTGCAGACCATGGATGTGTGTTCTGGAAAATAATCTGGTCTAAGGAAAGTTCAGCTGACCCTGGCTCTGTTGGGGTGAGTGTTCTACTGGCATGGGTGGTTTAAGACTAGAAGAGAAATGGGTTATCTTTACAAGAGGCTTTGCACTTGAGCAGTACTGCATTATTAGAGCTCAGGTGCAAGCAAGGCCCAAAGTTAGGGAAAGGTCATTCTTTTCACTTTTGACTTAAGATATTTTTCTAGTTTTATACAGGAGGATCAAGAACTCAGAGCCTTGAGAAGCTGCAGGGTATGTTCAGTGTCATTCTCAAAATGGGTATGAACAGTGGGGCTTCTTCAAATGGTATTAAGTGTAAGCTGGAACAGAAGAGGAAGATCGTGGTGAATATCATCTGGGGATGGGACTGAACTAGATTCAATAAGTGTAAGATGTATACCTTTGAGGACATCCAGAAATACTTTTGGAGGAGGAGTCATTTTGCAGGAAGGTTCCCATTTTTGGGCTGGTGAGGTGAGTGTTCTTCAGTAGAATCCAGAAACTGCTGATAATATGACTAAACAGGAAAGTAGTAGAAGCAGGCCACTCAGATTATACACCTAACAAACTACTAAAAAAAACTGAGAAAATGCATATTGCAAGGAAAATACAAGGGTGCAGAGCCTGACTTTGCCTGCAGCAATCATAGAAACCATCAAGGAGAAGGTAAGAGATGGTACCGGAGCTTTGAAAGATATGAAGAATTTCATATTCAGTATTTGATGTGGGAGCATATAACAGAGAACAAAGCATTGAGGGTTTCTATAATTTTGCATTTACAAAAATTTACCTGTAATATGTTTACTATTATAATATGATAGAATATGTTAGTGTGGAGAGAGGTTTCATTCCATCATCCATTTATTCATTTGAGGCAGGTTTATTGAGCAGCTTACTATGTGCAAGGATTATGATAACTTTTCTAAATGACACAAAGGTAGGTAAATTCATGACTAGTCATAAAGTCCCAAGTGGACTGAATATTTACTCCTCAGGGCTATGATCCAGAAATATTAATCTGACAGCAGAATATAGGATGGATATAATGAAGACAAACCAATGTTGGGAATAGTCATTTAGAAAGCCACTGTCACAGTCAAAGGAACGTGAAAATGGAGAGTAGTGGGTGGAGGAAATATACTTGAGGGATGAATTAGAGATATATTTTATAAGTCTTAGCAACTTTTTTGATGTTCTGAGGGAGAGAAGGGTATTGATTCTAAGGTTTTAAGCCGTAGAGAGTGGGAACACAAGAGTGCTTCAAGCATACCATAAAAGCCATAGAAAGTATTGCTTTAGATGTAAGAGAGGATGGTGGGTATAATTTTGGATGTGTTGAGTTTAAGGTCCAATTTTCGTAAGAAAAGTTAAATTAGAAATCATCAAATTACAGCCAATAATTAATAATTGATATGGGCACATATAATAGAGATCTAAATAATTAAACCATGATAAACAATGAATTCTCCAAGGCAAGAATTGCATTTTTACCTTGAAAAAGAACAAAGCAGAAAATACACCAGACCTAATCTATTGTTTCCATGTATTAAAACTAATAAATGCTCTATTATACATGAATTAAAGTAATTATATTTAGTTTATGCCTCTGAAGTAAAATCACTCCTTATACTTACCTTCGTTGAACCCATCAACTTAGCAACTTTTTATTCATCTTGATAATTTCATCTTGTTTAAAGAAAATGTGTTGTGATTCCATCACCTAAGCCATTCATTAATTAATCTCTCTATATCTAAATGATTAAATTTTTCTAAAAATGTATTCAAATTGAAAATATTATAGAATGGCACCCTGATGTGTGATAAAATCATATGGTAAAAATTTAAAAACTAAAACCTGGAAAAGAGAAGATAAAAAGAAATCTCATTTGAATAACTCTAAAATAAATTATAGATATTTAAAAACATTATGTAATTCTGCAATGTCAAAATCATTGATCTCAGCTGGCTGTCTACTTAATGTAACATCTAAGTAAGTGACTCAGTATTCTGCCATATAAATCAAACTGACAATCTAAAATTTAGTAGTTCTCTGGGCACATAACGAAGTTCAATGAGATGAATCATTGGAACCCTCTCTCTGGTTTGTGTAAATCCATTAAAGTAATACTAAAACATATTTAGAAAAAGGTTGAAGAAAACCATAGAATTTTTAAAGATGATTGGGATTGAATAAGTCAAAGTTCAAAGCTGCATAGAGTCATAACTCATTTAGGACTTTATCCTCCCTAAAATATATTTGGGAAAGAGTACTAGATGCTTTTCCTAATATAAAAAATTTCTTTTCTCTAAAATATTAGGGAAAATGTTTTAGCATTATTTATTTTTATGTATTATTAATTTATCTATTAAAACTTCTAGCTGAGAAAACTTTAACTTCTTTTTAATTCAAAGAAGACTATGAAACATAAAAAGGGCAAAAGTTATCAGAGTAGTTTTCCTTATTTAAATATCCATAATGATAAGCAGAATATTAAAGACTTGGAAAGTATAATTAGGCCAAATGTCAAGTTCCATTTTAAGTTAGAATACTGTGACTTTTATAATGGAGTTCACCATGAGCTTCTCCACTTTCAAAACTCTGGGTTCAGATAAAACTTTAGGTGCCTTGTCTTGGGATGTGTGTGTATGTGTGGGCAAGTTTGTCTGTGTGTATGTGTGTGTACCTAGTCATTAAATTATTAGCAGAAAATTTGTTTTATACTTTTGTAGAACAGTCAATAATTGATTCATTCTTTAAATAAGTGTAACCAATCCGCCTAGTACAGTGATTCCTTTGTTTATTGGAAATGACATTGAAGCATGCGTGGTATCAGAAGCAAACATACTAAAACATTCATGATTTCTTAAGATTGATATAGAGGATAGAGAGAACATATTGATTAATATTATTTTTTAGAATCTATGTTCCAGAATTCTATTTTTTGTTGTTGACGTCTTTATTGGAGTATAATTGCTTTACAATGGTGTGTTAGTTTCTGCTTTATAACAAAGTGAATCAGCTATACGTATATGTATATCCTCATATCTCTTCTTTCTTGCATCTCCCACCCATCCTCCCTATCCCATCCCTCTAGGTGGTTGCAAAGCACGGAGCTGATCTCCCTGTGTTATGCAGCTTCTTCCCACTAGCTGTCTAATTTACATTTGGTAGTGTATTATATGTCAATGCCACTCTCTCACTTCATCCCAGTTTACACTTCCCCCTCCCTGTGTCCTCAAGTCCATTCTCTACGTTTGCATCTTTATTCTTGTCCTGCCCCTAGGTTCTTCAGAAGCACTTTTTTTTTTTTAGATTTCATATATATGTGTTAGCATATGGTATTTGTTTTTCTTTTTCTGACTTACTTCATTCTGTATGACAGTCTCTGCGTCCATCCACCTCACGACAAATAACTCAATTTCGTTTCTTTTTATGGCTGAGTAATATTCCATTGTATATATGTGCCACATCTTCTTTATCCATTGATCTGTTGATGGACATTTAGGTTGCTTCTGTGTCCTGGCTATTGTAAATAGAGCTGCAATGAACATTGTGATACATGACTCTTTTTGAATTATGGTTTTCTCAGGGTATAGGCCCAGTAGTGGGACTGCTGGATCATATGGTACTTCTATTTTTAGCTTTTAAGGAACCTCCATACTGTTCTCCATAGTGACTGTATCCATTTACATTCCCACCAACAGTGCAAGAGGGTTCCCTTTCCTCCACACCCTCTCCAGCATTTATTGTTTGTAGATTTTTTGATGATGACCATTCTGACTGGTGTGAGGTGATCACTCATTGCAGTTTTGATTTGCATTTCTCTAATGATTAATGATGTTGAGCATCCTTTCATGTGTTTGTTGGCAATCTGTATATCTTATTTGGAGAAATGTCTATTTAGCTCTTCTGCCCATTTTTGGATTGGGTTGTTTGTTTTTTTGATATTGAGCTGCATGAGGTTTTTGTAAATTTTGGAGAGTGATTCTTTGTCAGTTGCTTCATTTGCAAATATTTTCTCCCATTCTGAGGGTTGTCTTTTCATCTTATTTATGGTTTCCTTTGATGTGCAAAAGCTTTTAAGTTTCATTTGGTCCCATTTGTTTATTTTTGTTTTTATTTCCATTACTCTAAGAGGTGAGTCCAAAAGGATCTTGCTGTGGTTTATGTCATAAAGTGTTCTGCCTATGATTTCCTCTAAGAGTTTTAGAGTGTCTGGCCTTACAGTTAGGTCTTTAATCCATTTTGTGTTTCTTTTTGGGTATGGTGTTAGTTAGGGAGTGTTCTAATTTCATTCCTTTACATGTAGCTGTCCAGTTTTCCCAGCACCACTTATTGAAGAGGCTGTTTTTCCTCCACTGTATATTCTTGCCTCCTTTATCAAAAATAAGGTGACCATAGGTGTGTGGGGTTATCTCCGGGCTTTCTATCCTGTTCCATTGATCTATATTTCTGTTTTCATGCCAGCACCATACTGTCTTGATTACTGTAGCTTTGTAGTATAGTCTGAAATCTGGGAGCCTGATTCTTCCATCTCCGTTTTTCTTTCTCAAGATTGTTTTGGCTATTCAGGGACTTTCATTTTCCCATACAAATTGTGAAACATTTTGTTCTAGTTCTGTTCAAAATGCCATTGGTAGTTTGATAGGGATTGCATTGAATCTGTAGATTGCTTTGGGTAATATAGTCATTTTCACAATGTTGATTCTTCCAATCCGAGAACATGGTATATCTCTCCATCTGTTTGTATCATGTTTAACTTCTCTCATCAGTGTCTTATAGTTTTCTGCATACAGGTCTTTTGTCTCCTTAGGTAGGTTTATTCCTAGGTATTTTATTCTTTTTGTTGCAGTGGTAAATGGGAGTGTTTCCTTAATTTCCCTTTCAGATTTTTCATCATTATTGTATAGGAATGCAAGGGATTTCTGCACATTAATTTTGTATCCTGCTACTTTACTAAACTCACTGATTAGCTCTAGTGGTTTTCTGGTAGCATCTTTAGGATTCTCTATGTATAGTATCACTTCATCTGCAAACAGTGACAGTTTTACTTATTTTTTTCTGATTTGGATCCCTTTTATTTCTTTTTCTTCTCTGATTGCTGTGGCTAAAACTTCCAAAACTATGTTGAATAATAGCATTGAGAGTGGACAACCTTGTCTTGTTCCTTATCTTAGAGGAAATGCTTTCAGTTTTTCACCATTGAGAATGATGTTGGCTGTGGGTTTGTCATATATGGCCTTTATTATGTTGAGGTAAGTTCCCTCTATGCCTACTTTCTAGATGGCTTTTTATCATAAATGGTTGTTAAATTTTGTCAAAAGATTTTTTGCATCTACTGAGATGATCATGTGTTGATTCAGTTTGTTAATATGGATTATCACATTGATTGATTTGTGTATGTTGAAGCATCCTTGCATTCTTGGGGTAAACCCCAGTTGATCATGGTGTATGATCCTTTTAATGTGTTTTTGGATTCTGTTTGCTAGTGTTTTGTTGAGGATTTTTGCATCTATGTTCATCAGTATTATTGGACTCTAGTTTTCTTTCTTTGTGACATCTTTGGTTTTGGTATCAGGCTGATGGTGACCTCACAGAATGAGTTTGGATGTGTTTCTCCCTCTGCTATATTTTGGAAGAGTTTGAAAAGGATAGGTGTTAGCTCTTCAGAATTCTTGAATTGCATACACTGACTAGATAGAGAAATGCTTTTAATGTTGTCAGAAGAAAAACCCATACCACTTTACAGTGATGCCATCATCAGCAAATAGTGCTATTTGGAGTAGCCATCACTATCAGGACAAGGCCAAAAATTTTAGACTATAATGAGACCTGCTAATGAAATAATGTAGAATAACTAGGCACAGGAGATAATTGTTACTTCAAAAAAGGACTCAGAAAATGAAGATGAAAACTGAACAAGTCTTACATGCTAAGGCGTATATTACTCAAGATTTTCCCTCCTTACTATGTGTGTGTATTTTGGCAAGAAAAGAGAAAAGGAGGATTGCCAATTCCAATAATAAGAGCTATTCTTTCAACAAGTAGAGCTACAGAACTGGGAAATCAACAAAATTGCATTACCACATCCCAGTCTGGCACTATATGGAGACTGATGGTCCAACTGTGGCTTACCCAGACACAGAGTTTTTTTCTTACCCAGAGTTTTTTTCTGCCCCTTACCATATTTCACCACTTGTTAACATCCTGGGTGGTAGGTCAGAGGGCAAGGAAGAAGTGTTGGAAGGAATTAGTCAGTTAATCATTTGTTGACAATTTTGGCTAAAAAATTTGGTGAAACTCCAAAACTTCATCAGAGTGTAATTGCACATGCCAGATGAATGGAATTTAACTGTTGGCAGTGTAAGTGGAGACATGAAAATATCAGTTATGACTAGACAGATGCGCTCTGGGGTGGGGATGGGAGGGAAAACTTGCTGTGAACTATAATGCCATTAACTAGAAATTTATTTCAGAACAATGGACTCATTTATTTAATAAAATTACATTATGTAATTATGAAAAAATAACAAGATCCATTTTTCATTTTATATTCCTGAATTAGGACCTGGCACTTTGTAGGTATTAAGCTAATATCTATCAAATTAATCAATGCAAATAAATCATTTTATTAATATCTTTGAAAAGTGATTCATAGACTAGTACTGAAAATAGTAACTAATAATTCAGCAAAGAACACACCTCTTCATAGGGTCTTGCAGAAATTTTCCTGGGGAGAAACTAGGACATGTTATTTTTTGGTGGTAAGCAAGGTATCTCTGAATACAGCAAATGTAGAATCCCAAATCAATTAATTTTAAGAGCGAATAGATACACATGTAAGAAGAGTTACCCTGAACACAAGAATCAGTGAGGTGATTTGGAGAGGAGGGAGTCAAATAGGAAGATCCAGTGAATGAAATCTGTAATGGACAGAAAAGTTTGACAATGAGCCTTGATCCATTTTGGGGACAGAAAAGGAAGTGGACATCACCAATACCCCTCAAGATATGGAAAAGGAGTTTAAAATTTGTGGATTCTTTCCCCAAAAACATGTTACCTCACTGGGACCAGAGGTTATGCAAAAACATAGGATAGAAGTTCAACAGGATAGTTTCATGACTTGTCCCAAACGAAAGGACACACATAGTCCAGGGAAGACCCAACCATTGCAAGAGGATTCTAGGAAGCTTCTCAGTAGGACCTTGGCCACCCTGATGTCATGTGGATGCCCAACCAGAACTAGGGATCCCACAAAGAGATACACAAAGAGACGCATCCATGGCAGCTTCAGTGTAGTAGCAGAAATGGTGCAGTGGTAGCATCAGGGCAGTTGGAAGGTGGCAGAGTGTGAAGGGGAAGTAATGTCTGCCAGGGAATTAGGAGCACTGGGACTCTAGCTAAAGTCATTTGGACACATTTGGTATCTATATTGGTAAACAGTAATATTGGATAAAGTATGGATATCCCTTTCCCCACTACTACTACACCCCAAATTCTTAAGCTGGTATTCTTCTGGGAAACAAAAGAACTATGTAGAGTGGTGGTTTCCATCTTGGGGAGTGGGGATTTTGACATGACTCTGACAGATATTTGGTCAAGTTTGTTACCATCATTGTGTTACCTAAATCTTACTAAAGATCTATAGCCAGAGCCAGGGCCAAGGAAACCCTTTGATTAATGTGCACTTCTGGCTTGCAATTGCAAGAAGATTGAGTCTGTCCATTCTAAGTTGACAGAAACAAAGGTATATTTCTCATTATGTGTCCAATCTAGTAATCTATGGAGTTTAGCATTTTGGAAATAATTCTTCTGTTTGTCTTTATGTAAAACTTAGATATTGAAAACAATTTGACAGGAAAAAACATGGAATTCCAGAAATTATTTCTACCAAGACAATCCTACTAAGGTATTTATTAATTCACATCCTCAAATGATAGCTATCGTCAAGGAGGAAAAATTAAAATGTTTTATGCTATTAATTATATAAAAGACAAAAAGCTGGAAAGGCATCTGAAAAATTAACTAGTTTTACCTTCTAGGTTTGCCACATTAAAACCATCCCCAACATTTCATGACCTCCAGAAAAAAGTAGTTCCAAAGCTTCTGCAGGTTTACCTGTAGAATGTGCAAAAATCCTTTTACTTCCTCCTTTTGAAAAACACTAAATATTTTACTCCACAGATTGTTCTTTCATTTCATAAAGTTTATAACTATACATTAATTTTTATCATTCTAATGCACTAGCACTTATCTTAGTAATTTGCCAAGAGTCCTACAAATTGTCTGTTATTACTCCCATTTTATATTTGAAAAAAATGAAAAGTTGAGTGATTTGCCCATGATCCCATAGATGGTAAGGAGCAGAGCCAGGATTCCTTCCAGTCCAGTTCATCTTATTTTAGATCATATGGTCTTTACTATAATAAATTTGCTTTCTTCTCTATAGACATAGACTTCGATTTATAGCCTGACTTCATTGATCCTGGGATTGGCAGGTATTTTAAATGGGAAGGTAGAGGCAGGAACTTAGCCTGCCAAAAATGGAGATATCCGTGACCCATTTATTTAAGGATTAATGCAAAAACCAAAACACAAAACCAAAATGACAAAGTTCCTCAAATCCCCTTCAACAGAGACAATTTTTAAACATCCTTGATTTCTCTTTATTTATTGAATATTTGCTTTCTGCCTCTATTTTCTGTATACAGATAACCACAGTGACCAAGCTCTTTCCAGCCCACCATGCTTCTTGTGCTAGTTGAATTGTCTGCTAGACCTAAAATCCTGTCCAATAGACCTAATTTCTTGGCCTCTAGTCATTTTCTTGACTTTCTTCTCAGTTCCTGGTTTTTCTTGATACTTTATGATTGTGGAATCCTAAAACAGATAGGTTTCAAATAAAATCTGAGCAGAGCAGATTCTAAATGCATGGTTTATTTACAGAGTATCATCAGGTTCAGTGCATCTGGTGGTCAGGTTGGCCCCCAAGACCCATACTGTTTATACCCTGCAAGCTATTTCATTAAACAATAAATATTTATTAATTATAAAACTTCAACTCAAAGATACTGTCACTAATATTAAAGGAAGTATGAAATAAATTCTGAATACAAACAAATGTACCAGCATACTCACAGATAACACTAGGCTGAATGCCAGGGAAAAGCTACAAATTACCCATCAGAAGGCAACAGAAGCACAGACTGAATGGTAAGAAGGGGGTTGTGGGAGGTTAATTTGTTGGGAAGAAATGAGAGATTGTACATACAGCAATCACTCAGCTCTCAACCTTGTGGAGCAATTTAATTGTGTGGTGGCTTCTGCTGACTTCATTCTGCAAACTATCTTAGTAGGAGTCAGAGGAAGAGCCTCAAACCCAATCAGAGACCTAGCAGATGTTGTAATAGCTGAAGCAAGTCCAAGATAAGATATTCTTACTGAGACACAAGATGAAATACTCAACAAGAACAAGCCCTTTCCTCTCTAACATCTGTACCTCCACAGGATGAGAATAAATGGCACATTGCATTTTCATCATCAGAATTAGATGTTCCTAATAAGATGTGTTTTCAATTTAATAGTAAACTTCCAATCTATTTTGCTACAATATACAAGCTTATAATTGAAAGCAGCTTCTGATATTCTTACATTACCCCAACAGTACTTATAAGAACAAGTTAATTATAATAATGTGAAATGAAAATGAAAGATAAACTAATCAACCCAATTGTGTGAGTGATGAGTTCATCAAAAAGTCCCAGAAATCCCCTATAAACACCAATTATGATAATATTGCCTAAGTACAAAATATATATTACTACTATACCTCTGTTGTTTTTAAATGTTTGCCTTCTAATTATAGTAATGACCTAGAGGTGAGCTATTGCCTGAGGGTTAATAGCTGGCAGGGGAAAATACATCTGGCATTATCCCCAAATAAATTCTCTGTGTTTCCATAATTATTTCAAAAACTTCACTAATATACATAGACTTTAACTAAAAACTTCAATAATCTCTGGGTCAATATCTGTTTCTCTCTTAAATGTTACCCAATGTGTTACCTATCTGAAAAAGTTGTCAAAGGCAAGTTATGAAAATTTGTGAATAAAATATTTTGTAGATGGGAGAAATACTAAAGGCATATTGTAAATGTTCTTCCAAAGCAATGAATAAGATTATCATCAAGGTGGAATGGTAAAGCAGACAAATACACACTTGAGAAGAAAATTAGTAAACAGGAAAATAGTTCTGAGGAAATCACTGAGAATAAAGCACCATACATATAAACTTGTAGAAAATATGAAAGTAAGTCATGACAAATGTAGGAAAAAAGAATGAGAAGAGGTAATATAGGTCTAAGAGAATATACAGAAGGAAAGAACAGAGAAAAGGTGATATTAATGAGAAAATTGCTGAGAATTCTTGAGTGGTGGACACTGAAAAGTAAGATAAAAAATTAAAGGAGAAAATTTTGAGCCCCAAGAGGGTTATAGAAACAAATACACACTAAACAACTGTTGTGAAGAGGGAACACATTAAAGACAAAGAAAGAAGATCTCAGGAGCTACTAAAGGAATAATCACATTGGCTACACAGGCATGAGAATTAGAACAAGGGTGTACTTTTCCACAACAATAATAAATAGTAAAAGACAATGGAAAATGCCTTTAATATATTGAAGGATTAAAGACTAACATAAAACCCTAAGCTGAGATAAACCATTAGTCAAGAATAAAGGTAAAATAGATTCATCTTCATACATAAAAAATGAATATTTTTCTATTCACATACCCTCCCTGAAAGAACCACTAAGGAAGGATGAAACAATGAGCAAGAGTGAAACTGAAGCTAGAGAATAGATGGAGAATAGAAGAAACACGATTTAACAAAGAAACAGATAAACATATTTTAAAGTAAAGTAAGTTACCAAATATAAAAAGAAAAATGACAATCTGCAGTTTTTTTTTTAAATGACTGTGGTAAGAACACTTACCATGAGATTTACCCTCTAAACAAATGTTTAACTTCAAAAAACATATATTGTTAATTATAGGCTCAGTGTTGTATGGCAGATCTCAAAAATTTATGCATCTTGTACAGCTGAAACTTTTTACTCACTGAATAGCAAGAGGTTTTCCCCTATTTCCCCCACCCTCCAGGCCATGACAATCACCATTCTACCCTCTGTTTTATATATTTGACTATTCCAGATACCTCATATATGTAGAATCAGGCAGTATTTGTCCTATGGTGACTGGGTCATTTTACTTAGCATGAAGTCCTCCAGGTTTATCCATGTTGTTGCATATGACAGGATTTTCTTCCCTTTCAGAACTGAATGATGTTCTGCTGACTGTGTGGACCATTTATCCATTCGTCAGCAATGAACCTTTGGGTTGCTTCCATTTCTCAGCTATTGTGAATAGTGTTGTTATTAACACAGGATGAAAATAGCTCTTTGAGACCCTATTTTCAATTATTTTGTATGTATACCAGAAGCAGAATTGCTGGATCACAAGTGAGTTTTATTTTTAATTTTTTGAGGACCCTCTATGCTGTTCTCCATAGCAGTTACACCATTTTACATTCCCACCAACAGAGCATAAGTTGACCAATCTCCCACATCCTCACCAACACCTACCTTTTGTGTATATATATATATATATATATATATATATATATATATATATTTATAATAGTCGTCCTAACAAGTGTGATGTGACACAGGTGTGATGTGATTTTTATTTTGATTTCCTGTTGGCCATTTATATGTCTTTGGAGAAATGTTTATTCAAGTGCTTTATCCATTTTTTAATTGTTTAATTTTTTTATTTGTTATTGAGTTGTAAGAGTTCCTTATATATTTGGGATATTAATCCCTTATCAGATATATGATTTGCAAATATTTTCTACTGTTCCTTAGGTTGCTTTTTCACTCTGTCGATAGTTTTCTTTGCTGTCCAGAAGCTTTCCAGTTTGATGTAGAAATTTCAAAATAAGGTAGAAGAAAAATACTAATAGAAATGGAGGGTGAGTCATGGATTTGAAAGTTAATGTAATTGTAAGGTTCTTATGTAGCCCACCAATGATAGAGATATAACCATTAAAAGCATAAAAATGAAAGGTAAAACGTTCAAACCAGTGAAGGGGGAAATGAGTAATAAAAATATAATTAGGGCTTCCCTGGTGGCGCAGTGGTTGAGAGTCCGCCTGCCAATGCAGGGGACACAGGTTCGTGCCCCGGTCCAGATCCCACATGCCGCGGAGTGGCTGGGCCCGTGAGCCATGGCCACTGAGCCTGTGCATGCGGAGCCTGTGCTCTGCAAGGGGAGAGGCCACAACAGTGAGAGGCCTGTGTACTGCAAAAAAAAAAATATATATATATATATACATATATAATTAATCATTTCAATAGATGTATTAAAATAAGAAATGAAGGCACTAGGAAAAATATAGTAATTAGTAAATACAAAATAAAGTGAGAGAAAGAAGTAAAATGAATAAATAATCAAAAACAAAGATGGTAAATGATAAGAAGAGATGCTTGTGAAACATGCCTATGAAGTCATATATGTTATCAAAGACAGATGATGGGCTTGTTCCACACTACCTGAAATGAGCAACTTTTACCCATGCTCAGAATATCTAGGGACATCAATCTCGGCTTAGCATTAGGAATAATTTTGTAGCAGTTGGGATTTTCTAAAATGAATTGTCCTTATTGAGGGAAATTCTTCAAACTCCGGCTAAACAAATGCTCTATGGTGGTTGCTGGTTTTATATGTTGATCTTTAAGGATTCTTTTTAATGCTAAGCTCCTCTCATGTCAAAGTTTTTCAGGTGTATAAATCCCCAAATTTCTGAACTTGGAATACTTTTCTCAGTTTGAAGCAACACCAAGAAAGTATTTTGAGGGTTCATTTTACTCACTGTGGTATCTCTGGGCCTTAGTACAGTGTCTGACACTTCTCAAAACCTCAGTAAATAGTTCTTGAATAGAAATGAAAACTCTGGAAGATTTAATATAATCTTAGGAAAATAACAAAAAGGTAAAAAGGATAAAAAGGATAGATAGTGATAGCAGATATAGGAACAAAATTATTAAACTTTATAAAATCTCATACAGTGGGAACATAAAGTGCATACAGAAAGTCACAAATATTTTTCAAAACATATGAGAAAAAGAATAATTTTTTCTGATGCATTTGGGTATAACCAACTCTGATAGAACATAATTCTAAAACTGAAAATACTGTGTCTAGAGAAGTATTAACTTTTTTCAAAGAAGGAATTAATAAAATGGATATCTTCTACCCCAAGAGGGTTTGTTAGGAAGTACATATTTTATAAGCAAACTAGGCCCATATTAACAATCTTATTGAGTTTTTTATCCAGAGAGTGGACTCGGAACTTCGGGTTTTTTTACTTCGGACATCTGGAAGGAACCAAGTAACTTTCACTTAAAGGAGATATACCATAACTATATTTATTGGAGTAAATTTTCTTCCTGGCAGGATTTGAGTATGTGATAAGGGATTTTCTCCACATATCTTGCAAAATCATTTTCTAAACTCTATAAATTATTTTAAAGTTTTACTAAAATAAAGCAGTGCAATATTTACCAGAGATGACTTTATTTCACCTAGTCCACAGCAACAGAGAAGACGAATGTTGAGTTTTCATCAGATTTGAATTCATTGCCTTTTCTTTTAATTCCTAGGGGATCTGCCCTCACAACCATACACCCCTCCATCCCTACTGGATATAGAAAACAGGATAGCTCCATATCTCGGTACCTGTGATAGTACAATGGTTGTTATTTACCTACTTCGTAAGTAACTTGAAAGAGATACAGACTTCACCTCAATTTCAAGCTGCTAAAATTTTACTGGGACCATGAAGGCCTGATCTGATCCTTCAGATCTGAGCTGTAACATCTCTGACAGGCTTTAAACTTTTTATTTATATACTGTGCTTACCCCAGAAACTATTTAAGACAATTTCTCAGGTTTCTTTGTACGACAATGTTTCACAAACACGCCTGATCAGTAGGGTCACTGGGAGAACTTGCAAAAATTCAGATTTGCAGATGTATCCCAGGAGGTTATGATGTGGCCATTGGGGGAGACCGAGGAATCTGTGTTTTTAAGTCTCCCCAAGTAACGATTAAAATCAGACGAGGTTTAGAAACACTGATTCACTACCTGTCCCTCCTTCAGCACTTGCTCTGCACACCATATGTTACCCTGCACCCTTAAAGGAGGTAACACACGCTGAAGGATGAGCTCATACAGGGAAGATAAGCCCCAGAGCACTGTGACCCTTGCTCAGAAGTTCAGAAGAGATCAATGGCAGGATTTGTTTTGACTTTGTTTAGCCAGCATTTATCCAATAATGGTCATGAAAACATCTGCGTTTTCTGAGGCAAGTATGGATGTAATAAAATAAGTGCTTTATTGCAGATGAAGAGCCATGTGGAGACATGAGAAAGGAAACTTTCAACTTTTTTTTTTTGCGGTATGCGGGCCTCTCACTGTTATGGCCTCTCCCGTTGCAGAACACAGGCTCCGGACGCACAGGCTCACCTGCCATGGCTCACGGGCCCAACCGCTCTGCGGCATGTGGGATCTTCCCGGACCGGGGCACGAACCCGTGTCCCCTGCATCGGCAGGCAGACTCTCAACCACTGCGCCACCAGAGAAGCCCTGAAACTTGCAACTTTTAAGGAATAATTCTTACAGCCACAGTCAAACTCGAGATTCAAGTAGGGCAGCTCAAGAGCCCCATGGTCTCAGGCCTTTTGACACAGGCTTTCCTTGAGAATGCAGGCCACTTTTACCTTGTTTTTATATGACTATTGGATGAAAACCTTTGCTTGTTCAATAATGCAAATCAGTGCCTAATATCGTGCTGGTCATATACTGGGTTGGCCAAAAAGTTCGTTCGGGTTTTTCCGTAAAATCTTAAGGAAAAACCCGAACGAGCTTTTTGGCCAACCCAAATAGTACACACTCGATAAATGCTTGTTGAACAAAAGAAAAATGTGAAGAAATAGTTGTTTTAAAAGGACAAAAGTAATAACTTGCATTAACCACTTTTTTAGAATTTCCCCACTGATTTTAATTAAGCTCTTGTTGAGTTGCAAACTCAAAGAATTTTTTTAAGGAGAAAAAATATTTTAAATCCTTCCCACAGGTTTTTCATATTCTTAATGGATAAAATCTGAATACTGGAGATTATAAGGCACACACTCAAATGATGGTTTATGAAATCAGCCTACATCTACCCAAGATGAAAAGAAGGCTAAGAGATAAAAATAATGGATTTTGTTCTTGATATAAAGAATAGAGACTGTAGTACTTTTAGCAAAAAAAAAAAATGCAGAATTTTTCTTGTGAGAGAATTGCTTTTATGGCGGAGAAGTGTTTATCGAGTTTGTGTCTCTTCAGAGATCAATTTATAAGGTTTTCCATTGCAGGTTCATAAACCTTATTCTCTTTTCCTTTAAAATACACTTT
Organism: Mesoplodon bidens; assembly: GCF_964165515.1. NCBI lineage: Eukaryota > Metazoa > Chordata > Mammalia > Artiodactyla > Ziphiidae > Mesoplodon > Mesoplodon bidens. Next base: position 28,856,328 of record NC_138168.1, on the reverse strand, counting down.
CTCTCCAAGAAAGTCTCTTATTTACCTCAGGAAAAAGATCAATACTATTACAGAGAAACAAAGACATTCTTATTTTCATATGGTTCTTTGAAGTTACAGATGTTACAATGAACATAAACACATTACACACCATTTTTCAAAATAGAAATCATGTTGAGCACATTTGTACATGTATAAGCCTGAACTTAGAAAACTGTTAATATAGAAATGAAGTTGGTCTTTTGGTTGGTATTTCACCAGAAGTAATTAAATATAGAATGGGTCATTTCCAATGGCATTTCTTTTTCTGTCAAATATTGGAATTCCTCAAAATGTTTAGTAGAAACTCAGCAGAACACATTATTCTGTCTTTATATACAACAATGATGCTTCAACACAAAAAATTTCAAGTGTAGGCTTGGTAATTTTTTTTCAAGAATATTACAGTGCAACTAGTAAACTACCATTGTGTTAGGTAAAACTGCTGTGTTAAATGAGGGATGGGTGGATGAGATAATTATAGAAAGATAAGCAATAAAGACTAGGACACAAGGTCAATGAAGAAAATGTACTATAAAAAAATAAACTGTAGGGCCTCCCTGGTGGCGCAGTGGTTGAGAGTCCGCCTGCCAATGCAGGGGATACGGGTTCGTGTCCCGGTCTGGGAGGATCCCATATGCCGCGGAGCGGCTGGGCCCGTGAGCCATGGCCTCTGGGCCTGCGCGTCCGGAGCCTGTGCTCCGCAACGGGAGAGGCCACAACAGTGAGAGGCCCGCATACCGCAAAAAGAAAAAAAGAGAAAAAAAAAAATAAAAAAAAAAAAATAAACTGTAGAATAAGCTAAACATTATCATAACTGCCAAATCCCAACATACTAGAATTAGGTACTATATCTTGAAAGAAATCCAGAGACATAGAATCTAAAATAAGAAGGGATTTAGGAACAATTTAAAGACTATGAAAACAAAACAGTACTTTGCTGCTATGTTGTAAATTAATACAACTCAATGGCGTTCAGGAAATGGTATAATTTAGAAATATGAGGAGATTCAAAAGAGTTGAGTGGGCGTTGACAAACAGGCCCTTCTGTGGACATTCCGTTGCCACTAACACACTGGATGGCCCTGCATAATTCTCATCATTTGTTCTTATTCATTGAACCTATCCTCAAGTAGAAAAAATGGATGCAAGCCTTGCCAATTGTAATTAAACAGTTAGCATCTGGTAATAATTCTTACCAAACATCACAGGGAAATTGTGAACAGATTAGAATCTATGCAAGTTCTTGGATTTCTGTGAAAACACTTAAACTTGAAGACTAGGTAAAGGTTGTTTTGTTTGTTTTCTTTTTAGTGGGTTAAGTTGCTGGTGGTGCCCCTGCTTAGGCTAGAGTAGAAAATAAATGAAGCTGCACATAGAAGTTGTGTTCTGAGAAAGTACAGTGCTTCCTCAAGCTCCAGGCTAACACCTCACACTGAAGGAGAAAGACAGGGAATTATCTGGCCACTTGGATGCCTTTTTCCTGAGCTAGTCTGAGGGCATGCTTTCCTTTGATAATAGACACTTGTAGAAACAAGTCATGGAAATGGTGGGAAGGGGAATACTGTGGTTCCAGAAGCTTTGAGAGGCTTTGAAATTCAAGGCGATATTCTTTATGTTGGAGAGTGGCTGAAGCTCAAGGGCAATCAATCCTGATGCTTTCAAACTTATAGATATTTTGGCTGGAGGGACTGGAAAAGATGTATCATGTTGGAATATTTCATGTCTGTTCTATCGTCTTCTTCCTCTCTGGGTCCACATCCTAGTGGAATAGTAGAGAGAACGTTTGCAGAATGATATCAGCTTCTGAGTATAATTAATTCAATAATAAATATGCCAAATCAACAAAACAAAACAAAACAAACAAAAACAGAGGGTCTTCGTTTTGGGTCTATGAATATTTCTTTTTACGATAACCTTTGTTATTTTACCACCTGGAGTAAGTATATAGCTCACCTCTATCTTATTAAAAAATCACACCTTAGAGAATCTAGGTCATGTTAGTTATTATTAATACACTTAAAATGCCAACCACTTTCTGTGTGACCTTTTGAAATTCTCTCTTCCCCATCTTTCTTACCTCCATTCTGCTTCCTTCAGGTTGTCCCAAATATGGAAAATAAAAATCTTTCTCTAGCCTCTTAAAATTAATTCTTCCTTCTTTTTTAATTCTGAAACAACCTTGGATGGTCTTTTCTCATTGAAAACGATTAATATGCAGCTGTTTCAGGCTGACACAGTCTCTTGGGCCTTTTTGTTAGTTATTGCTGCTACGTCATCTTGTAAATTACTTCCTTCTCCCTAGGAAAGTCATCTCCTCTGGTAGAGCTTTCTCTTAACCTATCTTTCTTTTCCTTTTTTTCCCACCATTTATCCTTCCCCCTTCTTATCCATAATTCCTTCTATCCACCAAATTTTCTTTTAAGAATAACCTTTCAGGGGCTTCCCTGGTGGCGCAGTGGTTGAGTCCGCCTGCCGATGCGGGAGACACGGGTTCGTGCCCTGGTCTGGGAAGATCCCACATGCCGTGGTGCTGCTGGGCCCATGAGCCATGGCCGCTGAGCCTGAGCATCTGGAGCCTGTGCTCCGCAACGGGAGAGGCCACAACAGTGAGAAGCCCACGTACCGCAAAAAAAAAAGAAAAAAAAAAAGAATAACCTTTCATAATCTAAAGTGAGATTGTATTCATTCTTATAATTTTTTAAAATGAAACTTAGTACATGTTTATCTTCTTTTAAAATATGTATTCTTACAATAGAACAATAAACCTACTAATAAAGACGTTTTAACATATGAAATAACAAGGTCCTTAGCTTTATAGCAGCACTTTTATGATCATTTATAATAATAATCAGTACATAGATTGTAAATTTAAAAATCCTGTACACTACACTATCAGGTGATGCTGCATTGGGTGATAAGTTCATTGATCTTTGGTAATATGCTAGTGAGTTCATAATTATAAGAAATAATAAAAGATCAAACCCAGAGAAAATATATAACCAATCAGGCAATGCATGAAAAGAGAGAAGTAACAATATTGGTTTGTATTACTGTTGTACTTCTCAATGTCTAACATATTTTGTAGGCAAAAAAAAAATTTTTCAGTGAAAGGGGAAGATTTGGTTTGATGACTCAGAGTCCTTATACTACAGTAAAAATATATATAATAAATAAGGAATTTAAAAATTTGTTCAATGGAAATGAGTAGAACAAAAACATAAAATAAGTGGATGTTCTCTCTTGGTTGCTGTGGATTATAGCCAATTGTTAAGATTACACACCAAATTACATAAAATTTGCTTCCAAGTATCTATTGATAAATGAATTAATATAGCACCATACTTACAAAAATTAGAACTCTAGGGGAAAAGATCTCTAAAATATTGAAAGAAGCCAGTTAAGTCCTATAAGTTCTAGCTAATAGAACAAGTAATTTGCTTTTGATGAAAATAATAAAGTATTGCTTTTCTAATAGTGCTGACTCAGTTAGTAGCAGAAAAAAAGAAACCAAATAGCTTTAACAGAACTGAAGTTTAGGGGCATCAGAGCAAACTACCTTAATGATTGAACTGGTTTAACACTATACCACTTGCACATTTTTCAAAACTAGAAATATTTCTTTCATGTTTTGGAAAATTTGGGGCAGGCAGAATTTCAAGTTACTGATGATATCACCAAAATAATTTGGGGGGAGCAGAATACAACATACAAAAATGTTCCACTTTGGCATGTGGTTTGTTTTGAGCTGAAGGCAATTAAGATCCAGCAAATGTAGGAAAAGATTTTCACCTTCCCTTTAACTGCCTGAAAGAATTTAGATAGGGCACTTGGACCAGGAAGACAGATATTAACAGAGATGACTTTGTATATCAGAAAGACTTATCTGCATGGGCTGGCAAAAATTTGTTTACCAAACATCTGCTCTTCTTTTCTCCCTGTGAATTATTCCCCTTTAAAGCCCCAGATCCTCACCCCCTTCTCCTTAGCTCAGATGGTATATAAGCCTTAATTGCCTGACTGCCTTGGAATCTCATATTGTCTATGGGACTCTCCTATGTAGGCAATTAAATTTGTTTTTCTCCTGTTAATCTGTTTTATGTCAATTTAATTATTGGACCAGCCAAACAAACTAGGAGGGAAGAAGGGAGAACTTTTCCACCCCACACCTAAGACATATATTACTCAAATGCATTAGGTCAATAGGACCAGTGATGGTTCACTATGTATGCTCATTTTTACAAGTGTAAGATAATAATGTGAATTATATTGCAATTTGTGTAAATGGATATGTTACAATGTTATGAGCTGATCATTGTATTCTCACAAAGTAAGAGTCCCATAGAAGCTACTATGAAAAATGTCATCTTGGGTTCATGATGGGGTTAGAAGCAATCTGCACATGTTGGCAGAATTCAGTAAGTCCTGCCGACTTTGAATAAGTAGGAACATGAATCCATATTTAGTGGCTTCTGTCATTTAGAAATGGCTAATTTCCTGAACAAATTTGTCTAGCTTTGACCAACTGAGAAAGGGAAATAAGGTTGAAATTTGATTCTAGGATACCATTTCAGTCCCTGACATTTTCCCTGCACTTTAAAGGTAAATTGTATCACTTGCAAAGTCTAGATTTCTCAAATTTTTGAGTGGATAAGATAACATTTGCAACTTATCAAAAGAGCTTAGGGAGGTTTAATGAGGTAACGTATCTAAAATGTTATCTAGGGGAAAATATTTGTATTATCTCTGCAGATCATGCCTCAGCTTGATTGGAGGGGGAAAAAAAGATACCACAAGATATCATTGTATTATGGTAAAGCAATGAACTACCACCTGCAGGAAATTGGCTTCATGAAGGGCAACGACAAAGAGCACATCAGGATTACATGAAATCAATCAGAAGCAGGCAGGAAGAACACAAGACAGATGAAGTGGAGTCTTTCATGACAGGCAGGAGAATATATCAAAGCCATCCTTGCTAATTTCAAAAAGCTCACTCCCTTCTCTAGAGGTGAGAACATTACTTCAGACAGCATGCTGGCTCCACTGGACTTCTGTGAAGATGCTATAACTCCATTTGTGGGTTTCTTAAAGAATAATTTAGGAATGAAAAGGGCCAACATGCCTGAACACCATTAATTTAGATCACCAGTGAGAGAGAATTGAATGCACAGCTTTCCACATTTATTTTTCCATCAGGAACTTGTTATTTATACCAGCTGGACCCTCATTTATATATTTTAATTCTAAGCTACTATTAATTTAAATACTACTTTCCAAAGAAAATGCTAAGTAATTTTTCCTTAAATTAAAGACATACATCTTTGCAAAATAAAACAAGTCAGTAAAAAGTAGATGGTTTCTGTCCTTGAATGGCAAAATGGAAGGTTGGAGAAGGAATGATGATCAAAATGATGGGTGTGATGGATAATGGACTATGGAGAGAGCTCCATGAAGGCAAGTATTTTTCATAGGAAGAGCAGATGCTGTAAGGAAATCTGTTAAGTGCTAGAATCCCAGGGGTTCCTTTCTGTGCTCAGTAAAGAACTCAAGTGTTCCAAGCACCCTGCGAATGCTTGGAAAGAGCATCCTGAGAAACCTCATGGTTTTGCATGGCTCAGTGTTCATGCGCTAAGGACAATGTCATGCAGATTAGGCACATATAAGCAGTTGTAGACAATGGAAAAGGACTGCATATCAGTGGAAGTATGATAGACATAAGGACTCCTTCTCAGCTTTAAGTTGTAGCCCATGATGTTGACAGAAAAGCTGAAACTCCCTACTAGTGTGACTGTCATTTTTCACCTAAGAATTACCAAAACTCCTCTTTGAATGAATACCAGAGAGAAAGTATATTAACTAAATACATCAATTGCATTTTCATTGGTGCCTTCTATTTGTGTTTTTTCTAGCAATAAAGATATTTTGAATTAACAGAACAGTTAAGAAATGTGGGTGGTAAAAGATGATTTTAATTAACTCAAATATAAAACTGGACTTAAAGATTTTTAGTTTCCAACAACCCCCCTTTCTGAAATTGGGTAAACAGGAAAAAAGAGCATTTATACTCATGAAGACAGAGTTAATAGAGTTTCTATAGAACATTAAAAGCAGGAGTCTCTCAGTTCCCTCTTTTTGCAGTACAGTGACTTGAATTACATTTTTTAGAAAGGATATCTATAAAAGATAATAAAGCAAAATTACTTCATGTTTTCTTAGTTTATAAGAGACTTTGTTCAAGAAAGAAATATAATATATATTAAAAATCATTTCTTTCTATTGTTTTCAATCTATGTTCCAAATGTTCCCTGAGCTAGGCTAAGATAGACACTCCCACTTCAAATAATAGCAGTCTTTTCCAAATATATAAGGGAAAAAGAGCTGAGGAATAAATGTTCTCAGTTTTATGTTTGTCCCCATATTTATTTTCTTAAACAGTGCCTGCTATCATTTATCTTTCTGTATTCCTGGTAAGCAGTGAATGGTCAAGCAGCAAAATATAATAAAATACATCTATCAAAATGAATATGTGTTTCAATATTTTGATTATTTTGGGATTTGATTGCTTGTGGTGATGACTTAATCTCACTAACCTATAATAGAGTCATGTTTTATATTGAAAGAAATAGCTCCTATTTAGTGGAATTAAATTTAATATATTTACAAAGCATAGTTTTTCTTAGAGTACTACATGTTGTTCAGGTATGCTATCACCTGGGTAAGTATAAAAGCCTTGAATGTGGTCTAATGTTGAATTCTAGTTACATCACAGAGGTAGTAGAAGCACAATAGAACTAAAATCCTGATATCTGACTTTGAGTTCAAATTTTTTTCCCATTTACCTAATTATTTGAGTGCCAGGAATTTCGTTTTCATGAAGAAAGAGAACAGCACAGTTTCATAACAAAGAAAGTGTGATGGGCTGGGCCACAGGGTGCCCACTTGGTAGATCAAACATTATTCTGTGTGATTCTGTGAGAGTGTTTTTCTTTCCTGAGTCTCCAGTCTGCTGGCCCATCCTTCAGATTTTGACTTCCCAGCCTACATAAACAGATGAGCTAATAATAAATCTACAGCTAAAGTAGTTTTTAACAGTAAAAAATTGGGTACCTTCCCTGTAAAATAAAAATAAGGGTATCCACTCTTAACACTTCTATTCAACATTGTAGGAGATTCTAGCCAGTGAAATAATGTAAGAAAGAAAAAAAGGTATCACATTAGAAAGAAAGAAGTAAAACTGTCTTTATTTGCAGATAGAATGTTTAGCTATATAGACAATGTGATGGAATCTATAAAAAAGCTACAAACATTGATTTGTAAGTTTAGTAATGTTTCAGGTTGTATGATCAATATGTAAAAATCAATGCTATTTCTAAACACCAACAATCAGAAATTAAAGTTTAAAATATCACAATAAGATCAAAAATATGAAATGCTTATGGAAAAAGCTAATGTGAAAAATTTATACAATGAAAACAATAAAACTTTGCTGAAAGAAATTAAAGAATGAACTAAATGAAAGATATGCCATGCTTATGCTTCAGAAGACTCAATTTTGTAAAGACGTTAATTCTCCCCAGGTTGAGCTATAGATATAAATGAAATCCCAATCAAATTCTTAGGAGAATTTTTTTTGTACGTGTGTGACAAACACTGTAAAATTCATATGAAACTGCAAAGATTCCAGAAGAGCCAAAACTACTTTGAAAGAAGACAAAATTGGAAGATTATTATAAAGCTATAGTAATCAAAACAATGTGGCATCAGTGTGAAAACAGACAAATAGGTAAATGGAAATGAGAATCCAGAAATATATACATGAACAACTGATTTTTTTACAGAGGTACAAAGGAAATTCAGTTGAGAAAGAAAATTCTTTTCAACAAATGATGTTAAAAGAATAGAATCTCTATTTATACCATGTACAAAAATTTGCTCGAGATGTGTCTTAGACCAAAATGCAAAACCTAAGACTATAAATATTTAAAATAAAAACATATGAGGAAATCTTATGACCATGGGTCAGGCAAAGACCTCTTATACAGACACCAAGAGCATAATCTATAAAAGAATTAATTGATAAATTTGCTTTATTGAAGTGAAAAATATCTACTCTTTGAAGCATACTGTTATAAAATGAAAATTAAAACCATGGACTGGGGAAATATTTGCAAATCATATATCTGATAAAGAATTTATATCCAGGAACTATTTTTAAAAACTCTCAAACCTCAATAATATGAAAGCAAACAAGCCAATAATAAATGGGCAAAGATTTGGGCACTTCACCAGAGAAGATATCTTATGGGCAGAAAAGCATGTATGAAACTATGTATAGTGTTATTAGTCACTATGAAATGCAAGTAAAACCACAATGAGAGCCTACTCCCTATCAATTAGAATAGCTAAAAGTAAAAAGACTGAGCACATCTAGTGTAGTAAAGAATGTGAAGGAGCTGGAACTTTCATATACTGCTGGTAGAAGGGTAAAATGGTATAACCACCTTGGAAAACAGTTTAGCAGATTCTTAAGATGCTAAACATGTTAAACATGCACCTGCCATACAATCCAGCCATTCACCCCTATGTATTTGCTTAAGAAAAATAAAATCATGTGTCCACAACAAAGACTTGCATATAAATGTTCATAGTAATTTTCTTTGCATGAGTGAAAAACTGGAAAACAACAAATATCCATCAAGAAGTGAATGGATAGACAAACAGTGGACTAGCCACACAATGAAACGCTACACATAAATATAAAGAAATGAACTATTAATGCATACAACATCATGGCTGAATCTCAAAATAATTATGCTAAGTGAAAGAAGCAAGTACATATTGTATGGCTCATCTATATAAAATTCCAGAAAATAAAAATAAATTTAACGGAAAGCAAATGAGGTTAACTTGGCATAGGGGCAGGGGGAGTGTTGGTGAGGAGTGGAAGGAAAGGATTATAATTCAGCAGGTTGGAAATTTTGTGGAGTAATGAATACTGGCATTATCTTAATTGTGATGATGTCTTCACAGATACATGCATAAGTCAACATTTATAAAATTGTACACTTTAAAAATGTGCAGTTTATTGTATGCTGATTATACTTCAATACATCTTTATAAACGAAAGAAAGAGAGGGGAAGGGTGGAAGGGAGGAAGGAAGGAAGGGAGGAAGGAATTAAAAAAAGAAAAAGAAAAGAATACCTACCTACTCCGGAGCCAGACTGCTCTCCTAGTTACTAGCAATGTGACCCTGGACAAGTTATATAACCTCTCAGTGTCTGCAAAATTGGAACCGTTATAGCAATTACCCACTGGGTAATTCACATACTGTGTTTAGAACATTGTAGCACATATTTAGGACCATCTCAGTGTTAGCTATTATTATTTATGTTGATGTTCTTAAAGCAATTAAAATAGCACATTGTCTATAGAACATTATTCTAAGTTTTGTAAGAACACAAAGAAAATTTATAAAAGTTGGAGACTTGCAGAAAAAGAAAAGCCTTCTTGAGAAAAATACTCACAGACATGTACTCACACACTGCCACAAACTGCCACACACTGCCACACACTGCCATATATATATAATGTAATAAAGAATTTTAAAAACATATGTAATATGTAAAAAAATATAATGTAATAAAGAATTTTAAAGTTCTGTAGTTCGGATATAAATTTTAAAAGATAAAGTACAAGCTAATATATTAAAAATTATCTTCAGAATAATGATCTGAGAAATTAATTTCTATGAATTCTATTATAGACTACACAGAAAAGTCAAAGTACTAGTGATAATGTTGGGGGTTTTTTAAAGAAAATAGGCCGAACTTTCACTGAAATCATTTCTGTGTGTATTTTTAGTGATAGAATTGCAAAAATTAGCTATTTATAATTTTATTTGAAGCAAATATAAAAATGATCTAAATTAATTATTTTACTATAAACTAACAAAAGCCAATATTTCTAGGCCTTGTCAGTTTTTCATAGCCAGTGTGTTTAACTTGCACATTTTTTCCAAAAGTCTAAATTTTCAAAAGTTGTATGCTTCAGTTTTTATATAACTGCAATGATGATGCCACCTTACCTCTTCTATCCCCTTCTGCATTCGACCTTCTGTTTGCCATTACATTTTCGCTAAGTATCATCTCTAAGCATTATTTCTCTAGCTGATAGCATTTTTTCCCTTTTTTGTGTAAAAACACCAAGATGAACCTTAATTTTTGAATCAATAATGTTAATACCATTGTGTGCCTCAGTTAGAAGGAGATTGAACCAACTCTAAGTTGTGCTTTGAACGTTCTAAATAATGGGACAGTAATACTGTTTTTTTTCTTTTTTTCTTTATGAACGTTGTGCTATTAGTTAATTCTATTCAGTTCTCTTTTCAGCATACCTCCTTTACGAGTTTTCAAGAGGATAGGGAAAATCATCAGCTGTCTTCTCAGGATATAGAAACACAAAAGGAAAACACATCTACTTGTCAGCCTGCCTTAACACTAAGCAACACCACTGCAATATTATCCCCACCAAAAATAGATGTCGTAGATTGACAATGAAATGCAGTATTTTAGGAGGATTCAAGAGTGCGCAGCAGTTACCACCTGACACTCTTCTTTTCACTGGTTATCTATCCTAACACATCCTACAGTGAGAAGGTACTGAATTAATCTCGTTTATCTAAAAAAATTCTATAAATTTTAACACTTCCTTTTACTAAAGTTATTTTCTTTTGGATAATGAATCTTCCAATTGTAATTAAAAAATCAGATTTCTTTTGCATATTCCTCGGGTAATTAATTATTAAGCATTTTCATCTTGTAGAAATGACTTTAGCCTGGCAGGTAGTAGGCATTTAATAAGTGTTCACTAGAATATTAAGAGTAGAATAGGGAATATTTATTTTAAGGGTGTTTTGGTTAAATATGAAAGCTTTAGAAACATGAACTATGTTTATAATGCCCCACTTCTATGTGCCTTAGAAAAGCATGGATATATCAAGTATTAATCAGTAATAGGTCATTTTACATTTTTAATTACACTCTATTTCCTGAAAATTTGTATACATGGTCAAAAGTTTTATTTCAGGAGCTTAAAAACATAGATAGACGATAGGCAGATGATAGATAGATAGATAAATAGATAGATAGATGATAGATAGATCAAATTTTAAACATTAACAAATTTAACCCAAACAGCTATTACCAGATAATATTAGTACTTGGTCAGTTCTCAAGGATGTTAGGAAAATGGCCATTTTGCATCCAATTGTACTGAGTAGAGCAGCTCATCATTCTTTTTGTAAAATTATATTGACATTTCAATAGTTTTTACAAACTTCAAAAGCGATCAAACACATTCAGTTTTCAAATAACAAGAAAGAATCACGTATTATTATCTTTGACTTACAATTTACAAAGTCTTTACAAATAATGCTGGCTAATCAGCACAACAATAGCATGGATGGAAAGTGTCTGAAGAAGGATAATGGAAACACCAGGCCCTGATTGTTCTATTAAAATTGTAGCAATCCCTCACTTAGCATCATTAGGCACTGATAACTTGGACCTTGTAAAGAAGACCTTTCAGAGTTTTCAGTGTTCTTCAGTCAACACAAAGCACTAAACTAAAGTTAATAAAAATGGTACATCTGTATTAAAATATAGATATTACTGGCTTAAGGGAATTAGCAATTTGTTAGTCACATGTTTAAGAATCATTAAAATAATATATGAGACAAAATTAAATTATAGTGAATGGAACATATAGATATTTTTCTACTTACTGTATTTCATTATGGCACTGATAAATGGCATATAATCTGTAACAGTCATTTAATAATTAAAATGACTTTTATTATTTTGTTTCCTGGTTTCTCATTTCAAGAGACTGTAATTTTGCCTGTGATTAGTAACAAATCTCACTCAGCAGCACCTTCTAATAGAACTCAGCATGGACAGTGTTCCATGCAGATTCAGTCTCTGCCTGAATCACACTAATCCTTTGATTGGGCTCAAGGAAAATCTTGGATACCTGTAGAGTTCCTGATGCAAGGACTATTCATAAAAATAATAACAAGGCTCCAAGCAGCCAGAAATGTAGGCCTTGCACCTGTTTTTGCCCTTAGTGAAAAGGCAGTGGGATGAACCCTGTGATTCTTCATTGGGTCTAGACTTAATGTACTGACAATCTAGGGACTAAAGGGCTTTTGAGAGGTTTGTGTTTCAGGTGGTGTTTGAAAGAGCATTTTGATGGTCACAAGTCATGATTCTTTCTTTAAAGGAGATATCGTATTTTATTTACTCTTTAAGCAAATTAAACAAACCCAGGTATGTGGAAATAAACCACAGTAAATACAAAAATGCAAGGTGTCTGCATATTTTGTATTTGGGCAAATAATGAAACATTTTCTGAGTGCCAAAGCTTTTTGATGGTTTAGGAAACTTTTGAAGATATATTACTACTTACTGGTCTCAAGGGAACTATTTAGACCCTAAAAATAGTCACCATGGTGGCCTTAAAGAATAAATCATTAGTTTATACAGTATGCTTCTTTTTAATTGGCAAACAAAGTTGCTGGCTTTCCCATGTCTGAATTATTTGCTCCTTTTAAATATCAACGTGTTGATAATTCAAGACTCACACTGTGGGGTAAGATTTGCTAGTCCATAGTCAGAAGATCATTAAAAGACTAGCTTCTTTTTGGCAAAATGATACTCATGCAAAGAACAGAGGAAATTATTCACTTTATGAAAGCTTCATTACTCATTCAGGCAATTCAAGCAAGAATAATACAGGGGTAAGAAAATATTCATGATCACCAATTAAAATTCCAATGTGGGTTTTATTTCTCCACACCAACAAGCAATTTTGCCACACCAGCTGGGTGTCATATAATTCAACTCAATTTGGACACTTTCTACCCAGAAATAGCATCAGATTCAAATACATCAGATTCACTACAGTCCTGCAAAATGGCCACCATCCCCCCACCACACACACTTCAGAGGTCAATCACAAGTCCAGGTTGTGGGCTTCTGACCACAGGCTGTAGATTGGAGGTTCCAAAGACCCCTCCTTGGGTTTGATTAATTTGCTAGAATGGCTCACAGAACTCAAGGGAAACATTTTACTCACTAGATTATCAGTCTATTGTAAAAGGAAGTAACTCAGGGACCACCAGATGGAAGAAATATTATATACAGGGCAAAGTGTGTGGAAGTGTGGAGCTTCTATGCTCTCTGATCCCACCATTCTCCCAGCAACCTGTCCCAGTTACCAGGATGGGGAAGCTCTCTAAGCCCCATCCTTCTGGAGTTGTTTGGAAGCTTCATTACTTAGGCAGGGTTGACTAAATCATTGGCCATTGGTGAACTGAACTCAATCTCCTGCCTCTCTTCCCTTTCCAGTGTTCAGGGGGTAGAACTGAATGTTTCCCAGACAACCAACCCCTACCCTTAGGTTACCTAAGTGGTTTCCAAAAGTCACATCATTAACATAACAAAAGATATCTTGGTCCTCCTCACTTAGGAAATTCCAAGGCTTTTAGGAGCACTGTGTCAGAAATGGACAAGACCAAATATAGATTTTTTAACTGTAAATCACAATATCATAGGATCAAAGGCATGACCCCAAAATTTGGGGCACTTGGAATTGGTCCAGGTTTGTGCATAACCTCTTTCACTTATTTTTCCAAATAAATATTCATTTTCGTTAGCAAGTTTAGTTTTAAATGCACTTAAATCCCCTGAAAGGGTAAATGAAGAATTATTTTCATTAATCATAGAGCAGACTGGTGTTTCATAGTCACCTTTTGCTTTTAAAGATAAAAAACAAGTATCAGTTTTATTCATGTAGTGACTGATTTTGTTTGTCAAGCCATGGTAAAAAGACACAGAGTTGAGTATATTTCTTTTAATGTAAAAAGTGCATATATTTTTCCAGTCCTATGATAAGTGTATGGTAATATTTCTCTTCAATGTTTTATTTTAAGAACTACTTCAACAATGTAATTATCAAATTACTTTTATGGAGCAAAATGTGATTTTCTTTGCTGGGACTATGGCATACTGGGTAACCTGAATTGCAATCCTAATTGAAACAATTAAAATGTCAGTCCACATATTATTTTAAAAAGAATATGTATAAACAAAGCCAAAAGTAGAGTTAAAATAGTAACCTTGTACAGTGGGCAATTTGTAAAGCAGGCTTGCATCTGGAGGTTGTAGGTTACTGTGGAGACTTTGGATATTTGTTTTGGTGGTTGCATGGGGCATAAAGAACAGAGGATAAAGCTTAAAGCTTACCTGTGCGACACAAAGGGAGAGCAGAGTGATCTGCCTGTGCTTATTTGGTCAGGGTTAGGGCTAGGCAAGCAAGGCACCTCTCTCTTAAGGAGACATTCATTCTGAGTCATGCTGGTGAGTTCTTAAATTGTGCTCCTAAGGTGCCTAGATTACCTTAACTTACTTCAGACTCTGATCTTGGTGATAAGTGGAGGAGAAAATATCTCTACAGAGAATATTCAAGCCTGCCAAAGTACAGATTTACACTGTAAGTCCATACTAACCATGCAATGAACTTCAAGCCTAAACTTTCATTTAAAAAGGTCTTGGGTAGGTCGTGCATCAACTGATTGTGGAACAAATGCACACCTTCTCTAGAGAAACTCAACATCAATGCAGATAAAGTCCAAGAAAAACCAGAAACTCATAATCAAAGATTATAAAACATGCAAGGCAATAATTCATTATAAGGGAGAAAGAACCAGGAGAAACAACCAACAGAAGTATTAGACTCTGAAACACCACAGATATTGGCAGTATCAAACATAAAAAATAACAAATTTAGCAAATTTAAAGAAATTTTTAAAAGCTTAAAATGTGAGTAGGGACCAAAATACTATCAAAGCAACCAAACAGGTTTGAAAAAGAACTAAATAAAAACCTCAGTACAATTTTTAAAATAATAATTTCAATTAAAACATGATGAATACATTCACCAATAGGAGATTCAGTGAATGAGAGCACATATGCAAAATATTCTTAGGAATGCAATAGAGAGGGATATGAAATATAAAGTGTTTTTTAATCAAAGAAAGGCTAGGAAACATAAGCATAGATTAATAAATTCTAATGTGTGAATAATTAAAGTTCTAGAATTGGATCATAAAATCTCAAAGAGAATAGTTAAGGGTAATTGGCAAAGAAATATTCAGAATTTTGGGGAGCAAGTTCAAAATCAGAAAACTCAAAAAAATTAATCAGTATAAATAAAAATTAATGCACCTTTTATATATATTAATACAAATGTACAACATCAACAAAAAAAAAAAGAGGAAACTATCTTTAAAACACACAAATAAGAATGGACCATGAGCAGAGAAACAGCATTGAACTATGTAGTGACTTGAAAATAGCAAAAAGGGAAGACTGAAACAGTGAAATACCTTCTTAAATATGCTGAGGGAAAATCATTTCCACCCAGGATTCTATACCCAATGAGATTATCTCTCAATAATGAGAGTAAAGATTTTTTCAGATAGGTACAAAAAAAATTTTTTGTAAAGGTAACAAACCCTTGCTAAAGCAAATTCTAAACCATACAATTTAGGTAGAAGAAAATGATTCTCAATGGAAAAATTATCTTCAATTTCATTAGCAACCAGAGCAAACTCTAACACCAAAATAAGATACCATTTCACACCCACTAAATTGCCAAATATATAGTATTAATGAAAATGTAGAGCAAAGAAAATCTTACTACAGTTGTCAAGAGTGTAAGTTGGTCCATCCATTGTGTGAACGTTATTACATAGAAAAATTGACAATTCTAAAAGCTAGAGAAATTGTAGCTGGTATCCTGAGCATATGTGTTCATGATATATACACACCCATATGTGCATACATATGCTTGGGTATGTGTTCATAGCAGCATTGTTCAAAATAGCAAAATAACAGAAATAACCCAAAGACCCATTCAGAATATAACAAACCAATAGAGCCATACAACAGAACATTATAAAGCAAGGAAGGTGTGAATGAAGTACACCATATATGTGAAAATGTCTAAATCGCCAAACTAACATTGAGTAAAGGCAAGATATACGTGAACGAATGCAATATAATTCCATAGTGAATTTAAAAAATAGGCAAAAGTAAATAATATATCATTTAGTTCTACACAAACCCTAAATCTATGAGTAAGAAAGTGATTGACACAAAGGTCAGGATAGTGGTTATCTCTTGGGAGAAGAGTATGGTAGTAGGGAGAGAGAAGGATGCGATTATTTAAGCAGACGTGGTAATTCTAAGTACTAGTAATCTCCAGTGTTTAACGTAGGTGGTGGCTACATATCTATGCTTTTAAGAATTTTAAAATATTCTTTCAAACATACGTATATGTGATATGTAGTGGTGTTTCATATAAGAATACCTTTCAAAACAACTACAAAAAATAATTGTTGTATGGAAGAATATGTTTCCTAAGGGAAATTCTCAAATGTTTGTTCCACTTTTCACTTGCTTGGAAAAGCCAAAATTCAAAAGCTGAGTGAGGATAGAATTACTTACTCATAATCGGAATCAAGCAACATCAGTTGCTAAAGAATGTGGTCTTTATGTTTATTGCCTACAAAGAAGAAGGAGCAGATAAGAAAGACCCATTAATTTCAGACCCTAACTCAAATGAAAGGACAGGTTCTGAGGTGTATTGAAGTAAAACGTCTCTTTGAAGTCTCAAAATCAAAGCATCGGTTTCTGAAGCCCCTTCAAGCCTTTTCCAGATTTAAAGCACCCCTCATAGCACCACTTTAACCTTTGGTTATAGCAAAGCAACTCCTTAATACCTTACTAGGAGGTGCTATAGAGTCAGGCAAAGCCATTATCGGAAAAACAGTCCACAGTCTAATCATAGAATTATATTTGTTGAGTTCAAAAGAGAAAACATATTAGATGAAATATCAATAACATGGCTGAAATACTATGGAAACCAGAGATCTTAAATCTCTTTGAGGCAATAGCACAGAGTAGTTACATATCTGGGGCTTGAAATTAGACTAATTTTATTATTTATAAAGCCCAGCTCAGTACTTAACTAGTCATATATCCTTGGAAAAGCCATTTAATTTTTTAGGTTCGTTAATTTTAAGGATTTTAAGGGATTATGTAGGTAAAATTAGCATGGTGACACATGAAATTGTTCAATGAATCTTATCCATTTAGTTATGTAGCTCCCTCCTTTCATTGTAATCCTGAGATTTTAGGCACATTTTCTCCTCTACGGATAAACTGTCCACTCTTTAATGAGAATGTATTTAATCCTTAAGTTTTTTATTTGTTTGTTTGTTTTGGGGGGGTTTGTTTGTTTTTTTGCTAAGGTTCAATGGATGTTAATGGCACTCAGGGAATCAACCTTCTGTGAGGGGATAGGGGCACCAATTTATAGCAGATGCTACAGACTGTTTAGAGACTGAATTTAGCATGTTTGGTTTAGTCTTTACAGTGCTTTTTAAAACTCAGCTTACATTTAAATATTGAGATAGTTTATATGTTTTCTTTAAAAATATATAGATTTATTTTCTCTCATAAAATTAGAACGACTGGCTACAATATATCCTTACATTCTCCAATGGCAACAATTGGTTAAAACTGGGTAGCAACTACGCTTTTACCTGCCTACAGTTCACTGGACGCCCTCTCTCCTGTCTCTCAAAATCTCCATCTGCTCTGGCCAACAGGCAGTACCTACCTAGTTATTAGAACCAGTTGAATTTAAATCCTGGGGAATTGGGAGGAACAGCGAAAAGAGGCTGGATTCACTTCGAAGGAGAGGTCTTTTACAATAAGAAGGAAACATTAAGATGCAGGTGCCCTGGTGGGAAAAAAAATTATGGAGTTCAGAAGATAAACTAAGGCAACTCTTAAAATTAGTATTTTCTTGGGTTACTAAGTGTGGTAAAAACCACTACTTCCCTCACTCTCTGCATAAGCCTACTTCATCTTAAGCAGTGGCAATTACAGATAACATTTTGAATCTTAAAAATGTTTTCTTATTTTTTTCTAATAGCTTTTAATGTTAATTACTATTTATAGCATTGAATTTTGTTTTCTACAAATTTTCATTGCTAATGTGGATAGTTCACTCTCATGTCAAATTAGTAGACGTATGGGTACTTGCTTACAAATCTAAGTGCCACTTACAATCCAATACGTTTCTCCACTTTCATCAAAACCTGCTCTTGGACCAGTTTGTTTCATCTCAGTAAATAAAATTTCTATACTATTAGTAGCTCAGGCTAAAATCCTTGGTCCTATCCCTGTGTTCTTTCTTTTCCTCACACCCCACACCAAAGCTATCAGATCCATTTTGGCTCTGAACCTAAGAGCAACTAACAGTCTTCCCTATTTCCAGCTCACTCCAAATCTTCAGCATCTCCAACCAGCGTAATGAAATAATGCAATGACCTAACAGGTCACCCATCATTCAATCTTGCCCCACTAAAGACAGTAGTTACATTGTATCACTTCTCTGCTCAGATCGTCTAATGGCTTCTTGTCACACACATAATAAAATCCAGAGTATTTTTCATGTACTATAAAGCTCTGACCCTGTCCCTTTTCTGTTCTCACTATCAACCCTTCGCCCATGCTCTTTCCCTAAATCCCTAACCTGCTTTAGTGCTTATATCAACTAATGTATTCAAGTTATTTACATGTTTTTATTTTTATTGTCATTAGCCTTCCCTGCAGTGTAAACTTCATGCAGATGAGATCTTTGTTTTATTAATTTTTAAACTTTGAGTCCCCCAGACTGTGCCTGGCACATATTTGAGGTGCAATGAGTTATTTGTCAAGAGAATAAATAAACTTATAAGGGAGTTGTCAAGGGAAAATCGCTTCAATTTCACAAATAGTAGCAACTGTAGGGAATACTGTTATGGATTTCCCTATACATTTTTGTCAGTAATTCAATAGATACTAAAGTGAAAAAATGTCTACATCTTAATTTAACCGAAGTTAAATTTCAGTGAGACCGATATCTTGATTTTTAAAAAATAATTCATGAGATGATTAAGGATAAGAGCTTCCATTCCTGGGTCCATGTGTTTAGGAAAATAACAAATAACTAGCCAGAATGCTAACTTCCATCTTCTGCTTAGAGTTTGCTAGCCATTCTATTTAGATCAAACAAGAAACCCGAGCTAGTATTAGGGACTTCACATGAATTTGAGCACAAATTAGCCACTTTTGCTCTGATAAAATGAGCTGTCCCTAGAGGAAGGGTGTTTGGCTTTTAAGTAAAGGCACCCAGGGGAGAAGGAAGGGGCAGCTCAGTGCCCTTTAGCATTCAAGGTGTATTATTGGACCATCAACACGCCTCCCACTCAGCCACCAGGGTTTGTTCCTTGGCCCAAGTGTGACACCCAGTTTCCTTCTCTTGGGATTTTAAACTGAGCTGAAGTATTCCAGATTATTCTAAACTGGCTTCTTGAAATAAGAAGTAAATTGAAAATAGCAGACTGATTATCTTCTGCTTGTCATAGAGAATGAGAAGCAAAAGAATTTGTTTTGTAGGAAGAAAGGAAGATAAAGTGGGGGGCGGATAAAGAGAGAGATAAAGGTAAAAATTAAATGAAAGAAAAATATTGCCCATTCTCCTGATGATATTCTCCCATTCCTACTAAGCATCTGGGATTCATTTCTGTACTTATGTTCTAGTAGACACACCTATAGCCTTAAAAATTTTTTTAATTGCATCTTTTAAATGTATTCACCTTTTTTTCTTGCTTAAGCTATTGCCACTGGGTTTCTTTTTTTTTTCACACACACACACTGTATTTTATTTTTACAAGAGATAAATAAACTGACACCAAGCATTGTAATGGATGACCACAACAAAAGCAACAATGATTGCAATTACCAAACACGAAACACAGTCATACGCCACTGGGTTTCTATTACTTGAAAATTCTTGATTAGCATGTGGGAATCCAAATGAACACCAAACTCCATTTAGCACATCTTCCTTTAGCCAACCATGTATGACTAATTATTAAATTAAAATAATTTGATTGCTCGCTTACTATGACCTCTGCTGTATAGAAAACTGAAAGAATAAAATACATTCTCTGTCTTCCAAAAAAAATTGCTAGGAAGAGAAGTTCTACCTGCCCATCTAGAATGTTGACTAGCAGAGTAAAGTCATTTCTGAGTTTCAAATGAGAGGTGCAAATAATGAGTGGAAAAAAAAAAAGCTCTGGTTTTACGTAAAAGTGTTGCTTGCAAACATAGTTGGACTGTTTTTTTCACTGTGCCACAGGACAGAAAAATTGAACATACACTATATGAGATCCAAATTTTCTGGAAGTACATTTTGGGTGTTTGGTTATAGAGTACCTACCTGTTAACATAATTTATTCTGTTTGGAAAGCTAATCTTTAGGCTAAAAAAAAAACAGAAGTAAAAGCTGCTGTTCAACTGAGGAGCCAACGTCTCCAGAGAACCACAATCTATGAAATGTGGGTTGGGCTTGTCAAAAACATTAGGATTTTGAATGCTTTCATTTTTTAATTTTTATTCTTCCAGTGCCCAGTTTTAATGCAAAAATTGTAAATTTGCTTCCGATTGCTTAATCTGACATTTTAAGAAAAATTATCCTGTTTCCTTACATCACATAGACAGAAATTAGACTTGTGAAACAAATTATCACCTCCTCTTAATTACTTTGCAATCTAAAAAAGTGAAAAAGAAAAGAAACAGAGAGAGAGAAATATCACTGTCTTACCTATCACATGAACTGTGTTTTATTTAAGTAGAATCCAGTGAAAATTTCCCTATTTTATAATATGCCTAATGAACAAAATCCATGTTTGCCTAAGGGGTAAAGAAATTTGGCATTTAAAAAAATATTATTCAGGCTACATACCTCCATCAGCTGCTCATAAACAACAAATAAAACAACTGATATTCACAAAATATAAAAGGATTATACATATATATTTCTTATTTTTTCTTAGAAGCAATCTGTAATTCTGGAATTGGGACAGTCTACTGATCTAACACGTGGTATCTGTGTCATGTGACGTCATGGCCTCATTTACAACCAGTGCTTCCCCCCGAAGGACTACACGATTATATCATCCCTGTGGAGTCTACAATAAAACAATATTCTTATATGGAAATGAGAGGACTTGAAGAGCTTATGCAAGAGCCACATGGGGCTTGAGAGCCTTTGAATAAGTACCATTACTCCCTAGGGATTCTGAGACTGTGGGGATATCCAGCCCTTGTATATTATTTTTTTAAGTGAGATCACGGAAAAGAGGCTAGAATCTCTTTTTTTTTTTTTTTTTTTTTTTTTCCTGTGGTACGTGGACCTCTCACTGCCGTGGCCTCTCCCGTTGCGGAGCACAGGCTCCAGACACGCAGGCACAGCAGCCATGACTCACGGGCCCAGCCACTCCGCGGCATGTGGGATCTTCCCAGACCGGGGCACGAACCCATGTCCCCTTCATCGGCAGGCGGACTCTCAACCACTGCGCCACCAGGGAAGCCCTAGAATCTTTTAATCCATCATAAGCAAAAAGCTCTGTAAAAGTTTTATTTGTTAACAAATTGTCTGGGCAAAATAAGTATCATATCTTCTAAATACTGTATCACCTGGTGAGAAGGGTATCAGGTCTGGCATCTCCTACTCTGCACCTCTAGAAACCAGATTGTGTCCATGGCTGCCCCAGTAGTGGGGATTATAAGTTCATTTTCTCTTCCATACCTGCTCTCTCCCCTTGTTTCTATACATTTGAGGAAGCCCTGCAATCAAGGGATTATGAGTTCTCCAAGTTTCTAGGCCCTCCCTGGACAGCAGGGTCTCCCCAGAACTCAAGTAGATTTTGTCCCCAAGTCCAGGAGGATGTGTACAATGAATTTTAACACAGGTCTGGCCAACACACAATGAACCTTAGGAAGTCAGTTTCATCAATGGCTGAGCTACTTAGGAACAAGAAAATCAAACAGTTTCCAAAAATTGAAAGAACCATAATCCCTGCAACTGAGAAATAATGTCAACTGACTAGACTTCATCATGATTCGTATCCATCTGCCAAGTGTTGGAACCAGCTGTCCACAGCAAGGCGGGCGGGCTGCGTGTGCAAGGTGCCGGCCTCTTCCAGGGATGTTGGTCTTCCCAGAGCCAGAGTTAGCCCCTGCAGCCATAATGGCAGGAAGCCACAGTGCTGGAATGACAGCTGCAGTAACATAAAGTGTCTGACTGCACTCCAGGAAGAACAGTGCTTCCTTGTTCTAACGACACCAGATGGCACAGCCCACCCAGGGACACTCAGGATGCTGGGTTTGAACATGTGATGACCTTATGAGGAAAACTGGGAGAAGAAAGAAGATTGAGAGTGCTTGGGGGAATCTGGAGAGAGCCTTCTTGGTGGAACAAGGGGGAAAAGTGGGTTTTCCTGATTGTGGAGATGAGATTTCTAACCCAAGTTTTCTTTAGTTTTGGAGCTCTTTCAATTTTTCCTCATGGTTCACTTGTTTATTAATATGAATTTGGAAGCAATTAAAATATGTATTAGTGTGAGGGGTAGTGAATAACAATGACAGAACACACACAGACAGGCAGGGATTTACATACATCTTTAACAAAACTGGGAAATTCTTAAGGTAAAAATATTGTAGAATAAGAGATGAATTTTCGAAGAGAAAAATCCAGGTCTGCGCCACAAAAATCTAGTATCCAGAAATATTATTCAGTGAAATATGTAGTTTCTTTTTTTCTCCCTCTTTTAAACTATTTGTTTCCTCCTTCTGCCCCAGAGCATATTATCAGATTTTTTTAAAGGGACACACACACACACACACACACACACACACACACACACACAAAATAAAACACTCTTTTCCAGTATTTGGGCACATGAGGATTTTAAAACCTGCCTGAGAGTTAATCCACTCTATACCAGATGGTTTCACGATTAACTTTGAATTCCCCCTTTTAAACCTATTAGTGAATTAAAGGACAGTGTAAATGATCATTGCTTATGAAAGTTCAATGAGAAACATTCACTCACCCAACCACTCTCCACCATGACACATATGTGAAATGATAGTGCTCCCAAAACCCTAAGGTAGTCCTCCTGAGCATTCCATTTGGCAGTGCTTGTTACTAGATTAAAGATTTGAAATGGGATACTAAAAAAATGTCATATTTTAATATCTGGTGGGTAAAGTGCCGAATAACGCTGTTTCCTTTATAGTAACATTTTCATGGTGGGTGCTTGATGGCTGTGTGAAGGGAGAATTGACCCTTATCTCATTATCATACCTCCTATATTGCCCACAACAAACATTATTATAAATGGGGAGAGTTTTGCAGCAACACATTAGGAGCAATGAAAATGTTAACAAGCTACTCTCAGTGAATGGAGATTTTTTTTTTTTTTTTTTGTCTCCCTTGGCTTCTTTTTGGCCAAATTCTAATTTGGAATATTGTGGAGAGAAAAAGAAGAAAAGTCAGATCTGGGGAATAATCTTGACTTGGAAGGTAATCTTCTGTCATAATATATTATGAAAGCACACACATGGATGGTTTCATAATTATAGCATTCAGAGCTATAAATGCCAGACTGAAGACTGCAAATCCACTTGCATTATAACCACTTGTTTTCAGTCACTGATAACATTTGAAAAATTGTCCTTGGAACTAAAATTCTTACAATGTAACAAAAAAAAAGGAAGGTATGAGCAGCTGATGTGTCAAAATGGGAGTAAAGGAGTGGAAGAAGTTGAGGAGTGAATGTTTATTAATAATATCTTCACTGAATAGGAGCATTTACTCCCTATGATTCCACCTGAAAACCTCCAGTGTAGGCTGAGGCCATTCAGTGACAGCATCAAGCCCACCTTCTGAAAAATTCATGAACGCAGTCTGCTATCAAGAAGACAGGTGTAATTCTCTTCTGAATTGTTTGTTGTTTAAGCAGTATATATGTATCAGCTAATTTTTAAACTTACCCTCCATTTTCTCAGTAGTCATTTAAATGGTAAAAGTCAAATCATTACAAGCCTGAATTTAAAAAAAAATATTCTAAACTTTCACAGCAATACATGTAGTCATGTAAGATAAAACTTTTAATTTTAATATTTTAGTCCTCTATCTTGAAAAATTCAAAGAGTGATTATTAGAATGTGACACACATTTTGATAATCAGCATATGCATGAATGAAAAATGGCTTTCAGAGGCATTGGAAAAGGTGTAAAATTTAAGGAGATGTAAAGTGCTGGAAAGTATTCACATAGAGTTTTCTTTGAGTTTATAAAAGCTTCTTTGCAATTTCTTTGAATATTTTTTTCAAATCTTCCTAGTATATCTTTGTGTGGAAAAAGTGGCAAAACATATTACAATTTTGTTGAGAAGATACAGTGTAATCATTAGATAGTCAATGCAACTTGAACCAAACTCCACTGTCTTCAGGTAAAATTAGAAATGGAATTAAATTTGCTTCTAAACACTGAAATAGAAAACTTGGGTTGGGAGATTTGGCAAATACTGGTCTGTAGAATTTTTTTGTATAAATTGATTGTTTTAGGCAAAAAGCTTATTCCTTCAATGACATTTTTGAAATGTCTGTTCTATCCATTCCAGTTTGAAAGGGTAGACAACAGATGTTTCCTTTGATTTGTATATTTCTCAATTGATATTAGACTATTTAAGACTAATATATCTTAGTCCATTCAGGCTGGTATAATGAAATACCACAGACTGGGGCTTATAAACAACAGAAATTTATTTCTCACAGTCCCAGAGGTAGGTTGAAAGTTCAAGATCAGGGTGCCAACATGGTTAGATTTTTGTGAAGGTCCTCTTCTGGGTTACAGACTGCTGAGTTCCTGCTGTGTCCTCACAGAGCTGAAGGGGTAAGGGATCTCCCTGGGACCTCTTTTACAAGGCCACTAATCCTATTTGTGAGGACTCCACCTTCATGAACTAATCACCCCCCAGAGGCCCCACCTAATACCATCACCTTGGGCATTAGGTTCTTAACAAATGAATTTTGAGGAGATGCAAATATGTAATCTATAGCAACTAATGTGCATTCCTACAACATTTAATGTATCTGTGAATCTTTAATACTGGAAATTCTTTTTATCATATACAGAAGATTATTTTTTGCATACCTATTTTGTATCAAGAAAGTTCACATGCATCATTTTATTTAGAGCTTTCAACATCTTGGTAGAAAACACATCCAACACAGCCCCCTCAAAATCTTTCACTTTCAAGTACTAATTCAGACTCCACTCAACTCCTATTTCACACTCTCATGACCATCTCCTCAACATAATCATCATCTGGAAACGTTCTTTCTCTGAAATATTAAATGCTATACATTCCATTATTTCTCCAGAATTTTTTATCTTTCAATCCCTTATTATCACTGCACATTTTCTGTCTAAAGAAGATCTTCAGTCCTTCAATTTTCTTTTCTCTCTCAGTCTATCAATATTTCTCATTTGGCTTCCATTAATCTTCAAACTAGAATCTGTACTACATCCCCATAACAATTTTCCTGCCAGTATACTTAATGCCCTTATTTCCATGATTCCTCACTGGTCCTGCAGTCAGGATCTAAAACCTAGAATTCAGCTACCCACCTTTCCACTCCTACAGATGAACTGCAGAATGCCATAGTACAAAATTTTATGATCTGTCAAGTTGTCAGTAGCAATATGGGATCCATGGTCCTGGTTGGGTCCTCTTTTGCTTTGAATTCTTCAGACTTCATGCTGGACAGTCTCACTTCCCTTTTCCCAGAGAAAATAGTCCAAACATCCATATTTCTCCATCACCAACTTTTTCCATCACTGCTGTCCCAAATCTTCTTCCCTATGGCTTAGCACTTGCTCTTGTCTTTAGTAGCATTAAGAAAATTTAAGCTATTACAGATAAGTTATTTCAAATACAAAATTACAAAGTCTTATCCACACAATAGTAACCATACTTCTTTTCTATGAGTCTCAGAGAAAAAGAAGTCTGTCCTATAACTCAAGGGTGATTCCTTACTGTGTGGGCCAAATGTCACCTTCATGGTTTCTTGTTGGCCTTGTTTTATCACCTTTTCACTTATGTAATTTCAATACCTATTCCTTTTTCTCCATTAGTATTAGCTCTTTTTCCCTCGGTGTATAAGCAGGGAAGTATTTCTATCATTTCTATTAATTTCTGATTTTTAAATCAAGCTCCTTGAGTACTTCTCATTTACTTTTTCAACACACATTCGTCTTGCGGTCATGAATATCTGTCATTCCAGTGACACGTCTCATACTGAAATCATCAATGACAGGCCAGAATTAGTGGCTATTTCCCATTCTTTCTCTTAGTTAACTACCTGTGACTTTAACTACTCCTTCTTATTCAAAGTTTGTTTGTGCCTCTAAGTTTTGAAACTGGCCAATTTTGAATTCCTGTTTTCTTCTATGATTACTACTTCAAATGTTATTGCCCTTAGAATCTTCTTCTTATGCCTATACATTCAAAGTGTCTCTAGGATTCTGTACTGGACTCTCCTGACTATATCATATTAAAAGTAATCTCCTTTATTAGTATAGTTTTTAATTTCCACTGATATTCTATGATCATCAAGTATATATCTTAAAATAAGAGCTGAGCTCCAGGCTTTTTCACCTAAATACTCATAGAAACTTCAAGAGTTTTTGAAGTTTCAAGAGTATTTTTCCAAATGGCAAAATTCACTAAGGAGTAACTGAACTCTTTGCATTCTCCCCCTCTAATAACTATTATCAATGAATCAATATATGCTCTTCTTTTTCAATTCCTTATTTATCTAGATTGAGGGCGCAAGAGAACTTCTAGTGAGAAGTAGCCTTGGATTCTTCACTTGTGTTCCTGACTGCAAATTAATTATTAAATAAGTAATCTCTTAATATCTATTAAATGTCTCATGTATTTGATAATCAACTGCTACCTCTTCATTTCAGGCTTCAACATCTCTCACCTTAACTATTGAAATAGCATCATACCTTATGTCTTGTCTTTGCACCCTTTCTCCTAATTCATTCTCCACATGACCAAGAGAGTTGAAATGTCTTAGTTCGTTAAAAGAAAAGGCACTTTAATTAGTGAATAGAGTAAAAAAAAAACTTTAAACAATGCAAAAGAACATATAATGAAAAGCTTAAATCTCCTTCCTGCTTTACTCCAGGTTCACACTTCCAGAATAATATTTTTTAACAATTTTTAAACAATTTTGGTTTTATTCTTCTTCTGATTATCACTGTAAATGTAAATGTACATATCTTCCTATTGATTTAGTGTTTTAAGACATATACATTAGCTCTCCACTTGTATAAATGAGAGAAGTAGAAAAATTACACTACTTACCAATTTTTTCCCACTTTCAACTCCTGATTTTTGTTATTTTTAACTCTTCTAAGTGTTGTTTCTAAATATGTAAGTAATATGCTTAATTTATTGATTCATTAACTTAGTTTTAGTT
Source organism: Mesoplodon bidens (assembly GCF_964165515.1). Taxonomy (NCBI): domain Eukaryota; kingdom Metazoa; phylum Chordata; class Mammalia; order Artiodactyla; family Ziphiidae; genus Mesoplodon; species Mesoplodon bidens. The sequence goes on along the minus strand of NC_138168.1, from coordinate 28,828,785 downwards.
ACATCAACTTGTGAGTCTTGGCTTAAAGTCCCTGCTACCAGTCATAAGAAAATTGGCTTCTGCTCTTCTCTCCACTTTGGTATTTCCTTCTATTTTCTCACCTCAGTCTCCTTTATTTTAAATATTCTCAGAGCTATTCTGATTTGATTTCTTTTCTATGACTACCATCCATTATTTTATGCTTTTTCTCTTGGTTCTTTCTAAAATAATGGATGGTAAACAGCATGTAATGCATTATCAATACACTACCTCAAGTAGTATTTTGACACGAAATGAAGTAAATCTAATCCTATGACCCTAAAATTGTGCTACTTGAAAAAAATATTTTAACATCAGACTCCAATGTATTCTTTTTAAGCCTACCCTACCCATTATTCAAATCATGTCCTATTTTGTTTCATAATGCTGGAATCATGTACAGATTTTTGTTATTTTCCAAGTTTTAAACTGTCTTTCTTCTCGTTACTAAAATCTTCCAGATTATACTGTTTGTATAACTAAACATATTTTCTTCTTGAAGACATTGTTCATGGATTCTTCTGGCTTCCTGTTATAACTGGTATCAAATGCAGTCTATGTGTGTAATATAGTTGACTCACTGGTGTTTCTTTTCTTCACACTTCAGGGTTATTTCTATTGTTTCTTGAATATAGAATCTTTTTCTCTTTGATTTTTGTTGTTGCTGTTGGTATTTTGGCACAGTTTTTCCTCAACAGCATTTTTTTAAAGGAAGTGCAAAACATAAAACTCTGGGTACCTTCTTATATAAAATTATTTGATGTCACACTTGATTAATTGATTTGTGTCTTAGACCAGGTTTTCCAGAAAACAGAGCCCAGGCATCAAGATGAGGCAAGAAGGAATGGAAAGCAAATCCACATGCATCATAACTCGCAGCAAAGACTTTGCACGAGCATCAAACTATGACTCAAAACAGATCATTGGAAGAAAGACGGGGGACAATTTTATCTTCAGGCACTTCCTCCTATCTCCTTTCTTTCATTAGTCAAAGTTTGCCCTGGTGGAAGACAACTCACCTGCACTGCTGGGTTCCATCACCTAAGTCCTTAGGGAGCTGCTGAAGAAAGCAGATCTCTTATTCAAGTCTGAAATCGATGGGCAGGCCAAAACTTTATGCATGCTTAGCTAATTTGTCCCAGGTTTATATTACTGTGGGCATGCATATTGTCTGCCACAGCTCCAATGGCTACAATGGTTCTAAAGAATCTAAGGAGACCCATGCAATGAATCTGACACATTTGGGAGTAGAATTCTAGATTTAGAGATTTCTCCATTAGAAATTTAATATTTTATTTTGCTGTCATCTTACAATCACAATCACTAATGCAAAGCTTGGTGTCAACCTCATTTTGATTCTCTGGAAGTTTGTGGGTTTCTGCATTGTACTTGGAGGTCTCAGGTATCATCAAGATGATCAAAGCACATATTCTTTCTGCTTACCATGCTTGGCATAGTGATTTTTATCAATCTATCTATACCTTTTATTTGTTTGGAATTTTTTTTCTAATATTACTATGATCATTTCTCCTATTTTTCTTCTTCTCTCATTTAATATATCCTATTAGTGTATTTTTGATTTTCTGATTTTATTCAAAATGTCTCTTTCCATTTTGTTCATATTCTATCTCTTTATCATTTTGATGTGTATTAGCAATGAATTATTCTACTTATTTTTGAGATTATTAATTTAGTTTCAACTTGACTAATTAGTGAGCCATTTTATTATTTTAAAACTATTTTGTTAATTTTTCAAATATCTTTCATTTTCTGTGACTCATATGTTGTTTTTCATTAGGTTATTTTTATTGTGTGAAAGTAATATACTCTTAAACATCTCATTAGAATTGTGTTTTAATGTTTCTCTTGTTTCTTATTTTTTCTAATTTCTTCTGGTGTGAGCTGTCTTCTTTGTTCAGTTGGTCTCCTCTTTCTTGCTATTTTTTTCTCAATTAGTAGAGTGTCCATAGTTAACAGTTCATCTTATCCAGAAGTCTTTGGACTAGTTTAAATAGCTAGTATATAATTCTTTTACATCATTTTTCTTCCTTAAAAAAAAAAAAACACTCAGAAATTTTTTTTTCTTTTCTGTCGGAGAGCTCACACTGGGCTCCGAGCAAGTTGATGGGTCTTGTAGCTAGAAAATTTTCCCTTTAGCAATCATGGTCAAGGATTAGCCACCCATATTTGTATCATCTCACAAATGTCAAATGAAGCAAGACTGTCATTTGGAGATGGGGTATTTAAGTATTACTCTCTTGGGTGCTAGTACCTCTGATGTTTCCCTACTGGGTCCATGGTAAAGATTCAAGACAAGTTACGGGTTTCTTTAATTCAGTCCAAATACACCATCATAGGCTTCCCCAAGTCTATCATTTAACTTTGTTATAAAATAATTTTTTCAAGGTTTTAGTTTGGAGCAAGGAGAGGAGCAGAACCAGCTATTCTGTGACAAGTTCTTCATAAACTGATAATGTCCCTGCCCCACTACCACCCTGCTTTCTCTACACACATGATCTCATCTTCTCTCTGCCCATCAGAAATTAATTAAATTCCCCTCCTACTATTATCTTTTTTTCTTGTTTTTAGTATTGTTATGATTTCATCACTTTTTGTTTATACTTGCAGTATCATTTAGTGAGATTTTAGGAGGAAAGGAAGTCCATTTATCTGCTCAGTGTGTTATATTGAATTGAAAATGAAGTTAGCTTTCATAAAAATTTACAAAACCGATTAGATTATTTTTCCCTAAAATTGGAGGGCACAATAGGGGTAATCTCCTCATATCTTATTCTCTAAACTCATTTCCTCCATTTTCCTTCCCACTTGATTGACCAGCCTCCGTATCACGTCAGCCTTTGTAGAACTAGATGGATAATCTCATTCAACTATCTAGTGCCTTGGCACTCAGAAAATTCTAGGAACTCCAGAAAAAACAATCCAAATGCAAAGATTTATATAATGTTCTCTGTCTATTGCTAACTCTGAATTAAAAGCAGCTAAGAGCAGGTCACAGTGGGCACAAGGAGATGGTACATTGCTCAGGATTCCTCCCTTATGGTTGTTTAAGTATTTTGCATTTTAGGGAAATCCACCTTAACAAGAATTTCAAATGTTTTGCACACTAAAGGTCCATCTAATTTCAGGGTGGAAGTGTCCATAAAGACATTCATTCAATTCCTCACTCTGCATATTGAGAATTTAGTTCCAAATAGTTTAAATTATTTTTTCAAGGTCACATATTTTAAAAGAAGAACTAACAACACACTCATTGAAAACACTGATATGTGTCATGTTTTTTGTTATTGTTTGCTCTTGTGGAGTCCAATTATGCTGAAGAGTCAAAGCAATTCTGTAACATGAGAACAGATTTTTCTTGGGAGCATTTGGGAGAGGTATTAACCATTTTTTGAAACAAGTTTTGGCCTATTTATGACTCAGAATAACTAAACATGGTTTTTTGAAACCTCTACATAGAGGTATAATGTCAAAACCAAAATTTTGAGATGCAAGGGGTCTTCACTTTTGCAACAAGAATGTCTTCACCACCTTGAAAATTTCCATGGAAGGCATTATTTAACTATAGGAGCGATTATTAGAAACTTGCTGGAAGATATGTTCACCTAGTTGTGTAATAGACTTACTCTTTTCCCTTTTACAGTGTTCCTTGTTACATAGGCTTCTTTACTAATCAAAAATTTTATGCATTTTTATTTAAAAATCTTAATTGGTAAATACTGATGAAAATTCATTTGATTTTCATTAGTCTACCATGATTATGTTATGCTATGTTATTGGTATGCATTAAATATGAATGTATTTTAAATTATGTGTTGAATTATACCAATTTGTTTATTTTAGATGATTAATGATCTTTTATTTAATCATTTCCAGCAGAAAAGTTGCTAGGAATAAAAGTTACAGACAGAAGTGCTTCAGGAATATGCAGATGGATTTGGGACTGTCAGGTTATATGTATATCCAGCTTACACAGTCCTGGAAGCTTTAGCATGGCTCTACTTTTTATACTAAAGAGGTAAAATTTAATGCAGGTTTTTATTTTTCACCATGACAGGACTATTGTGCTATTTTTATGTTTGAACATATGAGTCTGTGCACAAACAGGAAAAGCTACAAGCCATCTAAAAAAGGCTAGCATCTCAAAGATTAGATGAAAATCAACCATTGTTTAAAAGAAGATAAAGTGTACAGGGTATGCATCAGCTGACAATATCATTATTTATTCAATCAGGCAAAAAATTAAGTGTGCAGAGAAGAATAAAAATGAAATTCCCAAAGTTTGTAGTCTGGTAACAAGGAGGTTTATCTGTTGTGTGTTGATGCGTTGAATGTAAAGTTTAGAAAAACATTTTTTTTCTGTGTTCTCAGCAGACATATTCCAACTGCCTTCTGCCTGTCACCTCTTTCTTCTGTTTAAATGAGGGAGCTGTCCTTTCTCCCACATCATTGCCAACCTTTCTGTGCACATTGCTTATTATACCTTCCTGCATCTTGGAGGAACTGGCCACATTAATCTTCTTCTCCTTCTCCTGTATTTCATATTTTTCCTCTCTCTGCTTGTTCCCCACATTATATCAACATGCCCAAATCCCTCTTATCATATACAGCTACCTCTCAAACTTGTGTCTAATTTCTCATTTACCATTCACTCTTCAATATCCTGCAATCTAACCATATCTGCCAATATTCCATTGAGATTTTTAAGGCCAGCATTGACCTCGACGTCTTACACTCAGCTATGATCCTTTATCCTTACCTATTTGGCCTTTTGGTGGCATGTGAGGCTATGGAGCACTTCCCCTTTTTTCAATCATACCCTACCCTTACTTTCTATGACACCATTCTCACCTGTCTTCCTACTTCTCTGGCAATTCCTTCTCAATTGCCCTCCTTGGCCACTTTTGTGCTTTCCCACTCAATGTTAGTGTCACCTGGATTGAGCCCTCCACTTCCTACACTTCTCAATCTTTATATTTGCTTTGAGCATTTCTCCATCTGAAGGAAGAGCTTTCAGAGAAAGAGGAAGAGCCTGGCCACTGGCAGTTGCCCAGATATTCATGTTATTTCATATTTCTGTGTCTTTGCATGTACTCCTACTTCTTTCTGGAAACAGCCTGTATCTTCTTTAGGTCATAATCTTTTATTCCTCTTTCCAAATTCAGTTCCAGTATTTAAGCTGGGAACCTTCTGGATTTTTGTGAGATGGTTTAGATGTCCCTACTCTGTGTTCTCAGAGAACTCATGGTTTCCCCTTTCCTTCCAATGCAGTAAGTTACTCTTATGTTTCTTTATAATGTTGTCAGTTCCTGAAGGACAGGACTCAACCAGTAGTAAAATGTATCCTTTAGTATAGTGCTTGACACATAGTAGATTCTCAGTTAAATGTCTGAATTGAAAAAAATGAACTTTTCATATTACCTTTTTTGTAAATTGATGTATGATTGATTTACAACATTGTGTTAGTTTCTGGTGTACAACTAAGTGATTCCATTTTATACATATATATACATACATATACATATTTATTCTTTTTCATATTCTTTTCCATTGTAGTTTACTATAAGATATTGAGTAGAGCTCCCTGTGCTATACAGTAGGTCCTTGTTTTCTATGTATTTTTTATATAGTAGTGTGTATCTCTTAATCCAAAATTCCCAGTTCATCCCTCCCCCACTTTCCCCTTTGGTAACCATAAGTTTGTTTTCTATGTCTGTGAGCCTGTTTCTGTTTTGTAAATAAGTTCATTTGTACCATATTTTAGATTCCACATATAAGTGATATCATATGACATTTCTTCACTTGCAAATACTCTTTTTTTAAACATCTTTATTGGAGTATAATTGCTTTACAATCACGTGTTAGTTTCTGCTTTATAACAAAGTGAATCAGGTATACATATACATATATCCCCATATCTCCTCCCTCTTGCGTCTCCCTCCCACTTTCCCTATCCCACACCTCTAGGTGGTCACAAAACACCGAGCTGATCTCCCTGTGCTATGTGGCTGCTTCCCACTAGCTATCTATTTTACATTATTATTACTATTACTATTTTTAAATTAATTAATTGTATTTATTTATTTTTGGCTGTGTTGGGTCTTCGTTGCTGTGTGCACAAGCTTTCTCTAGTTGTGGCAAGTGGGGGCTACTCTTCATTGCAATGCGCAGGCTTCTCACTGCGGTGGTTTCTCTTATTGCAGAGCATGGGTTCTAGGCGCACGGGCTTCAGTAGTTGCAACATGTGGGCTCAGTAGGTAGAGCGCAGGCTCAGTAGTTGTGGTGCACAGGCTCTAGAGTGCAGGCTCAGTAGTTGTGACGCACATGGGCTTAGTTGCTCCGTGGCAAGTGGGATCTTCCTGGACCAGGGCTCGAACCCATGTCCCCTGCATTGGAAGGCAGATTCTTAACTGCACCACCAGGGAAGCCCCGCAAATACTCTTTAACATCGATATTGAAAAGCAAGGAAAAAAATAATTCTCTAGTTATGCTTTTCTGCATATCTTCATTGAATTCATTAAATTATGTCATTCACCTCACATTACAGTAGGTGTGAACATTTAACATGCCTATTTTAAAATCCAATCAACATATTTTCTCTTCCTTTGTAGCCTTGAAATGACCTTTTACAATCCTGTTTGCACAGATGTTCTTGCTTAAAATCAGTTTGATTTGTACATAAAACTACTGTGTCCATGATGAATTTGCATTTTGTTTTATTTTTACCACTGGAGATACTCGGTTATATATAAGCTCAAGGAAGTTGAGAAACTCTGTGGAGATATATTTCTGTGTTCCATGTGTCAATCTGCATTAAATCTCTGTAAAGATGTCTTTTCTTGAGGAATTGATCGTAGCAACCCAATTCCAGAATTCAGTTGAGAAAATCTGAACTCAGCAATTCTTTTACTGAAATACCAATATACAATACAGTCATGTGAAAATTAACCTAGCCTCCAGAGTTTAGTTTGCAATTGCTATTATTTTCACTGGGACCCCGTTGTCTGCCTAAGCAAAGGACTTCCTAGGGTGACAGACCTCTCTGAAATACCAAGGCACAAAAATATTCAGGCAATAAAATGCTCTAACAGTAGACCACACTGGCTCCAGTCTATTTTCCACTGTCTTTAACTGAATCTCTGCATCATCAGACAGCTAATTGCAAATACTGTGCTGTCTTAACAAAACACAAGAGTCTAGAGTCATGTAGTTCATGCACTAAGAAGCAAAGCAATTTACAGATTCATTGACTTTAAAGCCATGAATATTCCCCACACCTTTGTGCAGCAGAAACAGAGGAATAGTCACAAGGAAACTCTTAAGAATTTTGATTTCAGTATGATCTATAGAGTGTAACAAATGTTAGCCTGGCTATTTCTCCTGGTAAGTAGATGGATACAATAATTTCATTTGTATAAAGTTATTTCCACAAAATCGTTTTGTACCTTATGGCTGCTAAGAACGTACTTCACTTTAACATATTTGGTTCAAACTACCTAATCTATAGCAAAGCTACTGACCACTATTCTACTCATTCATTTTACTCTGAAATTTTGGAGGAAGGTTTTAACAGATCTTCCCCAAGTCGAGCTTTTGTTGTTACACAAGCTTCCCAGATGTTATTTTCACCTGCTGTTTGCTTCTAGGATTTCCTCAGCCCCTACCCCTGTCCCATCCTTGTCCACCTGTCAAATATTATATTTGTCAATGAAATTAGCAATACAGAACTCTGAATCAAAACGTGGAGAACTTCTAGGAGTAATATCCTTATATTTAAGCTGTTGAGTTAAATGGAAATTTACTTTTTACTTTGGCTACAAGAAGCTCTTTTTCATTTTTTTTTAATCCTTCATAGAATTGAAATAGTCTGTATTATCCAAATCTCTTTTCTCTTACTACTAGATCACTAGATCACCAGCTCCCTGGTTACCTTGCAAGGCTACCCTCATCAGCCCATCACCAACATTTCCCTCTCTATTGAATATCTAAACCAGATTATGTTTACTGCATTTGCTCTCCTTAGAATCTTAAAATTTGTGTATAAAGACTTGTATTGTTTATACACAATAATAGTTCTGCTCAGTTAATTTTATCAGAGATTTTTAATAGCATAAGTCAAGTACTTGAATAAGATGATTCATCAAATACCCTGTGAGATTATGGATGGAAGAACACGCACTGCTCTGTGTTTGTGCCCTGTACACTTGGTTCTTGTATTTTGTGTGTATTTTTCATCTTGCTTTTGTGTTTTTGACCTATGTGTTCACACCTAACTTTCTGCCCTCATGAGTAGTGCTTAAAGGAGTGGCTAGCCTTATCCCAAACAGCTTTTATGACAATTGTCACTGACATGCTAGCATCTACATTACACATTGGAAGTCACTGGTTCTATTAATAAACACAAATGTCACTTTAAAAATAATAAACTGCATTTCTAAAGGTGCTTGTAAACAAAAACCTAGTAATACCATTTAAAATGCAGCATGATTTTAAGACTTCTCTTAATGCGTTTGATTAATTTTTACTGAATACTCAGGACACTGCAGTTTTACATTTTACTTATTTATTTTTAACATTTTTATTGGATTATAATTGTTTTACAATGTTGTGTTAGTTTCTGCTGTAAAACAAAGTAAATCAGCTGTACATATACATATATCCCCATATCTCCTCCCTCTTGTATCTCCCTCCCACTTTCCCTATCCCAGTCTTCTAGGTGGTCACAAAGCAACAAGCTGATCTCCCTTTGCTATGTGGCTGCTTCCCATTAGCTACCTATTTTACATTTGGTAGTGTATATTTGTCAGTGCCACTCTCTCACTTCGTCACAGCTTACCCTTCCCCCTCCCTGTGTCCTCAAGTCCATTCTCTACGTCTGCATCTTTATTCTTGTCCTGCCCTTAGGTTCTTCAGAACCTTTTTTTTTTAGATTCCATATATATGTGTTAGCATATGGTATTTGTTTTTCTCTTTCTGACTTACTTCACTCTGTAGTACAGACTCTAGGTCTATCCAACTCACTACAAATAACTCAGTTTCATTTCTTTGTATGGCTGGGTAATATTCCATTGTATATATGTGCCACAGCTTCCTTATCCATTCCTCTGTTGATGGACACTTAGGTTGCTTCCATGTCCTGGCTATTGTAAATAGAGCTGCAATGAACATTGTGGTACATGACTCTTTGAATTATGGATTTCTCAGGGTATATGTCCAGTAGAGGGATTGCTGGGTCGTATGTTAGTTCTATTTTTAGTTTTTTAAGGAACCTCCATACTGTTTTCCATAATGGCTGTATCAATTTACATTCCCACCAACAGAGCAAGAGGGTTCCCTTTTCTCCACACCCTCTTCAGCATTTATTGTTTGTAGACTTTTTGATGATGGCCATTCTGGCCGGTGTGAAGTGATACCTCATTATAGTTTTGATTTGTATTTCTTTAATGATTAGTGATGTTGAGCATCCTTTCACGTATTTGTTGGCAATCTGTATATCTTCTTTGCAGAAATGTCTATTTAGGTCTTCTGCCCAGTTTTGAATTGGGTTCTTTGTGTTTTTGATACTGAGCTGCTTGTATATTTTGGAGATTAATCCTTTGACGGTTGCTTTGTTTGCAAATATTTTCTCCCATTCTGAGGATTGTCTTTTCGTCTTCTCAGTGGTTTCCTTTGCTGTGTGAAAGATTTATGTTTCATTAGGTCCCATTTTTCTATTTTTGTTTTTATTTCCCTTTCTCTAGGAGATGGGTCAAAGAGGATCTTGCTGTGATTTATGTCATAGAGTGTTCTGCCTATGTTTTCCTCTAAGAGTTTTATAGTGTCTGGCCTTACATTTAGGTCTTTAATTCATTTTGAGTTTATTTTTGTGTATGGTGTTAGGCAGTGTTCTAATTTCATTCTTTTACATGTAGCTGTCCAGTTTTCCCAACACCACTTATTGAAGAGGCTGTCTTTTCTCCATTGTATATTCTTGCCTCCTTTATCAAAGATAAGGTGACCATATGTCCATGGGTTTATCTCTGGGTTTTCCATACTGTTCTATTGATCTATGTTTCTGTTTTTGTGCCAGTACCATACTGTCATGATTACTGTAGCTTTGTAGTATAGTCTGAAGCCTGGAAGCCTGAATCCTCCAGCTCCATTTTTCTTTCTCAAGATTGCTTCAGCTATTTGTGGCCTTTTGTGTTTCCATATAAATTGTGAAATTTTTTCTCTAGTTCTGTGAAAAATTCCATTGGTAGTTTGATCGGGATTGCATTTAATCTGTAGATTGCTTTGGGTAGTATAGTCATTTTCATAATGTAGATTCTTCCAATCCAAGAACATCATATAACTCTCCATCTGTTTGCATCATCTTTAATTTCTTTCATCAGTGTCTTATAGTTTTCTGCATACAGATTTTTTGTCTCCTTAGATAGGTTTATACCTAGGTATTTTATTCTTTTGGTTGCAATGGTAAATGGGATCATTTCCTTAATTTCTCTTTCAGGTTTTTCATCATTAGTGTATAGGAATGCTGGTTGGCACTGATCCTCTGTGTGGGAGTCTCTCCACTTTGCCCTACGCACCCCTGTTGCTGCGTATTCCTCTGTGGCTCTGAAGCTTCCCCCGCCCAACCCCCCGTCTCCACCTGTGAAGGGCCTTCCTAGTGTGTAGAAACTTTCCTCCTTCACAGCTCCCTCCCACTGGTGCAGGTCCCGTCCTTATTCTTTTGTCTCTGTTTTTTCTTTTTTCTTTTGCCCTACCCAGGTACGTGGGAATTTTCTTGCGTTTTAGGAAGCTTGAGGTCTTCTGTCAGCATTCACTAGGTGTTCTGTAGGAGTTGTTCCACATGTAGATGTATTTCTGATGTATTTGTGTGGATGAAGGTGATCTCCACCTCTTACTCCTCTGCCATCTTGAAGGTTGATCACCAGTTTTACATTTTAAATAGCTATCTAGAAGATATGCTTTACAGTGTGGCAGTTATGGAAATTCAAGAGCATATACATGAGATAAGGAAAATAATAAACAGAAGTGCCCAGCAGATGGAGGTAATTTGGGCCTGCCTGTCACTCAGAATTCCTGTTACCATGTCTAAATGCAGGACAACGTCCAGGAGGAACTGAGTTTGAATTATGAGCATCTCAGGTGAGACCCCTGAGCAATGAGAGATCTTATTTATCTGCAGCAGCACCATCACTGTTTCCACAGGACTGCATCCTAGTGAAACCAGCAAGATGGCTACACTAGGGGTTTAGACCACCACTCAGAGGATGCTTTAACTGAGACTGTTTCAAAGTCATTTCCAGGGAGGGTTTTAACACATATGATGATGGGCACTTTAGGTCTATTAGAACCATAAGCTGTTATAAGAAGTTGTCCAGGTGATGGGATATGGAAAGGAAATTATATTCTCCAGGATTATGCAGCCATGGGAAGTATGTATCTGATGTAGCAAATTAAAGTGACAATGATGAAGCATCAGGAAGTAATAAAAGTTCATTTCCCCCCACAGGCAGAATCACACACTGAACCTAAGCAGTGTTTAGGAAGGCCAGGAGCGTTCTATAAGTTCTCTATGCACCTGGATAGCATGTGCTTCTGTGGGTGATTTCTATGAACACATATGGAATAGCAAAAAAGAGATGTAGAGTTTGAATTTAAATTCACCCCCAAAGGAAAGCAAACTAGGCAAAAAAAGATGTTGCTTGTTTATATTAATAGTAGGACACACAGATCTCTAAATCACACTGAAAGACTTTTCGTTTTTAAAAAACTTAGAGTTAGGTAAGAAAGTAATTTGTCACTAAACACCTTTAGAACTAAAGTGGTTCATAGCTGAGCCAGCCAATAATACTTTTCAAAATGTAGTTGATTTATTTTTAATGAAATAATTGATTTGGGCGTTTATTTTTATAGTAATTAATCTGACCAGGCTTATCAACTTAGCCTGAGTCTCTCTGCTCTCAAAATTTAACTATTCTGGGGCTTCCCTGGTGGCGCAGTGGTTGAGAGTCCGCCTGCCGATGCAGGGGACACGGGTTCGTGCCCCTATCCCGGAAGATCCCACATGCCACACAGCGGCTGGGCCCGCGAGCCATGGCCGCGGAGCCTGTGTGTCCGGAGCCTGTGCTCCGCAACGGGAGAGGCCACAGCAGTGAGAGGCCCGCGTACAGCAAAAAAAAAAAAAAATTTAACTATTCTGGATAATTTTCAAAGGCTTTTTAATCTTAAGTAAGATCTAAGGCTAAACAAAAGAATAGCAGATATTTCAATAAGTGCTCTTATAAAGTCTGGTTTCATTTCCCTTGACAACGTATTTCTTACTAATCTTATTATAACCAATTCTATGAGTGAAAACTTCTCCATAACTCAATTATTTAATCAAAACAATATCTTCTATTTATATAGAAATTTACACTTTTTTTGCAAAACAGACATTCCCATGCATTATTTTACTACTAGCTCCTTTTTTTAAATAAAAGAGTTAAATTATGACCTTTACAAAAAAAGAAATGTATCTTGTGCTTTTTATTCCAAGACCTAAGATCAAGAGTGCACAGAATAAGTTCTCAATGAGTGATTGCTGAATGAATGAATATAAGAACTTCATGCTTTGTCATACAATTGTAAGTGTTCTGTGACATTCTCAAAGTTTTCATTTGATTTTTAAGGATTTAGGAATTCAGAGCTTTCTTTCAGTGAACTCATAATGGCTAGATTAAATATGTTAGTTGACAAGGAGCATATCTTCCCTGACCCTTCCTGGGGTTGTCATGGCTCATCCTCAATGGGCAATGGCACGTGCTTGAACTAGACAGTAAGACCTTCAAGGAGATATGTTTCTTTCCTCTTTGTGTTTAGATCTTGGCACAGAGAAGATACACTACATGTATTATTTAACTAATAGGCAAGCCAAATAAATGTTACATTTTTTTAACATTTGTAAATTTAAGAGTAGTTATTTTTCCTGTGGGGGAATAATTGATTAACAAAATGAAGAATTCAAGAAAGGCTGGCATTTAGTAATATAATAGATAGACAAACATTTTTTTCTAGAAACATATGTTTGTCTGGTTGGAACTCCATTGGCAATGGTCAAATACAGATATAGTAAAAACAGTGTTTCTACCACCAAAGTCCCAGGGCACAAAATATTGAGATAGTAGCTATTCACCTGTGGACCTATGAGGTCTATCTAGAAGTGGAAGGGTTGTAGTGAGTGTCCTTATTAGAAGCGTGTTCTATTTCTGTTTAGTGATCTACACTCCATAAATTACCTTCTCTCACACGATCTCATTGGAGCCTTACAGCAGTAATGTGAGAAAGATAGGGTGGTGGATTTTTTTTTAAGTAGGATCTATCTCTTTGTTTATTATTATTATTATTATTATTATTATTTTGGTCATGCCACATAGCTTCTGTGATCTTAATTATCACACCAAGAATCGAACCTGGGCCCCCTGCAGTGGAAGCGCAGAGCCCTAACTACTGGAATTCCCAGGGTGGATGATATTATAATTCCTGTTATATAGATCCCTGAGAACAAGTGACTTTGGATCTTCTAGTCCTACACTCTTGCTTTGGCTTTTGTGGATCATGAGTTGCTGTTTTGCTTTGAAATTTTTGGTCAGGTGTGTTCTTGAAAAGAGTGGGAGGATGTGTCTAGGTTAGTCATTCTATGATATAGGCCATTGCACAGTACGTGATATGCAGAAATTAGATAATGGTCTTTGTGAAGAGAATTTTTTAGTATCAAATTCCTATATTTGCATCATCTTTAAGAGGACCATCTCCAATTGGACTAAGTATTTATGCTAGAATAGGTCCAACACCCACATTTCCTTTCATTGCAATGTGCTCAATTTAAAATAGTGGGTGACAAAAAAAGAATCATGCAATTACACCCAACTTATTTTTTAAAGGTGCAAAAGAAATTCATAAAGAAGTAAGGATATTTGTTTTAACAAATAGTGCTGAAAGAGCAGAACATCAATAGCTATAAAAAAATGAACTTCAACCTAAACCTCAGCTTTATATAACAGTTAACTCTAAATACATCATAGATCTAAATGTAAAACTATAAAACTTTTAGAAATTGACATACGGGAAAGTCTTCATGACCTGGAGTTAGGCAGAGTGTTCTTAGATATGACACCAAATGCATGAGCTATGAAAGAAAAAAAAATGGATATATTGGACTTCATAAAAATTTAACACTTTATTCTGAAAAAGAACCAGTTAAGAGGATGAAAGATGAGTCGCAAAACTGTCTAATCCCAACAGTAAGAGAAAAACACAATTCAATTAGAGAAATAGGCAAAAGATGAAAACTTCACCAAGGAAGATATATGGATGGCAGAAAAATACATGGAGCTGTATTTCAAAATCAGTATTCATTAGCAAAATGAAGATTTACAACAAGAGTGAGGTGATATTACATATGTGTTAGAATGGCTAAAATAAAAAACACTTCTAATACCAAGTGCTGGCAAACATGTGGAAAAATGTGATATCTAGTCCATTGCTGGAGGGAATGTAAAATGGAAGAGCCACTCTGGAAATCATTTAGCAGTTTCTTAGAAAGTGAAATATATAATTACCATATGACCCAGCATTTGTACGCCTGGGCATTTATCATAGAGACATGAACATTTACATTCAGACAAAAACCTATACATGAAGATTCATAACAGTTTTATTTGTAATAGCCCCAAAAAGGAAACAACTCAGGTGCCCCTCAATGAATGAATTGTTAAACAAGCTGCAAATCTTCCACACCATGCAATACGACTTAACAAAAGAAAGGGAATGAATTATTGATACAACAACAACTTGGAAAAATCTCAAAAGCATTTATGCTGAGAGAAAAAAGAAGCCAGTCTCAAAATGGTACATACTGTATGATTCCATCCACTCTCAAGGTATAAAATTATACAGATGGAGAGCTTCTTAGTGGTTGTCAGAGGATGGGGAAGGAAAGGGAGGGTGTGACTCCAAAAGTATAGCATGTGAAAATTTCTTTGTAGTGATGGAATAATTTTACACCTTGATTGTGGTGATGGTTAGTCTATGCATGGGATAAAATGTCTTAGAATTATACACAAATATAAAAAATAAGTGCATGAAAAAACTGGCAAGTTAGAGTAAGAACTGTAGGCAGTCAATGGGATTGTGCCAATATCAATTTCCTTGTTTTGATAAGGTACTATAGCGATGTAAGGTGTTACCATTGAGAGATCTCAATGTATTATTTTTTAACCTATTGTGAGTCTTAAATTATATTTAAAAAATGATTTAAAAATGAGGGAGTTTTCCACTGGTCTATAGACCTCGAGTCTAAGAAAAAAATGTCAATAGCTTCCTTGGATTGAAGCTTCAATTCTTAATACAGGAAGGAAAAAAAAAAAGAGAGTGATCTTGGTACAATGCGAAAGAAAGGAGAAGTTAAACGGTAAAATAGAATTTAAATAGTATATAAATACTGTATACATATATAATATATATAAATAGAATACAAATAAGCTTTTTAAAATATCCATTCCTTCATTCAAAAACAAGATGCAGGAGAGCATGGGGATAAGTGCATGGATGCAGGAATTTGGCTGCCACGGTTTGAACATGTACAGCTCTGCCATATAATAGCTGTGGGAGTTTGGCAAATTCTGAGATCTTTCTGTGCTGCTGTGTTCTTGACTGTAAAATAAGGCTAATGATAGAACCAAGCTCTTAGTTTTGTGATGATTATATGTCTTAAGACATGTTAGAATATAAGGTATTTATTAAGCACCATCTAAGTGTAAACTCTTACTACTACTACTTTTGTGTTCTCTTATTGAAAGTTTGCTTTGTTCAAGTTGATTTACTACAACATGCAGAAGATAAAAAGGTGAATTAGTTAAGGCTCTGTGTCCTTGGGGATCTTACAGTTTAGCAGGAGGCAGGGATGAAATGGATAACACAAGTAGGAAGCATAAAATCCTAAGTACATAAGAGACATTCAAACTTGGTATCAGAGAAAGGAGAGCTAGCCCATTATGTTGTGGAAATTAGGGAGGGGTCGTCTGAAGGATGATGACATCTGAACTGAGCTTGAGGAATAGATTTGATTCCACACGTTCCAGGAAAAGCATTTCAGGCAGCAGGAACCATATGGCCAATGCCAAGAGGAAGTAGAGCGGGGAACATGATCTAGGAACACTATCCAGTTAGACTTGTGTACAGTCTAGAAAGAGGTGAGAAATTGATTATCAACACCAAAAAGCATATTGAAAACAGATGATGCCAACATAGAACACCAGTGTGGAGATGTGCCAAAAGAGGTAAGAAAGATTATCCTTTCACTGAGAGTGAATCCCAAAGCTGTGATAACATGCACATCTTTTGAATTCTCCTCCTCAGCCCAGCACAGATCCAGCTTCAGAGGAGCCAGGCCTGACCTCTGCCCTGGCAGAATTTCCAGCTGACGGAAGACTAGGGAAGGAACCTACGCTGAAATACTTTGTTTTTTTTAAATTGCATCTTTGATCTTCCTGGTGATTTTGTGAGGGAAAAAGCTAATACCACTCTGTTTGCCTGGACTTGCTCCATTCACTCCCCTTGAAAAGATCTGTCTAAATTAATGTGACTGGAAATAGTATTGTTTAGATGATTGGCAGGGAAAACAAAACAGTGTTTGCAGGCCCTGGGAAGCAACTTTGACTGGAACAGTTAACACCTCTTGTTGTGGCATTGATTCAACCCCATCCAGCTTTGAAGTGGTTGGGTAGCTGTGTCATTCTGGCTTTGCATTTTGGACTGCAGACAGGGCAATTTCCAGATGATACCCTTGAGACAAGATTTTTTTTTTTCTAAGAACTGTTTAGAGATGTCCCTCTGGGAAAGAAAAGTGGCTTGTTAAAAGAAGAATAAAAGGCTTCGGCCCTTGGGGAATTAAAAGGACATGAAGGGAATGTTTTACTATTTTCAGATGCAGGTCCATGTTCACCTGTGATCAGCTTTGGTGAAAAATGGGAATTTCATCCTTGCACTCAATTTGTACATTTCACTGTAGGCAAAGGGACATTTTCATTAACTATATTCAAAGGCATTGATCAAATGCCAAGGGGACACTGTGCATTATATCAAATGCAGAATTAGATAAGTCCCTACCCAGGATGACTATAATTTAAATGCTATTTTCCTAAGCCAAGTCCCAACAGGAAAATAGCCTCTTCCATTTCCTTCTCAGATTCCTTTCCATCTTTTCTTGCTTCCTGTCTATGCATTCTCCCTTGACACCACCCAAAACTCATTTTCATGTAAAGCCAGGGATTTTTTTTAGCACTACCACTATTTTCCATCATTTCATATTTTTAAAAGCAGAGTTTTCTTGGCAAAGGATTTTCTAGGCATAATTCTCAACTGAATAAATATTTAAGGTCCTTTCAGTAATCCATAGGGACAAAAGTATATCAGGTAATAAAATCCATCATTTTTCTCTCAATTGCCCCTCTTTTAGTGCATTTTCAACTTTCAATATCCTCTCTACCTTAATGGCTCAGAAATATTATCATTGATTTCACTTTTGCTTTGCACATTGAAGACTATTGTAAACCCTTTAATGGCGAACTTGGAAAACACTGGGACGATATCTTAGGACAAGTGATCGTCAGAATTACATCAGAGGATCTGAAACACCTGCTTCTGAAAGTTCTTGATTGTTCTGCTCCACACCACTTACTAGCTTTTTTTTTTTTCTTAAGTTTCCTAAGCCTGACACAGGAAGAATAGTATAAATGAAATCCGTACACTATTATAGTGAGGGCCAGTCTTAGGAGCTACTTTACTGTCTTATCGATTGACTGAAAGACTGATAATTACCTACATCACATACACATATACAGTGTGATATATATATAAAATGCTATAAGAGGTAGTCAAGCTAGACATTTCTATTTCCTATTCTTATTACCCAGTATTACTTTCTCCTGCCGTGAGCCACTAAAAATATCTGAGGACACAGAGCAACACTGTGCTTTTAATCAACTAAACTGTGTGTAAGCGATCCAAGGTTAAAGGAGCATCTGGCCGCCTTTGATCACCCTCATGAGTGATGACAAGCTGCCATTCTTTTGTCCACCTCCAAGGGTTCTTTAGCCTCTGGAATATCTGTATGGATTAGATGGAGTGAAAAGTTGAAGAAGGCTAAATTTTCACATTTTTTGAAAAACCAAACAGGAAAATAAAAATGGCAATATAGCTCAACAAAAAAAGCTGTACGTTAGGTATCTAAGGTGTATAAAGTCATCTGAAAATTAAAATAACCAGAGAGAACAAATGAAACTTATTTTAAGTCAAAGTGAATGGGAAGGTAATAAAGCCCAAAGAAAATATTTTTTATCATAGTTATACCCTTTTTACAGCCTGTTCTTAAATGAATGATGAAGAAATCTTAGTTTGCCTTTTGTTCTACATTATTGGACCACATTCATACCAGTTTAATTTTGGCCCATCCCACTTTTTTTTTTCCACTTAGGTCCATTCTAAAAGGAATGATGTTTATTTCTCTTCAGTTTGTTTCCTGCTCCTTTACACCAGGTCTTGGCGAGCAACCTAGATACATCAAGCTAGCAGCATAATTTCTATTTTTTGCTTTTTAAATATGACGTTTCATCCCTTTTATTGCCCTTTATGCATAACGTCAGGTCCCTGATATTGCACTTTAGACAAATCATATTCCATCAAAAAACTTCACACATCTGCCTCCAACTTTCTACCTTTATTCCCTGCGGACTTTAACTTGCCTCTTAGCAGTGGCTATAAAACGTGTATCATCACATTCTCAGAAAAACATTATTGTGTGTTTTTTTGTTTTTTTTTGCGGTACGCGGGCCTCTCACTGTTGTGGCCTCTCCCGTTGCGGAGCACAGGCTCTGGACACGCAGGCTCAACGGCCATGGCTCACGGGCCCAGCCACTCCGTGGCATGTGAGATCTTCCCGGACTGGGGCACGAACCCCTGTCCCCTGCATCGGCAGGGGCACTCTCAACCACTGCGCCACCAGGGAAGCCCTATTGTGTGTTTTATGCATTCTCAGATGTCCTCCTTAAAATGTCTCTTTGAAAGTCCTTGTCTCCCTTCTCTTTTATCCCCATTTTTTTCCAGGATGTATTCTTAATTAGAAAGACCTACATTTGACAGGATAAATGAAGGAAGCCTGAATTTAGAGACCTGAATTGATTACAGTGGGGCAATGCTGAATCACAGAAAGAGATACTTTCCCCACATTCTCCGATCTCCTCCAGATCTCTTCACATTACTCTTACCCTGATTGAAACAGCACCAAAATGGCAGAGAATGAGAGTGACATGGCACCTACAATAAATCCCTTACATACGAATGAGTTCCGTTCTGAGGACGCGTTCGTTAAGTCCAACAAAATTAGCCTAGGTACCCAACTAACACAATCGGCTATATAGTACTGTACTATAATAGGTTTATAATACTTTTCACACAAATAATTTATAAAAAACAAACACAAAAAATAAAGAAACATTTTTAATCTTACAGTACAGTACCTTGAAAAGTACAGTAGTACAGTACAATAGCTGGTGCTTCTTAGCAGTACCAACTATATCACCACTGCTTTTACGCTTGCTTCCAGACATCCTGGGTTTGAAATAAAGATACTGTATTACTGTACTCTATATAGTACTGTACAGTAAAGTACACAAAAGCACAGCCACTTGTAGAGGATGCGTGCACATGACAATGTACGCCACACATGTGAACTAACATGATTGTACATGTGAACTCACGTTCACATCTTTGAAAATTCACAACTTGAAAGTTCACATCTAGGGGACTTAACGTACTAGCACCGTAGACATGTATGTGTGTGTATACACATATGTATTATCCATAGCCATGATATAAATTCTAAAATTCTTACAGAAAAATATATAGACTCTGTACTTCTAACATTCAGGTTTAAAAAGTATCACATTTTGCATGTTTGCCTCAGCTTTTTTATCTAATGAAATAAAATTGCAGACACAGCCAAAGGCTCCCAAATTCCCTTTTCCAACCTTCCCCCAAATAACAGATAATCTGAAATTCCTCTCTACATTTTTCATGCATGAACCTATTGCAATAGGTAGTAAGTGTGATAAATGAAAATTTTAAAACCTTCTTTATGATCAGACATGATGAGCAAAAGTAAAACACAACAAATTGGGGAAAGAAATTGACAAGGTAATTTAACAACCAAAAATTAGTATCTCAAGTACAAAATGAATTACACAACCTTAGAAAAATAGAGCTCAGTAGAAAGATGGGCAGGCATTTGGGAATGTTCTCAGCTGTCCCAGGAGGGAAGTTTCTGCATATACTGTGTGGGTCTTACTCGCAGGAATGTGGGAGGGCAGCTTTCAGAAACTCCACAAATAGAGGTTCCACAAGGTATCACTTCTGGCACTTTATCATTCAAGCCATCAATCTGCATTATTATTCCTGTTTGTGCAGAAGAGAACTCAATTCTGATGAACAAAACTCAAGATTTTTAATTCAGGGCCAATTACTCTGTAAAGATCTTCCAGAATATATCAGTTTGGGTATCTTGAAATTTGCAAGTTAGTTTATTCTTGATACTGTTTGACTCTTACTTTAACAATTAGGTATATCCATTTTGTTTTTCAATAAAATGAGCATAATGACATGATATCTGTTCATAAGAAGGACATAAAAAAAGTTTGAAACTGTTGGTACTTTAACAGAAAAGGGCTGAATATTTATTACTATACCTTCATATGTCACTAAAATTTAATGGTAATAGCATAACAATTTACTTATAATAATTGTGCAATTAAAACCTTGTGTACAGAGGTGAGAAGATACTATGTTATATTGTACAGCAATTAATTTTTTTAATGTATACACATATCACTAAAAAGAGAAAGAAGAAAAGCAATTTGCTGTTTGCTCTCTCTCTCTCTCCCCTCTCCCCACCCCTCTACCTCAGACCCTGAAAGTGAAGTGTGACAAATAATTAAGAGAATATGCAAGATCCCTGATCAAATGGACACATATATGAAAAGAAGAAATTTAAAAGAAAAGGAAAGACAAGATAGTCAGTTGCAGAAAGTTCTTCCTTGGTTGTGACTTATGTATAGTGTTTATCATGGCTCAGCCATACTTCTGATCACTGTTATTTTCCTAGAACTATTGTTTTTTGTTTTTTTTTTTTTTGATTATGTATACCTGTGTATCAGTTCAGTTGTTAGGAGAAGCAGATGTAGTCAAGACGTGTAAGATATTTAGGGGTGTGGAAAAGATCTGTGAAGGATAAAGCAGGGTAAGTAGAGATAGTCAGAGAGAGCTGCAGATCACGATGCAGTTCTGACCTGTACAAGAGGATAGGGGAGAAAATAGTGCAGCACAGCTCCAACGATCTGTTGTACAGAACAATAGGAAGTCCCCAGGCCACAGTCAAATAATGTGACCTTTGGCTCTGTTTATTGATCCAAAGGAAATTGAACTGCATTTGAGGACACCAAGCTCAGTGGAGGATAGCAAGTGAATCCAAGTATCGTATTAAGGGGAAATGCAACTGTGGCAAGCAGACTCTAAAATGTTTTCCAGTTATAATCTCTATCTCCTAGTATCCATGTTCTTATGTCATTATCCCCTGCTCAGTGTGAACAGGGCCTGTGCTTTTCATCTAGTCATAGCATAGGGCAACAGTAATGGATGTTACTTCTGTGATTGGGTTAGATAACAGCGTGATATCCATCTTACTAGCAGACTCTCTCCCTTGCTGACTTTGATAAAGTTGACGTGTTAGGGAGCTCCAAGTGGCAAAGAACCAAAGTGACCTCCATCCAACAATTAAGAATTGAGGCTTTCAATCCAACACCACTGGGGGCACTACAATGCTACCAGCCATGCTGTGAGCTTGGGAGTGGATAATTCCACAGTCAAGCTTTCAGGTGAGATCCCAGCCCTGGCTGACACCTCAATATGCAGCCTTATGAAAGACCCTGATCAGAGGACCCAGTTAAGCCATGCCCAGATTTCTGACCCACAGAAAATTTGAAATAATAAATGTCTTATTTTAAACCATTCAATTTCTGGTAATTTGTTACCCAGCAATAGAAAACTAATACAGCATCCAAATATGTAGGGGAATCAGGGAGACAGATGTTTCAGGACTTTATTTAAATTCTTACAGGGGTTTTGTGATATATGTGGTATTCTTTAGACTTTGAGAATTCTTGGCTTGTTATTATTTTTTATTCATTCCAATCCCCAGACAATAATTTGTTAGCTCTTAACTAGTCACTAAGATCTGAGTAAAGTGTCTGGCACACAGTGAGCTGTTAGAAATATCAATAGTATCTGCCATTCCACCACAGGGAAAATGCTCAAAATTAAGTTTATGTCCATCAAATTACTGGCAGTACACACCTCCTTTTCCTGTAGTTCACTTTGATGTAATATAATGTCATCTCCTATCCTTTAATTCCCCTTATGTTCCACAGTAAATTGAATTTAACAGCATGAAAACCTTAGATGTCATAGTAATCTGAGTGAATATGTAGTAAAAAGTATACTGATGTAAATTATCTTTGGGCCATAAAAATAACCTGCTCACAGAGTGGATTTAACCTGGTGATTATGTAGAAAATATTTGGAGAGACAGGACTTCTGAGTTCTGTGTGTGAAATGTTGTCATGCCATTTTTATTTTTGAAAATCCAAATTTGACCCAGTGTACTGCATGCAACTTGCTGCCTCCAGTTCAGCATGACATCCTGCAATATAGGAAAATGAGTCATTCTTATAGGAGGATTTGCATTCTCCTTGCAGTGCAAATCCATTCTTTTATCTCCTATAACAGGTGTTAATGTAAATTCACTGCACACTTTTGGAAAAGGGGGAAGAAGCTAAAGGTTTGGGCTGTTTGCAAATCACCTGTTATTGTACCTCTTTAAACTACTGTCTTTGACTTCATGAGGCTTTGATAGCTCATCTAATTGCAATAGCATGAGCGCAACGCTTCAGGCATGAGGCGACTGGGGGCAGTGTGTTATTGACAGAATCTCCTGCATGATGATTTAATATGAACATCAATGGGAACAACACATGTTCTTTCTAAAAAGCCTGTTTGTTCCTCTTGCCTCACCTGGGAGGAACACACTGCCCAGGATGGAGACGCTGTTTGTACTGTGTTATTTAGCCTTCTCTACAATCGCTACATTTTTACATGGCTTGGCGATTTTTCTGGTCTTGATTCTGATGGCTTAGCAATCATTTAGAATTGTGACATGCCCAGAAATATCTGAAAGCAAGACCATTTGGCAAGAAATAAATAAAATAAACAAGAAAGCGTCTCC
Organism: Mesoplodon bidens; assembly: GCF_964165515.1. Lineage (NCBI taxonomy): Eukaryota > Metazoa > Chordata > Mammalia > Artiodactyla > Ziphiidae > Mesoplodon > Mesoplodon bidens. The sequence goes on along the minus strand of NC_138168.1, from coordinate 28,805,393 downwards.
ATGATTAAAAAAAAAAATAGTTTGCCTTTGGCACATAGCTGGTTCCCCAAAAAGAATAAATGTTTATAACATGAGAGTATTCACTGAAAATTTTATGCTAGAAAACAAAGAATCTTATGTATCATGTGTATTACAGACAGACTAAAACACAAAACTGATTATTATCAATTAAATAACGTTGGACATGCCACCTCCCTTGGCTAATCCCTAGAAATTTTGTACATCAGTTAATCTTGGTTCTGCCCCTGTCTTGGTGAACATTTATTTCACTCTTCTTAAATCAGTTAGATAAGTGCTTCCAAAAAACTCTTCTCCTCAGGTGCACAAGCAGACCCTCAATTTTAAGTAAATTAAAGTATTCATTGGAACTTTCAATAATAAAACAAAGGCTTCCCTGGTGACGCAGTGGTTGAGAGTGCGCCTGCCGATGCAGGGGGCACGGGTTCGTGCCCCAGTCCGGGAGGATCCCACATGCTGCGGAGCGGCTGGGCCCGTGAGCCATGGCCGTTGAGCCTGCGCGTCCAGAGCCTGTGCTCCACAATGGGAGAGGCCACAACAGTGAGAGGCCCACATACCACAAAAAAAGAATAATAATAATAATAAAACAAAATGTAATGTGTAAAATTAAAAGTAATAATTTCTTCAAATGAGTGAGGCAATCGTAATGCAGACTTTATCCAATGCATTCAAAAAACATAATTTAAGTTTTAGGTTTGTCTCCATACAAAGTTGGCTTATAAAATACATATATGTATCTGTATATATGTATATTTATACAGATACATATATGTATATATATACACACACTGTACATATATACAGCATGGTTTCTTTTTTTATTTTATATTTTTACCAAATTAGAAAAGTCTCCATCACATTAGAGTCAATGTCTTCTTCCAGGAATGCTGATAAACAGGTCTAGAATAGACCAAGCAATTTCTCATTCAAACTACTTATAGAATTTTGTCAGATGCTATTTAAAAGACATGCCACCTTTTAAATAATCTCAAAATTGTTGAATGATAGCAGTGAGAGAATCTCCAAACCACTATTTGGTAGAATTCAGATCCATAAAGTGTCTTCCTATTTCTAAAACACTTGGATGTGGCTTTTTAATATATTCTTCATGACAAAACAATTGGAGCCTGGATAGTCAAACTCCAGAATATACATCACTGAGGAAGGAGCCTTTGTCAAGTCACTTAAAATCATGGAAAAAAGCAATTTCTAATATTATCAACCTTCTCATGAGGAAGATTTCCTTCAATAGCATAATTCAATATGTAAACTCACAGTCTTGTGCTTATTGTTCAATTTTTAGAGTAAACATTTTTTTGATCTTATGTATAACGCTAAATTTTTATCAAAATTGAATGAAGATTTAGTGCAAATTACTAACTACCAAACTCTCCCTGGTGAATCAAGCTATATGTGTATTAGCATTGAAGAGACCTCTACTCTTTACAAAGCGACACCCTTTCTTTCTGCATCTGCATCTGCATCATCAGTATATTGTCCAGGCTTCACTGTGACTTACAATCTTAAGCACACAAAGCAACTGTTATCTTCTTGCCTGAGTTATAAGTCACAAATGGAAGAAAAAAAAATCATAAAGCACTTCTCCTTTGTATGTGCACCATCCATTGGGCAAGAGCTGTTTCACACTGTAAATCACTGTTTTTACCCAAATGTAGTGTCAAATATCTGCTCAGAGGCATGTGAGGGTAACTGTTCTTTTGTATTGTATGCATAAATATTATGCAACTTCTATTGGAGTTGATTTAAGACTGCTAGTTTCTCATCAAACACATTGCCATCAATGAGGATTGCACTCTGTATCAACCTGCCCCTCTTCCAGTGAAAAATATGATTTGGCACTTGTTTTAGAAGAACTTGACCCTTTTCAGAAGAAGTTATTATGCTTAATTTTGAATTTTGAAAAAGTTCAGTGGTTTAATTCTCCTCTTCACAAAGTTTCATAACACTTGGAACTGGAAGTAAATGGAATACTGACCCGATAAAATTGACTTTTTTTAGATATCCATCTTGACAATTCTTTTTTTGGCTGCTATCCAAAATTATCATACTAATGGATTCAACTGTGCCATCATATACAAATTCATGGTCTATATTCTTGACATAGTCCTCTTTACTTAAAAATGTGTATGATGCTATTCAGGATTCTAATATGGAATCTAATATTTAGTTTGTTTCACTGAAATAAATATTTACTACTGTGAATTAGAGATTATATAATTTTCCACTGTTTCATAACAAATTACCACAAATTTAGAGGCTTAAAACAATGCCCATTTATTATCTTACAGTCCTGTAGCTTAGAAGTTCTGATAGGAATAGGGTCCCACCAGGTTGAAATCAAAGTGTCAGCTTGGCTAGGTTCTTGTGTGGAGGTTCTGGGAAAGAATCTCTGTTTCCAAACTCACTGATGTTGTTGGCAGAATTCAGTTGCTTGTGGTTGTAGGACTGAGGTTCCTGTTTCCTCGGTGGCCAGGGTCCTCAGTGCTCCTTAAGACTCTCCACATTTCTTCTCATGTGGATCCTTCATCCTCAGCACCAGCAACAGCATGTCAAATTCTTCTCACATGTTGCAACTCTCTGACTTCCTCCTTCTGCCAGCAGCAGGAAAGGCTTTCTGGTTTTAAGCTCTCATCTGATTAGATCAGGCTCACCTGCATAATCTCTCCATCTTAAATTCCATAGTGCCTTATAACATTACATTATCATGGGACTGATATCAGACATTCAGAGGTTCTGGAGATTAGGGCAGGGCATCTCTAGGAACCATTTTAAAATTATGCCTACCATAGGGGTATAGCGTGAACTCATACTAACTCAAATATAAACATTAAGAACTGGGAGATTTGGACTGACATATATACAGTAATATGTATAAAATGGATAACTAATAAGAACCTCTGTATAAAAAAATAAATAAAATAAAAATAAAAAATTCAAAAAAATAAATAAATTTATAAAAACGTTAAGAACAACAACAACAAATGAACATGGCCTAATAATGTTAGCAAAACCCAAGTGAGCTGTATTTTCTCAATGTAAGTAGAGGTAAGGGACTAAAACAGTCTTTAGAACAAATGTGTAATATTGAAGCTCCTAATGTTCAGACTTTGTAGAAAAGGAAACAATCTCCTCTATCTTCTTTGGGTCTCTGGTTGGGCTTAAAAATTAAACTGGTATCAGACAGATTAACAGGAGAAAAGCATATGGATTCTATTGAATTTTTACAGGTACATAGGAGTCTTCACAAGAGAAGTGACCAGAGCAGGAAGTTTTTATACTTTTAGGCCAAGAAACAATAAATTTGTGAAGAATTGACAAGACAAAGGGGTGTAGATTAGGAGTAGTAATTGGTGAAGAAGCAACTAGGAAGTTCAGGGTCAGTTTAATAAGGTTTGTTTGTGAAGATTTCTTGGCCCCAAGTTCCTTGTCTCCAGTCATGAGAAAGTCTTCCTTCTGGTACAGGGAGGGAATCACTTAAAAGGAGATAAAAGGAGATTTATCTCCTTTTCAGAACAAGTGAGGGTCAGAGTGTCCTTGTACTGCTGTTTCTTACGTACCTTTAATTTAAAATAATCAATATGCCAAAGTGGCATATTTGGGGATGACATATTCTGAACCCCTTCAATGCCATTTCTGTGAAAATTTTCATTATTTTAATGAAATTCTTGTAAATAAAATTCTTGTTTTCCAAAACAACCAAACATCCTGTGTACTACTTGATAAACCATAAAAACCCACTACTTGTGTCTCTGAGAAACACTGATCAAGTTATTTATGATCCTCTTTTCTTGTTTCTATACATTCTCCCTGGGTTTTTCCATTGACTGTCATGCTTTAATTTTCATCTATAAAATGGTATTTTATATAATGATATGCCATGTAAAATGATACACCAAATCTACCTCTTCATCTCCAATCTCAAGTTAGAAAATATTATTTCCATTTTCCCACTGAATTTTCAGAATACTCTTATACCATGTATTAGATGAACTCATTATTTCTGCCAGCCTCAATATCTACTCCTACTTCTGATGGTGAATATAAATTTATATTTCAAATAATCTTCATTTTTCAAAGATGTTTGGCTGACCCTATATAATAACTCTGGGTAAAATCTTATTCTAGAAATATTTTTCTTTTCATTTGTATTCCAACTATTGGTATTATTTCAATCTGTTTTTTGCAAACATATTTCAAACTATCTTGCCATCTTGTAAGGATTGATTAATTATAAACAGAATAGTGAGAGCCCCACTGTCAATAGTGCGTGCTGTCTTTCTGGGTTAGGAGGAAGTGACAAACTTGTGTAAAAGCAGGGCCGTTGCAAGTGAAGATCAAATGCATGGACTGTGCCAACCTGCTTATGAAATCGTAGTCTATTATTCAGACAAAAAGAAGTATAAATGGGAGCCCTAATATTTTCTTCCCATCTCTGTAGTATCTATCAAGGATGCCTACGCATTTTAAGACACGATTATCATACACGGCTCCAGCTGCAAACATCTGTCGCTCATTGCCTGAGGGCTTTCTTTGGCCACTAAAGCTTGCACGACCTCCATATGGGGAACACAAGAATTGCCAAGGAATTCATGTTCCCTGGGGCAACTCTTGACCAAACACTGATGGGAACTGGTGGATAATTATCAGCTTTCTAGCTCCTCATTTTTTCTCTTTTTTTTTTAAATAGAAGTATATTTGATTTACAATGTTGTGTTAATTTCTGCTGAACAGCAAAGTGATTCAGTTATACATGTATATACATTCTTTTTTATATTATTTTCCATTATGGTTTATCATAGGATAATGAATATAATTCCCTGTGCTATACAGCAGGGGTCCCTAATCCCTGGGCCGCAGACCTATATGGGTCCGTGACCTGTTAGGAACAAAGCCACACAGCAGGAGGTGGGTGGTGACCAAGGGGCAAGCGAGGGAAGCTTCATCTGCTGCTCCCCATCACTCCCCATCGCTCGCATTACCACCTGAACCATCCCCTGTCCCCACACTCGTCCGTGGAAAAATTGTCTTCCATGAAACCAGTCCCTGGTGCCAAAAAGTTTGGGGACCACTTCTACACAGTAGGACCTTGCTGTTTATCCATCCTATATGGAAAAGCTTACATCTGCTACCCCCAACCTCCCACTTCATGTCCCCCCAGCCCTTTTCCCCATGGCAACCTCCAGTCTGTTCTCTATGTCAGTGATTCTGTTTCTGTTTCATAGATATGTTCATTTGTGTCATATTTTAGATTCCACATACAAGTGATATCATATGGTATTTGTCTTTCTCTTTCTGACTGACTTCACTTAGTTTGATGATCTCTAATTGCATCCATTCTAACCTCTCATTTGAGATAGCGTAAATCGTAGTCTGCACTGCCTCCTAGAGGCCCCATCTGGATTAACACCGGTTGTGCCCAGGAGTAACCTGCTTAATGAAGCATTCTTCATGGAATCCCTTCCCTTCAATCTCTCACTTCCTTGCTTCCTTACTCCTGCTTTCTGGGACTACTCTCCACCAAAGGATTATTACATGTTTGTCACCGGGTCTGCCCCTAGCAAATCCCAACATGGGACAAGGCACCCGTGTATCAGCTTGTGCTCTCCCGGAGGCCATGCACCATACTTTGGAAACCACTCTCCTATAAGATAAAAACTACACATCTCATTTCATAGGTAAAGGGCCTCATCATCTGGCCCTTTCCTATTCCCTCACCACCCCTCTTTACCCATAGTACAGATTCACTGAAAGTCTAACCACTCAGTAAAAACTCCATTCTTTTTCACTATCCTATTGCATTGTATCATTCAATCATCTCTCTCCTATATGAGCTGACAAATTTCCTGGAGTCCTGGATCATAGTGAGGGTCTAGAACAATTTATATATATTTTAAATGTGGAATAGGTGAATGAATGAATAGATTAATTAATGAATGAATAAAAATACATCTTTAACAACATCTAAATAGATTTAATTACTGGCAAACAATTGTCTTCAACCCCATGGTCTCATATGTATTAGAATGTCTACTATATGGTAGTTCAAGTCCTGGGACAAAGAATTGCAAACAACTCTAGTAGCAGCCATGAGATCAATTCTTTACAAGGTACAATTTTATTAGTAATGATGCCACCTCTATTAAACAAAACACAATCCTCTTCTTATCAAGAATTAGGCCAAAGAAATGGGGTGATATAGGTGAGCCATGTGAAATATGTCAATAACATGCATCATTAATGTATATTTAAGTTATAATTTTTTAAAGGAATTTCTAGACACATCATTCCTCTCATTTATTCACCAAAGGAATATATAAATTAGCTCCTTCACATCCAGATTGAATAATATATTCAGGTGTCACCAAAACTGACAAAAGGATTTTAATAATCAGATAGGCATATCTTTTATAGATAATCACATCAGGGAAAGAATGCCCATCCTACGCTTTCAAAATGACATTTCATGGTTGGTACCAGAAAGTCACAGCATGCGCAGACCAAAACTAAATATAGGGCATGTCCTATCTGACCAGTTGTCACACAGAAGCAATGCCTACCCACAACACAACCAAATCTGGGTGATGCACAGGAAAATAAAATTAAGCAGTGAACATCTAAGTGGAAGCAACCATTAACAAATCAGTTTTCAAGTTATGTGCAGAAGAGGGTTTAATTTTTTTTTTTTTTTTTTTTTTTTTTTTTGCGGTATGCGGGCCTCTCACTGCTGCGGCCTCTCCCGCTGCGGAGCACAGGCTCCGGATGCGCAGGCTCAGCAGCCATGGCTCACGGGCCCAGCCGCTCCGCGGCATATGGGATCCTCCCGGACCGGGGCACGAACCCGCATCCCCTGCATCGGCAGGCGGACTCTCAACCACTGCGCCACCAGGGAGGCCCCGAGGGTTTAATTTTAAGAATACCACAGTTATGTTTTGCAATGTAATTCACAAAGGCAGAAGTGAAAGTTTTAAGGTGCCACGTGTATCATGTAAAAGATTGAAATAAATTTTGCCGTTCTGACCTTTCGGATGTTCCTTTTACACAATTCCATCCCTCATGCTCTCCTCTATTTCAGCTTCGGCTGGATGTAACAGAAAGTAAACCATCAAAATACAAAACATGCAAACACTTCAGAAGTACAGTTTTCTGCAAAGCTTGATACAGCCATAATCTTTCACAAATTAAATTCTAAAGGTTAAAAAGAACTCAACACTGAGAGTAAGAACGAAAGAGGAAAAATGTGCCCCCAGGGAGCTTTGAGAATCTGCCTCTTTTTTGTTCTGATAACCTGATTTCCTTACTCACGTTACTATTTTTTATTTTCAGCCTCTGAGAGTTCTGGCTTTTGGACAAAACAAGTTTATAATGACAAAAAAAAAAAACAAAACAAATGTAATCACAGTGTTTTTTTTTTTTTTTTCTTTTCCCCAAAGTTTGCCTGGAGAAAAGGCCAAGGATCGTCATTAGGGAGTGAGCTTGGAATCTTTAGACTCACCTATCTTTCACAAAAACAACAAAATACATCTCTTTCAGAAGTCATTGCTGCCAAAATAAATTGACTTCAGGCAGTAGGTATTTCAATAGATAATAAACTGGATGGATTAGATGCCAGGGTCGCTATATTAGAAAGCTCAGATGGAAACACAGATCAAAACATCGAATGGCTAGAAGGCATGGTAAAAAAAAATTCAGGCAGAGTGTCTTTGCCTTCTTTTCTTACAATACCATGAAAGACAGAGGGGTCTTTGAACTTTGGAGGGAAAACGTAGGCAAAAAAAAAAAAAAAGGAATGATTACAGCAGGTGCTATCTGCCTTTTTTCCCCGGTAGATTGCACTGACATTTTCACAGAACCTAAGATCATGTAGGTGCAAAATACTGTAGTTTAAATTAAAGTATCAACTAAGTAACACATCATCGATTAAAATCAAAATGAAAATCTGTCTCTTAATTATAATCTTCAATCTCCATTTTAACTCAGTGTTTAGACTATTTTTTGAGATGTTAGATTCCTTTTTCTTTCTTTGTCTCCAATATTTTTGGAGATTTTATCTTTGAACAGTTAAAATCTCTCACTGTCAGACAGAAGAAGAGAAGAATGCAGCAAATTACAAAGTTCAAACAATAAAATAAAAATACTACAGACTCAGAAGAATACCTCCACGTAATTGTCTACCAAGCTGAGAGCGATGGATTGCCTTAACGGTTTACCTTCCTTCAGCAGCATAAATAAAGCATATTGCTCTTATGGGTGGAAAACAAAAATGTAATTCTACTTATTGAATATTCCGATGGTCAGCTAATATTTGCCACTGTAATCCCCTTACTAGCTCAAAGGAAGCCAAATAACAGATTAATTGTACACAGAAACAATGGATCTATTATTTTTGTCTCTTGTATTGAAGCAGATTCCTAGCAGATGTTTCCATTTCTTTTGTTATGAGTAACACAGACCTCTGTATAAACCATAGCATCAAGCACTCTATATTTGCATTGATGTTTTCCTTTTTGCTCTTTGATTGGAAAGCTATTATTATTATGCTCACTTAGTATTTATTGAGCACCCACATGAGTGCACTGCACAGCTACATAATACAAAAAGACAGTCCCAATTCTATACAGAGATTTGATTTTTTTAAAAAAATAACAAAACTCCCTTTACTTGCATTAAAAAGGTTATTACCTAAGAAAAGTTTTATTTGTTTTAGTCTTGCATGGTTACCTATTTTACAAAATTAGATCAATTTTTAATGACTCCATTAAATTGCAGCATCTCCATTCAGAAAACAGACCCAATAAAATCCATTCTTTAGGTAGTTAAGAAGCATGAAAATAAAACTTGGCAGAATGCTCAGTCATTTCTGTGAGTATGATTGCAGACAGAAATAAAAAAGAAGCATGCAGTTAAAATCCAGAAGCTAGGATTTTTAAGAAAATGTTTTTCTTCCCAGGGCAGCATATTTTTAAGGTTAAAAACATCACATCAAAAGGCAAATATCACTATGCGCCATATAAGCAACAAAGTGTATATCTGAATTGACACCAGGCCTTGGGAACAACCTAGAAACTATAGATGCTGAGACTTCTCCTTGTTTGCAGGGACTATAAATTAAGACTATTTACCAGAAGCTGGAGCTCTCAGGGAATTTTCATCTCAGCCATCATTAGTGAAATAAGCATAATCACCAACATTTTTGACTTTCAAGTATATTCTCACTCTTTGCAGAAGTTGTTTATTCCTGTATGTTTAAAATTTTAGGATGGAGTGTCTTTTGCACGTGTAGGCAGTGTATAGAAGTTGGCCTTAGACATTCTGATACTAATGGTGGGAAGGTGAACTTGACCCAAATATTTTATCTGGGATTTTAAAATATTTTAAATCCCTTAAAAATGGTCACATTATTTAACCCAGAGACCCAACATTATTTGTTCATTAGAGAATGTATTCAATCTCAATAATACTTATTGAACACTTACTATGTGTTTGGCAATGAGTGAGTTGCTAGAGATTCAATGTAGAAATGGAAATATGTAATGTTTCCACCTTCATGGAATTTATAGTCTAATAAGAGAGGCAGAACTTAAATAAAATACACACACACACGCACACACACACAGAATTGCAAGCACTGATAAGAACAATGAAGGAGAAATAGAAGACATGATGAGAGTGCAGCATTATAAAGGATACCCAGTTTAGATTAGAAAGTCAAGGGACCTCTCAGACAAGTTTTCCCCAGACTCTGTCTACAACCCCTTCTTCCAGTTGATGTGTTCAACTCCTCTCACTATGACCATTCTTTAGCCTCATGAAGATCAAGTTGATTGTCCCTCCTTCTTCCCAATCCATCAGTCCTTTTTAATTCACTTTCCTAATTATCTGACTCCTGTTTCATGGTGCGTTATTTCAATATCCCTGACTGTGAGTCAGTTCCAGTTGAGGCATTAATATGATAGTGGTTCATAGCGATTAAGATACTCTAGTGAGTAGGAAACAGGTTTGCCACCATCACTTCAATGACACTCATGATATTTAATGATTCACCCGTATAGCACTCCTGAATCATTCTGTATTTGGAGCCGTCACATTCACCATGATTCTTTACAGATCTCCAACCCCGTGCTTTCCTCATTCGAGATGCTAGTGAAGCTAAGACCAAGCATTTACATATTTTATTATGTTGCATTTAATATGAATCACTTCTGTCTTGTTTCTCTTCTATATCACACTTAGAATTTTTTTCAATTGTGTGTGAGGTAGGCTACATCATCTAGGAATTTAATTTCAGAATAGCTAAAGAAGTTTTACAAAATATTTATTATGTAAAAAGAGTACTTTGACTGATGAGGTCAAAAGCCACAGAGGAAGAAGTGGGTGTGGGAGAGAGAAAATAAAAGTGATTAGGTTAAAAGGAGGGACCTCCCCTGCAAGGAGGGCCACAGTTGAGGAGGGGACCAGAGTGACCACTAAGCCACTTTGAAGTTTCAATTCTTATGTGGTGTGAGGGTCAGTTTTATGTCTCAATGTGGCTAGACTGTCATTCTCAGAATACTCATCTGGGTGTTTTTGTGATGATATTTTGTAGATGTAATTAACATATACAATTCAGTGACTTTAAGTAGGAGAGATTACACCAGATAATCTGTGTGGACCTGATCCAATCAGCTGAAAATCTTAAGAGCAAAGCTGAGGTTTCCCTGAAGAACAATAAATTCCACCTGTGAATGATATCGTCTGCTCCTGTCTGAGGGGTCCCTTCTGAAGGCTGGCCATGCAGATTTTGGAGTCCTTTCAATAAATCTCTTATTACATATAGTCAATCGATTCTGTTTCTTTGGTGGGACCCTGACTGATATACCTGGGACAAGACATTTTAACTACTGAAATAAAATTGTTTCCACTACTAAGAAGAATTAGAAGAATTTTTAATATCTTAGAGTGACGTGAAAAGTTCAAGGTCAAGCCCAAGGTACTCATCTCGGGGGGCGGAGGGAATAGTTAACCCCACTGAATAAAATTGCAAAGGATGGAGAGCAAAAAACAAAAATTTCATTCTGCTCAAAAGACCCGCAACACGTGCTCCATAGGCTGCCCTCTTCATCTCTTGGTTTTCTTCTGCACGTCTTTCATTTCTTGGCTTGGAAGAAAAAGCAGGGAGCTTTCAGAAATCTGAAAAGATCTTTTTGTATGGCTGGAAAGCAGCAAGTCAGAAGGAGAGGGGCACCAGGTGAATTTGGAGCCTGAGAGGAGGTAGGATGAGAGCCAGATCACATAGTACATTGTTGGCCACAACACCGATTTTACATTTTGTCCTAAGTGCTAATGGAAGCCATTGAAGCATTTTGAGAAAAGAGTGATGTAATCTAATTTAAGTTTTGAGATCACTCGGGCTGCTGTGTGGAGTGGAAAAGGGACTTGAAAGAGCCAAGAGGGGAGCCCAGGAGTCCTGACAGGAAGCTCTTACGACACTCTAGTTAAGATAGCCTTTTACGAATACATCCCTAAAAAATAATCATGAGCAGAACATTTTATTTACAAAGATGCTCTTCTTAGGAGTGTATATAGGTAGGGATTGGCCGGGCCCCCAAAACAAAGGCCCATTTGGAAAAATTATTTCTTCCTTAGATCATCAGACTGTGTCCTAAATTCCGTATTACCTGGGCTAGAGAAATCCTCAGTTTGCTCCCAGATATCCAGCTTCACTCTTCCCTACCTGCTGTGTGAATGTGGGGCTCCTATGGACTGCATCACCCCAGGGGGCACCTTTGCCCCTGGCTTTCCAGTGACTGGGTCTATAGGGAGGGGGGGCAGTGATTTCTGGGAGGAGAGGGAGTGGGGAGCAAAGTGAGATAAGAATTGTGTTCTCCAGATTCTCTTAATATATGCCTCAGGTAGCTCTTTATTGAAGTCCATAGTAATATCATAGGGTTATGGGCAGGAGAGGCCCTGGCCCTGGGCTGAACATCCTACAGGACCCTGTTCTACCCCTTGTGTGGCTTCACCCCCATCCACAGAGCAAGGGATCTGTAGGCCCAGGGGACACATCCACTTAGAGCCCAGCCCTTCATTCAGGACCAAGTTCCTGGTACACAAGTCCCTGCCACTCCCTGGTGGAACAGCTCTGAACCCACTTGTAGGGCCTACATGGGGAAGCACAGTTCTTTGGAGGATGGGGATCAGGGTGGAGGTAGAATTTGGTAACATGGATGGAGCAACCATATATGTGCATATAAAGTGTCCTTTAGCATGAGAAGGAGGCAGGGGTGTGAAGAGAATGTGGCAGCTGTGGGTCAGGGCTGGCAGCTCCCTCCCACCCCCCACCCCTACCCACCCAAGTTGCAATATGTCAGAGCAAAGTCCATGGAGTCTGAGAATCCTAAATGAAAGTCTGGTCTTCCAAGTCACTGTCAAGATATCTTCACTGAGGTAGGGTGATAGACCTTTATGAATTCTCCATTTGTTAACGTGATTTATAACTTAAATATTTAGATGTATGGTTTATAGGCCTCAATGTTTACTCTTGCTCAGGGCTGCACATATGTTAGGTATGGAGCAGGTCCATTGTTTTGTCAGAAGGCCTTCTTCATGCAGGTGAGCCTCCACTTTCTGCTTCAACACCAGGATGGTGACAGCTCCCCATGCTGGCCATTCCTTGTGATCTTACTGAACTCCATGGACACCTTTATAAATAATGCTTACAGTAAATGCTTCTCAATTAACAGCATGATTGTTGCAACAATTTCCTGCCAGGACCCTGACAGGTACAAAGTGTAGAGGCCAGAAGTTGAAAGCACAATAATGCAACATGATTACAGAGTAGAAATTTGAAGTTAGGTGCAAACTCTGTCTGAAATATTAATGGGTTATATATATAATGTGTATGTAGACTAAGTAGTTGCTTGAGCAGAGAAACCCAGCTCTAGAGCACTTGGCTCTCTTTAGCTAAGGTTGTATTATTTAGCCCTGTGAAAGAAAGAAGCCTCCCTTTTCTCTCCAAGGCACCATCCAGTCCATGCTGTTTGCTCTTTCACCTTCTGAAATCTGTTGTAGGAATTGTTGATAGTCCCTTGAAGAGATGAGGCAGACAGAACTCCTGGGGTAATACCCCAGGCTACCAGAACAGGCTACCTGTCTTCTCTGTGCTCCCTATATGTACACAACACCCTGCCTGCAGAGGGGAAACTTTGTAACCCTCAATGACTGGGAAAGAGATTCCACTGTTCTTCCCAACTAGGACATGGGAGGTCAGGAGACAATCCCAGGGCTTACTTTTTTTTATTTATTCTTGCTTTTACTAAAATATATGTATTCACAAAGGGAAATAAATGTCCTGTCAGAATATATGAAAAAAGTTCATAAGAGTTGTCTTTGCATAGCTCTAATATACATTACTTTTATTTTCTGTTGCACATTTTCCTACATTTTCTTATTTAAAAGTCGTTATATTCATAATCCAATAATTTTTTAATAAAAATGATTTCAGATATTCTTAGCGAGTATCCTAAAAATAGATACAGTGATAAGTAACCCCCAAAATAGACAGACCAAGAAACCAAGTCATCCTCCAAAAGGCAGACAACTTGGTTCTGTTATTTCGACAATGGAAAACTAGAAAATGTTATTAGAGTTTTCAGTAACTCTGTAAGACCAGTTCATGTGTCTAGAATAACCATTTCAAGATTATCCACATAAAAATCTTGGAAATTTTTCTAAGTATTATTAAGATAATGGGGGTCCAGATAGTTTCCAAAGTATTTGTTTTTTTATTAATTTATTAAATTGCACAAGTACTTATTGAATGACTATTATGTACTGGACATTGTTTATGGTGTTGTAGACATAGTGATGAATAGCTAAGTCAAGGTTTCTTCTCTCTTAAAATTTATATAACTGGGGGATAAAGAATAAGTAAGTAAGCAGGGGAATGACCAAGATAATTTCATTTAGCAGTGTGTACTGTTAGGGTAAAAATGTTAAGCTATTAAAGAAGGAGAGAAGGAATTGCTATTGATTGTGTGGTCAGCAAAGTCCCCTTACAGAGCTGAAATATGGCTGAGCCCTAAATGGCAAGAAGGAAGCTTCTAGTATAAGGAACGATTCATTCAAAGTTCCTGAAAGGAACATGAATTTGTCTTTTTCTAGGCACCGGAAGGACAGTGAATGAGAAAGTCAAAGAAAATGAAGTGTTGGACTAATTCACATAAGATTTTGGAATCTTTAGTATGGAGTTTAGAAACCTCAAGTCATTGCAGTACATCAAAGCTTTGACAAAGGATAATTGCCAAGCTCTGGGGAACCACCAAGAGCATCTTTTATGCATGATGCTCTTCAGCAGGGAGAGGACAAGTGCAGACTCTGGTGAACCACATAGTGGTGGTGGGGGAAAGGAGGTTGTTATGTATATATTTATGTCCGCAGTATGAGAATGGGACAGACTTTTAGCACTTCATCTAGGTTGCACAAGTTGTTTTATAGGATGCAATTGTTATCTACCATTGTGGTTAATGGTTTGGATAAAACTATGACAGATGACAGATTCCACAAGGGCACTGAATGGGTTACATGTAATAAAGTGAGCCAGTCTGACTTATGGGTGTTATTGCCCCAAGAGTGGATTCATTTCCAGCATTATGCTTCAGCCTCACACACAAATATGTGAAATGGATCAAGTAATAAAGATTAAAAGGGAGCAGTACTAGGGTTTTTGTAAAAGCAATCATAACTTATATAAAAGTATGAAACAAGCCACATGAGTTTTTAAAAAGAAACAACATTACATGGATTTCAGGAACCATTTGTTGTTCTGTGGGTCCCTAGGAAACCCATGACTAGGAATGACCATAAAAACTGCAATAAGTGAGGAATTTGAAATGATTAGCCTGTCTTCTCTCATTGCTGAAGATTATGTGAAAGACACCAAAGAACAAGAGGCAACTTGCTTTATTTCTGGCTGAATTTGAATTAAGACACATGTTGTCTGCTACCAACTGATTGTAAGTCCTTGGGTACATCTTTAATCTCTCTCAGCCATAGTCAACTCATATGTAAAACAAGATTGGTGGAGTAGATGATATTTAAGATTCCTTTCATTTTATGCTCTAACATGATATTCCTGTATTTTAAGAACTCAAAAGTCAAATGGTTATATGTATAACTGATTCACTTTGTTATAAAGCAGAAACTAACACACGCACACACACACACAAAGTCAGATGGAGAGAGTATAAATGTTGGCTTAAAGTAAAACCTGTAGGGCCTAGAAGTAATGATACCTTCATTTGTCTGCTAGAGCTGCTGGAACAAAATACCATAGACTGGGTAGTTTAAACAACAGACATTTATTTCTCACAGTTCTGGAGAAGAACTGAAGTCCACTATCCACTTGTCAGCAAGATTGTTTTCTCCTGAGGCCTTCCTTCTTTGGCTTGCAGATGGCTGCCTTCTCGCTGTGTCCTCACGTGGCCTTTTCTCCATGTGCACACATTCCCAAGGTCTCTTCCTCTTCTTATAAGAACACCAGCCATACTGGGTTAGGACCCCATACTTACGACCTCATTTATCTCAGTCACCACTTTAAAGGCCATGTCTCCAAATAGTCATATAGGGGGTTATAGCTTCAACCCAAGAATTTCGGGGTGGGGGAATAATCCAACCTATAACAGTACCTTAATAATCATGAAGAATATAAGTACTAAGTGAATAAGAGTTTTAAGGTTGTATAAAATAGGCCTCTGACACCAAAAAACTGTTTTATAATTCTATATTTATAGGTATATACGTCCACATATGTATGGTTACATATTTGTAGTGATTATTGGAATCAAATTAGAATTTACCTCACTAATTGTTCATTCTGAGATTCTTGAGTATTGATTCCTTAACAGACTCAGTATGTGGTCAGTATGTGGTCAGATTTTAAGACATCAAAAATAAAGACTAAAGTAAAACCCCAAGCCCATAATAGATAATTCTGTCCTAAAATTAGCCCTTTATTTGCATACCGGATTGTGGTAATGGGAGACGTTTCCCTCTGTACTATCTGCATTGAAAATATTCTAGGGGTAAACATTTCCCTCTGTGGCAATCATATCTGTGTGGGGCACTTCTGGACTTATATGGCCCCAGAGGTTCCCGGCAGGGTATCTTTGTTTTGCTTTCAGTATCATCTCTGAGTTTGGGTTTCCCTTTGCTTGAATGCACTTTCTTTGTTGTGCTGCTCTGTGAGAGGCAGTAGCTGTTGACTAAGCAAGCATCATCCAGAGCGCTCTCCACTCTTCCACTGGGTCTGTGGCTTCAGGTCATTAGCGGGCATGCGGTGTCCTCATCTGCTTCACAACAATGAGTCGCGAACAGTTGCAAACTCTCTTTTACTTCAAAGAGGCTTAAAAGAAAGGCCTCAGCAGTGTTCTCAAGCTGCTTGAGGGGAAACTCTAGTTTACACACACTTCTGAGAGACCTGCTTTGGGGATGCAGGGAAATTCTATTGTCTGCTGGACAATATTATGTTTCTCGTTGGTTCAAAGTGATGTTTGTGTTAAAAATCAAGTTGAATGCAGCTTTTAAGAATTGTACAATATCGTGGTCCCCACATATATACAACAATGATCAAAGGAACTCATCTTTCTGATCAGAACAAGAGTCACAGTGGAGCACCCAGTGGGCAGAGCATTGTTGGTAACAAAAGAGGGGATGGAAAAGATAGCAACTCCCAAAGTTAAAGCAAAAATCACAGATCCTGTTCATATTAAGCTATCTCTCTGGGAATTCTCTTAATTCTGGCAAGCGAGGTTGGCTAATGAGTAATTATACTTCCAATTTCATATCATCATTAAGATTTACACATTAACTGTGACTCATATGATGTAAATTGCCCTTGAAACATGTCCAAAGTGAAATTTTAAAAATTTATAACATTGTCCACAGCTGTGATTTAATGTGATGATTCACAGATTGGTACCTGTGAGTTATGCCTAGTCAACAAGTCCTGCTCTAAAACCCTGAGGAGCATAAGGCAGGAAGGAGCTAAGAACATGGGGTCTCCATTTGGATCACTTGGGTTCAATATAGGACAGCCTGGCTCCATCACCTGTGGCCCTGTGAGTTTCATCAGATGACCTGATCTCTTAGACTCAGTTTCCTCATCAGTAAAATGGAGATAATAATAGTTCCTACCACATAAGACTGTTCTTGTGAAGCTCCAATGAAATGGTACACACACAGCTCTTAGAGTTCCTGGTGCCGAGTAAGGATGCAATAAATATTATACAGCTACAGTTGCTTTGTTATTTAATGGGTTGTTACTGTGTTCCACTCTAGAAAGCTGGATGTATTCAAAAAATAGCTTAAAAAGTACATATAAAATAAAAGATCCCATATCACTTACTGGTGTGATTTGTATGATGGAAACTATGTATGAAAATAACATCAACAAATAAAACAGTCATTCTTGAAACAGAAGGCATTGCAGACTTTTCAGATTATGTCTATATAAGTGCAAGTTCTTGAACTGACATTCACTTTCATGTTGAAATGATAAATCACTGGTTTATTTTAGAAAAAGAGTGCCCTTGCTATCTTAATAATAAATTCAAGTTTATTACCATATATTATGTTGTCCCTTTATGTTCAAAATCACTGAAACAAACTAACATTGAATTTACAACTATATCTATGTTGAGAATTACCTGGAGTAGCTTAAATGAATTAAGGACACGCTCACACCCATGAAGGTTTTGTCAAGGAATTAAAAATCAAGATAAAAATTCCAATTAGTGGGGCTTCCCTGGTGGCGCAGTGGTTGAGAGTCCGCCTGCCGATGCAGGGGACACAGGTTCGTGCCCCAGTCCGGGAAGATCCCACATGCGGCGGAGCGGCTGGGCCCGTGAGCCATGGCCGCTGAGCTTGCGTGTCCAGAGCCTGTGCTTCGCAACGGGAGAGGCCACAACAGTGAGAGGCCCGCGTACCGCAAAAAAAAAAAAAAAAAAAAAAAAAAATTCCAATTAGTAAAATAGTGTACTGCAAAGAGAAATGTGGCTATACTATGGTTCTAGCTACAAATGCTTTACAATTCTTGAAGGCTTCTAAGTTGTGGCAGACACTGCTGATCACCATCATCCACTCTTCCCCTTTCTCCCTTGTTAAAAGAACCTTGTCCCACTGCAGACAGCGAAAGGTCATTAATTTTACCAACCTCTTGTAGCTAGAGCACAGGCACTGATCTCAGAGATCACTCTCCCTCTGGTTTATGAGAAAGGACTTCTACCTTGATAAAAAGAACAATGTTAAGAGAAAGCACACCTTCCATCTTGCTTGTCAAAGAGATTGCCTGCAGAAGGGTAAATTGGAGATAGGGCAGTTATCTTTAGGATCATGGAGTCAAGCTAAGGGATTTTTCAAAGAAGCCAAACCAGAAGCTTATAGATTAACCAATCATGGAAATATGTACTTTCCCAATTCTTAAAATGTGAGATAATAAATCTAAATGATTTAAACCTCTTTTGTCAGGTATTCTGATAGTTTCAATTAATGTAAGAGCTCTTAAGGAGTAGTTATGCTGATAACTGCTTCCATAACCATAAAAAGTTGTTATAAAAGCATTAATTTTAAGTAAAATAATCAACATCCTATTGGTTATGGAGAAATCATTCCCTAGTCTTAAATCAATCCTACCAACTAGTAGAAGGAAGAAATTAAACAAAAAGTTTACAATAGAGCAAATTTAATATGTTTCCATTTAATTAAAATGAGGAGAGTAAGAGAGAGAATATCTATAAAGTATAAATAAATTATATTATATATTTACAAACTTATAAGTAACTAAAATTTACCAAACTGTTAATACTGGTTACCCTGGGTATCAATTAAACTAAATTTTATACTTTTGGGAAAAAATTATAAACTCATTCCCACTTTTCTGTATTATTTAATTTTTAATTACTATCCAAATAAAAATCATAGCCATTTTTATTTTGGAGAAACAGAAATAAAAGCAAGGATAACTCAGGTCTTACCTATTAAACTGTGGTAACATTGGGAGAAAGCATAGAAAGGGGTATTCTCATATACTTATTGTGGAAAGGTAATTTCTTCAAATTTCCTAGTAAGTAATTTCATAATTACTTTGAAAACTAAAAAATATGCCTCTTTTTTTACTGAGAAAAGCCACTTCTTGACCCATGATGTCTTTTCTGCTGCATAGCTTGGAGTAGTGAAAATATAGAAACCACCTGTCTGTTAGTAGATCAACAGGAATTTAATAACATCTATAGAATAGAATACACTCAGTGAGATGTATATGATATAGAGAGATGCTAATGGCATATTTAAACTTTTAAAATATATGTATATATGTATGTATATGTTATTTTTACAGCTTCTCTATAAATGCATGTGTACAGGTATGTTTAGGCAAAGAAAAACATTTTGAAAGAATAATCACCAAATTCTTAATGGTGGTTTTAATTAGGCTATTAGGGAAAGGTAGAGAACTTTCCCCTTTTACTTTTACATGCTTTTATTATTTGATTTTTTTTTACCTTGAGCTTATATTAACTATGTAATTTATAAATTTTTTAAATTAGAAAATGAGAAAAATAAAGCAAGGACTTGTTTCTGTTCTCTTAAATTGTTCTATTAAAACCCAAGAGTCTGGGTAAGCTGACATGTCTGTGTCTGACACTGAATGTTGATGATGTGAAAGGTTAGCTAACGTGGTCAGTGTAGTTGCAGAGGACACTCTAAAAAGCTGTGGTGTCCCTGACAAGACACAGAGTACACAAGACTGCTTGGTGTGTTATTACTCAAAAACATGACACTCAGGGTTATTTGTTTTTCTGCCATATAATAACTGCATAGATATTCTAGCTTCCAAACAAGATGAATCATTGTCAAACATAATTTTAATTTTCAATTTTAATTACTAAAGTCTTTTCTCAATAGACAGAGAAGTTATCTGTGTCCTTTCATTCTCTACTTCATTCTCAGCAGACTCGCAACTTTACCCATTAGTTGGGGGAGTCCAAGTACGAACCCCTCCCTCTCTAAACATGTAGCTGAGTCTCTTCCTAGTTTTCCTCTCATCTTCCATTTGTCCCTAAATTTTGCCCCAAGTGATATCAAATCAAAATAATTCCATGAAAAGTCAAAGAAAATCCATGTTTGATCATCAGTATTTTAACTATGGATTTCATTTTTCATTTTGTGAATGGATTGCAATTGCATGGAGATTATCTCTATTCCTTTCAGGTGTAAGGCAAGTTTCCTTGACCAAAGAGTTCAGAGAGAGTTTTTCCCCTTATTTAAGAGTAAACTCTGTGGGAGAAAGTTTATACTCTGTGTTTTCTCTACCAGATCCTTAAAGAAGAGCAGAAGGTCAGGGGACAAATGAATGAATGAACATATGAAAATGTAGCATAGCCAAGCTTAGGTACTCAAGACAGTCTTACTGTTTAGAGGTCAAAATATATGGATAGTATTTCTTCTGTTTTCCTTGATTAATTCAGTGCTTTAAAATTTGGTTTCAAATTTTGCAAGGAAGGCTATTTGTCAGATAAGGAGTCCATACTGGAACAGAGAGGTAGGTTTCATAATCCATCTTTCCTAAAAGAACTCAGTGTCACCCCAGGCTTCATGAATTCCTTCCAGTCAGCTTCTTCAGACCTCTGATGTGTGAGGTTTAAAATCGGATCATAGTGTTAAGGGAACACATGGCCTATTTCTGAGTCAGTTGCTGATATTGACCACACAGATAATAAAACTGAAGTCCCCTCTCGCTCACTTGGAATGTACCCAGTTTATTTTGCTATCCATTTTGATTTTACCAAAATGTTATAAAGGGGTTTTTATTCCAGTTTCCAGTGATTTCATATTAGCTTTGAATTTGTATTTACAGCAAAATATTTTAAAATCTTATCTTAGAATAATAGTTTAATTTTTCCTACTTAAAAGCTGGAATAAAGACCTAGGAATGTGTGGACTTAGCCATCAAACATTTATTAAGTTCTATGAAGGATCAGAGCAAGGCATTAAGAAAGAATAATTGGAGAATCTACTTTAGATTGGGTAACATGGGAGAAAAAAATTATAATTATATTCTTATACATGAAATAAGCAAGTAGACAATATTTTTTTAGGTAGATCCATAAAGTTAGGGAGAACATGAAGCCCACATACAAATGATTCTTTTTCTGCCAAAATTATGAAAAAATCCATATTAACTAACTTGCCCTGCTTCACTGTGTTCAATAGCCTTGAAATGTCTCATTTTTTTTTACCAGCTGTAAGGTCTAATGGAAGCATATGAAATTGCAGTAATGCTGTGAGGGGACACGAGTAGAAGATTTATTTTAAGTCTTGTGTGAAAGCTTGGTTCTTATTAAAGTGGAGGATTAATAACACTCTCCACTAGAGCCAGGCAAAACGCGGACAGGCCTGTGGGTGTCTGAGTGCAGCTCTGCAAAGCCTGCTTCATCTTGACCTGCTCCTTTCCTGTTACTCCAGTCTTAGCCGGTTTGAGGAGAAACCCCAGTTCATGCCAAATTTCTTGGTGGACTTTGCAACTTGGTTATATAGCCAAGGAAAGTAGAAGGGTACCCTGAAACTCCAATTCCTTATCTGACATTAGAAAGAATTCAAGTAATAGTATTGTGGTCTCTCAGATGATAGATAGAAAGACCTTCTCTCTTTAATTGAACTAAATAAAAAATATTGGTCTCAACTTATGTCTACTCTAGAAACTATTAGAGTCACTTTTTTCTTCAGTACTGGATGTAGAAATTCTATGAAATGAATATTATTAGCTCACAAAGGGACAGTCTTAATTATAGAAGAGATTCTAAGAGAACATTTAGATGTAACTTGAAGCAGTAGAGTCAGATGTATCTATTTTTATTTTAAATGTATCTTAGTATGGAAGGGTCCACAACTCTGGATTTCTGCTTCCAGGTCATGCTGTTGGAAAGGTGTTTGCTTTTAGTAATATTTATGTAATGTATTGATACTTTCCTGTCTCCTTATTTATTCTTATATTTCTTTTTATTTTTCTTGCCCAAAAGCCTGGATTATCTTCCTCTCCATTTAGAATTCCTTTACATTTTAGAAATCTAGATCCACCTGTATTACAAACACCAATGACACCAGCCAGGGTGCTGATAGGTTTTACCCAATGACCTATGATAATGGTCTTGTGAGTTAAAAAACTATGAGCTGAATACATCAGTTGTGTATGAATATAAACAAAGACTATTCTATAAAGTTAAAACAGTAGAATTAATTAGGAAATTAACAAATTCACTGGTTTTTAGAGGTAGAAAGATTTAAAGCATAATACAGATGGCATCTTTCAATCTTTTCTTTAGTTGAAGTTTTAAGATCCATAGAAAGAAAACAAGTCAAAGGAATTTTAATCAACTTTTTTTTTAAGAACAAAGTCTCTTTAATTTTACTTTTCTATCCACATGGCAGAGCGACATGAGTAAAACAGTTCTCCAAAAAAAGCTTTAAAAAACAGTTGCTATAAAGTAGTTTTGGTAGCATTTTACATTTACTTTGTACTGCATGTGTCTTCTTCCTGTAACTGCAAATTCTGACTATAAAATGTGAAGTGGCTTTAGAATACATGTTACCTGAAACGTTAAAAAAAAAAACCTCCTGTATTTCAATCCTGTTAAAGATTAACTTTTCTGTAGAATGGAATCAATCTAGAAAATTTTCTCTCCCTTTATTTTGTATTTCTGTTGATTTTTAAATTTTTTGTCTCTGGCAGCAAAAAACTAAAAGGGAGGAGGGCTGTAGAGGATTAAGCTAGATCCATGTAGGCAAGTTAGGGCAGTGGTAACCCTGAGTGACAGCTGCAGTCACCTTCTATGGCAGCATGCCCCTCCCCTCCACGCACAATTCTCTTCTCTCTGCCCCAGTTCCAATCTCCCCTTACCACTTCTGTGCTTCCTTCTATGCCTCTCTTCCTTTCTCTTCCTTTTGCCTTCATCTTTAAAGGCAAATCTTTAAAATCATCTTAAAAATAACCCAAGGAGAAGTGCTATATCGAAACCACCATATTGTACCCAATATTATTTTCTGCCTTAATTTGAATCCTGAAATAACAAAAAGGAAGATATGATTTTTTTTCAAGTCAAATCAGTCCTAGGGATGTTTTATAATTTTGGAAAGCTTTTTTCGTATTCATTTATTTTTTTCAGATACTGAATTTGTTAGATGAGTTCTAATGGAGTAATAAATAATTTCCAGGACTTCCCTGGCGGTCCAGTGGTTAAGACTCAGAGCTTCCACTGCAGGGGGCACGGGTTGGATCCCTGGTGGGGGAACTAAGATCATGCATGCTGCGCGGCATGGCCTAAAAAAAAAAAAAGAAAATAATTTCCATTTTCCAGGATTTAAGAGAGAGTTAGTTTGTCTGGAAGAGAAACATTTACTAATATTTTATAGAAAACAGTGTATGGTAGTCTAGGTATACACATAAAACAACGAGGCTTTACCAAAAGAATGAGAGGACATCAAATTGAAAATCATTAATTTAGCACCTAGGGATTAACTCTTGGATCTTCAGGTTGTAAGACAAAACACTACCCTGGGCAGGAGGTCTGCCACCAGCCAAATGTATGACTTTGGACAAGTTACATGCCCCCTAAGGGTCTCAGTTTCCTAATCTCTCAAATGAGACACATGGACTAGATGATTTCCTCAATCCTGAGGATGGAGACCATGAATACTGAAACTATGATATGTTTGGCAACATTCACCATTTCAAGTTGCCAATGGGGTTAACTTTCCACACAGACTGAGGTCACAATATCATTTCAACTTCATTGCATTCTTTAATATTAATACAGAGATAGAGAAAAACAGTATCAATGTCCAGCTTCCATTCTTCTGGGAAAGTATAGACTATATAGTTCCCTCTCTTCACCTGTTAGCGATTGTTTTGGTGTTTTTTAGACTGTGCCATATTGGAATCCCCATCTGCCTTAACAGTAGTCAATCAGGAAATCCCTTAATTGTGCTCTTCTACTTTTATTGCCAGTCCTATTCACTTTTTTTTTAACATCTTTATGGAGAATAATTACTTTACAATGCTGTGTTAGTTTCTGCTTTATAACAAAGTGAATCAGCTATACATATACATATATCCTCATATCTCCTCCCTCTTGCATGTCCCTCCCACCCTCCCCATCCCAACCCTCTAGGTGGTCACAAAGCACTGAGCTGATCTCCCTGTGCTGTGCGGCTGCTTCCCACTAGCTATCTGTTTTACATTTGGTAGTGTATATATGTCCATGCCAGTCTCTCACTTTGTCCCAGCTTACCCTTCCCCCTCTCCATGTCCTCAAGTCCATTCTCTACATCTGTGTCTTTATTCCTGTCCTGCCCCTAGATTCTTCAGAACACATTTTTTTTTTTACTCCATATATATGTGTTAGCATACTGTATTTGTTTTTGTCTTTCTGACTTACTTCACTCTGTATAACAGACTCTAGGTCCATCCACCTCATTACAAATAACTCAATTTAATTTCTTTTTATGGCTGAGTAATATTCCATTGTATATACGGAATCACTTTTTTATTTGAACTAAAATTTCTGGTGTTATTAGTATCATCTGTGTCTGCAAGTAGATGGTAATATAACTCAATTCAATAGATAACTGGGTAATCAAAATATGCTGTAAATGCTCTATTCATGCAGAAGTGGCAAACATTTCCTTAACAAGATCCAGGCATTGTGTTAAATGTCTTATCTTTAGCTCATATACTTTTTTATAAAACTCTGCAAGGTAGATATTATCATCATTCTCATTTTAACAGATAAGATGTTCAGATGATAAATAAATGTAGGTAGAATTAAAACACAGGGCTCTCTGACTTCTAAGTTTGTAATAATTTTTCTATTTCAAATTTTTGGATAATATAAATTACAAATATTAATTTGACTTTCACATTTCTATTGTATATCTTTAGTTGAGCCCAGATCTGACACTTTGTTTCTTTGTTAAAAGTTTTGACTTAGAAGCCGAATAGAACTAGAATTTATCTTTTCTACCTGACAGTCTTTTAAATAAGGATGTAAATATATATTTATCAAGTAAATTTTCAGTGAAGATGTGAAGAAACTGCATTCATTTTAGATCATGGCCATCCAGGTAGCCTGTGCATGTGTACTTCAAAAGGATAATCAAGTTGAAAATAGCTTTTATTTCAGACTCTTCATTCACTAATGTGTTAAGTTTTCTCAACTGATTGCAAATATTAGCCCCTGAAAGACAGCAGTCTTTACATCCTTCTTTTATGTTTAAAGTATATAGAGTTCCTGAAATTGAAGGGCCCATTCAGTCTGGGGTGCTGAATAGCAATAATTTGTAAATCATTTTATTTCAACGTTATGCCAGAGTCTATAATCACCTTGTCTCTCTGCTAGAAGCCTTTGTGTTTGCAATAGGAAATATTTAAGCCAAGGTATTTTTGGACCTACACTTCTGAATATTATGTGGAAGGCACCAAATGGCTTTCCCTCAGTGGGTTGTCTTGTATTATAGAAAGGTTTGATTCCATCAGACACAGACTAAAAATGCACATGAACTTCTAATTTTAGGTTGTGTCATGAGGACTCATTGTGATATTTTCAATGAGGTTAAAGGCCAAAAACTTCCCTGTTGCTGCAGTTTTCAATTACTGGAAAAGCAGCTAGACCGTGTCCTATACCTTTCTAGTGCATGACCAGTCTCTAATATTCTCTTTTATCCCCATATGTTATTTAACACATAGGGCAAGTTTTGTGTGTGTTGTAAGCTGAAATATGGATCACATTAATATTTTTAAAGGAGTATAGGGCAGCTGGATTCAGAAAAGTGAATTAAGTATTATATATCTAAATGGACCGGGAATCTGCCTTCAACCTGTCCTTCTAAACCAGAGCCCACACTCCAATGCCATAGTGCCACAACCCTGTGTTAAATTCAATGTCCTTGAAATCTCTTACTTTGCCACAGGTGTGCTCTCTACTTGCCATTATGTTCTAAATCTACCAATTTTGTATCTCTAAAAATCAGGATTTTTCCCCTACCCAAATTCTTAATTGAACCCAGTGTTGCAACTTTCACTGATTTTTGGCTTTTTTTTTGCTTGTAGTCAATTTTAATGAGGTACTGTTGGTTGTCAACTTTTCTTATCCAACACAACATAGCTAATGCATCCAAATGAGTGTTCTTCTTTGGAATTACTCTTATTAGGGAATATAATAACTCTTGTAATGGAACCCACATGCCACCTTCCCCAACTGAAGGACACTTATTCTTCTAAAGCACCTATCTGAGCTGGCTTATCAGCCAGATGAGAAAATAAGTATAAACATTGGATGATCACAAAATACATAGCTGGGAGGGGTTTCTTTTTTGTAGTTTCTCACTTTTACCAATGCCTACATAGTTCTATCCCTTGTTTTCTCCCTCATGGTGATAACACAGCAACACCTAAGGTGAGACCTCTGAACCATATTTTGGATATTAGTAGAAGAAGGCTAAAATCACCTAGATGGGATATCTTTTCCCTGTTACTACAAATCCCCTTTCTTTTAATGCACTGAAAAACTTAATGACCTAGTAAAACATTACACTATGGACCCTTTGTCATATACGAAGCAGAACATGAATGTTTTCTATAATATTCTTTATATACTAATGGGCTTTGATGGTCCAAAACAATGTGTATGAAATCCTAAGAAAATCCTTCATGGTTTGTGTTTAACTCAACATCTTTTGAACTATGTAATGAGACTCTTTTTATAAGATCCCTGGGCCACTGAATAAGTTAGTAAAGCCTGAGGGCCTAAGCAATCAACAATATTCCTCTAGGTTCTAATCTTTGTTTTGAATTCCACTGACTGAATGGAGCCAAGAGTCAATCAACCAGGTAAACCTGGTGACAACTGACCTGTCTCATAAAAGGAGATGATGACTTCTTTCTCTGAGGATGAGAACACTGTGTTGTGTTACCTGCTAGGTCTGCTACAGAAAGAGCGGTGCCTCCTAGACTCCCTGCTCCTGTCAATCTGAGCACATAGTTCATCCCTTTGATTACTGGGCACTGATCCCCTGCTGGTTGACCATGCAATGGGCACAACTTCCAGCCAGGGAATCTCCATGCCACTCCATCTCCCACTCTTCTGCGGACAATGGGTTGTAGAAGGCAACATTAGATGAGTTTATGCACGTGCTGTTTGACATAACCAAAAGTTAAAAATCCACAGACAGCTGTAGCTGTAGCTTGAGAAGCCTCCCTTGGCTGTCACTATCAAAATAGCATACAGAAGACAATAATATCAAAACATTGTATGTTCTTAAAAATGACTGTATATATTTAATATCATAACTGATTTTACATATATCTATGAACAAATTGGCCATAAGTCTTGAATATTATACTGATTTTTGTACTTGTATGTGCTTTCTACAAGGATAAAAGTCAAATAGAAAAGGGCTGTTGGAAGGAAAAGTCCTACTGATTTAAGCAACCCAGAATGGCAGTTCAAACTTAGAAAGGGCCACTGTTACTAGTGATGGAGCAGAGATTTAAAAAGCAGATATTGTACAGCAAGGAAGAGTAGTGCCAAAATGAGGCAACTTACCAGGGAAAAGACACAGTTCTTGAAGACTATGGTCAAAATGATAACACTTGTATGTCTGTGGAACTGTCACCTAAAAACAATGTGAGGGCAGGAGGTTGAGAAAAGAAGGCTGAGACGTGGTTTGAAAGATGAGTGTGAATTTTAACTTTTAATTTAGACCTTCTCATGCTCTGGGTCACCGTGAACTTGACAGTGTAGTGCTAATTGCCCAAGGAGTCTCCCGAACTTACTTATTCACATGCAAATGACATTGTCACTCTAGTAGTGAGAACCTGTGGTGTACAGCTACTTTCCCACCATTTGTATCTGATATTTAACCACTGAATTCCTCCTGAGTAATATTTTTACTTGAAATAACTTATTGGATAAGTCTATTTCCTATATCAAGACATCGTCCTCTCTCACAATCTATGCCATTACATTACTTGATATTACAACACCAAAAAACTAAAATTTTGTGTTTTGAATGTAAATATGAAAGATTATTTTTTCCTTTAATTGTCTGTGGTATTATTCACTCAAAGAAATATTTGATAAAAAATCTGCTAAATAGTCTACTACATAAGATGAGAGTTGGTTAAGGATCTGATTGGCTATAAATAGTATTTTCTTTAGTATTTCTTTCATCTGTTCTTCATGGATAGTGCCCTTGCTAAAGTGAGTAAAATCTGACAAGTTAACAGTTGATTAACCAAGTTTTAATCAGTGAAATATGCTGGCAGTTCTAATTCCTGGTAAGAAGTCAAAAATAAAACCTCAGTATCTCAGTCCATGGAGCTAGTATATTAACCACTGTGGTAAATTCCTATTTATTATGGTGTTTGAGACAAGAAAATACTGCACTGTCAGATGATTATTTTTTTAAGAGAGAAAATAGCCATGCAGCACAACTTTGGAATACTTATTTTTGCTTTGTGTCAAAAGCCATACTATTAAACCCCATAATGGAAGTACCACTACTTCCAGCTTTCATCAGCAGTCCAGAATGTCATGTAATGAGAATTTAACTCAACTAAAGTGACTATTTGACATGCAGAACTGAGTTATGTCATCAAGACTCCACAGGTATTGAACACTTGGTGACTGATAAGTGGAAGAGAATGTACATTCTAATAAGGGGTCAGAGGACTTCAGGAATTCTACTCTGTAATTACCTGCAGTAGCAGGTGAGAGAGCGCATGTCAAATAAGAAAAGTACAATTCTAGCACTGAAGAACAAGGCGTCATACCCCTAAAATAAATGTAAAATAAAGCGCTGAAGCCAAAGTTATTTAAAACTGTGTTATTTGGTGATAGGTTTTTAAAAGATTCTCTTTCACTGAAACACACAGTGGAAACTTTTTGTAATACTGATGTTGTAGAACAGGATGAATAAGCACCTCATTGGTGAATCTATTCACCACACGTGTTGTTCAATAGGTGTTTATAGGGGATAAGTATTTACTTCAATAAAGTCGATTACATGTAATAATAGGCCATATGTTTTATGAGATTCCAGATATAGACTTTTAAATACTTTTGCATATTCTCTAATAATAAATGCAGTTAGAGTTTATTTACTTTTTCTGATTTTATGAATAAAGAATGAAAACTTTAATTTGAATTTTCCAATAAACTGAGCATTAGTCCACATAAGACAGTCAAACATCTTTGTATCCCTACTGAAGTGGCACAGGCCAGCAGCTTGCACCCTGAAATACCCTTTCTAGAATATGTGATTGTATTTGCTCATCTCTGACTTGTGTGTTATTATTTTTAGAAAAGATTTCCTTTATTAACCTGAACACCTTAATAACCAAATAATCAAGCCGCATTATGAATCTCATTGTCTAAAACATAAATTAATTAGGCTCAAATTGTTCTTATAAAAGTCAGCTTTTAAAAGTCAGAATGTATTGTTAGTATAATTAGCATCAGTGATTGTTAAATTTAGAAGCTTGCTAACTAAGTCTATTTAAGGGAGGAAAACATCCTGGAAGAAAGAAACACGTGCTAGAAATACAAAGAGCCTGATACACCACAACATCCAGATTTATCTGTGTCCTCATTTAGGGATTTGTGTTGGAATACCAAGACATTGTTCCTCCTGCTGAGTTCTTCAGTGGGAGCAGGTGGAAACCAAATCCAGCCTCAAGAACGTTTCACCTTTTCAAAATGAAAACTTTGGAACTATTTTCTTTTCCTGGTGTGGGTGAATAATGTGAGGTGGGAAAAGCAGAGGAGAGGATGGGGGTGTTAAGAGAAAGACGGTTAGAGTGACAGGCAGGGGACATGAGGAGTGAACGAAGTTCAGATTGGAACTGGTCCAGTGATGTCTCGGCAGAGGACGGACGTGGAAAGGGGTTGATTCCAGAAGAAAGAGAAGGAGAGGTTAAGGCACTGACAGGGGGAGCTGGCTATGTGTATGAGGAAACGCCAAGGGCAACAGCTGAGGAAGGAAAGAGTAAGGTATATTTATGCAGATACAGTTCAAGAGAAACTTTCTCCTGGGGAATTATCAAAACTACTCAAATGATCACACAGAGAGAAAAAAGACCACACAGAAAGAAAAACGTCATGGAGGTGTCAACTCACACAATCACAAACAACATTTTGAAGCGTCTATTGGAGTGCAGTGTAGATTTCTGCAGTGATGAAACCTTGGGGCTCAGTAATTAAAGTTGTATGTTAAGCACATGCATGAACAAAGACTAGTCCCATAACAAGGGAGAGTCAGAGTGAGGGTAGGCCAAGGTATAGTCAAACAATACACTCAGCACCTTCCTGGGCACCAGGGACCAGGAACATTGAACTCAATTTGCTAAAGCTGTGCTGTATTTTTAGAGTGAATTTATGAAATTTATGCCCCTGCCTGAAAATTCTATGATTCTATAATCATTTGCTAATAAAGGTAAAATGAACACCCACAAAACAATTAAAATGTGTTGGGAGAGGGCAGCAGCAAGATGGAGTAGAAGCACTTCTTTCTATTCCTCTTACTGACAACAGTTAAAAACCCTGAAATATATAAATTATATGTATAAAAATAAGTAAAATATATATTTCATATATAATATATATCATATTATCACATATAAAATATATAAAACATATATAGGAGATATATAAAATATATGTTTTATATATATATATATATATATATATATATATACATGTGTGTATAAGCATACATATATCCCAGACTGAATACTGAAGTCAACAAGCTAGAAAATTATAATATTGTTTCATGTTGGTCCTCAATGTATTTAGCGCTAATAGCTAAGACAATTGTATTATAAATGAGAAAGAGTAAAGGGACTAAAAGGAAGGCAGGGTTTCTAGACTTCGTTCAAACTGGTGAATCGATGACACTAGTAAACTGTGGTAAGTCTTGTGTGTATAGTGTAATGCCTAGAGCAATCATTAAATATCTATACAAAGACATACACTGAAAAACACTATGGACAAATCCAAATAACTCACTCTATAGGGAAATGTGATGGGATGAGCTGTGATTGTATCTTTACCATAACTGCTCCCCTGTCTACTGGTAAGAGGGAAAACCAGGGGAGGAATCTTGTGTTCCATCACCTTTCCTCACCTGACACTTTTCCCGTGGGCTGGACCCTTGCTGTGGGGTTGCTGAAATGTTGCCGAAATGTTTCAGCAAAGAGGAGTGCATTCACTCTGAACTGGCCTGCAGGGTGATTGTCATAAGTCTTACAAGTTGTTATGTCTATTGCTCCTTAATATTTTTTATATTAGTTAAAAATAATATAAATAAAATAATAATCATTCTGCTTATGTATTATACTTCTACAAACAGAACCTGTGTCGACCTTACTCTATGGGGAGCTGAGCAAAAGGGATTTTATGTCCAGGTGGTCACTACTGCCTCAGTAGTATAAAACAGAGTCCTTCTGATTCAAGTAAATAAGTGCTTTGCCTAACCCCATTTTAACATCTTTTTGAGGTATAATTAATATGAAATAAACTTGCACATAATTAAGGTATAAAAATTGACATATTGCAATTTCCTTTATATAACATTCTCAAAATGACAAAATCTACACATGTAATACAAATCTACATGTTATCTAACACGTTATAAAATGGCCTAGAACTATACACACACTGTCGATGTTAATTTCTGATTTTGACATTGTACTATCATTACAGGAGATGTTACTATTGGGGAAGACAGGATACAAGGTAAATGGGACCTCTCTGTACTATTTTTGCACCTTTCTGTGAATCTAGAGTTATTTCAAAAATAAAAAGACAAAAACTACATTGACAGATAAAAATGACTATATATTATATGGTTCCATCTCTATAAAGTTCTGAAAAAGTCAAATTTGTAAAGAGAGAAAACAGATCAAGGGTTACTGAGGGCTGAGAGTGCTAGACTGGTAGAGGGATTCCTTGTAAATGAGCATGAGGGGATGTTTGGGGGCAATGGAAATGTTCTTTAAGTGGATTGTGAGGATGCTTACACAACTCCACATATTTACTAAAACTCATTAAATTGTACACTTTAAATGGGTGTATTTATGGTATATAAAATATACTCCAACAAAACTTTAAAATGCATTGTCCTAGTGATCATGGAAAAATAAGGTCATGTTGAATTTTTCTTACCTCTTAGAATTTAGCTCTATTGACCATTTGAATTGCATAGTGTCCATGCAGGAGGTGGGCATCTACAGCTTATCTGTGCCTTGAGCCTCTAGAGTATTTTCCAAAGCACTGGTGTGCACATGTCAAGGCAGATGGTGTAGGGAGGGAGCCATGTGGGACGCACTGAAGGGGATCTTTTCTCCCTGTGGCTGCACTGGTTTAGAGTTATTATCTATTCCTATTGAGAGCAGTGAAGACAGGGATATGAGGATCATCTGTACATCCTTTCCACTTTGCTGTCTGTGGATGCGTATTTCATATGTAGAGGAGGCTATAAAACGGTTGTCATTGCAGAGTGTGTGCTCATTCATCATCAACAAATCATTTTGTCATCTTTACAAAGCCCTATGGGAAAAGACAGACATTCATACAGACAAACAAAACTGCTCCAACCTCTATAATCAGGGTTGACTCTATTTAGTATCGAGTTTCTGTGTCCAGCATGAGATAATAAGGCCAATGTCACACATTGCAGATTCTATCCTGAAGAGATTTATTTCTGCCCAGGTGTGCTTCACTTAAAACAAGCAACACTTTTATCCTTCTATCGTTTATTTATTACCCTGAACTGTAATAGTCCATTTTTATGTTCCACTAAACTGTGGAGTGGGAGGTAGGAGGGGTGGGGCTTATCTACTGCATCTCTACTACCTGTGAGAGGACCTAGCACCTACAGGTTACTTAATACATGTTTGTATATTGATTAGTAGTTAGTGGTGAGGCTTCTGTAAGTGAATATAGATGTAGGTATAAAATTTGGAAATTAGGAACTCTCTGTAGATTGCAAATCTACAACATATTATTCATAAAATAAAAAGTTAAAGTAAATTCTTACAGTGTTAAAGCATCTTAGATTAAACAAAACCTCATCTCATCACAGAGGTAGGAATCTGAACTATTCAAGGGTGTGTGAGCTGGGCTAAATACAGTATTTGAAACATAAAGTTGGGCAGTCCAGTAGTTGAGAGTCCACACTTCCACTGCAGGGTGTGTGGGTTCAATCTCTGGTCAGGGAACTAAGATCTCACATGCCGTGTGACATGGCCAAAAAATAAAAAAATTAAAAAAATTAAATAAAATAAAAATAAAAGGTAATTAAGCTAAAAGTGGTTCTTAAAGAAAACAAACAAAAAGCAAGCAAACAAAAAAACAATGCAGTGAGTGAAAAGATCAGTTTCGTAGAAACTGTAATTTAGTAGAAACTGGCATTGGTGATATAATTCTGAAGTAGCCTATACATAAATAAAACTAAATTAAAGCAAAAATCATTTCCCCCACTTAGGTCAAAACTACTTGCTATGGTCTGAATGTCTGTGCCCACTCAAATTCACATGTTGAAATCTTGACACCCCAAAGTATCAGGAGATGGGGCCTTTGGATGTATCTAATCATGAAGGTGGAGCTCACATGGGTGGAATTAGTGTCCTTATAAAAGAGGCTCCAGAGGGATCCCTAGCCCCTTCCACCATGTGAGGATACAGCAAGAAGGTGCCTATGAACCAGGAAGAGAGCCCTCACTAGAACATGACTGTGCTTGTACCTTGATCTTGGACTTCCCAGCCTCCAGAACTGTGAGGAATAAATTTCTATTGTTTATAAGCTACCCAGTCTGTGGTACTTTCTCCTAGCAGTCTGAACAGACTAAGACACTACCATACTCTATATATCACATGTATAGATTTAGAAGGGGGATATCTTAGTCTGCTTGGGCTGCCATGACAAAATACTACAGGCTGAGTGGCTTACACAGCAGAAATTTATTTTCTCACAGGTCTACAGGCTAGAAGTCCAAAATCAAGGTTTCAGCCAATTTGGTTTCTGGTGATGACTCTTCCTCATTTGTAGATTTCCCCCTTCTTACTGTGTTCTCCTCCGGCAAAGAGAGAGAGAGCTTGGGTGTCTCTTGTTCTTCTTATATGGGCACCAGCCCTATTGGGTTGGGGCACTACACTTAAGACCTCATTTCATCTTTAACACCCCTTCATAGGCTCAGTCTCCAAATATAGTCACATGGGGGTGGCGGTGGTGAGGACTTCAATATATGATTTTTAGGGCGATGCAATTCGTTTCATAGCAGGGGATAAAAAGCTGCAGAGAAGTTTTACATGGTCTTACTGTATTTGTTAAGAAATAACGGTGGAATAAAAAATAATATGTTTGCCAGTGTTGCAGAGCTACAATTAGACAGGGTTAGGATTTGTACTCAGGTCTTTCTGGTTTAAAAGCTAGTTTTCCTACTATATTAATTTTTCTTTTTGGAAATTATAGGCAAATGAGGTAAATGTTCTAGTATGTGATTACTTCGTTCCCCATAATTTTCCCTTTAAAAAAAATACCTGGGGTATTTTATCTCATGAGTTTTTCCTGATAATATGTTCCATGACTCCTCAGTGAAACTTCAAGTTCAGATATAGCTCAAGTGAACAGTTCCCATACATGCTGACAGCCTCCTACCCTTAGCTCCTGCACTTCTCTGTTTTTCTTCTTGGGAGCTTTATCTAGTGTCATGGGAATTTGCTGAGCCCAAGTGCAGGGCAGCCTGTAGACAGCAGAGATTTAATACACCCAGGTGCAACCACCAATAAAATACTCATGAGAATCTTGGCAAATACTGTCTGTGAGGGACCGTTCTGAAGAAGGTTCTACAAGATTCCTCCAAAGGTCTGCAGATGAATTGAGCTCCCGTTGCCCACAGTAGTTACACACTTCTTGTCCATATCCCTACCTCCAACTTGTGCTTCCTGGGATTCCCTCCCAAACACACTCCCTGTATGCAAAGTCCTTATCTCAGGATCTACCTTCAAGAGCCCAGACACATTCCCTGGACGGTGACCTCTCCATCATCCCCACCCCCAATTCCAGAATTAATTTTTTAAAACTAACTGCTCTCAGAAAAATGTCAATGTCTTTAGAGATTAGTTTAAAAATGGCATTACACTGCAGTGTAGATTTTTTAATATTTGTATTAAAATAAAATAAAATATTACTTTTATCAGTGATAATGTCTAAATGAAAACTATTTTCTTCTTCATCATCATCATCATTTAAAACATTTATTCAGGTTGATCCTTCAAACTCTGTTTTTCACCCCAGGATTGTCATTTCCAACATCATCTGTGGCAAATGATTCACAGTAATCTGAATCTTTATCACCCTACTTACATTTGTTTTAGAGTTTTCCACTGCTGTCATGTGCATTTTCTCATTGGTACCTCATAGCTATGAGTTAGATAGGACAGCTAGTATCATGATTTTACACATGAGGTAGAAGCTTCAGAGGAGTTAAGTCAAATTCAGTTACTCTACTATATTTCTTCATACACACAAAAATACAGTAATTTGTAATCCAGAATTTTAATGTTATACAAGGCTGTGTTGTATTGTTTATACTAATTAAGTATATTTTTAAAACTGTATATGAACTTCTGGACGCATTGTTTATTTCCTGGGTACTCTAACTCTAATTCATATTGCAACCCCTTATGACTCAGAATACTAAAGCAAACCCAATTTCTGCAACTTGGATTTCTTGTTTTCTTTAGGGTTAAAGTCAACATTGTTTTTAAGAGCAAGTAATTTTTTTCTGAGATAGTAAATGTCATATCTACTCAATTTACTTTGATATAAATAGGAAATGTGTCAATATACGATGACTAATTATTTATTTATATTAAGACTCCTGTCACTCACTCATCTAACTTGTCCTCCACTAACATTTTCATAGCTTCTGACGAGGGCTCTTGCTCTACCCCTTTGCTTCAGATCTCCTACGAGGACCTCCAGTTGCGTCTGTGCAGAGCTGCTGACATGTGAGAGAGCTGCCAGTTTTATATGGCAACCCCTGCTTCCTAGAACCATCCTCACCTCCATAATCCCTAGTCCAAGCCCACCTGCTTCTCAGCAACACTACGGAGGGGAGTATCTGCTAGCCAGGCCAATGCTTGGTCCTCTCTTACTGTGGGCAGTTACAGACATCAACTTCTCTGAAAACAGATGAGTGCAGTCCCAGACTGTCTGGGAAAAACTCAATTTTCTACTCATCTTTTCACCTGTGTTTCTCTCCTTTACCTTCATACTACAACCACACACACACACACACACACACACACACACACACCACTTCTGACACCAGGTGTGTGGGATTCTTTTTCCCCACGACAAGCAATTCTGCAACACCAGCTGGGAGTCCTACAATTTAACTCAGTTCTGACACTGTCTACCTGGAGATCCCACAGGTTAAGGGCTCATCCCAGGAGGATACTCCCCAACACATGCACTAGAGATGTCAGTCTCAAGTCATAAGTCCTTAGGTTACTGACAACTCATGCCCTACATTAGGGATATTTTGGTATACTGCAGCCATGTTGCATGTCATACAGTGGATCAAATTTGGCTAAAAATTGGAAGTTTCTGTGACCCCCTCCTCAAGTTTGATTAATTTGCTAGAGCAGCTCATAGTACTCAGGGAGATACTTATATCTACCAGTTTATTAAGGAATATGATAAAGGATACAGATGAATAACTGGATGAAGAGATACATAAGACAAGGTCTGGGAGGGTCCCAAGTGCAGGAGCTTCTGTTCCTGTGGAGTTGGGATGCATCAACCTCCCTGTATATGGATATGATCACCAATCTGAAAACTCTCCAAACCCCAAGCTTTTAGGATTTTTATGGAAGCTTCATCACATAGGCATGAGCCATCATTAACTCTATTTCCAGCCTTTTTCTCTTCTCAGGAGAATGAGGGGCAGGGCTGAAAATCTCAAGCTCCTAACCATGTCTTGGTCTTTCCAGTGACCAGCCCTCATTGAGGAGCCATCCTGGAGCCCCTGCCCCGCAGAGTTATCTCATTAGAACAGAAGACACTCCTATCTCCCAGGAAATGGCAAGG
Source organism: Mesoplodon bidens (assembly GCF_964165515.1). Taxonomy (NCBI): domain Eukaryota; kingdom Metazoa; phylum Chordata; class Mammalia; order Artiodactyla; family Ziphiidae; genus Mesoplodon; species Mesoplodon bidens. The sequence goes on along the minus strand of NC_138168.1, from coordinate 28,768,173 downwards.
GTTTTAGGATTTCTGTTCCAGGAACCGGGAGCAAAGAATAATATATATTTTCTATTATCACACATAGAAATAATTATGCGCTTAATAAATGGTGTTTGTGGTCATGTTAATGTTATAAACAGAAAGATATATTCAAAGAGAGGCTTTATCGAACATATGAGACCAGTGGGCCATCACAGGATTCTGACACAAGACCATCCTGCAACAGATGTCTTTTCCTAACTCTGCAATCATATTCTGATAAATGGGATGGGAGATGAAAATCCATTTTATAGAATACATGTTTTTATTAATTATACTGAATAATGTAAACAAGGTATTGAAAATCATTGAGCAGACTCCTGATCTCTTAGAAGTTAGGTCGTGTCTCTAGGTCTGATCCACTTCAACTGATAAAAATCTTTTAATATCATTTAATAGCTTGGCTTTACTTTCATTAAATTTAGTTGACTTAAGCTATAGATTGCTATGATTATACAATTTAGAAAGAAATTATTTCAGGAATATATAACTAAAAATATTTTATTAGAAAAAAAGGTTTTATTAAGCAAATCATTCTGGTGTCATGAGTCTGCTTAATGGTGTCAGTAGCATTGAAACTGTGAACTAATGAACCAGAGTAGCCTCAAAATTATGGTGACACACTAGAGTTATAAAAAAGACTTGTGTTTGAATGGTGCCAGGTCTTTAATTGGAAGAATTCTTTTTCGTAAAACTTACAAATGTAGCACATTTTTTCAATTTTACTTTTAAAAAGTTTTAGGACTAATTTTTTTTTCCTTTATCCATTTGATTACTAAGCTTTAGTATCAAATGCATCTAACAAGAAAGAAGTGGGGTTGAAACTTTTACTTATTATTCCCCTAGTTCTTTTTATACATTTCATAAAGAACAAAGACTTAAGAGAGCCAGCATCAGAGCTTCATTTCTTCCTAATGTTACTTAGGCTGTCAGGTTTCACTGAAGAATTCACTGAAGTGAAAATCTGATCAAGCAATAATGAGGATAAAACAAGACATTCAGATACAATGAAACCTTAGAAAATGGTTAAATGACAATGAAGTACTTCCATACTTTATACAAAAAGACTGGAATAAAATGATTGCCTGATTTGTTAAACAAAGAAACACATCCTGTCAATAAACATTTCTCAATATGTGTATCTTACATAGAGCAAAATTCTTATTGAGACTGATATGATGAGAATGTTTGTCATTCAAATCTCTTTGGTTTAGTAGATGCCTTCTCACGTGTAAACCTTCATATAAATTGTCATCATGTCTGCCTTTGTTGTCATATCTGATACTTCATGGGGAAGAGGGAAGATAATAATTTCCTCTGTTTGGTTTTTATTGATTCAGTCAATGTTGTATGTTTGTATATTTTCTTTTTTCTGACTCTGGTGCAAGTGCCATTCAAATTTAGAAGGTACTGAGAAGGTAGGTTGATTAAATCACTAGGAGTATTGCTTAATTCTTATGGGAACTTCAAAAGAGAGCAATATTTACTCATTTTAATTATTAAATTCCTAAAAAGTACATAAGAGAAGGCATCTTTATGGTTTGTTAGAATATCATAATAAGACTTGTTCTTAAGTAAGTAAAACCCAGATCTTTCTAGGTACATCTATTCATCTATCAACGAGATTGAAAATCTTCTATTATCAAAAGATCCATAACCCTCTAGTATTAAAATAATTTTCAATTGTATGAATTCAACTCAGAAGATAACTAACTTTCATAATATTTTTATATCAACTCTCAAAATTTTCCTGTTTACTACCCACAACTTGACAGTACCCTGGAAATACACACTTTAGAAGACTCTATTAATGGCACAGAATTAATAACCAAACTATTTTCTGCTTTATTTTTTTAGCTATTATGGATTTTTTCTAATTACATTGTATGCATCATTGTAGAAACTGGCAAAAATTCAACAAAAAAGAAGAACTAAAAACACTGATAATCCCACCATCAAGGATACATTGCTCCCTGCTGACTGAACACATGGATTCTTTTTAAAAAGATACATTGTTGACATTTTGTTACATTTCCTTGCATGAACACACACACACACAACACACACACACATGCAGTAGAAATTGGATTTACAATTTCATTTTTCAATATTTTGGAAACACTATGTAGCTGATTTATAATATTCATTGCATTAAAATTCATTATTTTAATATGACATAATTTATTCAAATATTCAATAATTAAAACTACTTTCCACTTCGTGTTTTTACATACAATGCTGTGACAATCATCTTTGTACTTAAAATTTGATCCACATTTCTTATATTTCATCAGGGTAAAAAATAATTGAAGCCTCAGGACAAATGATGTGAAATTTCAACTGTTGCAACCCATATTGCCAAATTATTTTTTTGATATTTCTTTACAAGGGCTCTGAAATCATTTATAAACTACCAAATATTTCATTATAGTGTGTAAAACCCAAACAACTTTTGGCTTTGAATTTCTCCATTATTCTTGCATGTTACAATGAAACTATACCAAGTACTAATAATTTACTACCATTAAAAATTGTGATAAAAATCTGTGTGGCACCATTTATCTATAAATAAATAATGAGACATTTGATAATACTTTTGTATTTGACAAGAATACAGCGTTCTAGTATTAAAATACTGTTCAGTTGTATGCATTCAATTCAAAAGATTACAAACCTTCATAACATTTTGAAATCAGTTCTCAAAGTATTCCTGTTTACTATCCATGGCATGACAACATTCTGAAAATGCACATTATAGAAGACAACAGTTGATCTTGAAACTTTACAGAGTTGTCACATCCTTATTGTTTGAGAATCAGGTTGAATAAGATTAGATGTCAATTTGAATCAAAGAATTCTAGATAAAGCCAAATCATTGCTGGAAACAATGAACCATAACATCGTCAGCTAAATTTTGCTGCCTCAGAAGTATCCTGTCAAATGATGCACAAAGAGACAAGGGACTAGAAAGCATACCAAGATACCCTGACCATCTGTTGGTAGATTATCAAACAGAGGTTGGTGCCAATAAGGCAGTAAATGTAACATCAAGGTCAGCATCTAAAGGTTACGGTACTATATTTTCTAGAACCGTTGTATAGGTTCAGACTCAACCATCCTTCCTGTGCTAAAAATCAAAAACTTTAGCTGCTTTGTGCATATTGCATTCAGTATCAAGTATGGAGATACAGCCTCTTCTACTAGGTAATGTGTTACTCAGTTTATTGCTATTGCCTCCCAGGGTGCAAGCGTGCATGTTCTTTCTGACCTCCTACATTCTTCATTCTGTCCTGCCCTGGGGTTATGGTTACAGAACAGGATACACTAAAATGTTGAGATTCTCTCTCTAACTTATTAATCTACTCCATACTGTGACCTTAAAGTAGTGCTTGGACCCAAATTACAGAAGAGAGGTTGTTCTGAAACAAACTCTATCCCCACTAAAGGTGGTTTGACAGGTCTGCTTAAACGCACAGCCATTTTGTAAGGTAAAATTGACATACAACATTTTATTAGTTTCATCTGTATAACGTAATGATTTGATATTTGTATGTATTGTGAAATGATCACCACAATAACTCTAGTTGACATCTGTCACCATACAGAGTTACCATTTTTTCTCTTGTGATGAAAACTTTTAAGATCTACGCTTTTAGCAACTTTCAAATACACAATACAATATTATTAACTATAGTCACCATAATGTACATTACATCCCCATGGATTATTTATTTCGTAACTGGAAATTTGTACCTTTTGACTCTCTTCACCCATTTTGTTCACTTCTCTCCCCCTATCTTTGGTAACCACCAATCTCTTCTCTGCATCTAAGAGCTCATTTGTTGTTGCTAAGATTCCACTCATAAGTGAGATCATATGGTTTTTGTCTTTCTCTGTCTGACTTATTTCACTTAGCATAACGCCTTCAAGTTTCATCCATGTTGTCACAAATGACAAGATGTCATTATTTTTATGGCTGAATAATATTCCATTATATATATATATGTATAAAACATTTTCTTTATCCATTTATCTATCAATTGACACTTAGATTTTTTCTATGTCTTGGCTATTGTAAATAATGCTGCAATGAACATAGAGGTGCATACATGTTTTCAAGTTATTTTTTTTCTTTTGTCTGAATAAATATCCAAAAGTGAAATTGCTTGGTGGTACTATTTTTAATTTTTTGAGGAGCCTCTATGCTGTTTTCCGTGGTGGATGGCTGCACTGATTTACATTCCCACCAACAATGCACAAGGGTTCCCTTTTGTTCACATCCTCACCAATGCTTATTACTTCTTGTCTTTTTGATAATAGCCATCTGACAGGTGTGAAGTGATATCATGTTGTGGTTTTGATTTGCACCTCCCTGATGATTAATGATCTTGAGCATCTTTTCATGTGCTTGTTGGCCATCTGTATGTCTTCTTCTGAAAAACTGTCTAGTGAGATCCTCTGCCTCCTTTTAAAAATTGGGTTGTTTGGGTTTTTTTTGATGTTGAGTTGTATGTGTTCTTTGTATATTTCAGATATTAACCTTTCATCAGATATCTGGTTTGCAAATATCTTCTCCCATTCAAGAGGAAGTATTTTTGTTTTGTTGACAGTCTCATTTGCTGTGCATATCCATCCATTCTTGAAGCTAGGCTAGACCAAAGCTCGCTGTGATTGTTAATTTTATGCCTAGTCATCTGGCCAAACATGACTTTGGGAGTGTCTGTGAGAGTATTTCTAGATGAAATTAATGTTTGAATCGGTGGAGTGAGTAAAGCAGATTGCTCTCCCTTATGTGGATGAGCATCAGTCAATCAGTTGAAGATCTGAACAGAACAAAAGGCTGAGTGAGTGGGAAGTCACTTCATAGCAAAAGAAGTGTGGCAGTGGGCCAATGCTTAGGGGATTCGCTTGTTTTACCATATTCCCTGCCATCCTGAAGAAGTTGGCTTGATAGAATGATTGAATGGTCTTTAAAAGTCCTAGTTACAGCACCAGCTGAGTGGCAATGCCTTGAAGATTTGGGGCAAGATTCTTTCTAGAAAGCTGTGTATGCTCTGAATCAGTGTCTGATATATGGTGTTGCTTCACCCACAGCCAGGCTTTGAGGTCCAGGAATCATGGGTATAAATGAGAGTGAGCACCACTCACTATTACCCCTAGTGACCCCACTAGCAAAATTTGTGCTTCCTGTTCCAATGACTTTATGATCTGTTGGCCTTGAGGTCTCAGCTCCAAAGGGAGGAACTTCTATCAGGAGACACGGGGATGATTCCATTGAACTAGAAATTAAGACTGCAACCCAGCCGCTTTGGGATCCTTATGCCTCTGGATTAACAGGCAGAGAAGGGATTTACTATGCTGGCTGGAGTGATTAATTCTGAATACAGAGGGGAAACTGGACTCCTACTTCACAATGAAAATAAGAAAGAGTATGTCTGGAATATAGGAGATCCCTTATGCTGTCTCTAGTATTATTATGCCCTAGGATTAAGGTAATGCAAAACTATAACAACCCAATTCAGGCAGAGCTGCTAATGGCCCAGACTCTTTAGGAATGAAGGTTTGAGTCATCCTACCAGGTAAAGAATCACAACCAGCTGAAGTGCTTGTAGAAGGAAAAGAGAATACAGAATGAATAGTGGAAGAAGGTAATTATCAATATCAGCTATGGACCATGTGACCAGTTACGGAAATGAGGACTGTAATTGTTATGGGTATTTCCTCCTTATTTTGTTGTGAATCTGTGCATGTGCATATGAAGTGATATGTTTCTTTTCTTCCCTCTGTATTCCCTTATCATGTAACATAAGATGTATTGGCTTTATATCATAGTGTTTAAGTACTGCTAATTAGTTATGGAATATGAAGGAGAAGAATGAACATTACTCAAGGACTTTACCTTCTCTTTTGGAAAAGGGGTTGGTGTGCTTTCTGTTGTACACAAGATAGTTGTATTATGTTAGGTAAAATTATGACTGTGTTATTGTCCTTATTTGGAGCCTAAGTATGGTTTAAGGAGATGCATATTGGTGCCAAGGTGACAAAGAGTGGTCTTGTGATGGTTAATTTTATGTGTCAACTTGACTGGGCCATGGGGTACCCAGACATCTGGCTGAACATTATGCTGGGTGTGTCTGTGAGGGTATTTCTAGATGAGAGTAACATTCGATTTAGGCAGACTGAGTAAAGCAGATCACCCTTTCTAACGTAGATGGGACTCAACCAATCAATTAAAGACTTAACTAGAACAAAAAGGCTGAGTGAGAGGGAACTCCTGTTTGATGGCTTGTCTCCCAGCATTGGTCTTTTCTGGCCTTTGGACTCAGACTGAAACATTGGCTCTTCCTGGGTCTCGAGTCTGCTGGCTTTCAGACTGGACCTACGCATCAGATCTCCTGGTTCTCGAGATTGTCAACCTCAGATCTTGCAATTTCTGGTCTTGGGAACTAAGGCAGTTTCAAAGCCAGTCACCACATACTCTTCTGTGAATTGCGCTTCTGTCCTTTTAGTATATCCAGAAACAGACCTCCTACATTGCCATAATATTTTTTTTTTTTTTTTTCTTTTGCTATACGCTGGCCTCTCACTGCTGTGGCCTCTCCCGTTGCGGAGCACAGGCTCCGGACGCGCAGGCTCAGCGGCCATGGCTCACAGGCACAGCCGCTCCGCGGCACGTGGGATCTTCCTGGACCGGGGCACAAACCCGTGTCCCCTGCATCGGCAGGGGGACTCTCAACCACTGCGCCACCAGGGAAGCCCATACACTGCCATAATCTTGCTCCAAGCTTGGAGCTGCTTTCATTTCTTGCCTAGATAATTGCAAAAGCCTCCTATTTTTCTTCTGCTTTGGCCCTTGCCTTCCCTCTTATAGCCCTATTCTCAACACAGCAGCCAGAGTGATTCTGTTAAAACATAAGTCAGTCCATATAATTCCTCTGCGAAAAACTGTGCAAGGGCTCCCGTCTCACTAAGAATGAAAGCCAGTCTTTACCTGAAAATGACTGAGTCTATCTGATATGGCTCCTCACCATCTCTCTGCTCTCATGGCCTACTTTTCTTCCTCTCATTCTCTCTGCTCACACACCTTCTGCCCCCACTGGCCATTAAACACACTGGGCAAACTCCCATCTCAACATGTTTGCACGTGCTCCTCTCTCTACTAGGAAGTTCTTCCCCCAGGTATCTGTGTGGCTTGCTCGTAGCCCCTTTTGGATCTTTATTCAAATATCAGCTTTTCAATGAGACGAGATGTGGCCACTCTATCTAACATAAACACACTACTATATATAAAATAGATAACTAATAAGAACCTACTGTATAGCACAGGGAACTCTACTCAATACTCTGTGATGACCTGTATGGGAAAAAAATCTAAAAAAGAGTGGCTATATGTATATGTATAACTGCTTCACTTTGCTGTATACCTGAAACTAATGCGACATTGTAAATCAATGATACATCAATAAAATTTTTAAAAATAAATAAATAAATAAAATTGCAGCCACCTTCTGATACTCTTGTCTCCTTTTCCTGCTTCATGTTTTCCTTCAACATTTACCATCATCTAACATACTATGCATTTACTGGCTTATTTATTATCTGTTCTTTTTCTGAAATGTAGGCTCCAGAAAGACAAGAGATATTTCCTCTTTTGTTCACTGCTAAATCCTCCATCCCCAGAACCACGCCTAGCACATTTTATGTGCTCAGTAAATACATGTTCTGTGAATGATTACAACTTAGAAATGCTGTATTTTTGTGTGCATGTCAGCACAGAAATTTTTTTTTATTGAAGTATAGTGGATTTACAGTGTTGTGTTAGTTTCAGCTGGACAAAAAAGTGATTCAGTTACATATATTATATATAATATAATATATATTTCATATATTTATATATACATCTATTATTTTTCAGATTATTTTCCATTATAAGTTATTACAAGATATTGAATATAGTTCCCTGTGCTATACAATAGGTCCTTGCTGTTTATCTATTCTCTATATAGTAGTGTATATATATGTTAATCCCAAACTCCTAATTTATCCCTCACCACTCCCCCCCTTTCCCCCTTGGCAACCATAAGTTTGTATTCCATCTAAAAAACAAAGATACAAATGAACTTATATACAAAACAGAAATAGACCCACAGACAAAGAAATGCCCTACTAACGTTGCTATATGCTGAGTGAGTTGTTCACCATCCTTAGAGAAGATTGTCTTATTTAACTCACAGCACACTTTTTTTTTTTTGGCTCACTTCCAGAACTACTCTGGTATAAGACACAGTTCTTACTCTGAAAAATCTAGCAAGGAAGAAAAGGTACTTAAAATTGTAATACACATTTTTGCAGGAAGACCACAGCAGGATTATTCCTAGGTGTACACCTCTATCTGAATGCTGACTGCATGCTCAATTTCTTCCTTGTGACTCAAAAGTCACGAGAAGGAGAATGTGTTGAAAAAAAATGCCATCTTCATCTTCCTCCTTTTTTCTGAGAAGCTAAAACTCCTCCTGGCTAATGTCTCAAGAATTCCCTAGAGCACACTGGCCATCGTTACCACTCATTCTTTAATTTGCCCACAGCGAGCCACCTCTACTTACAGGCACTTTAACCTAGAGATTAGGAGCTAGGTAACTTAGGATCCAGAAAAACCTTGTGTCCCAGGACTAATGGGGCTTTCCACCACTACACTCCCCAATCTGTTGCTTTCTCCCCTCTCCCAACCCAGTGGTAAGCAAGTCCCATCAATATGGACTCTTAATCATGCTCAACCACATCTCTTCTTATTGAATCTCACAGCTTCTCTTCTGTCAGTTGCATCATTTCCCATCTGAGTTATTGTGACTGGTCTTCTTGGCCCCAGGCTGGTTTGGCTTCTGATCCTTTCGATATTCCACTTGATGAAAGATGAATTAAAAATTCAAAGCTCTGAAAATCTAAAGGGCTGTGACTTCACTGCTTAAAACCCCTTCGTGGCTCACCATTGTCTTCAGGATAAAATTCAAACTCCAGAGCAAAGCCACGTCTGCTGGTGATCTGGCATCTTCCAAAGTCTGCAGACACAACTTTTCTGACTCATGAAGTTTTACCATCCAGCCTTGCTAAAGTATTTAAGGATCTTTGAAATTGCCATGTTGACTTTTTGTGCAGAATATCACTTCTCTCACCCAGCCCCTTGGCTGGTAAATTCCTTCTCATTATTCAAAAGTTAACTCAGATGTTATATTCACCAAGAACCCTTCCTGACCTTGCTTTGCCTTCTCCTTCCTTGGCCCTCTTTCTTCCATTCTGGCTGGAATGACAGTTCTCCATGTACCCTGTACTCACATTTTTGACAGAGAACTTGTCACACTGTGTTGTAATTACATGAACTCTTCATACTTCATTTCCTATTTAAGTTGCAAAACCTTCAGGGCTTAATGAACTGTAACTTCTCATCGTCCATCTGCATCTAAGCTTCGCATGTTGATCCTGGATGTGGCTGGTCCTCTCTCCCCATAATAACCCTTGTAGGTCTTAGAATGACCTTTACCTTGGGTAGAAAAGCTTAGTATGTTTCTAGAATATTTTAAGCAGGGAGAAAATTAACCTTTTCAGGTAAAAGCACAAAGCCTTTTCTCATGTATTGTATTACCTATGAAATGCATCTTAGTTGATTGTAAAGGGAGAAAAAGAAAAAGAGTTGAGTGTCTGGGGATGCAGCTAGAATTTTGTGTAATTTTAGAGAGAAGCAAATTGACTTCATACATTACTTCACTATATAATTTTAATGGTAACAGACCTACAACATATAACTAGAACCTTCATATTTATTTCTCTGACTTCCCACTAGACTGGGGGTCTCTTGCTTTTATAGGAACTGCAGGTTCTGATGCTACTTGTCCCCAGTCAACCACAGAGAAAGCCTTGTTATCTACCTGTTGAAGAAACCCTGTGCATCAGATCCCTGACTCTGATGTTTTTTTCTTCTTGTCACACAGTGTGAAAAGCTGGAATGGAGCTGCTCTGTGCCTGTTAGCTTCCCTCCTACTCATGCTAAGTTTTACCCTCAGGAATTGCTGCCTTCATTTCTGGTTTGTGTTCATCACCAAAAATTCAGTGGCTTAAGCTACCTTTGGGACAAGCCCTCTGACCAGGGCCCCTTGTGATAATCCAGCCTGTAATATCCTCTCCATGGGGAGGTCTGTTTTCTGAGAGGTGGGGGAGAGGGAAATCTTGGCTGTCTTTAAGGAACTAAATATAATATTAGATTGGATATGTTAGGTATTAAATGCATAGACATTATAAGCTATAAGAGTTCCGAGGTTATCATCTTAAAAATAAAAGTTTATGGAAGGTAACCAAAATGAATCTTGCCACGAATGGTGTAAAGGTCACAGAGCTTAAGTTAGATATAAATTTGACATGAAGAAGATGCAATCATAAGAGAAAAGATAGCACGTTCAATAAATAGTGATGAAAGGGGATCAAGAAATATACATCCATTTGTATTTTTAGCTACACTATTAGGCCTTTTGGGCATAACACAAAAGAAAAATTGAACAGAACTTAGTGGTTGAGAGCAGCCTTTGGAGTCAGATGCCTGTGTTCAGATCCTAGCTCCACTTCATCCTAAACTTGAGAAGTTACTTATTCTCTTTGTGACTCAATATGCTCTTCTGTAAACTGAGGATAACAATAGTGTGAATTAAAAGACATAGTATATGGCAAGTGGCATGTTATAAGTATGCAAGTACCATTAACTATTATTAATTTTATTATTATTATTACAGTTAACGTTTCTCCTCAGATATGCCTCTAAAGTGTTTAGAAACTTATTGCTCTTTGAAAATAATAAGGTAGAGAATTTTGAAAACATCTCACAGATTATGATGTTCCTTTAAGAATCTGAAAAGCTGTGATGGCTCAAGGGTCTATTTTAGAACTCATTTGGAGCAGTCAAATCTGTGCTACTTCAGATTTTCATATACAGCATTCTCCTAATTATATATATTGTTAAGAAAAAAAAAGCAACCTGTGTTTCTTTAGGGTCATTTAATAAAATTAAACCAATCAATCAATAAATCTCAAGTTCAGTCTGATATTACTTTGCCAACCAGCAGATTGCCATTGTGAAGTGAGTCCTGGGATTGAGATGAGTACATGGTCCCCTCAGGTTACATCATCCCACTTCTTAAGCTGTTTTATCCATAAAGCCCAGAACATGGTGAAATACTTTTATTAACCATACTTTTGGTCAGGGAAAGAGAATAACGGCTTGTCCTTTGTGGGTATGACTTGAGAGTTTTTTGAATTAGTATCTTATGAACACTGATAATGCAGTGGTTCATAAGCTTATGTTATGTGGTCCCTTGTTTAGGTTGCAACTCCATGCTCTTTAGTTGCTATGGTGACAGTAACGATAAAGGCTGATTGGAAGAAGGTAACATCTTATCTGGGATTTTTGCTGTTGTTGAGAGGGTAGACCACATTCCATGTTGTCCTATTAGACAAGATATTGGGTTACATCCATTTTGATTAGCAAGGCTCACTTTTTTTAGTACAGATTGTTTCAGTGCGGTACTTTATGACTAAACTCTCTAAGACTTGACTTGGGATTTAGCAAATTTAAGATAACCCAATCTCCATCTAATGGGCTTTCTCTGAAAGTAGTTGCTCGGTATATGAGTTATTATACGAGAAGAAATACTAAATTTAATATCAAAAAGCCAATTTCAGAAGTTCAAGCAATGTACAATATACCTTTTGCATTGATAGAATTATTTAATAAAACTCTAATAACAGTCAGGAAACTATAGGAACTCCAGCAATAAGTAAATGATGAGGGCTTATTTCCTTTTAATTCTCTGATCCCAGATGGAACAAGGTGTGACTGGAGAATGGTTTAATTGTTCATGGACATCTGTCTTTGGAGCCAATTGAAAAATAATACCTTGGGCATAATATGTCCTCCAGAATTTTTGACATTTTTATATCTTTCACAATCAAGCCTTTGTCAAAAAGTCAGGTAGTGAAACTCCTAAAAACTTATGGATACGTTTAGGGTAGAGGGGAATAAAAACCTGGTAATATATCAATATGCACAGCTGGAAAGCAGATGTTCAATTGAATGATCTCAGTACCTAGAGAAAGCTATTAAACCTGTTACTTACTTAAATGAGAAATTCCCATAATTTATTGTGCTCGTATTTGACTTACTTCTTTTGGCTCCTTTAAATTAACTCTGGAATAATTATTTCTATTACTATTGTTGTGGTTGAAGCCAATTACCATGGAAGTTTGACTCCACGCAATACAGTACATGAGTGCTAAGTAATGCCAAAGGCTGCTGTCAATCAAAGTAACCGGTGAGTTACAAGTTGTTTACTGGGAAACAAAGTGATAAATGCATGCCAATGGGTAAAACGTGACATTGAGTGTTAGATACACCAAGTTTAAATAGGTTTATATTCGTCTCTCAGAGTGCCAAAACGTAGTTTTAACCGAGCCGTCATTATCGAAAGAGACATGTAACACTCAGCTGTGTAAAGTATGGATGACTGTGTGGTTCAAATCTTTTAAGGCCTGTGCGCGTTGGAGGGGGGCTGACCCACTCCCATCCAGGACCATTTTCATCCTTTTTCTGGTTACTGGACAATCACATAAGCTTCCTTCAGCTCCTTTGATTCTAACCAGATTATTGGGCTGAATCGTGTGGGCTCACAATAGTACTAGCTTAGTAAACCTAAAAAAAAGACTTCATAGGGGTTTGTATCACCCTCAAAAAAATTAAAGACCACAGGGCTTCCCTGGTGGTGCGGTGGTTGAGAGTCCGCCTGCCGATGCAGGGGACACGGGTTCGTGCCCCGGTCTGGGAAGATCCCACATGCCGCGGAGCTGCTGGGCCCGTGAGCCATGGTCGCTGAGCCTGCGCGGCCGGAGCCTGTGCTCCGCAACGGGAGAGGCCACAGCAGTGAGAGGCCCACATACCGCAAAAAAAAAAAAAAAAAAATTAAAGACCACATCTTGTTAGCATTATTTGATGTTACATAGTTACTTTAGGTTCACATTGCATGACTTCTTAGCCTGTGGTTTACTAACAGCATTCCTTTAAGGGTCCTACCCGAGGGAGGACTAGAAACAGTCCTGGAGTACTAGAAACACTTAATGAGATGCCCAGAGGAACAGGCAAGAAAAATTCCAATTCTGAGAGTACCACTTAAGCATGAGTACTGCACACTCCCTCCAGAGGGAGAAAGATCCCTTTTCTCATAGTCTCTTATTAAAAACAAAAATTAAATGCTTGTGAATTGGTGCTCTATGAGTCTAGCTCTGCCATCGCCCAGAACCCATAATTAGATAACTACATTTTAGACAAAAGAGTACTATAGTAATTCACAGCACAAATTCCAGCTAGGGAATAGAAATTGATACATAAAATATGTATCAATACAAATATAAATACATGCATATGTGATCTAAGCAGGCTTCAGTTATTAAAGGCCATTAAAAATACTGGAGCAAATAGCTCCTGGGGATTAAGCTCTAAGAGCCCTTTTTATAATCAGAAGGCAGCTAATCCCTGATCACCTATTTGAATGCTTAGCTTTCCCCAATATAGCATTATTATTTCCCCAATATAACTATTATTTTTTCTTTGTGATGCTACATGAGCATGCAAATATTGCCCAAAAGTACCATCCCCAAAAGATCTCAGGATGCTTTCAGACTGAATAAACCTAGAGGTAAAAAAGAAAATGCAGCTTGGATTAAAGAATTTTTTAAAATGTTAAGTCCAGCTGAAATTCACTAACTCCTTTATTTCAGCTAGTTTGCCATTTCCCATGACTATCTCTCACTTAACTCCTTCCTCAAGCTTCCTTTCCCCTGCAAAACTGCATTGCTAGGTTCAGAGAATAGGTCTTTAATTTTTTCTGACCCCTACCTGTAAATTCCCGACAAGTTCTTAGGCAGATTTTGCATCTTATTTGTCTGCTAAAATGTTATGATCTTGCATTACTCCCACAAGGATGCCACCTTCTGTTTTGACCAGGACCATTGATGGTGATAAGAGACTGTCATGGTTCTGCTGAGGAGGGAACTGAGACATTCTTGAAGAAGTTTCCTCTTCAAGTATTTCCTACACGTGTACATATACTGTTAGTATAAATGCATATGTGATAAATACCATAAGCATTAAAAACCAAGACCTATATTTTCCTATTAGATTTCAAACAGAAATGCTTCTGAGCATCTTCCCTATGTTTCCAGTCATAGTTATTTCTTGTATAACAAAAAACTGAGGAGTAAAATACTTATATACTTGTACAAATCTGCTTAAGAAAAAGGTAAATGAGATATTAAATGAATAAAAAAGGTCCTACTGTATAGCACAGACAACTATATATTCAATATCCTGTGATAAACCATAATGGAAAATAATATGAAAAAGAATGTATATATATATATATATATATATATGTATAAATGATCAATTTTCTGTACAGCAGAAATTAATACAACATTGCAAATCAACTATACTTCAATAAAATAAATTTTAAAAAGTAAAAAAGAAGAAGGTAAATGAGTATAAATTTAGTGGAATTGTTTGTATTGCCTTTAAACTCACGGTTCAAATGCTCTATTACTGTATCTTTTATATTAGTGTATAATTGCAGTGAGAAGCATTTTCTTCTCTTACTCCCAACTCCTTTCTTATTCTTACCATTTCTTCCCAAGAAAGATGCTCAATGATTTCTGATTTTCCCGGTAGTTTTCTCTCTTAATCCTAAAGCAATACTTCTTTAAACAGAAACACATTTTGATAATAAGTATAAACAGACTTCATATATACAGATATATATGTTCATGTATATACCTAGATATCTGTATTCACATTTATGACACTGCTTCTGTACACTGTTTGCATTTGCCTTAGAAAACCATTTCAATTGTCATAGAATTATGTACTGATACAGTAAAACTAAAGACCCAAGCAAGGGAATCCCTTGCCATCCTGTGCTTTAGAGCAGGGTTCGCCCACCCCTGGGCCTCGGACTGCTGGTCTGTGGCCTGTTAGGAACCGGGCCACACAGCAGGAAGTGAGTGGTAAGCAAGTGAGGAAAGCTTCATCTGCCGCTCCCCATCGCTTCCCATCGCCCCCATCGCCCCCATCGCTCCCCATCACCCTCCATCGCACCCATCGCTCCCCATCGCTCCCCATCGCTCGCATTACCGCCTGTGCCACCCCACACCTCCCGTCTGTGGAAAAATTGTCTTCCACAAAAAAGGTCCCTGGTGTCAAAAAGGTTGGGGACCACTGCTTTAGAGAGTCTCAGGGATCACAAACCCAGGGGGGGAAAAATGTATTGAGGACTATAGATGCCCCTCTCACTCATGATCAAGCAGTCAGCACCAGCACACAGCACAGTCTGGGACCCTACCTACACTTGCTCTCTGGTGACCAACATCTTTCAGGCTCCAGGGTTACAGTGCTTCACTTCTTTTTCCCTATTTCTTCCAATCAAGAGGTGACCACGTTTGGATTTAGTGAAGGGTTGTGGCTCAATTTAGAGATGGACAGTACTTCAGAGGGCAGGATAATTGAGCTGTGGATGTGCTTAGGTAAGAAAAATTCAAATTAATGAACTTGTCAAATCCTTCTCTCAGATAGTAGGAATGCAAGAGATTCTTGCATGACAAAGGATTGTTTCCGAGGAGTGCTGTGTACCCATTTTCTTGCTTCTGTTCACATTCCAATTCATGGTTCCAGAACACTAAAAAATTATCACATCATGTACAAAGCAGCTGAGAAACTTTTTGCCATGTTAAATAATTCTGATTATTCTTGAATTTGCATGTATATTGTTGTGGATTTAACACGCATGAAGTATGGGACCAATTGTTAACAATGTCAGCTACAGAAACACTAGAACTGTAAATGGTTTTATTAGTATAAACATGTTATATAAAATATAATTAATTTTGCAAAAATTAAAGTTTTTGTTTGTATAATTTGTGATTCAGTAATTATAAATTATGTTTGGTATAGATAAAATTTTGAATACTTAAGAGAAAATTTACTTTGGATAACATGAAAAATAATATTTGATTTCTCACATTTACTTTAATTTACATTCCTTACATGTTTACGTTTGCTTTCATTTACATTCTGTTAAAAGATTAAAAAAGAAAATACAGTTGTATTCAAAATGCACACCTTATTATCAGTACTGCATTTAATAGTTCTTTATTATAACAAGATTATTTTGCTGAAATAAAAACAAGAACAATATATTTTATGGAATAACATGTCATAATTTATGGGATTACCTTATTATTACTCTAGTTCTTATTTAAATGTCACCAACCCATTTAATCATAGCTAGTCATGAAAAAAAGAAACAGAGTTCAATTGTCTTTATGTTTGTTGGCATTCTGTTATATAAATATCATAGCTAAACCAATTTTTTGATATTGTCAATTTGAAGGTATATTGGTTAAGATAGAAGGATAAAACACTCTTTACTTTGATTTACAATTTAAAAATATTTAGACATAGGATATGTATTCCTTCATTTGTTTTCTTTCCAAACTAATATTCGATGTAGAATATGATATTTGAAAATGTTTTTAGAACCAGTTTGAAAACAAATGCTCAAGTTTATTTGGTAATCTTGATTTATTAGGGGTCATAAACCCCCTCACCGTACTTCTGGAAGGCTGCCATTTGGAGAGGCATGAAACAGTTCTGTGGTATCTGCTGTTTTCCCAATTAACCAACCGACCGCAAAATACAGTCTTCAGAATCTTCCAGAATATGTAGTCAGATAAAACTATAACGAATTTGAAGACATCCTTAATTGCAGAAATCATTGAAACTTGATGAATCTCAGAGTCTCCAGAAATACTAGATGTGGCATCTGGTGGAGGGTAGAGGACTGGATGGATGGGAACACAAGGGCAACAAGGGAAGAAAAGGGGCAATGACACCAGTTGTCCTTTACTCCAAGCTAGTAGGGTTATTTTTACAGTAGTTTGCTAATACCAACTTCATAGGTCACAGATTTAAATCTTTGGTTTGTTTAATTTTGCGTTTTTGGCTGCTTAGTATTAGCCTGTCTGCTGCCATATTGCTGGTGAGTCTCCACAGGGTGAAAGATTAGATGGACAGATTAGGGGCTGGTGGTTAACTTGTTACCACTGAGCAGAAAAAAGACTGTTGTAGACTTCTGTCTAAATGTGAGACATACGTCTTAAAGATTATTATTTTATTACCATTTTGTTAATTACTGGAGAGACAATGCTAAGTGTTTTAAAGAATGGACCTATTTCAATTCAATTTATGATCATTTTATACTAAGACAGCAATTTTGCTTTTGAAGTATATCACATATCCATTATAGTTCAACATCAAATCATTTTAGGTTAAAACATCTAATGAAAATCTAGTAATGAGAATAGTCAACTACACAATGTTTCTTGTTGATTTACTGAAATAAATAACCTGGAGTCCTAAAGTTTGTTCAGATTTTTATTTTCTTCCTGAATGTGGACAGTCCTATTTGGATAGGATAATCTATGTGAGAAATCAGCTACACTTCCTTATTACATATGAGCTTTACTTTGCCTTGTTTTCAAAAGGTTTATTCAATCTTCAGATTAGGGTAACATTCTATAAAATCCTAAATATTTTTACTACATAAATAAAAGTAACTAAATTTGTGTATTATTTTCCCACAGAAAAATCTCAAAACCTAAGACTTTAAGCATGTGGCCTTTATCAGCTTGTATGTAATTAATTAGAGACATAGGCAAAAATTCAAGGGCTATCAGTAGTTACCAATACTTTGACTTTCTTCTTTCTAGCCACTGCATTCATCTCTTTCTCCAAACGACCTTTTTCTGTAGCAAGAGCAAATATTATGGTGCTTTTCAAGGTTATTCTCTCAAGTGCTGTTTTCATTTAATATGACGTAAATGTATCCTCAAATTTATTTCTTCCAGAAAAAGAAAATTTGCACTATCATTAGTGCAATTATCTTCAAGGTTGAGGAACTTAATTAGCAAGATGGGTGTGGCAGAGTGAGCAGAGGAAAAAGAACAGAAGCATGATTTTTCTTCCTTTTAAGTAGAATTGTGAATTATATGATTTAATGGTACCTAGCCTATATAATCTGAAATATTCACAGAAAGTTTGATCATTAATTTGCCTATGTAGAAGTATTGTTAGGGGACAGATTAGGTAAAATATACAGAAGCAGGTTTCTGACTTTTCACTCCCAAATGAATCTCACCAATTTGCCAAAAGCTGAGTTTTTCTTTTATTATGGATAAAGGCCTTCTTTACTGTGGGCCAACATTTATACTTCCTTTCAGACTGACATATGAGCTTTGCCATTTCAAACATTTAAATTTCTTTCTTTCTTGTAAAGGTAAAAATGTACTAAAATAGGCTGAAATATCTGCCCCAAGATATCAATGAATAATACTATGTAGATAATATTTAAATTACATTGTTCTTGATTCTATTAAATATTATTTTTCACTATGCTACATATTATTTTAAGTAGATCATCATATGTTTGCTCTTATTAGAGTTCACTGTGAATTATTGTTTCCGTTATGAATGTTTAGTTCTTCTGCTGATACTTTTCCTCTCCTTGTGAAGTCATAAGTTGAAAGGAAAAAAGGAGGGAGGGAGAAAGGAGAAGGAAGGAAGGAAACTTTAAGATGCTGTTAATTAAGTGAATGAATGTGAACCAGGAGGACCAAAGTGGCAGTTTGCAGTCAAGATTCTGACACTCAGAGTAACAGATTTGGGAAGTAATGTTTCACACAGAACCCTGCCTGAAACAAATCTATTTTACTTCACATCACATATAAATTCATCAGTTTGGCTATTTGACACCAGTCTATCTAATTAGTACAACCGGGTCAGGTGGTGTCTTTTTTTTTTTTAATTTTTATTGGAGTATAGTTGATTTACAATGTTGTGTTAGTTTCAGGTGTACAGCAAAGTGAATCAGTTATAAGTATACATATATCCACTTTTTTAAGATTCTTTCCCATATAGACCATTACAGTGTATTGAGTAGAGTTCCCTGTGCTATACAGTAGATCCTTATTAGTTACCTATTTTATCTATTGTGCTGTGTATATGTCAATCCCAATCTCTCAATTTATCCCTCCCCCCACCTTACCCCTGGTAACCATAAGTTTGTTTTCTACATCTGTAACTCTATTTCTGTTTTGTAGATAAGTTCATTTGTGGTGATATCTTGATCAGCTTAAAATCTGCCATAATCCTTGTGTTAGAATGTCAGCACATCAGCTAGTTTTCCAACTATCCTTACTCAGAAACTAGGAAACAAAAATACCGCAGTTTAAAAACTTTTGCACTTCTTGTTTTAATGTCCTTTATTATCGTTACCCCAAAGGATAATATAATCCTGTAATTAAATAGAACTTTAGTGTTTGAAAAGCAATCCTTTCTAACATTTGGAACATCATGTGAGATTTTTAAATAAATATGTTGTATGTTCTAAAATATATAAAAAACAGATTAAATGGGAATTCACATATCAGTTTTTCTAGATATTAGGGTTCTTTTAAACCAAATATATTCAAATTTTTTGGTAGTTCTTTTATCAATCCCAAGAGTACTCAAGTGATACTTCCAACTTATTGGAAGTTCCGTTACAAATAGAAATAATAAAGAAAAGTGGCCTGCTTGATGTGACACAGTCTGTCAAAACTGGCATTAGAAATAGAGGGAAATATGTTACTATAACTATAGCAATAGAAGAATTCACACAATTATTCTAAATATAACTTTGGATCAAACATAACAATATAATTCCAGCCTCTGCCAATCTTTCATATCAGTGTAGACAGATGGAGAATATTGGATTTATTGAAAAGTTAAGATAAAAAAGAGTGGGATTGTTTCCAACAATACATGTAGATGTAATTTATATTTGTTAAACCACCATGCTGCTGAAATTGAAATTCACTTATTATAATAGCATTTTTCACATAGGTAACAATAGAAATAATATCTGAACTTCCATAATAATGTGTAATAATGTGTTTTTATTTGCATCTTTGCACAATACTCTAAAAGATGTCTAACAGTAATTTCTAAACATTCAAGAATAATACATAATTTGTAGTTGTCTCTTAAAAGCGTATCTGTGTGCTTAGTATGTCTTCATAAAATGTTTTAGAATTGTTTTTCAAACCATGAGCCACTTCCAGAGGCAGACCTTCATTTCATCAGATTTAACAACCACTTCAACTGTCATTTAAATCACAGTGGAAACATACTGTAATGATATTTCTTAACTTTTTTATGTGGTTTACAAGCCAGTGTTAAGAAATATGTTTATAAAATCTTTAATGAAGGAGATGAAATAAGGCCTTTCAAAAATAATAAAAATATGTATTTCTATAAAGCAATTCAAAGTGAATTTGTACTTGATATTTGTCACCCACAAATTTTCAGAACATATTGAGTCAAGTTATCTGATATCTAAAGTATTTTATAACTCTGAAATTTTTTTCTATAATTCTATTTTACAAAAATGTGTTTAGTGGAACTATGTTACCATATATTATTAAAGTAGCATGGTCCAAAAAGTTAGGCACTACTGTATTAAACTGGGAAAACTTTGATACACTAATGAGAATTGAAGCTCCCCCAAAATACTATGGTATGCAGTGTATTCCAAACATTTTGATCTTGAAAGCTTTTTTTTCATAAAAGGCATTTGCAAACTATTTTTACACCAAATGTTTTCAAAAGACTATTTAGAAATCAATCTCAATGAGTAATTATTACTTGATTATTTATACTCTCCAATGAGTTATTTTATTATTAGCAGCAGTAGTAGTATGTTTTAAAGTCATGGATTTCCCATCTTGATCTTGTAGTATTGTTGGGTAGCTTCATTTTTTTCAATAGAATATTTTTTAAATATTCAATTTTCAAAGGAAATTTATTTTAATAAAATTTACTTTAAATAGTAAGTATATTTACATAAGTAATACAATAAATAATGATGAAGTATAAGACTATACACCTTGCCCAAATTAATCTGATTGATTTCCTGGGTTATTTAAATTCTACCAAATAAATTTATATCTTCCGTGACAGACTGACCCATAATAAATAAACCTGATATGTTCTTAAACGTGAGAACATTTAACATAAAATAGCTAATTGATATGCATATATCATACCATTATTAATGTGTGTTGTGTAATATTAACAGAATTTCTATTCATTAAAAAGCATTTATAAATCACCTGGCAGTAAGTTAACATTATAATGAATTTGATGGACCCGTTACTTGATTTCACAACTTTTTTGTATCTAGTAGTAAAGACAATTAAACAATAATTTCTGAATTAGAATGATGCAGAGTTAGAAAACTGAATGTAAGGGATCAACTTCTATATAAATTTGTCTTCTACAGTTTTTTCAAATATACCAAGCAAGCCAACTACTGCTCATGATACTTAAATTTAATTATTTTTCTTGTATATAGTAAGATTCAGTTATCTAATCATTTAAGTTAGCTATCTACATTTTAGTAATTTTTTTTCCTTCTCTGCTAAAGATGCTATTTCTATCTATGGTAAGAGAAAATACTTCAGGGTCAAGTGTAAGAGATATTGTTAGGGGAATGTTTTCTTAAAGGGTAGCTAAAATTTTGATGAGCATAGAATAAAAGCAGGTGAAATGGTGTTCAATTTCAACAATAATGATCTCACTTATCTCATGAGATTTTTATGGAAATTTAAGTGCACAATAAGGTGAGAATACTTTGCAAACCTAACATTACTATGAAAGTAGCAGGTATTTTTAATTTTAGAATTTTAACATATAAACATCTTGTTTGCAGAAATAAAAATGATGAAAAGAACATGGTAACCCACTATATGTTAAGTATTTTATAAAATATTCACAAAAAGAATCCTTAAATTCCTCCACTTTCTTGGGTATGTGGGAGGTTGCAAAATGGCACAATTATTTGTGATCCCTCCCATCAAGAGGTAGATTTCTCCACTCCTTGAAGCTAAATTGGACTTGGGCATTATTTTGGTGGAAATGATGTGCAAATTCTGAACCTGTCATGAGGAGGCTATGCATTTTGTTGTATTCTTAGGACACTGTAACCCTTCCATGGGTGCAAGCTTAAGTTAGCCTGCTGGATGGTGGGAGGCCATCTGGAAGAGGACCAAGACATCCCAGCCAACTGTCAGCCAGATCTCTGCTGATACAGCAGCTACCCTAATGTACAGATATATACACGAACCAAGAGCATCAGAACCAGCCAGCTGAGTTCAGGTCCGATTGCCAATCCATACAACCATGAGCTAAAAAAATCATTCTTTTAAGTCACTAAGTGTTGTGTGGTTGATCTTACTCAGCAAGTGCCATCTGCTACAACGCACTTTTGTATTCGTTTTATAAAACCTAGATGTCTCTATCCATAGCACACTAGGAACAATCTTGTTGGAAAAAAAGAAAAAGAAAGAAAAGAAAGCCATCTCTCTTCTCTACAAGAAGATTTATGGAAGTAAATCATGCCCAACTGGAAAGATTTTAAGGATGTTTATAAGTAATTTAGACATTAATAATACATGGAACATAATATGTGCTTTAAAGTTTTTGACCAGTTGGAAACATCATCATTAACATTTGGTTCCTTGTTCTAAGGCCTAATAACCTCAACATCCTCCATGTATAGAAGATATAGATTGTGTGGAAGGCATGAGCAAGGGAGGGCAGAGAGAAAGCTGTAAGCAGTGAAAGTTTCTGCTGAGTAAGTGACCCTAAAGAGAATATAAATTTAAAAATTACTCTGACACTTTTTTTCCACTATTTGGTTATCTGTTTGGCAAATGAAGATACAAATGGCCTTAGACATCATTTAAATACCACTTTAGACTTGATTATTCAACTTTATTGTCAAATGTCAAATATTTTTTCTTAAAATCCCCCATGTTTATAAAAGGGAACAAAAAGACACAGACAGCAAATGTGTTGTAATTGGCAAACTTAATTAACCTATATTTCCTCCACTCCAGAGGTGAAGCTTCAGCCCCAGGAAAGTCCACTGATTTGCAGCTAAATGTATTACCATGTCTGTGCTGAAGCCTCAGAAAATTACATGGAAATAACTGGATCAAGCAATGAGCATTTATGGTCACAAAGGTTATAACAGCTACAACAACAAGGAATGTTTTGAAAAGCAGCTGCTATGCCTAAGGATAAAATATATCCAGCAAGCCTCCTTATTACAATTGAAGATGTATATTCATGTCTTGCCAAACCTTATACAAGAGTCCAAATAAAAACCCTTAAAAAGCTATGTGTAGACAAAGGTGGGAAGAGAAATTTTCCACCCATATTTTCTTACTTTATACTTTGTATAACGTTCACCCTCAGAGATGACAAATATAGCTGATGAAAAATTAAAGCAAAGGCTGAATTGTGCAGCCAGGAAGTCAAAAAAGCCATTGTCTCTGAATAAAATGCTTTCATCCTCAACTCACGTCTCCCAGGCACATCAAGAATATTTGCTAACAGCATCACAATTTTGCATTTTTGACTTTGTGGTTCTAATGTCCATAATACATTTTCCATAGAAGAGAACAAAGACCCTTCAAATGATAAGATAATAAAGAAAAGGCAAAATCTTATTATTTAAACAGAATGTTGAATAGCTACAGGTAAAAATGTTTGAGAATTTATTTATTTGAGCAGTAGTTTTTTACAGAAGTGTACACATTAGTTAAATGATGGAGAAATCTCACAGGAAGGATCCCACAGCTCTCTTGGTTTTAGCTTTCTCATACAGAAATGTAGATTTCTATTTTTCTCTTGGTTACAGCTAATTTCCCTTAGAATCTAAATCATATGTATTTTCCCAGCTAAAATACCGACTCACTTTTCAATTTTTTCCTTATAATTTATATTTCAACAGATTGAGCAGGTGTGGTTACTGCTCAATGAAACCCCTCCTGCTGGGATGAGATGGCTGAACCATGTACCATCCCACTTACTTCACCTTGGACACCTTGTTAGAAAATTATAACCACAAATCAATGAAAAACTGTGAAAGCTACTAATGTTTTCTCCAAAACAAGAAAATTAATCTCAGGAATGCAAGAGAGCTATTTTAAAAGATAAAGTTACTACACTAATATGTTAGAGAATAAAAATACAGAAAACATTTTAAACATACTTTAGAAATAGCTTATTCATGTAAAAGTTCAACTTCTCTTGCCATGTATATATACATATGTATGTATGCACACATATGTATATATATAACTTCATGGTGATGTGTTATGAAATGAAAAGGATTAATTTTTAAAAGCAAGTGTAATAACAAAAATTAGATACTGGAAAATTTTCAATGCATAGTCTCTATGAAATAATTTTTAAAACTATATTTTAACAATAGGAAAATGTGAAAATCATAACTTAACCAAACATTCAAACTTAGTATAACTCATAGTGTGACAACTTGAAATTATGAGCTCATAAAGTAATGCAATATAATGTATACACAATGATGTTTAATCTGAATCTAATTAAAACTTTAGACTTAACTTCTGGTTAACAAGGTATACAGGAGATGAAGAAACAAACATCATAATGATGACATAATCAGACGAAGCTTAAACATGAGAAATGCTACAAAACCACAGGCTAGACGCTTCAAAGGACAATATTATGAAAAAAATTAAAACATAGTTGGGGAGGAAAATGTTAAACAGACTTAAGAGGCATAGTAATCATTTGCAATATGTGAACATATCCAAGCTCGGGAAAAAAAACCTATAAAAACTATGTTGGCCAAATGGAAAATTTGTATATGATTTGGATATTAGATGACATTAAGGAATCATTGATTTTTCTAAATATGAAAATAGCATTTTGGTTATGGAGAAAGATGTCCTTATTCTTAGGAGAAGCATGTTGAAATATATGAGTATTATAATTCTGCAGCATACAATGTACAGCAAATGTGTGTGTGATTATGTACACATATTTTCCAAAATGTTAACTATCGCCGAACCTAGATGGAGAGACTATAGGTATTTGTTGTGCCATTTTTTCAATTTTTCTCAGTGTTTAAAGATTTTGATAATACAGGCTTAGATATGACTATCACACATTACATACCATACATGTAAAGATAGTAAATATTTTTTTCAAAAATATCAGTAAATTTTAAAAAATCAGTAAATTAAACAAATAATATAGCTTTTATTTGGAAAAAAAATTGTTTTAATTGTGCAGCAATCTGTGAGACCTTGAATAGCTGTGTTGTTATGTATCCAACTCTACTGCCTCTTTCGCACCCTCTTACTCTGAAGTTGGTGATGTTCTCCGTGCTGAGATGATGACCCACTTACTTTTGATCCCTATATGACATGAGGGTGGAAGAGTTAATCAATACATCCTATAGTTCAACGCAGCAAATCATCTTTCAGAATCATTTGATTCCATGCTTATCTCAAAATCTTCTAATTCCTAGGCTCCCTTCTAAAGGGAAACAGTGGCTATAGGTGAACACAGGTGTCCAAATGGCTCAGAAGGAATCACCCCTATTTAATATCAATCAACTCTATTTATGAGTAGTTGTGAATTTCAGTAACTCTAGTGCTTAAAACTCCATCAAATCTGGATTACTTAATTTAATTTTAAAATGGTGAGAGGCTGCTTTGGAATTCTATAGAGTTCACTTTTTTTCTACCGTAAGTATTTCTCAAGCCTTCAGTAAATCCCAGGCCTGGTACTAGAAGCTGGAGATAACACCAAAATATTGTTATTTATTGTTTATTTTCTCACCCTTCTCCTCCTTCCATACTTCACTCACCAGACTATCCACAGAATCATTATAAACCTCCTTCTTCCCTCATCACTGTACAGAAATGAAATAATTTAAGAAAGGGAACAGTCCTTTTGCTGTGTTTAACAATACAGTTATTATAAGGAAGCAGGAAACTTGCTCCCATCCAGAATAACCGCCTGCACCTTCCTCCCCAAGGCTCTGAGAGAGGACTGCAGGGGATGGATTACCAACACGTCATGGGGTGGTGTCAAAGGGCAGCCACGTTAGCAAGTGCTGGCATGAATGGACCCTGTCTGTACTTCTGGGCAGTGAGGAAGCAGATGTAACATACATGGCCAGCTTACACGGCTGCTTACCCACCAGGCATGACTCCACTTCCTTCCTTTTTTTTTTTTTTTGTGGTACGCAGGCCTCTCACTGTTGTGGCCTCTCCCGTTGTGGAGCACAGGCTCCAGATGCGCAGGCTCAGCGGCCGTGGTTCACGGGCCCAGCCACTCCGAGGCATGTGGGATCTTCCCGGACCGGGGCACAAACCCGTGTCCCCTGCATCGGCAGGCGGACTCTCAACCACTGCACCACCAGGGAAGCCCCCCCCCTTCCTTCTTGATAACAGAAGTTTTGTCCCTCATTGGGTCTCATCGTGCTCTGGGGGAGGCTCATTTCCTCCCTAGACCTACTGGTTGAATTATGACTGTTCAAAGCCAATCACCACACCATTCCCTTTACCAACAACTGATTTAAGCGTGGATGTAAGAAGCAATTCTAAGCAATGGGTTTCTAGCAGATACCTTCTGAGAAACTGCTTGGACTGGTTTTCCTCGTGGATGAAAATGTATGTGATGGCATTAACATTCCATTAATGTTAATTATGCCTCTGATGTCACTGATACCTGAAAGAGAGACAGCCAACTTGCAACCCACCCCATGAGGACCAGCCCACGTGCTATAGAGGGAGAACAGAAAGGTGGAAAGTATGCAGTTTCTTGATGGCAACATTGAACTGCCGAATTCAACAAACCTAGAACTAGCCTACTCCAGATGCATGTTATGTGAAGCAATAAATTTTCCTTCTTTAAGCGAGCTGAGTCACAGTTTACTCTTTGCTGATGCAAGCATCCTAACTGATGCAACTCTATATAAGTGGAGGGGATGATAAAAATTGTGCAGCTTAGAAGCGTGTGTTTTAGCATTTGGACAAGGTTGGGTTATCTGCTATCAAGCAAGTAGAAAAAAGGAAGTAGCTGGGACTAAACACAAGACCCACACGTTGGGTCAAAAAAAAGACTTAGTGGATGGGTCGATTAGTGACTGTCCTGGGGAGTAAAGCTGGTCTGCAAATTAGATCAAGAGAGAACATCTCTGCACTCTCTGTCTGAAGCCTGGCCAACTTCAGCCCATGATCAGCACCAGGGATGACAAGGTGAGATAATGAGATACAAAGAGGTTGGAAGATCACACAAATATACTCTTGTGCAGGTAACGTTCAGTAACAGAGGAAAATTAGGCAGAAGCTCATCATCCGACACCTCGGTTCCCAAGAAGCAAGGGCTCAGGGAAGTCCTGCAGTCCATGGTAGGGGACTCTGCTATTAGATAGAGTAACCAGCTGAAACTTCTGGGTTGGAACGAAGGCTTATGTACTCAGTCAACATGGAAATACTATGGAGGGTTATGAGTTATGATCTGGGGAAAAAACATGTTGTCAAGCATCTTAAAAAAGGGATAGGAAAGATGAATAAAAACTTATGAGTGTAATATGTGAAAAGTAATCTATGCCAAGTATTACTCCCATCTTAAAGAAAGAGAGATTAGGATCAATACTCAAGATGAGACAGGAGATGCCATTGACCCATGCTGTGATGGAGAGATAAATGGTCATTCCATGCTGTGCTGGGGCTGAG
Source organism: Mesoplodon bidens (assembly GCF_964165515.1). Classification (NCBI taxonomy): domain Eukaryota; kingdom Metazoa; phylum Chordata; class Mammalia; order Artiodactyla; family Ziphiidae; genus Mesoplodon; species Mesoplodon bidens. The sequence continues at coordinate 28,740,393 of NC_138168.1, read as the reverse complement.
AGATACAGTTTCCAGAAAGTGAAGTCAGAGGCGTAGTGGACTTAGTTTGGTTGTATCTGAATACATTGAAGGTAGTCAGCTGGGGGTGGGATGTGAAGAGACTGAATGAAAGACACCAGTCCTAGACTGGAGAGTCCAGCGTTGGCAGCAGAGAAGGCTGCCTCTGTTGTTCCAATAAGGCAAAATCTGATTACGGCAAGCCCTGTAGACCCATCTAAGTACTCCCTGCGGGGTCCAGAGGCTCAGGCCAACTGCAGCTACAGGAGCCTCTGAAGCATCCCAAACACCCATATTCTTTACCCGTAGTTGTAGGTATCATGTCCAGTTGACAATAAAGGGGATACAGGCAACAATGATGGAGCCCCACGAACATCAGTGAGGTGCTCAGTGATTCAATATTTAGCCTCAGAGGCTGTGGGACACATAGTGCTGATGGTTCATGGAGGTGGTAGACTGTCCCAGGAAAGAGGGGGAGCTGGGATGGGGAAAACCTATGCAGAGGAGAGGTCAGTGGAGGTGGCAGCAAGCAGCTATGATAGACAGATAAAGGCTGGGAGAAAAGCAAGCTGGAGCTCTGCCCTGTGCACTTTTCATTGTGAATTCGTAGCAGATTGCCTGACACACAGCAGGTGCTCAATAAATAATTGTTGGATGAATGATTTAATTAATCGAGGCTGTTTGGTAGCCAATTATGATCTAAGCATTATACTTCACAGCGAGAAGTGTGTGTTTATTGCTTCATTCCACAAGCTGACCTCAAGTTTCCTGGCCACTGTGTCTTCCACATTTTAAACCGACCATATTTCTTACTTCATAAAATTAAATAAATGCTAATGTGATAGCAAAGGAATGTAAACAAGTGTGCTTAGACAAATTCAATGTGACTAAAAAGAAATGGTAGCAGGAGGATGAAAGTGGGCCCAGTTAAGATATATTTGCTTTTGTGCCACAGATTCTATGCTTTTCTGAATAGAACCGTTAGATGCTAAGGAGATGGGGACTATTTTTGACTCAGTTTTTTTTTCTTTTTTTTTTATCTTGGGGAAATATATTTTCTCATCGATATTTTATGCTGTTCTCTTTTCATACTTTGCTTTTGCGATGCTTCCTTTAAAGACTTTTTGTTCCTTTTTACTTTGTGCCATTGTTTATGTTGAAATTTGTTGCTGTTACTTTTGCATTTATATTTCACAGAGAAACAATACTTAACACTATAAAAATCCCAGAACCGCATCAAGATAAAAGAGGTGATTTATAAACACATAATAGTCGTTTCTGATACTTTTCATCATTAGTCAAGCTGAGAGAACAAATTGGAATTTGTGCTTCTGGTGGGCTTTCTGAAGGGATCCTCAGATAAATGTAACCAAAGATGAAAGATAATTCCAATTAAAAGATAATGGATATTATACACAATTACAGCTGTGGCCAAGTCAAATACTTTGAAATTGCATGTCTTTGTGCGAGAAACCACAGTGTTAAATAAAATAATCAACAGGAATTTATTTCTTTCTTTGCTCTGATCTACTCACATGCTTATTTCCTATTTTTGGTAGCAAGTGACAGTTCCAGTTAAATAAAAAGACACCAAGACTTTCCAACCTGGAGTAAAGACTAGCATTTAAATTAGTAAAGTATTAAGGTTATTTAAACTCTTCAGATTATAACATCTAATTGTATTTATGTTCATTTAATTTTCCTTATTTACAGCCCCAAATTGGAAAGCTTCTGCATGGGAAATAATGTCTGATCCTGGTGATGATGCCTCTATAAATTTTCTACATGCTAAATTTATCTTAGCTAAATATCACATCTATGAGGAACTATGGCAAAATAGACAATAGAAGAAATGATGGGATTCTCACTTTAAATGCTACGCTACCACACACCAGTTCATAGGCCTGACACCTGAGACACACAGAATGATAGCAGAGAGAAGACAGTAAAATTAGTAAAATAAAATGAGTAAAACAAGTGTATTGTTAATTCCAGCAAAACCACTAAATCTAATGACTCACCGCTATGAATGTGTCAGGAGCAGATCTTAAAAAAATAATCTTAAAACGACTGTCTTTCTTCCTTGATAGCACGTTGACCATCTGATATTATCAATGATAAAGTGGGTTTCTCTATGGACAGGGAAGATTTGTTATTTTAGCATATAGTTTCATCAAAAAGAGAAAAAAAAGCAAAAGCAGAAATATGTAGATGAAATACAGAGTCGAGGATTATCATGAGTTATCACTTCATGCTTGATTCAATTTGAAATCTCACAATCTTCTCAGTCTCCAAGGCAACTGAACCCTTTGTCCCATGGATTATCTCTAGGTACCATGTAAACATTTGCCCCTGAAGCTCAGTGACTGGTAGCTGTAGTTTATCAAAAGTTGTCACCCTAGGAAAATCAATCAGATCACTGAGCTCACCTCATTTTGTCCTATTAGGGTTCTGATGAGTCAGGTGAGTGACAGGAACTGCTGTATCTTTCCAGAAACTGGTTATGTGGAGATATGCCTATTAATCTAATGCCTGTGTGTTTGTCCAGTTCATCAATTTCAAAACCCATGGAATGGTACGGAGGATTTGAAATTAGAACTGGCTAACAAAACACTCCCCAGGGCTTCCCAGGTGGCGCAGTGGTTGAGAGTCCGCCTGCCGATGCAAGGGACGTGGGTTCGTGCCCCGGTCCGGGAGGATCCACATACCGCAGAGCGGTTGGGCCCGTGAGCCATGGCCGCTAAGCCTGCGTGTCCGGAGTCTGTGCTCCACAACAGGAGAGGCCACAACAGTGAGAGGCCCACGTACCACAAAAAAAAAAAAAAAAAAAAAAAACACTCCCCAGATTGGACTTGGAGGACATTTTGGGAAAGGATACAAGAGGGCGCCTAATGTTTATTGCACCCCTGCAAAGTATACAGTTAACGTCCCTTAATGTTTATTGCTCCAGCTCTGAAAGAACACCACTAAGTCTGAAGCATCACCTGATGGCATTCTCATCCAGCCACACTCCCTGAGCACAGATGGGACATTATGTAACACAAAGAGAGCAGGGTTGCTCACCCGGCTGCATTCAGAGAACTGTATCAGGAACCTTCTTTAAACAAATCCAATAACATGATAGTATGGCAGCCCACGTCCCCCGTATGCCACCATCCTATAAACTCTGTGGCAACATGAACAGAACTGTATTAATATTCATGATTCATGGTCTTAAAAAAAAGAGGGAAGAATAAAAAAAAAAATACCACCACTATATGCTCTGCTGTATCAGTGTATCTAATGAGAATAAATTAAAACCCAGCTGAGACATGACCCTGAAACCTTTGCTTCCTCTTAACTGTCAGTCTGACTTTCCCTAGCACTGTGATCAACTGCATTCTAAGTGCAAGCTGACACTGGCTCAACATTCTGCAAATACAGGTAAAAATGGGAGGGGAACTGCCTGAAACTCAATGCTGATGGCACCTGGTTCTGCCCCATTACCCCTCACCTGTGTAGCTTCAGTTTCATGTAGCTCCAATTTCATTTCTTTAATAGCCTGGCTTTTGATAAGAATCGTCTCCTCTCTGCTACTCCCACTGCCAAGTTCCCTTCGTGGTGTCATTGCTAACTTCTCATACAATGCAACTTCATTTCTCTAAGAAATTCCCAGCAGTGGACTTTAATAGCAGGTCCATCGGCTGTTAATCTCAAATTTTCCACGATGATTTCGTTACTAGAACTAGTCTTCCTCCTATTTCCAGTGTGGTCAATAGAGGCTTGTTTTAGAGGCGCTTAATTCTTTATACCCTAAGGGTATTGTGCCCCAAATCAGACCAAACAAGAGACACTTTTTATTCCCTTATGATATCGACATCATTTTAGGAGAATGCCTGTCATGGGTCCTCTTTGTTATTCCTACGTAAATCAATAAAAGCTCTGAAAAATACAGGAACATGTGCCGGCTATGTGTTTACAAATATTAGATGAGAGGGTTCACAGATAGCAGATCATCCATAAGCTGGTTCTCAAGGCTGTGTTGTCATATGCTTCATGACTTGTTTCATTACCTGCCACTGATACTCTATGTTGACTGTTTCTTTCTAAACTCCTCATAAACAAAATCCTTAATGATACATAGCCCAAGTGAATTCATTTACCAAAAAAATAGAGTGCAAGGTTATATATAAACCAGAAACCCAGGTGCCTTGCTGCAGGATTTCTATAAAGTATAATAGCCTGTTGGAGTTTATTATAATTCCTAATTGGGTCAGCGCTATAGATAGAAACCTAGCCAATGCCGATGTAAAATTATTCCTAATGATTTTTAAGAATGGTAAGTAGCTATTAAAATCATGATAATTAGGACAGATGACAAAGAGTAAATGACAAAATAAAGCACTTTCCAGGTATACAGTTTTTGGATCTGATACCCTTCATGGATACTACCTTAGGCTAAAATAATTTATCACACATTTTAAAAATAAATTTATTTATTTTATTTATTTATTTTTGGCTGCGTTTGGTCTTCTTTGATGTGAGCAGGCTTTCTCTAGTTGCAGTGAGAAGGGGTTACTCTTCGTTGCGGTGCACGGGCTTCCCATTGCAGTGGCTTCTCTTGTTGTGGAGCATGGGTTCTAGGCTCGTGGGCTTCAGTAGCTGTGGCTTGCAGGCTGTAGAGTGCAGGCTCAGTAGTTGTGGCTCACAGACTTAGTTGCTCCACGACAGGTGGGATCTTCCCAGACCAGGGTTCGAACCCATGTTCCCTGCATCGGCAGGTGGATTCTTAACTACTGCGCCACCAGGGAAGTCCCTAATTGCACATTTCTCATTGAATGTTTAAAATGAAGGCTGTGCCAGTTCTTAACATGTAATCTTAAGGGATTTGCATACAATTTTTATAGAACATAATATTCTTTCTTTCTAATTGAACAGTATAAATATATCACCATTTATTAGAAATGAAATGGATACAGTCCAAGGAGCTATTTTTTACCAAGAAACTTAAAATCTAGTAGGAGAAATTTTTACAAGTACACAAATGACTAAAGTACAAAATGAAAATTTAAAAAGTTTTGTGACACCCTTTTTGTTTCTTTCAATATGTTGTTAATAAATGAGATATTACTTAGGGTTTTGCTAATAGTCAGAAAATAGGCAGAAAAATATAATGGTACACACATAAAAGAAGCTAATGTATCATACACATAAAAGTTCACAGCAGGTGTATACCTTGCATGTAGAGATTCGGGGATATAGTATCTTCCCATCTAATGGATCTACCATCCCTTAAGACCTCATTGTCATTTGCATCTGTCTTTAGAAGGGGAAAGGAAGGTGCAGCCTGTATACCTGTGTAGGGGAGGAAAAATAATTTTTCCTCTGTCTTTCTAGGTTCTTGCTTGGTCTGATAATTAAATTGATATAAAGCAGTCTAACGGGAGAAACACAAATTTAAGTTTGTATGTATGACAGTCCCGTAAAAATATGAGACTCAAAGATAGTCAGGCAATTGAAGTTTATATACCATCCTGAGCTAAGAAAATAGATAGGTCTGGGGTTTCAAAGGAGAAAAAGACAATTCACAGGAAGATGAGAAGGGCAAATATTTGGTAAATAAATGCTTGCTTTGCCATTCAGGTAACTCTTTCAGGTTAAAAAGTTATCTGTGCTATGACCACTTTTCCTGGCACAGACCCCTTTTACTAAATTATTTTAGGCAGTTAAGGGGAGGTAAGAAGATTATCCTGAGTCTGCTGGGTCTGGATTGCCTTCAGCTCACGAGCCAAATGGTACATTTTGGGGTGGCATAATCTGCTCTCTCTCACCTGCTTTTTAAAAGCCTTTAGACAGAAATAACACATATTGCTTTCATTCATATTCCATTGCTTCGAATTCAATGACAAGGATACAGCTAACTGCAAAAGAAGGTAAAAAATATTGAATAGATCCCAGCTGTGTCCTGAAAAAAAGAAAATGGATTTTAGTGAAGTGCTAGCTAATGCTTCCTTTTATGGTATTGGGAAATTGAAAAATCCTACTGGATCAACTTTCATCACTCTCTGAATAGGAATCTTTAAAGTAGGAATCTAAGAATTTTAAAAGTGAGAAGACAAGAGAAACTCCATAAAGAGCAGACCTGAAGTTGAAATCAGAATGTCATGAGTGTAAACAAAGTATTATACATAATTGTATTAGACACTTGAGAGGTGAGTACTGTAAAGCAAAGGAAGCAGACAGGAGAGAATAACAAATGTTGGGTTTTCTGGTTGTGAATGTCGGAAGAGTGAAACAGTCCTTATTGGTCATAAGTAAATAGCGAATATGACAGATAACATGGCTCAGACCAGAAAGGAAGGGACATGAAATCAACATAGATGTGAGAAATCAAGATAATCAAGGGGAATAGTGAAAAGATGAAAATCAAATGCCTTCTAAGACAAAAGTTCAGTGGTAAATAGCTAAAGAATATAAAAACGAGTCCTCAGAAAAAGAATTTCAAGGCAAGAAATTGGCAAATAAGTTATTTCTATTGTTGCAGTTGTGAGTTGGTTTTTTTTTTTTTTGCCAGTGGGTGAGTGACTGGAGATAAGAGATCATTTGAGGAGATGACACTAAGAACCTGAGAGTGTGGGATGTTAAAGAGGCATCAGTATAAACATGGAAGGTTCTGATGGTGGCAGAAAGAAGGGCTCCACCAGGAGAAAATGGTAGCCACAAACATGGCAGTGGGGAGCAAGGAAAAATTTCACCCTGCCCTTGATTTTTTATTTATTTATTTTTTTTGTGGTACGCGGGCCTCTCACTGTTGTGGCCTCTCCCATTGCGGAGCACAGGCTCTGGATGCGCAGGCTCAGAGGCCATGGCTCACGGGCCCAGATGCTCCGCGCCATGTGGGATCTTCCCGGACCGGGGCACGAACCTGCGCCCCCTGCATCGGCAAGCGGACCCCCAACCACTGCGCCACCAGGGAAGCCCTGTCCTAGATTTTTTGAGTTGTAAAGAAGTATAACTTAATGAAGATGGTTGTGAGAAATGAAGTTATGTTAGAGGCAATGTCTTGCCACATTACTGAAAATAGGGTTTAGAAATGGAGTTATCGAATATTTGACAATGATTTTAGGACTCATATTTCTGTTCACCGAGGCAGTATTTTTTTATTTTATTTTATTTTTTTTTTAGTAAATAAATGTTTTAAAACTTCAGGACAAATACTTTAAGTTAGATGTAATGTACGATTATTTGAATCATTTCTCTGAGAGCTCAAAAATTGGAATCTTAACTAGTGGGGATGGTATTACATTTAGAAGCAAGGTTAACAAGAAAGAACAAAATGTATATCCATAAACAGTGTTTATGTCTTTAAATCTACTCCCAAATCATAACCTTAGTTAGTATTCTTTGCTAAGTAAAAAATGTTTATTGAGTGTAGTTATTATGGCAAAATCATGGTGGGCAAAATGTAGGTTTATTTATTAAAGGCATAATAAAAATAGCTGTTAGTTATCTTTAGCTGCCTTTAAGATTGGAAATGTGAAGAGCAGTATAATAGACTATTTGGCTAATTAATTTTTGTTTCCATAAACTTTAAATGATAATTATAGTCTTTAGTGGTAGCACATGGAAGGCTCAGAGGAGATTTCCTTGATTAGGACACACTTTGATGGGAGTAGAATGGTGGGTTGCAGGGGTTGGAGGGTCTAGATCAACTATATTCTGTAAGTAGCATTTGTATTGAGTGCATTTCAATCAGTAACTACCTAGATATTCATAGAAGTAAAAATTAGAGCTTAAATTCATATAACATAAGGAGGAAAGAGAAATGTTTTATAAATGTTTTCTGGTATCTGCGGGCAAGAAAGCTCATTAGAGATGACAAAGAAAGAATAAAGAGAGAAAGGGGGAAGGAGGGAAGAAAGAAAGGTATCTCATTTTTAAGAAACACATAGTTTGTCTCATTTTAGAAAACATTACACACACAATTATATGTAAAAGCCACACTAAGTTGGGTGGATAGTAATTTGATTTTCTAAGAGAAGTTAAATTTTAGAAAGTGCAATAGCTGTTTGACTGCTTTTTGTAGTCTATAATAAAAGTTTACCATAAATAATTTACAATCAACCACACATTACTCTGTCGAATAGGCACTCGATAAATACTTATTGAATGAATGAAAGATAGGTACAATGGATCTTCTTTCAAAGAGGAAAAGTAGAATGGGAAGAAGATTATGAAATCTATCTTACACATTATTAATTGTCATGTCCTTTCTTATCCTTCAGAAAACATTTCACGATTCCTTTTATGGCAAAGCAGAAATTAGATTTATTATTTTTTAGTATTTTTACAGTAAGAATTGCTGTGGGAAAAAAAGAACAGACATAGATTCCAAGTCACATCATGTTGGTTACTTAATAATAAAAAAGAAACCATCATATGCAACTGAAGCATGACAACACAGGCTCAAGAATATGAAAGCTGCCTGTGGAATTCCACAGAGATCCATAGAAAAGCTGAATGTACTTTCTCTGTCTCGATGAAGTTAGTAAAGGACTGACTTCAACACTCAGTGATTAACAAAACCATGGAGTTGTGTAGGAAGAAGAAAGCAATGTCACAAGCAGACAGGCAGTCCCAGGGCAATGCTTTGGTGTAAGGAGGTCAATAGAATCTGGGCTGGACAATGGCACTTCAATGACATTTTTGTGAGATTCTTGGGAGACTATACAGGAATTCATTTTCTTTCTCATGAAAGAATATAATTTGATATATTCTTATCCTTTCTTATTGTCTCTGCTCCCTTCTATACTTCTATATCTAAGTTCATTTCTTGCTCCCTTTTCTACATATTAAATGCAAATCACTGGAAATGCCATAGCTGCCCCATTTTCTCCCAGTCTCAGTGCTGCATTTGGGGCTGTCTTGCTCATCACTTACTCATTTCTGAGGTCCTCAGGAGGCAAAGTAAGCACATTTTCATCTACCAGTTTTAGGATTTTGCTGCATTCAAACATTTACTAATGTTACATTTGGAAATGTGTATTTGTTAGCTGCTGGTAGTCTTTGGCGGTCTTATTACAAGTGTCATTAATGCATCATAATATTTGGAAGAATCGCTCTGCTTCGAGGTATTCAGGTTCATTAATGAACATTATCCATCTGACACATTTGGTAAACACCAGAGCTTCAGAGAACAGCTCATCAGGGATAAGCTCGGCCCTCTAGGCTCACTTGGAGAAGCTCATGAACTCACTACTGTTCACCCTCATTAAGCTTGCAATGCAGAGAAGAAAAAAACAACACTGAAAACTGCCAATATTTGTACTTGTGAGTTTAGAAAGTCTAATGTCTTCTTTTGTTGTTGTTATGGAGATTGCTGGGCAAGAGAGAAAGAAATGTTCTGTGCAAGTTCTGTTTGCTTCTCTTTGGAAAATGTCAGCATGACCTTGAAATTAAGTTCAGAAAAAATAAAAATAAGGTTGAAATTTAAAAAAAAAACTTTCTATCTAGTCCCCAGGTTTTGTGGAGAAAAATCTGGAGCATCTTTCAGGGCACAAATATTATCGAAAAAAAGCCAGAGAATTTAAACATTATTTTTCTCCTAAATGACATTTCCTCTTATATGTTGATCTGTGGAGCAGAAGGCATGAGCCACATCACATATGACCCATACACTCTGATCCTTGGAAATATTCAAAGAGACTGAATCAAGGCCAAGTTCCCCAAAGTTACATGATCCCAAGGCTATACACTTTTGGACCCTTCAAATAAAATAGCTTTTCCAAAAACATAAAAGATGTTTTTCTCATCACTATGTAAATTATAGAGTAAAAAATATTTGAGTATCTGTATAATTTTTTTGTACATGAAAGATATGTAACCATATCATACAATCTACCTGGGAATAGGAGGATTTTAAAGACCAATCATCGAAAATATCTTTAACAATTTAACTTCCCATATTTTATTATTTCAAAAATTTTTATGTTGACTGAGTCTAGCACTTGACAAGAACATTACTAATGTCTCTTTGAAGTCATAAATAGTTCCCTGTTAAACATGTAAACTCAGTAAGCTTGCTCATTTTAAAGATATGGGGAGACTCAGCCTCCTGAAACCCCTGAAATCTCCATATTCCAAGTGTGCCCACTGAGGCCATTCAGATATTTGGTCCTACTGTAAAAATAAAAGTCATTTATATTTCTCAAAAGACTTTCTAAGTATCATGAAAATGAAAAGGCAATGTAGTTACTGACAAAGGAGTTGGAATCAATTCGATACCCGAAATTACATCCAAGAGAACTTCGATTCTTATTCAGATCAATAATCTTCACTTGTCAAATATTTATATTCTTTATCTTCTCTTAGTTTTAATTTGGCATTCATAATAAATTCAAAATAATTATAAATGGGTGAATAAAACAATTCATTGTATTAACAAAAATAATGTTCATTATGGTAATTCGATAGTTTTCCAAAAGCTTACAAGGAGGTACCACTGATCCTCATTTTTCATGGATTCCATATTTGCAAAAACTTATTTGTAATCCCCAAATCACTACTCATAGGGTTTTCATGGTCATTTGTATTCTTGCATAGAGTAGCGAAAAATTTGCCCAACGCACATGTTCCCAGCCGAGGTCATACAAGGCGATGCTCAGCCATGTTTCAGCTCTTAATCTGTCAACAAGTGTCCTTTCCAAGGTCTATTTAGTGTCAGTTTTTCACATTTTTGAGCTTTTTTTTTTTGGTGATTTTGCTGTGTAAAATGATCTCCAAGCATAGCACTAAAGCGTTACCTAGTGTTCCTAAGCCCAAGAAGGCTATGTTGTGACTTTCAGAGAAAATATGTATCTCAGATAAACTTTGTTCAGGCATGAGTTATAGTGCTGTTAGCTGTGGATTCATCGGTAATGAATCAACAATACATATTAAATAAGGTGTCTCTAAACAGAAATATAATACATAAAACAAGGTTACGTATTACTCAGTTGATTAAAATGTTGTGACCAGAGGCTCACAGGAGCCTAACTCTGTATTTCCCCTAAGAGCAGTGGTTCTGTGTTCACTAATTCACTGTTCATGACAATGTATAGAACATCACTACCACAAATAATAAGAATTGACTATATATATATATATATATATATATATATATATATATATATATATATATATATATATTATTTTGTAAGTCCTCTTAGGTGAAACTGGTACTGTTGATATGATTATTTTCTTAGGCAATGTACAAATTCAGTATTCATCAACCCAAAGTCTTTGTATGTCATGTTATGATTCTTATAAGAAACAAGTGCAATATAATAAAGATTCTCTCAACTTTTCTTTGGTTACCTAAGCATTCCAAAGAATGTACATGCAAACTAATGAGGATTATCATTTGGTAGGAATATTTCTTTTGTAAATATTTTGGCTGGGTTTTGTTTTGGTAAGTCACATTAAGATCTTATTGTTATATCATCTTGATTAATTAAGGGTTCTTCCATATATTCATGTTTAAAAGCATAAGATAAAATATTTGTTGTATATAACTATACTGAGTCTGTCAATGTGTGTGTATATATTTATATTATATATATATAACATATATATAGTCTTATTTTTTCTTTGCAGAAAGAAAAGTCATTTATGTATATATGTAATAGTATATATATGTAAAAGTGTACATGTATATGAATACATATATATACATCACTATTTTAAATGTTGTACAATTTCTTCAGATAAATTTGAAGATAATTATACATTTGTTATAGAAATAATCTAAAGAAAATAACTATTTCAATGCTGTTAAGTACCCAGAATTGAGTTAAGCATTAAGTAAAAAATAATTTATTGATGATACTTTATAACAATCAGAAGTTTACAGATACAACTGATTAAAATAACTTCACTTGCAAAACACAACAAAATGATTATTTCAAGACTCTGAACCAAGTTATAAGGGACTTCTGAAGTTTTCAAAATCTAGCCAGCAGTTCATTGGGAATTACCATGCACTTGGACTTGATGCTGACATCAATAGTCAAGAAGACAGATATAACATCAAATGTTGAAATAAACAAATACATAAGTAATTATAAAACTGTGTTTAATCAGAATATATCTGGAAACAAAAGCCCAGTGAAGGGCATGACAGGAACTGCCATGAGTTAGAAGAGGTAGCAGAAAAAGAAGTGGCTAATGGAAAGACTAGAAGATTCTTTAGGTGAGGCTCAGATTGAGAGGGGGAGCTTGGATCAGGCGCAAAGAAAGGCACGGAGTGTTGACAGCAGTGGTGGTTTGAGCACAGAGTTTTAATCTTGGCAAGCTGGAGATTTCATGCCTCTATGCTTTGTTTGCCTTTGAGAGGGACCTTTACTTATCTCAGACACTCTTGCCTGGAATTCTTACTGTAATTCCTCATCCATAGTTGGCCATTCAGCAAGCAACAGAGCATAAGAAGCAACACTTGTTGTTCCAGAAAGGTTTCTGGGTAGTTATACCATCAGACCTGTCAGAAAAACCAAGAGCACTGATTTAAATCCTTCGGTGTGTTACTTAATTACCTTTTTAATTAGGATAAAATGTCTTTTCACCCTCTCCTATTTGAATACCGCCATCCTTGCTTTCAGGGCCAAGTTATAAATACACTGCAATGAATAGCTCTCGTCCCCTCCCCTCTCTTTCCCCACTGAGCCAGCTGCTCCTGTGTGTTCAGCTGTCAGGATCTGTGCTGCAGAGACGCTCCGAGGGCTCCCTAATAACTCGGGGAATCGGTGCCGCTCATCGCCGAGGCTGACAGCTGAACACAGCTCAGGGGAACTAAATGTGCCAGAGGAGCAGAAAGAAGAGGGGAGATTGATTCTTTGAGATGCAAGGATAAAATGCCTACGAAAATAGCCATGATCCTGCAGGCTGGGTGATGCGGCTGAGCACCGGGAAATGTGTTGGTCGATGTGGGAAAGGGAAAATAAAGCTCCAGTTGGAAAGCCGAAGAAAAAATAATAACAAGGAACACTTGATTTATTTCTTTTTCTCGTGGACAGAATTTTTAAAAAACTCCTTGGTCTGCTGGGACCCAGAACTGGGAGACATAGATGACCAAAGTTGGGGACTGTTTGCCCAGCCCTGCCATGGAGCCAGATTTCCCTTTTAGGGAAGAGACTATCTGTCTAAGAAAGAAAGAGCCTGCAAGTAGCTCTCTGCATGGTCTTTACGAGAGCTTCTAGAATTATAAAACATTCTAACAAGAAGAATCCTGAGATACAATTTTTAAAATTATGTTTATTTGTGGTAAATACACATAACATGAAAGTTGTCACCTTAAACATGTTTAAGCATACAATTCAGTGGTATTGAGTACATTCACATTGTTTTGCAACTTTCATCACCATCCATCTCCAGAATTCTTTTGATTTTGCAAAACTAAAACTCTAAACCCACTAAACAATAACTCTGTAGCCTCCCTCTCCCCGTTCCTGGTCGCCATCATTTTACTTTCTTTTTTTTTATTATTTTTTAAAATTTATTTTTAAATTTTTAAAACATCTTTATTGGAGTATAATTGCTTTACAATGCTGTGTTAGTTTCTGCTTTACAACAAAGTGAATCAGTTATACATATACATATGTTCCCATATCTCTTCCCTCTTGCGTCTCCCTCCCACCCTCCCTATCTCACCCCTCTAGGTGGTCACAAAGCACCGAGCTGATCTCCCTGTGCCATGTGGCTGCTTCTCACTAGCTATCCACCCTATGTTTGGTAGTGTATTTATTCTGTCTGTGAGTTTGACTGCTCTAGGTACCTCATATAAGAGGAATCACACAGTATTGGTCTTTTTGTGACTGGCTTCTTCCATTTAGCATAATGTCCTCAGGGTTCATCCGTGGCATAGTATGTGTCAGAGTTTCATCTCTTTTTAAGGTTGAATTAATTATCTATTCATTCATCCATGTGGAAACTTGGGTTGCTTCCACCTTTGGCTATTGTGAATAATGCTACTGTGAACATGGGTGTACAAATATCTGTTTGAGATCCTAGTTTTAATTCTTTTGAGTATATACCCCAAAGTGGAATTGTTGGATAATAGGACAATTCTATTTTTAATGTTTTGAGGGGTCTTCATACTGTTTTCCATGGTACCATTTGAATTTTCAACCAGCAGTGCCCAAAGCTTTCAAGTTTTCTATATCCTTGTCAATATTTGTTATTTTCTGGTTTATCTGATAATAACCCTCTGAATGAGTGTGAGGTGCCCCAGATCCAATTTACTCTCATTTCTTTTTGCAGATCAAAAAACGTTGGGCCAGAAAGGTTGCTTCTCTCTGCATAGTTAGTAGCAAGGCAGGGATAAAAACCTAGGTCTCTTGGTCAACAACTTCAATTCAAGTTTCCAAAAGTGGCGCAGGTTGTGTTTTGTTTTGTAAATGACAGTCAACAATGCACCCGACCACACTAGGACTATCCCTTAACTTACTCTATTTGAACACACACATCTTTCCAGACCATGGTTCCATCCCCCTGAAGTGTATCCAGCCTCAAAAGGGAAATGTGGGCACATGAAAAAGACTCAAGAGGAGCCACAATTTAAACACAATTCAATGGGTAATGTTCACAGTGCACCTAAGTGTTGAGAACCTGTAGAATGATGGGAGCGGGGGGCTGGGAATTGGCAAATCTTCCGGCAATTCTATATAGTGGCTAAATCTGGTATTATAGAGTCTCTTATATAGGAGAATATACAGTAATATTGGGTGAAAATTGTAGTTGATAAATTGTGAGAAACCAAGTTGCAAGAAAAATGTGTACCATAAAAATTCATATTGTTATTGTTGTTAATGTTTATTTACAGGAAAAGAGAACGTATAGATACTAAAATTTTATTTTATGGTTTTGAGACTCGTTTGTTCAACCAATCAGTTGAATCTCTGCTGCATACCAGGTGCTAGGGAAATAGCACAGAACATGACAAATAAGGTCTCTGCTCTCTTGGAACATGATTTCAATGAGAGATTAACTTTAGAGAAGAAGCAAATAAACAAGATAGACATTGATTGTGGCTAATCGGAATCTCAAATTGGTCACCAGTGAGCAAAATATGGATAGCAGATGGCCAATTTTGTATGGCTTGTAAGGCACTTTTTTTTTTTTTTTTTTTTTGTGGTACGCGGGCCTTTCACTGTTGTGGCCTCTCCCGTTGCGGAGCACAGACTCCGGAAGCACAGGCTCAGCGGCCATGGCTCACGGGTCCAGCCGCTGCGCGGCATGTGGGATCTTCCCAGACCAGGGCACGAACCCGTGTCCCCTGCATCGGCAGGCAGACTCTCAACCACTGCGCCACCAGGGAAGCCCAGAAGGTACTTTTTTTAAAGTGTAAATTAGATGGCATTAAGTAATCTTTCAAAATTGGAAATCTTCACATAAAAATCCAAATTTCTGGCTTTTCTTGAGAAATTGAGAAATTTGGAGAAACTTGGGATGATAGGCAAATAGAATAGTTATAAAAGGCATGCTGATGAAATAATTTGATAACTAACATTTGAAATACAAGAATTAACTAGGCTTATGCAGTTCTGAGGAAAGAGCGTTCAAGGCAGAAGGAACAAGAAACTCAAGTCCAGGAAAATGGCAGAAGCTGGGATAAGGTGGGCCAATGAAGAGGTTCAATTGGTCTACAAAAGTCGAAGCTATAGGGGATTCCCTGGTGGCACAGTGGTTGAGAGTCCACCTGCCGATGCAGGGGACATGGGTTCGTGCCCCTGTCTGGGGACATCCCACATGCCGTGGAGCAGCTGGACCCGTGAGCCATGGCCGCTGAGCCTGCGTGTCCGGAGCCTGTGCTCCACAACAGGAGAGGCCGCAACAGTGAGGGGCCTGCCTACCGCAAAAAAAAAAAAAAAGTGGAAGATGCAAAGCCAGAAGAGAGTTATAGGGTGATATCTTTCTTTTTCCCTGTATTTCCAAATACATCGATATAAAGATACATATCACTTTTATTATAAGAAATAATATTTTAAAAAGATGAAAAAAAGCCTTCTTGGTGAATATCTGTTTTAAATAAGATATAGAATAGGGGGAAAGGTAAATCATTGAAAAGCAAGATTACAATTTTGTCCTTCTTTAATGTAATTATGACCCTAAATTGCAAGTAATTATCCATCTGTAGACTTGCTTGCCACTGTAGAGGAAACTTGGGAGATGAGATTGGATGAGTTATCAAGGATTACCTGCGAAAGTAGCAGGAGTTAGTAATGTACCAGATGTCACATTCTCTAGGTAGGCCACACTTACTGATCTATAAAAGGTAAAATCAAGCTCTGCCCTCAATCACAAAATATGAATGTATTGGGTAATTCTTTGGGGGGCAAGAACTTTTGATTTGAGAAAAATTTGAATTTTCTACACACCAAAGATGGAAATGTTTTAAGTCAGGGAAAGAATGGAAACAAAGGAAGGGGAAACATAATATAAATGATAGTAATTCAAGGAAGTCACGGTAATAAGCTCACCAATATTTAAATAAAACGGGTCTCTGTTCAGGCCCAAGTCGCACATTGAGCCTCCATGTGATTGATGGCTGGGTGAACTCAAAGCTCCCTGGCTTGAATCTAAAACCTCTTTTCCACTCTCTCACTTCGTCCCATGGACATATATACACTACCAAATGTAAAATAGATAGCTAGTGGGAAGCAGCCGCATAGCACAGGGAGATCATCTCGGTGCTTTGTGACCACCTAGAGGGGTGGGATAGGGAAGGTGGGAGGGAGATGCAAGAGGGAGGAGATATGGGGGTATATGTATATGTATAGCTGACTCACTTTGTTATACAGCAGAAACCAGCATACCATTGTAAAGCAATTATACTCCAATAAAGATGTTAAAAACATAAAAAAATTTTTAAAAAGAAATCTCTTTTGCTGTAGCACAGCTCTATGGTGATCTAGAATTATACTTCATTCTCCCTTAGACTCATCTATGAAGCTCACCCATAATCACCTCTAGAACAGAACCCATGAAACCAAAAGGGGGACAGTCCAAAAAGAGAAAAAGAGAGTCAAAAGGAGTATTGAGGTAATTTGGACTGTGTAGCTTTTTCAACCTGGAATTTTCTCTCAGAAGTCCATTTTTTGTTTTGTGTATCTGATTATTTTGCTCAAGTGTGTTTTCTTATAATTTTGGGAAAGAAATAATTAGATAAAGAGTTAAATTGTAAACAATAGACATCAGAAAATTTGTAGAACATTTCTGTCATAATAGACTCCATTGTACATAGAGACTTCTGAAGGGTACCATTGGCCTCAGAACTTAGTAATGAATTATTGAAATAGTTCTTTGAATGGAAATAATAGAGTCTCAAATTAGTGCAAAGGTACGAATCCAAACTATGACTCAATCTGAGTTTGTGGGGTGTTTGAAATAATATGATCTTAGATCAGTTTAAAATATACATGTGAATTCCTATATATTCTTAAAATTAACCCTAAAGCTGACATTCAAAATATAAAAAGCTTATGCCTAGATAGGTGATGAAATATGACTCTCTCTTTTAGAGATAATCAGTCATTAAAGCTTAATTTTAAATCAATTATAAAAATAAATAGAATTCTGTATAAGTGTTCAACCATTCATGATCAAAGATTATTTTCCAATACTATTTTCTCTTCTTGTTCAAAGAAATCACCAAATCCTACCAAGTCTGCATTTTTAAAATGTCTGGTTCTATCACTTTTGCTTTATCCACTCTACTACTGTCCCATCCATGACCAAGTCATATACCTAAGATATTGCATACATATGACTATGCTATTCATCTATTCAAAGTCCTTCAACTTCTCATTTGTGGTGGGGGAGAAAAATAAAAGGAATATTAAACAACCTTTAGCCTCCTGTATAGAATAAGACCTGCTGTGACCTAGCTTCTGTCTGTCTCTCTCCCTAAGTCTCATCTTTGGTCATCTCTCCTCAGACACTCACATTCCAGGCATATAGAATTAATCCACAACTATTTTGTTGCCAGCCCACCTTGTACTAGGCTAGGTATGTGGTGGTTCTTTCCCTCAAATGCTTTATTCTAGACCATGTAGGGAAAACAATTAATAAATGTACATTTCATATTTTCAGAAGAATGACACTGCAAAAATAAATGACAAAATAATAGGGAATTGTCAGTGGGGAGAAGGATCCCTTTGAAGAGAAAGTCATAGAAGTTCTCTTGGGATGAGTGATATTTGAGACAAAATATGGAGTTTGAGAAGGACCAGCTGTGTGAAGCATAGAGGACAGATCATTTCACTCTGGGGGAAACAGGATGAGTCAAGTCCCTAAAGAAGGAAAGAGGTGACTTGAGCAGGATGAACAAGATGTCCTATGTTGGAGATGCTCTTAGAGACACAGGGAGTTGCCATATCACCTAAAGAATTTTAGGCCATGATGAGGAATTTGTGTTTTATACTAAGTGGGGATGGTTTTAAGCAAGAAGTGACAGGAACTAACTTTTCCAAATCTCACTGTAGCCACTGTGTAAAGGATGCAATGGCTCCAGAATATAGCAGGAACACCAGCTTCAGGCTCCTGGACTTTCTTGCTCATGTAATTCAAAGACTATTTACAGCCAAGAGACTTTGGCTTTAAGTCCCATATCATTCCATTACCCAAGTGGATGGTCTGGGGACTGCAAACCTGGAAGAGAGAGCAGAGCCTGAGGAGGGCAGTTCTGACTGGCCCTGCAGCGTGGACTCTGAACCTTGGAGCTCTTGGACTATAGCAGCCATGGGTGTCTTCATCTCAGCTGGATACCATACTTAAGGCTTTGCATTTCACAAATCTCTTAATGGGTTAGTGGAGAAACTTTCTTAATGGGTTAGTGGAGAAAATAATAATAGTAGTAGTAGGTCAATAACAGCGGCCATAATTAACTGAATGCTGAGCACAAGCTAGGTATTTGTGATGAATACCTTTATCATCTCTAATGCTCTTCACAACCCTACAAGGTAGTTTTCCTCATTTTAGAAATAATAAAATTTGAGAGTCCAAGATGTTGACTCTTAAGTGGCAGATGCAGCATTCAAAACTCAGTCTTGCCTGTCTTTAAAGGCCACTTTCTTTTCATTATACCGTGTCAAAGAGAAAAGGTTTTGTTAGGATTTGTGTTGTTGTTGTATTAGAAGAGAAAATAATTTAGTACTTTTGTTCCCACCCCTTAACCTCTATAGCACTTTGAAAGCAAAACCTCATCCACAATGTTCAAGCAAGAAAAATAAACAAGTAAATACAGTTATGGGAAAAGTAGAAAAAATTAACAAGAAACTTGAAAAGGAAGAAAAAATCTTTCCTGACACTAAAAAAAAGGGGAGGAGGTCAAAAAGCGGTTTGGCCTAATTTGGATCTCCCTGGATGGGCAGCACCAGCCAGCAAGAAAATGCCTGTTAACGTAGATGAATGTCCTGTTTCCCTCCTGAAGTTGGTAGAACCACATCATTGCAGCCACACGGAAGGGCCAAATGGAGAACAAAGACCAAATCCCTCACTGTGTGAAGCCAAAGGCCAACTTATGCTCTCAAACAGCTCCACAACTGGTCCTGGCCTTTCCGGTCGTGAGATCAGTCCTGACAATGCAGGGATGAAGGCTGTGTGCCCTGATGAGAGATGCTAAGGGCTTCCACCACCTCTAAGTCCATTTAGCACCTAAAGGGTGTGCAGCCTATTTGGATGCTGGAGAAGGCAGCTTTTAGACAAGGCACTGGTCCCACAAATAATATACTGAGCTTTGTTTTCTATCCAGTTCCATTCCTGGCTCCCAATCCTTATATTTCATTATGGAAGAATCAGAGCAGGAGAGTCAAATATAACAGCAGATATTACTTTTGCTGAGTGCTGAGGGCTGCCTCGGGAGAGGAAAAACAGGATTGACATTAGCATACATAGGCAACTGGTGACACAGGTTATTTATTTTGGCAAGGGAATTTTTTTTTTAATTTATTTATTTTACTTATTTTATTTTTGGCTGCGTTGGGTCTTCGTTGCTGCATGCAGGCTTTCCCTAGTTGCGGAGAGCGGAGGATACTCTTCATTGTGGTGCACTGGCTTCACATTGTGGTGGCTTCTCTTGCTATGGAGCATGGGCTCTAGGTGCACGGGCTTCAGTAGTTGTGGCACACGGGCTCAGTAGTTGTGGCTCAAGGGCTCTAGAGCACAGGCTCAGTAGTTGTGGTGCATGGGCTTAGTTGCTCCGTGGCATGTGGGATCTTCCCAGACCAGGGCTCGAACCCATGTCCCCTGCATTGGCAGGCAGACTCTTAACCACTGTGGCACCAGGGAAGCCCAGCAAGAGAAAATTTTAATCAATGGAATGGGTATGGGCTCTGGAGTCAGACATAACTAGATTTTAATGTGGAGTTCCCAGCCATCTTATGACATTAGGTAAGTTAATTGAATTACACTGAATCACAATGTCAATACTGACAAAATTAGAAATAATAAGCAGTTTAAAATTTATATGAAAATGTACCTAACACATATATGGTACTCAATAAATATTTGGGTTTTTTTCCCTTATTTGAATAGTTTCTTGCAGCAAAAAGGGGTTGAGCCATGAAAGACTGCTTATTGATCCATGGCATGTTGAAAAAAAAAAAAAAAAAACACTAAGGAACCGTGTCCTTCACCAATTTGTTTAATATCTCTGGGTTTTAGTTTCAGCATCTTTCAGGAAAACTATCTCCCCAGAAAGCAATTACAGAACAAAGGATAAGAATAATTATGATTCTCATAATCTCTATTCAGAGATCTTTACTCATAGAGTTTGAGAAAAATATGTTGATAAAGCCAGGTACTTTGATTACTATAATGTATTCATATTTGTATAGAGCCTAATAAATGCCAAAAATAAGCACCAAAGAGATATTTGAAAAGCAGTGCTATTCCTTTGGAAGTTGCTCCTTTCCAAAATATAAGACAACTTTGATGTTCCCTTAGATTGCTTTTTGTTAGAATTGTTTTTACATAGATATGTACCTATCCAATCCTTAGCCATTAGTACTAAAATGTGTTTTCTCTCTGAGATATAAATGATGTTCAAAGGCCAATCACTGGGTACAAATGTCACAGTCCTCAAGACTGATTTATCATTTCTCCAACCTTCAACAGAATTTTGAATCAGTAATACTTGGAGACACCAAGCACATCAAATATACTAGTGTAATGCTTACAAAATCAATAAATGGTGGTCTTGTGAGTCTTGTTATGTCTAGTTTATTGATAGAGTTTTTATTATACCTGTAATTATGGTTCAAAAATACAATTTGATGGTCTTAAAAAAAGTATTAACTTCTAAATTATCTTAACCGTAGGGTTTTAACTTTTTCCTTTTTTTCTATTGCTCTATTGTTTAACATTTTCTACATCCAAAGCCACAATATGGCAGCTGAGGTCCAGGGGCTGGAGTGGACCCCCTTATTGTGAAAGTCAGATAGGTCCACCTATCTACCCAAGGAAGTACTGGGAAGGGCTCTTTTAACTCAGAACTTTATGGAGATAATCAAAGATGGTATTGAGATTGATTCATCCCACTTTCTTTAATGAGATAGTACTTACATACAATAAACTCTAGATAGTGAGTATGATTTCTGGTGGTCTTCAGTTTCTTCTCACCAGCAAGTTGGTGACAGGTACCAGAGGCATGACTAGGCCAACTGCTGTGGCTTAGTTTTACTGCTCTTCTGGTTCTCCTACTTCTTAGATCTCTACAAGAAATGGACTATCAAGAACATCTGCTCTGTATTCCAATGCCCTTATTGTTATTTCATATGAGGACTAGAATTTATTTTAAAATATCTTGGCATATGTTATTTATGTATGTGACAGCTATTTGGAGATGGTCAGCTGCCCTAATCATAAATTCACTCCAAGGGGCAGTCAATATCTAACTAGAAAGGACACTCCCAGGTGCTGTTTTTGTTGATCAAACATGCTTGAATATTGTCCATTTCCTATGGTTCAAATTAATATAATCACTTCAGCAATTCATAACTTTGAGCAACATAGAGGCTTAGCTGTTTAGCTTAATCCATCTTCAAAGAGGGATTTTCACTGGTAAAATTGGTGTCTTTGACATGTATGTTAATGGATTTTGGAAATCATCTTTCTCTAGTAAAATTAATGCTATTCAGTTATGTGGACTGGCTTAATTATTTCAAAGACAAACTACTCTCTCATGAACAGAGTATAACATTCTAACAAACCCTTTAAGGCATAGCCACAGGGATGATGCCTGAGGCTTGATCCTTTAATGGTCTTGTGTCCAGCCATTGGTCTCTAGAATATTGTTATATCTGCTTCAAGTTACCCTCCAATGCAAAGTATGATAGTAGAACCTACAAATATAGGGGACAGAGGTTTCACTCCTCTTATAGAGTAAGTTGTTTGAAATGTTCTATGCCTACTTGCCAACACATGACTGTTTAATATATGTCTCTGTGAGTGGTCGAATTTGATCTGACACTTGCTTACATTATTGGTTGGTTAGGAAGTATAGGAAATGGTGGCAGCTACATGATCACCTAAAATATCCTAACAGTTGTACATAACTGAGTTTTCTTAGGTCACTTTGTGACACAATATCTTAATCTTCTATATGTGTCCTTGATTAAAATACATTCTTTCTGAGGTAATTACTCATGGGTCTCTGTGGAAGACTTTCCTTCCTCCCATAAGGCTGCCCTGTGCTGAGTGTCTCTGTGATGCCATGGTTCATTGACTCTAGACCAAGTGCTCTGTGTTAAAGTCATGTGGTTTGTGTCAGCTCTCACTGGGATCAGCATGCTCTCCGAGAGGATTTCAAACCTTTTCAGCTGGAAGAGTCACTTATTGCTTAGGGCCAGGACTCCAAACAGACATCACCTTATCAATTTCAACAGGGATATGGGGTTGTGGTACTCAACATTGGCATTACTATACTCCCTGCCCTGAAATGTGGGGCATTACTGCTTTATGGCTTCATGTCCAATATCTTGCAGGAAAAGCATTATGTGTGTCCATTCTCTAAATCCTACTTTACAACCTGTGTGGAAGCGAGGCACGACTCGCTGTGATTTATAATGTAACATATTATCACATATTAATTTTGGAACACAAATGCCAGAGTTTAGGGTTTCCTGGAAAACAGATCCGGAGACACTTGAATCATATCCACTGGTCATTGAGTGTGAGCTGCTCTCATAAAAGGTGTGTAATATTGGGCAAGGCTGCTTCTTTTTGCCAAAGACAGTGCCCAGGGAGGGACCTGGCCATGAGCTATCAGCAGCCAATGCTCTCAGGAACTTGAAGAATAAGGACCCCTGTTCTAAAGGCTGGTCAGGTTGGCACATCACAGAATCACTTTCAATTTAGGCTGAGGTTTGGACTATTCTCGATGAGTATTAGGTAACTTTCTTTTCCTGAGAATGTCCCTGTGCTCTGGACTTGACTCTATCTCAAATTTGACCTTGATTTCTCCAGTGCAACCTTAATTATCTGGGCACCCCACCTCTCTTCATAAATATGAACCCTGAGAGGACAATATTCATCAAGAGAATAGTACAGTCTCCCTTTCCTGTTCAACATCAACCCAAACTGCTTCCAGCACTAACTAATAAGAGAAAGTGTAGAGACAAACCACTGTTGAAGAGAAATCTGTTAATTTTATTTATTTATTTACTTGCTGTATAGTAATCTCTACCTCCTCCAATGTGAAGATGGAAACAAAAGAAAATACAGAAGCTTCCAACATGGAGCCAAATGCCATTGAGGAATAGGAGAGGCTAAAATAAGAGATTGGAATAATTCAATATTTTACATAGCTTAGTAAGTTAAAAAATGACTTAACAACTGAGAAGAAGTGATCAAAGATGAATTAACAACTGGAAGATTACAATTGTACCAGAGGGAAGAAGGAAATGATAGTGGGAAAAGAGTTCAAGAAAATGTTCAATTATTTTGATATGATATTTCTGGGACACCAGGAAAAGCAAGAAAGAAGGAGGTGGACTGATCAAAGGGCGGGTGAAGTGACTTCTGCTACTCTTAGGCTAACAAGTGTTCTCTGATAGCATTCCCCTATAAGACCATCCTCAATTTCCTCAGGTTTACGAGACTCCACATTAATGTAACTCCTGCCCAGGGACAGCAAGAGTGGGATTGAGGACAGCATTAAGACCTTCAGGAAAAATGTCATCCTTTAAAATAACATAATTTCTCCAAAGTTTCTAGATGACATTTCTAATTTTGACCTTTTACTTAAACCACATGCAGGCATATCTTGCCAATTTTCACCTCACCAATTCTATTTTCATTCAAAGTGTTTTTGAAATGCAACTTTCACCATGAAGTCTTCCCTCATAAGAATTTCCTTTTTGTAGTTCTAGCTAATCTAAGCATGCAAATATAGTGACATTCTCACTTATCCCTGCCTTGATTTCATATACCCAGAATACGTGCTTATATAGAAATCTATTCCTTAGTTTTCCTCAACCAGTTCACCAACCCCAGAGCTTTACAGATAGCTTTGATGCCAATGAACTCCTGCAGAATAAAAAAAATGCATAATAATGACACAGTTTTTCACTCAAAATTACATCTAATTTGTGAAAGTATAGTCACATCCTATACAAGAGTACACACTACACAAAAGTCAGAGATTCCTGTGAGGGGCCACTAGTCATCCCTCAGACTGAATTTATTCACATCTATATCTATAGCTACCAGTATGACTATTTATAACAACCTCTAGCTCTGTATCTCATCTACGTCTACAGATATAGAAATAAAGATATAAAAGGAAAAGAGGTGACCCAGCATCTTTAAATAAAAGGGAGCAGTGATTTTCACAGATTGTCTCCATGCAGAAGAAAGTCCCCATAGAGAGGTCTATAAACAGAATGGCAGTGTAGTCATGATACTTTATTCAGAGATATCAGTGTTTATTTTTAAACAAAAAGGAAGGCTCTCATGTAAGGCTCCCATTAGTTTTGGGAGCTTTGGCTCCCACCACCTTTGGAAGCTGTGATTATTTTCATAGTACTCTGGATCATTTCAAAAAGAATGAAATATAATGAAGGGCTGCTCTTACAAACACAAACTTTGTAGGATCCTTTGCACTGGCAGCTTTGGAAATTCTTCTCTCAGGGGAAGTAAATTTAAGTGGAGCTGCACTTGAGTTCAGTTTGTATTCCCCTCTCAACTACCATCAATGCAGCTGAATCAGGAGCTAGACCAAAATTCTTGAGACAGCTTTTTAAAAATCTAAAATAAAAGAAGAAAGTGTTATTGCAGACTGAGGTGAAAGAAATCTTGAGATAAGAGGGACAAAATCCCCGGAGGGAGGGAGTTGAGGGCAAGAAATAATGAAACAAAAACCTGCAATACCCAAAGCAGAATATGCACATTGTAATCTTTGTTCTTTCTTTTAATTGTTTAGGCCTGCAAATATTTGATGTGAGGTTGCTTGGCGTAAGAGGCAAGGTAATTTTTTAACAGATATAAAATAAACAACCCAGGTGATTATCATAATGTGGGAATGCCAGTTAGGGTAATATATTTGGAAGTCGTTGTGATTAGAAAACTCCCCAACAATGGACCCCAGGCAGCAGACACTGGGAGAGTCCTGATCATGCCTTATTGCTTAGGCATGCAGCAGGCCACTACTATATCAGCATTTAATAGCTCAAAACAATAAGATATATTTGTAAGAACCTTATTCAGCAATGCTTCTCTACTACCAGTAGCTAGATCTTTGCTTGGGCTTTGACTTTTCAATAAATAAGAGGCATTTTGACTAGTTAAAATGTGAAAGTAAGTTTCAGAGCTGGTTGCTGGATTTGAGCAATTTCAGGAAAACAGCTCTCTTGAAGATAATAGTGCAATCTGATATTTATGAAATGCTACTGAAACTTAATAATCAAAATGGAGTAATTAGAAGTGGAGCTATTTATCTCTTACTTACCTTCATGCCTTAACCCAGGCCCGCAATTCAAGCCATACAAAACATTAAATTCTTTTCTGAAAGCCCTAAGTGCTATCAGATGGGGGTTTTAACACAGTACTAAGAATATCCATGGGAGCATCATTAAAGTTGCCCAGAAAGTGCATCTTGATGCATTATTTCTAGTCTGACAGCTCTGCTCTGTGAAACACAGCCTGGTTCACATATGCATGTCAGTACCATTGCAGACTTCCCTCTGTTGACCCAAGATACCACTGCGCAGATCTAAATTGCGTCTACACAGCAAGAATCTGAGCTGTTAGATAATAGACCCAGGGTTGTCTGATTCCAGAAAGATTTTCCAGGGTGCTTCCACAGGCATTTTTTAAAAAAGAAGAAAAAAACAACCACAAAGAATTTGGTCCACATTTTATAAGCTGACTAAACGAATCAGTGTCAGATTTGTGATGGTAAATGTAAAATTTGCATTTTGATTCTCATCTATCACAATACAGATGTGCTAATTTTATGGGTCCATAGTGGGTAGTGCACCAAATACTGTGGATATAAATGTAGAACAGATCTGGGCTCCAAGAATTATATTAACATATAGAGATGCACAAAATATATAAAATTAAGAATTGGATGAAGTTAAGATTTTAATAGATTTAAGACTTTGGTGTGAGCCAGATCTGAGATTAAGACGTGGTGCTGCTGGGTAATAGTTCTGTGACCTTGAGCAAACTGCTTCATCACCATAAACCTCAACTGCTTGGTCTGTAAGATGGAAT
This sequence comes from Mesoplodon bidens, assembly GCF_964165515.1. NCBI lineage: Eukaryota > Metazoa > Chordata > Mammalia > Artiodactyla > Ziphiidae > Mesoplodon > Mesoplodon bidens. The sequence continues at coordinate 28,713,669 of NC_138168.1, read as the reverse complement.
TAACACCAAGAGCTGCCTCATCAGGTGATTTTGTGATTTAAGTGAAGTAATTATGTAACTCATTTACTATAGAGCCTTGCTGATAATAAATGCTCAATTAATGTTAGCTAAAACGTAGGTATTTTAACCAATGATTTAAAAAGAAACAAACAGACTTTGTGTTTGAAGTTCTGAATATACAACAATCACAAAGGTCCTAGTGAGAGTGAGAGGGAGAGAAGTGATGGTTAATGTGTGTTCCTCTACTAACTGGCGGCTTTAAGTTCCACTTCATAGGGCTGTTCAAGAACATAATAACGGGCCACAAACACAACCGCCCTTCAATAACATGAAGGTGAGCCGTACGCAGAAGGTGGGCGGAAGAACTACAAAGGTGCAGTGAAGCACAATGGGAGGAAACATAAAATAGTTGCTGATCACTGGGAAGGAGTAACAGCAAGAGCTGGCGGGGACCAGTCAGAGAAGAGGTAGCTTAGAGGACGGGAGACAACTGAGCTTCCCATGAGGCAAGTTCACTGAGCTCTAAACAGCAGGCGACTGGGCAAGTCCTCCAAAGGATTTCCCCTGTCCTCTGGTCTGGGGTGCTGTCCAGGTCAGCGGGTCTCTCTCTCTGAGGTTGGTACATAGATCCAGACAACAACTAGAGACAGCCCAGAAGAGTAAAAACAGCAGAGCCTGTGTGTTTTCTCACAGCTCTACTACCTACGAGCTCAGTGAACTTGGTCAAGTCACTTGACCTCTGTGGGGCTCAGTAACATGGTCTATAAAATGTGGCAACATTGTCAACCCTGCAAGCAATCAATAAATGTTAGTGTCCTCTGATTTCCATCTCAGCCCCAAGTCGTCTAATATTTGGCTTACTTATATGTATATGTTTTTATTTTAGTACAGGATCCAGCCCTTAAAGCACCTGGGGATTAATAAAGTGAATCTGTTGATCCTTTGCCACGGGGACCAAGTAGATTTCCCTTCTCTGTCACAACAGGAAATCATCACCACCCATCATTCCGCAGCAATCATTTCAGCTGCAGCCGAAACTGGTCCCACTTTTTATCTCAGGATTACTTTTGCACCGGGGAACTCTCTAGAGCTTCAAAATTCCTGGTGCATTTAACGAATTTTACTTTCAATCCAGATACCAGATGCAGACTTTTAAAATGCTTATTATTTTTTTACATTGTGGCAACCAAACTTCAGGTCTTTTAAAACCTCAAAGAAAGCCTGCTGCCATTGGGTTTTGCCCTTATCCAAATCGGCACGTACTTCCTGACCATGGATCAGGTCACAGATGAGTTTGGAGCTGCCAATCAGCCTCGGATTCATCAAGCATTTTAAACTGCTGGTGCCTCAGTATAGAAGCCAGTGTGTGCCACAGATAACGGTATCATTTGCATAGTTACAATCAGTTAGCAATAGAATGCCTGAGAGGCAGAGGGGATGCGTGGCAAATACAAAGTCACTTTCAGATTTGCATTCATTTCGGTTTTAAATGGGGAACAGAGGACCTGACTGAAAGGGACATCACCTCCTGTGCAGCTTGATTCTGTGGTGCCTGTGCCTATAGAGCGTTTCAACCCTTTGAAAGTGCTTTGTGATCTTCCTGTGAGCTATTCTTCTCAACAATGTCTGACATACCTAGTAGGCATTATTATCCATGATTTAGTGAAAGGGAAGTGAATCTAAAACAGGTTGAATGACTTGTTCAACCCTGCAGGAAGTCACAGCCGAGGCAGAGGAAGAACCCACAGCTTTGTACTGGCTCCCCATCTGTTGCTAAGCCCCTTTAGCTGTGCTTCCTACCTGGACCCAGTAATTAGCCCAACTAAGAGCTGCCAAATAAAGACGTTGCATTGATTTTTCTTTTCCATCATGTTCCATCTTTTGAACTTACTCATTTAACTTGCAAAACAGTGTAAAACTTACCCCCTCCAAAAGAAAACCCCAGGAACAATAAAAAAAAGAGAGTGAACTGGAATTCTGAGAGCTGAGAGAGCACAAGCAGTTAATGTTTCTAAATGCTGTGGCTGGTGCTGTGAGAGAGGCTGGTAAACCTTGAGGGAATTGTGCTCTACTTAAATGACAGGTACCAGGCATCTGATTGATACTCTCTGTAAAGTTTTCCCCATTTACATCATTTTTCCTTGGCACCTATGATTTATGGAATATCCCTGTATTAATTAGGCATATGCTAGTATTTTGGAACAAGAGGCAAGAAGACAATTCTCCCGCATTTCATTGCATAATATATACAATTTATGGAAAAGACATGATTTTAGAAACTGGGAGAAAAGGTTAAGCACCTGCTTCAGGTACCATAATGGAAAATGCTGTCAGAAGGAGATAGCCATCCCCTACATATCAAAAAACCCAAAAAGTAAGTCAGTTCTTTAGTAGGAAAAAGAAAGTTAGAAACCACAGCAGTCCCTGACCCAGCAAACAAAAGCAGTTGATAAATGCACCTGCTAGCCTATCTACAGCTGATCTAGACTTTTCAGGGGGGCCTTATCAAGTTAAGATCTTGTTGGAGAGTAATGAACACGAGGAAAGACGCTGGTCCTCAATTGCTCATCATTAGAGTTCTTTACACGGCTTGAGTGGGAGCAAGGACTAGGATAAATCTGTGCTTTGAACTCCTGATAATTGGTGTTCAAATCTCAGAATCTGGGTATTCTTCTTGGCTAAAGTATCTGCCACCTGGCTGGATTGCTCCCTACATTCCTATGGCGAAGACAGAGCGGGCAGGCTTTCATCCTTGCAAAGGGAAATCACAGAGCTGGGAGACGTAAGAGCCTGACTTAGTGTGCACCCCGAGCGGTCTCTTTGTACCTCAGTTTCTCCCACATGGATTAAGAATGACATTCCTTCTGGAGAGGGCAAGGGAGAACACACAAGAGGGGAGTTTACTTCTAATTAGAGGGCCACCTAAATGTAAAAGCAAACCTACCTATTGCAGAAAGTTAGCAAAGTGAATGAAACATTTGTTGAATACTGACTTGGATGTAATTGCTAGGCATTTTACAAAGGATATTTCTAAACATCACAAGAACCCTGCAGAACAGGTAGCTCAGAATGACCTACGTGGGCAGCTGAAAAGCCAAGAGTGGCAAGGTCTCTAACTCTGGGGTCAGAGGGCACTGCTCCCGAGGTCCTGTTTGAATTTGTTGGGCGATTCATAGGAAATCCAAAGTGAGTTCTTCCTTCTGTGATCTGCAATCTCTTAGACTTGTTCAGTCCTCAATCGATTTTTATGAATACGGTTACCTCTGGGGACTCCTTCACGTTCAGATTTTCCTTATGTGTGGTATTTTCCTGCCGGTGTGGCATCCTGGGGCATTCAGTCATCTAACCACAGGTTGACAGACACCTTCCTGTAAGTGGGAGCATTTTTGTTCTCTTCTCCAGCCCCAGCCCACTCCATCAGCTCCAGATTCCTTCTGTTAATCCCACGTGCTCTTACAGATGGAATACTTCTGCTCATATCAGATAGGTCCTAGATATTTTATTATTTTAGGGTGACTCATTTAAAGATTGTGGCAGCCACAGAAATGCAGGATCAGGTTTTTCTAGTGTTTCCAAGATTGTACAAAACACGAGTGGCAATGATTACTCAGCCTAGATTAGGAAGGAGTCTGCTGATGAGGGACAGTCCAGGGGGGCTCAAATCATGGTTCAGTCTGTGGGCAGCAGGGGGATGATTATACTACAGTGGTCACTTTGTTCATCATAGATTTATCTTTATCTAATTTGCTTAAGAGGAATTCTTCAAATTTATTTGTCCCCATTTTATACATGTTCAGTCAATGTAAGATCGATAGGATACTCTGAACAAGGGACAGTTTTTTACTAAATCTGTCCAAGACATGCACATATATAAAATATAGTACATTTCCCAAAATAGAAAGTATGGCTGCATCAAAATAAGGTGATTAAGAATGTAGGTTCTGGAGTCAGTTACTAAGATCCTTAGCTTAGTGAGTTCTGGGGAAATTTAGTTCATTTCTTTAAGTCTTTGGCTTCCTTCTGTGAAAACAAAATAAAAATAGAACTTATATTATAGGGTTGTTTTGAGGGTTAAATGTGATAATGTATATAAAGCACACAGCACAGCTTCCAAGTCGTACTAAACACTTGATACTTGTTTTTACAAGTACCTCTGTCCGCATGCATACAAAGCCCGCACACAAGGCAAGGAGTGCAGCTCATCAGTAGGATAGACACTTCCTATAACGAATTTACTCCATTAGAGGAGATATTACTGTCCTTATCCATGAGGGAAAAGCAGAGACAGATTAAAATGGCTTCCCCAAGCTCACACGGCTGGTTATTGATCAAGTTGGAATCAATACAAGATTCGGATCCCAGCTTGCCTCCATACAAAGGCTCTTCAGAGAGCTATGCTCTGCTTCTAACAACATAGCCCTCTCTGCTATAGATATAGTCAGCATGAACAAAAAGCAAAGGCATAATAAAAAAGCTTCATGGAAACAACTTTCAGCTTATTCCAAGTCCTTTTCCTACAATTCCTCCTAACTATTCACCCCGATTATCTCAGAGGATAGATAGGCAAGGCTAGTTCCATTGACCTGATTTTTACTCCTGCACAGTTCCCATGCCCACAGTCCTAGATGGATAATGTTTTCAGGGAGTGCCACATCCTTTGGGAAATGATAGATTTAAAGGAGATTCTTGAAGACCCAAATGTGTAAAATCCAAAAGAGTGAGTCAGTAAGGGCAGAATTTAAGCATCATAACCGAAGAGGCAAGGAGACACTGGATATGCGAAGAGGAATTTTTGGTTTTAGCTGAGGAACTCTTCTAAGATGCTCGAATCTCTTCCTTTTCAGGAACCACCCTGCTCCACATAATGCTTTCCTTTTTGCAGTTTGTTTGCTTTATTTTGCTTTTTTTCCTACTGTAAAATTTGACAGTAAAATAGTTCAAGTATTATTATAATCATATACAAAGAAATCAGTCACTCTAGGGCTGAACTTTTAAAATATCAACTAGATAAACAATCTCCTTTTTTAAACCAATAAACACACATAATTCTGAGTTGCCCCATGAAATTTTGTGATATTCAGTGGAAATATATTCCATTCTATAAATGAAAATCAGTGTTAGACAACATTCCAAAAGAGACTTTTATATGTAAAGTTAAATAAATATAAAACAGTTGATAAATAGTATAATTTAATAATAGGCAATATAGTTTACATAAAACTAATAATGAACAACAGGACCTTTTAAACATATCACAGAACCTTACCACGCTGGTTCTGCATAAAGATGTTAACAGTGTAGCCAACAGATATTTCATGTTCTAGTGGATGAGATGCCTTGTATATCAATGTATATTTTCAGGTCTTGTTTCTACCACTTGCTACTTACATAAATTTGGGCAAATTTATAAATCTCTGTGCCTCATGATCTCATTTGAACACACAGTTAAGGATAATTTCTACTTCCGGGAAGTAAGGATTAAAGAAGTAGTTCATGCAACGTGCTTAAAAAATATCTGTCATAGTCAATGTTTGATAGAACTTTTGCTGTTATTACCAATGTTACTATGATTAGGCACATGGTAGTCATGCATTGATTTTAGGGTAACCAAATTTGTGCAAATAGAAGTCTTTTTGTGTGTGTGTGTGTGGTATGCGACCTTCTCACCATTGTGGCCTCTCCCGTTGTGGAGCACAGGCTCCGGACACGCAGGCTTAATGGCCATGGCTCACGGTACCAGCCGCTCCGCGACACGTGGGATCTTCCCAGACCGGGGCACAAACCCGTGTCCCCTGAATCGGCAGGCAGACTCTCAACCGCTGCGCCACCAGGGAAGCCCAGAAGTCAATTTTTAATGGTGTTTTCTATAACAAGGTTTTTAAAACAGTTACCATAAAATTGCTGGTTTGGGGTCATCCAATGGATTGAGGTCCATCTGGGTCTAATCACCCGCAACCTGGGTAAGCATAGGTGTAAGGATGCTGCTTCCAGAGGCTGTGGGAAAACCAAGTAATACAACTTATAAAGCAGAAATGCATAAGATTAAAAATGTTCTTAACCTTGAAGAGTGTTTTTAAGTTCCATTTATATCTAGTTATTTTGATTACCCATTTTCACATAAATCTTATTTATACGTATTCTAAGTTTCAATAAAATGTGCAGTGGTTCTTGTTTTCCCATTTTATACAGATCTGTATCATCCTTATTGACTTTACTTAATGAAAAACTGGTTTCCCAGTGTCATTAGTGTTGATCTTGATGAGGGCAAAAGTGACGGTTAACACTCAAAATCATCTGTAAATATTTAGTCACTCCCATTGATACTATGAGAAATAGATCAAGTGCTCTTTTTCTTTCCTGCAATAATAGCACTTGACTCTGTAAATGGAAGAAATCTGTGTCCTCGTGGTTTAAAAACACAGACACTAAAACAACAGCAAAAACAAAGTAAAACAAAACCCTGGATATCTATGAGACTTCTCAGATATCAATAAAAGAATAGCACATAAGAATCTAAAAATAAATCTTTGTCCTTTGTCTTAAGGTATTATTTTGCATCATTGCTAACAGTAGACATCCAAAAACTTCTGAAAGAAAGTGTGGCCAACATCACAGCTACTTGCCAATATTCCCCAGGACTCCTTTCCTTCTGGGCATACAGTGGGATTGACCTACAGGACACTTCATCATAAGGTGTGGTCATAGGACTTTCTCTGGTTACTTGAGTGTTAGCAAAAGTAAAATATTTCAGTCTGAAATATTTAATTACCAATGTTGAATCTCTAATTCTTTCTTGCCCTTTGAGGTTGGTTGTGGAAGAATTCTTGTATCAATATCAAGATGTTGAAGGAGCTCAAATCATCTATTGAGGGGGCTGCCGTGTACTCACAGATGGCTTTGAGTGACTGGAAGCTACACTTTATTTTGTTAAGCTACTGAGATCTGGGGAGTTGTTTAACCAAACCCATTCTGATTTATTGGCCTAGCTATAAAGTATTCATGTCAATTTTCTCTTTTACTAAAAGCAAAGATTTTTTTTAAAAGTACTCAAAGACTTCAGTATCAACATGTGGCTGACTTTTGTCCATACATGTGATTATAAGTGAGAGATAACAAGAATTAATGACATAAAATTTAGCCAATAATTTTACCTCCTCTCTAAATTATCCATTTTTTAAAGATCAAGGGCCAGTGAAATGGACAATTACTGTTAAGCCTTCTCAGACTATAATCTCTAATAGTTTCTAGTAAACAAAAGAAAATGGCTGGAAAGAAACTCAATGATATAGTTATTCAATATTATTTTTAATAAAATTAAATTGTTAAATCCATAAATTATTGTAAAGGATATATAAGAAAAAGAGGATTGAAAGGAAATGTACATATGTCATAAAGAATTTCTATTAGAGTGGAAGAATTCTAAATTATTTTTGTCATATTCCAGGTAAAATATGTTTTTATAATTGGGTCACATCGCCTTTTTTCTTTTTGTTTTCTTTTTCTTGGCTTAAAACAACACATTTTTTTGGCTCATAATTTCTGTGGGTCAGGAGTCTGAGCCCAGCTTAGCTAGATTCTCTGCTTCAGGGTCTCACAAAAGTTTAATCACAATGTTATCCAGGAATACGTTTCCATCCGACACTTGACTGGGCAAGGGTCTGCTCGTGTGGTTGTTGGCAGTATTTAATTTCTTGTGGGCTCTTGGACTGAGGGCCTCAGCTTCTTGTTGGCTGTTGGTCAAAGGTCACCCTCAGTTCCTAAGACCTCCTTCAATCCTTCCCAGGATTTGTCTCATTAGTCCCAAGAGATCCAAATTCCACCCGCTCTGCACCCCAGGAGGCTGACTTCTCTGGAGTGCATCAGCTAAGCTCCTCTGCCTTCCAACTTCTGGCTGTGTTTGACTAATGACAGGCACCAGCAGAAAATGTAGAGACGGAGGAGACTGAGTTTGTGTTTCTATTTCCCTGGTTCCCTCCATGCCAGGCATTGAGTTGGCTAATTTTTTCTAAACAAAATTCAAAGCATTTTTAATCAGGGGCCTTCAGGTCCAACTGTTGTCTCTGGATCCTGGTAACTAATTCCTCCCCTTGCCACTTAGACAAAGAGTAGTGATGGCTTCCTCAGTTTGTTGGGCCTGGGAGGCTTTACCATCCCTGTTGGTTTGCCTTAATTTGCTCATATCTTTGAAGATATTTCCTTATTTATACTCTCCCTATTTACCTCGTTTGACTGTGCACATGTTTGTCCAGGACCCTGATACAACCTACTTTGTGAAAAATAGCCTAATTTTAAATGACTACTCAGTAGCATCAATCACTTTCTTCTCTCTGCCAATTATTTTACCCCAGGTTTTTATATAACATAAAATTTATTATCTTAACCATTTTAAACTGTATGGTTCAGTGGCAGTAACTACATTCGTATTGTTGTGAACCATCATATCTGGAATTCTTTTCATCTTGCAAAACTGAAATTGTACCATTAAACTGTAACTCCTCTTTCCTCCTTAACCCCCAGGCCCTGGCAACCACCATTCTGTTTTCGGTCCCTGTGATTTCAACTGCTCTAAATATCTCGTATAAGTAGAATCATACAGTTTTTCTCTTTTTGCTTATTTCACTTAGCATAATGTTCTCAAGCTCCATGCATATTATACCATATGTCCTTCCTTTTCAAGGCTGAATAATATTCTATTGTATACATATATCACATTTTGCTTATCCATTTGTCCATTCTTAGACAACTTGTGTTGCTTCCACACTTTAGTTTTTGTGAATAATGCTACTATGAACATGGATGTACAGATATCTCTTTGAGACACTGCTTTCAATTCTTTCAAATACATAACCACAAATGGAATTGCTGGATTATATGTTACTTCTATTTTTATTTTTTTGAGGTACTACCATACTGTTTTCCAGAGCAGATATATCATTTTTCAACCCCATCAATAGTGCATAGGATTCCAGTTTTCCACATCCTCACCAGCACTTGTTGCTTTCTGGGTTTTAGAGATTTTTTTTTGATAGTAACCACCCCAACAGGTATGAAGTGGTAGATCATTGTATTTACTCTTTGAATTTTCCTAAAGATTAGTGATGCGTGTCTTTTCATGTACTTATTAGCCATTTGTATATCTTATTTGGAAAAACGTCTATTTAAGTCCTTTGTTCAATTTGAATTGGGTTGTTTCTTTGTTGTTTAGTTTTAGGAGTTCTCTCTATATTCTGGATATTAATTCCTTATCAGATATATGATTTTCCAATATTTTCTCCCATTCTGTGGGTTGCCTTTTTGTTTTGTTGATAGTGCCTTTTGATAAACAAAAGTTTTAATTTTCATGAAATCCAATTTGCCTACCATATTTTTTTGATGCCTGCACATTTGATGTCGTATCTAAGAAATCATTGCCAAATCCAAAGTTGTAAAGATTTTACCCCATATTTTCTTCTAGTTTTTGTAGCTTTAGGTTTTACATTTAGGTCATGGATCAATTTTGAGTTAATATTTGTATACAGTGTTAGGTTAGAATCTATCTTCATTCTTTTGCATATGAACGTCCAATTTTACTAAGACCGTTTGTTGAAAAGACTGTCTTCTCCAGGTTGAATGATCTTGACACACTTGTCAAAAATAATTTGGCCATATATGAACGTGTTTATTTATGGATTCTCTAGTCTATTCCATTAGTTTATATATCTATCTTTATCCTAGTACCACACTTTTGATTGCTGTAGCTTTATAATAAGTATTGAAATAGAAAGTGTTAATCCTCACACTTCATTCTTTTTTTTTTCAGGGTTTTTTTTGGATATTCCAGGGTCCCTTGAGAATTCATAAAATTTGAGGATGGAGTTTTCTATTTCAGCAAAAAACGTTATTGGGATTTTGATAGGGATCACATTAAATCTGTATGTAGACCACTTTGGGTAGTATTGATGTCTTAATAATCCTTGAACATAGAATGTCTTTCCATTTATTTATGCCTTCTTTCAGAAATGTTTTGAATTTTTTTATTGTACAAGTCTTTCACCTTCTTGGGTAAGTTAATTCCTAATTTATTCTTTTTGATGCTGTTGTAAATGAAATTGTTTTCATAATTTCCTTTTTGGATTGTTCATTATAAGTATATGGAAACACAACTGAGTTTCATGTGTTGACTTTGTATCCTGCTACTTTACTGAATTCATTTATTACTTCATTCATAAATCATACCATCTATAAGCAGAGATCATTTTACTTCTACCTTTCCCATTTGGATGCCTTTGACTTATTTTCCTTGCCTAATTTGCTCTGGCTAAATCGTCCGGTGCTATGTTGAATAGAAACGATGAAAGCAGGTATCCTTTTCTTTTTCCTGATCTTAGAGGAAAATATTTCAGTCTTTCACCATTGAGTTTGACTTTCCTTGAGGGTTTTATCGTATCTGTTTTTTACATTGAGGTACTTCCCTCTTATTCCTAGTTTTGTGAGCATTTTTATCCTGAAAAGATGTTAGAATATGTCAGATCCTTTTTCCATATCAATTGAGATAATCACATGGATTCTTTTTTTCTTACATCTGCTAACGTAATATATTACACTGAGTGATTTTTGTATATGGAATGATCCTTTTATTCCAGGAATAAATCCCCTTTTGTCATGTATATAATCTCTTTAATACACTGCTGAATTCATTTTTCTACTATTTTGTTGAGGATTTTTGCATTTGTATTTATAAGAAATATTAATCTGTAGTTTTCTTGTAGTGCCTTTAACTGGCTTTGGTGTCAAGATAATGCTAGCCTCATAGAATGAGTTAAAGACTCTTCCCTCCTCTTCAATTTTTTGGAAAAGTTTGAGAAGAATTAATGTTAGTGTTTTTTTGAAGTTTGGTAGAATTCACCAATAAATCCATCAGGTTCATGGCTTTTCTTTCTTGTGAGATTTTTGATTACTGATTCTGTTTCCTTACTCTTATAGGTATAGTCAGATTTTCTATTTCTATGTGGTTCAGTCTGAGAGTTGTTATATTTCCAGAAATTTTTCCATTCTATCTAGTTTCTCCAATTTGTTGGTGTACAATTGTTTGCAGTACTCTCTTTTAATAATTTTATTTCTATAGAATAGGTCATATCCCAATTCATTGATTCTTTCACCTGCTTACTCAAATCTGCCTTTGAATTCCTCTAACAAATTTTTTATTTTACTTATTGCACTTCTCAGTTACAGAAGTTCTTTTGGTTTGTTTTTACATTTTCTATTTTTTGACATTTCCATTTTGTTCATACATTGTTTTCTTGCCCTTTTAATGTCTTCTTTTAATTCTTTGAGCATCTTCAAGACAGTTGTTTTAATGTCTTTGTCTAGTAGATCCACCATCAGGCCAGTTTTTCAGGGATAGTTTTTTGCTTTATCTTTTTCCCTTCAAAAGGTCCATACTTTCTTGTGTCTTTGTATGCCTTGTGTTTTTTTAAATGAAAACTGGACATTTGAATCTAGTAATGTGGTAACTCTGGAAATATGATTCTTCACTTTCCCCAACAGCCATTAAGTTCTAATTTAAGTGTTAGTCATTTACTAAACCAATCTCCCTCTTTCTTCTCTACACAGACTACATTTCTTAGCTTCTATCTACTATGGACAGAAATAAGGAAATAACACTTTCCCCAGTACTGTATTTGGGCCCTGGTTCCAACCACTTGCTAAGTTCTGATTGATTTCCACCCTGGCCCAAGGGCACTGATTCTCCCTTCTCACTCCCCACCAAGTGCTGCTTGACTGCAGAAGAAAGTGAAGCCAAAGCTGGAAAGAGCCTGGTCACTAGATGTGACTACATGGAGTCATGGATGGACTGTACATGAATAAGACATAAGCCACTATTTTGCTGAACTATTGAGATTCATGCATTTATAAGACCCAGAATCTAGTCATCTGATTAATACAGAGAGAAAAAGACAAGTTCACAGAAGTTTTGTAACTTTTTAAAAATTTTGTTTTGTTAATTGTGGTTAAGATTGCAGTTTGATGAGAACTGGTTCTCTCTCCAACATGACCAAAGCCATTATCCTGTAGGTTCATCTCCACCCAAGATGTGGGTACACCCCCACCTGGGCCATAGGAAACTTTAGCAGCTATGGATCAGTCCTCATGGACTCAGAATCAGACTTAATATCCACTTCCTGAATCTTGGATCCTCTTGTCTCCTTCCCTCATCACATTACTGAGTCCTTTACTACTTTCTCTCAGCTTCTTCTAGAGGTGAAATATTTGTTCTTCATGACACAAACTTCTGAACTGATCCTTACTAGCTACTGTAAGTTCTCTTCATCACGAACTTTTCCAAGACCTCAGACCTCTGGCTGCATTTGCTGAAGATCTGGAGCTAGCCTACCGGTCACCAAGGTCTGTAGGATCGAGACAGAGCCTTCTAACATGATGTTGATTGTCCGCATATTCCAGAATCCTCTTATTTCTTATTTTTTTTTGGAGATATTCCTTTCTCCAGGGCTTTGGTTCTATCCACCTGCTGAGCACTCAAATGCCTGACATCCCAAAAGACACACTAAGTAACCCTGTACTTAGTGAGCCAATAGAGTAACCTGCTTATTTGATGACCTGCCAAGCAGAGGAACCTGCTTTCTGGTCCTGAGCTCCATGTTCACCTAGTCACCTAGGGTCCCCAGTTGCCATGTCTGGGACTCTGTATCACTCTATGCTCCAGATTTTTCAGGAACTAAAGTCACACCTGACCTTCAGTCTTAGAGGCTGGATTGATTGATTGACTGATTTTTGATTTCCCTGATGACAAGTTGAGTCCTCCCTCTTGCCTGCCTGAATACACTTTGAGAGCTGGAAATAACATCGTAGGTCTAGCTGGAAAATATGAGAATAGAAAAATAGAAGATTCTGACTCTGTCCTCCTGAAGCCCATACTCTAGTTGGGGAAAAAGTTACAAATGCACAAACCAGCCAGAAATGCAGAGTGACAGGAAGGTAATGGTAAAGTGTTTGCCAAGATAGAACAAACCATTTGGATTGGTCTAATAAGCAACACGTAGTCATTGCAAATAAGTTCTTGAGGAGCCAAGGAATATGTGAGACAACCTCATTTATGTATGTTGAATGAGACTGACCTTGAATTATTTGCTTTATAAAATACACCTTATTTTTAATAGATTACATGTATTATATAATATAAATATTGAAGACGATCTAAATGATCTGATCCGGATATTTCCCTACTGACTGGCACTGCTCCTTTCCACTTCTTGTAGGTGCCTACTTGAGACTGAGATTCTGGGAGGTGGGAAGTGGGACTTCCTTACACACCTCAAGGCCCTAGGACATACATATTTACACACCCAGTTTTCACTTTGTCTGTGTCACTCTATCTGCTTGAATAGCATAAGATTGTAAACCACTTTAAAATTGAAACAAATGAAAGTCCATCACCACATCTCAAGGTGCAGACTCTGCCATATCAGGTAAATCACAATTTCATATCTGCACATACCTGCATGGAATCAAATTACATGTAGGCCCACTGGACTCTCTTTCAGCAACCTCTTCATAATCGTCACTTCATTCAGTGGGTTCTTCACTACCACTGACCCTTAGAATAATGGTACACACTCAGTGATACATCTCATGTCATAGCCTGGGAATCAAGAGTCAAAAGAAACCCCAGACTTCAGTTCAAACTGTTTTTAACCTCTGTCACTCGAACCATCCTTGGGACATCCTCTGTGATCTGTCCCTAATAATCTCAAACCACTCCTCTCTCCCGATGGAAGCTCCTGACTTTTCTCCTTTAAAGACCTTTAGCTCACTTGAAATTTGCTCTATCTTTCTCACTCTGTCCCCCACCAAAATCACTTAGCATCAGGGGTCAAATCCTTGGGCCATTCTCAGCCACATGAAATTCAAATTACCATGGGGCTTTTGTTTCTTCTGAGATAAATCCCAGCAAAGTCAACCTTTGCTCAACAATTTAATTAGAGATTAAGACCTATTCCCTGATGTAAATGATTTTAGGAAGGCTTTTTTTTTTTTGGTCATAGTCTAGTTCTATTTATTAAGTGTTGAAATCCACAGAACCCCCCCCCATACCCTCAAATATTAAATTTAAATATCACTGCAGTTATGTAAGATTTGCAAGTAATAGATGTCATCTTTCTTCTTAATACTATGCAAATCTGCCTCATACGTTTGAAATGTCCTCAGAATACAGGAGATATAACAAGAATTGAAGAGAACTCTGTAACCTTAACTTTAGTGGTGGGAAAAAGTACTTAAATGTTGAGATGTGTAAAACCGCCCCCAAAATAACCTTTATATTCCCACTCTCTGCAGAAATATTTCCTAAAGCTTAGTAGAGCTAGGTAGAAATGGACTCAGGATTAATTTTGACCTTCTGTGGCAATGCATTTTCAAGCCCAAGAATTTATGTGTGCAGAATATTAAATGTCAAATGCAAATATGAAAATGGAGCTACACAGTTGCAGATCGTCCCTAATTGATATTGAACAGACTATTCCCTTTAAATGTTAATGAAACTGTTGTAATTACTAAATGACCAAAACAGCTCAGAAGCCAAGGTTCACAGCTGTAAACCATTACTTTTAAATTACTGGCACAGGACTGCATTAGCAGATGGCTCAGTCCATGGAAGAAATCTTCCTCAAGATGCTTTTCTTCCAGACCTGGGCTTAGGAGCAAATTAGATGAGCATATTAGAGAGGGCCAGAGTGCCTGTTTGGACATGTCACTGGAGATAAGCACCTTCTTTGATCTTCTTATTTTTTTTATTACATTCTTTGTGGAAAGTGCTGAATATCACAGAACACAAAGAAAGGAGGAGAAACTGACAGAGCTTATACATGTTGCACTAGGGTTCAGATATGCACATTTCTGCTGGCTTTTAAGGAGCAGTGGGTTTCCTAAATTCTGAGGCAGATGGACATGCTGGAATGGAGGTAAATACTGAAGTGGGGGAAAGGAGCGATTGAGAGAGAGAGAGAGAGAGATGGGTAAAAGAAAGAGAGAGGGAGAGAGAACACATGAGACCTGCTATAACAAGCCAGTGGCAGAAAAGCAATTAGAAGAAAAATAGGGCATTTGAATGGGCTTGGTACCCTCAAGACAGAGAACATCTATAAAGCTGTGTAAGCAAAACTATGCAGTAGAAACAAGCGATATCTTTATTAGAGAAGGCCTGTGGCTCTTCACAGCTTTGTTCTGTAAATTCCATACCAGCTTTGCAAACTCGCTGAGGTTATTAACTTTAGTGAAGATTTTTTTTAAAGAGTTGGGTGAGTCCTACATTTGAGGCTTTCATTAATATGAAAGAAAGATTAATTAAGACATCTGCCAAGAACAGGAGGAAGAAGGAGTTTTTCTGACAACATACAAGGCAAACTCTCCTAAAAATGAAAGGATGGATTTTTCGTGTCACGAACTACTCTGTAGAGAAAATGTTTAAGGGATAAGGTGTTGACAATCAAACTGGAGCGTACGGGCAATTCCCATCTTCTGAACTGTCTGAATCCCAAAGTGGTATAGAAAGCAGTTGTTAGGATTTCAAAAGGCATCTTCACAGATAAAGGATGTTATAACTGTTTCTATGTTTAGAGGAAATATCAAATAAATCTAAACAACCTGAGCTTATGTGGCAGAAGGGACAAAGCATGGAGGTGTGGGGTGTGAACCAGGACATGGGTCAGAGTTGCTGTGAAATAACCAGGTGCAAAAAATTGAGACAGAATTTGAGAAATTTGCCAAGGTAATGCATAATACTGAACTTTCCAAGATATTTATGTTTTATGTGTAAAACCTATGAGATCAGAATAATCAGAGTTAGAATGGACCCATAAAATCAGGGACCAATGATCAATGTGCTGATACAGTGTCTTGAGTCTGGATTCTAGGATTAGGAAGTACTGCATTTCAAGAGGCAAAAAAAATGATGTATGTCATTCTTAAATCCCTACTGTATGCTAGTAGTAGTATTAGACATGGGGGTAGCAGAATATGGGGCATATGAAAATATAAGACAAATCCTGTCTCTCCCCAGTGAGAAATGGAACAGTAAAGAAACATTATCATATAATATAACTGGTGCTATTTACTGGGAGTCCAGTGCATTCTTTCACATAGGAGGAACATCTAACCCAGACTTGAAAAAATCAAAAAAGATTTCTTGAGGAAGTGGCCTCTGAGTTGAAACCTGAAGGAGAAGTAGGTATTAGCCAGTTGATGACAGAGGTGTTTGTTTTTAGTATAGGAAACATTATTGGAAAGTGTGGTTGTAAGACAGAGTAGTGGTAGAATTTTAAAAAGCTCCAAAAAGCTAGAATATGATATATGAAGGAGGTGAGAACAATAGATAACATAGGAAAAGTGAGCAAGACCTTGTGTGCCCTATTAAGAAATCT
Organism: Mesoplodon bidens; assembly: GCF_964165515.1. Lineage (NCBI taxonomy): Eukaryota > Metazoa > Chordata > Mammalia > Artiodactyla > Ziphiidae > Mesoplodon > Mesoplodon bidens. The sequence goes on along the minus strand of NC_138168.1, from coordinate 28,697,254 downwards.
TGACTGTATTGGAGAACATTGGAGAATCTTTGAAAGTTTCTGGAGTTAGATTTGCACTGTAGAAAGCTGACTCTAAGGGCTGTGGGGAATGGACTAGAGAGGGACAAAACTAGAGTCAGGGAAAGCAGTATTAAGTCATTTGCAGTAACATGAGGAATAGATGATAGAGTCCTGGACTCTTGGCAAGGGACATAAAGAGAAGTGGTTGGATTTATGAGAGTTTTTTAAGACGCAGAAAAGATAAGATTTTATGTATTTGGATATGAAAGGTATGAGAGAGAAAAGCTCATCCAAGATTTCTATTTTAAGCCACTGGGTTGTTGATGGTACCACTGATTCAAATAGACACCAGAGGAGAAAAAAAAAAAAAAAAAAAGAAAGAAAGTTTGAGTAAGAAAAGATTAAGTTTTGTTGATTATTGGATTTCAATTTCTGTGGCCTATCCAAGCATCCACTGGGGCATTAGATATGCAGCTCTGGGCTGGGGAAAGAGATACTTGAATCAGTAACATTTGAAAATAATTGAAACCACAGCAGTTGATGAGATCATATAGAAAGAGTAACAGAACTTTAGTGAATTAGAGTAAAAGCTCAATTACTATAACAAAAGGACACTGTGATATGCTTGGAGAAAAAAGAAGTATAGTTTTCTCTCCAATGATAGTCCCAATGTGAAAAAACCGAGCTAGTAGGAAAGCTCAACTCTACATAGGTTCTTAGGGACACTTCTCTCCAGATGATGTGCCATCCCATAGGTGTCATCAGCAGCATGGCCCCTCTGGATTCCAGCCATTTGTACCAATTTTCATTATAAATGGAGAGAAAAACCATTAGTAGACCATTAGTGCTACTCCTTGAGGTAAACTTCTGCATGGTTCATAATTTTTGCTGTGTGTAGTTAATATTATGCATGTTATTGGCCTTTCTTCCATTCTTACCAGTATGTTCCCATTTGCAAAACAAAAAAGCTAATAATCAGTAATAGTCCTATAAAAGATGTTAACTGTTTAGTCATTGACTGATCTTGCTCTAACCTTAAAATTTTGTGATTATTGACCCCTGTTGCATTTATTCTAAAACCCCCCAAATTATCTAGTTGTTGCAAATATCAACATTACTCTGGTGTATTCACTGCTGTATGCATTGTTTTTCTTTGTTGCTGTTACATGCCTTCATGTTAGCAAATATGAAATTCTGTGAAAAAAAATCCCCTTTGATCTTTTAAAAACAATATCAACAACAGAACGCTCCCTCCTTCTGCAGCAGGAAAAAAATTGCTTGTTCTTGAGAACTTTTCCATCAAGAATTTAGTAGAAGCAAGTATACGTTATCATTTTGATGTTTTTGCTAATGTCTCCAAATAATTTATTTTGAAATCACAATCACTTCTATCCGTTTTCTTAGAATTCTTCTGACGCACTTCATCACGCATTAGTGATCAGAAATGAGATGTAATTCTTCAATCCCTACCCGCAAGACCGGAGTAGGATCTCACTGTAAGTTGCAGAGAGTTTTGCCCTAACTCATGGATTGTGCAAGAATGATCTGCTGCTGGGTTTGACTGATTGTAGATGGTTTGTGGTGTGGTGTATCTGAAGGCTATTGAATGCAACTTACGATGCTTGATAAAAAATCTTTATTCTTTTAATATTAAAAATAATGAGAGAAAAGAGTCAATCTACAGCTGCATGTTAGCTTACAGATTTGAAGAGGGAAGTTAATTTCTTCCTTTGAAGAGGGAAGAAAATTTCTCTGTGAAGGAGGATAAAGATTATCTACTGAGAGCAAAAGGGGCAGGACAGGGTTATAAATCAAAGGTGTAAAGAAGTTAGATTGTCTTCATGGAGAACTAGAAACAAAGGTTTTTTGAGAAAGTGAGTGGTCCAGATAGCTGGTCGTTCTGGAGTACCTAGTTATAACTTTATAACTATTGTATCAATTTATTCAATCACAAAATAGTAGAGATGTACTATGAAAGAAATCTTTACAAACGTTTATGTCTTCATTGCGCTCATGCATTTATAAATGAAATTAAACGCTGCTTACTGAAAAGTTTGAGCCATCCAAAATGTAAGATCCAAATTTTACAATATGACAAATCCATTTTCCCCCCAAGGAAATGTCAGCAAGAATCTGATATTCAGCTTAAAAGCATGGAACTGTCATATTTTTAAATTGAAACTATGCATGTTATCATTGACATCTAATTTTGATATTTTTGGTTACTGTGTTTAGGTTGCTTTGCATGCTAATAACCTCATTTATGGAGACATATGAGTGAAATCAATGTTCTCATAAAAGGCTTTGCCAGGTGACTATACATTGTCAAATATAATTGAATTGTCTGGGATTTCTTGACTTGAAATCCTGGAAAGCCCTTTGTCCCAAAGTCATTTGGGTCAAAATGTGCCACAGTGATGCTTTCTGTGTCAGCAAGAAGAGGATCACAAATCCAGGTTTTAATATTTGAGCGGTTTGAGCAGAAGTAACCTTGGGAAGGATTCTAGTTTTTCCAGGGATCTGTAAATATCTTCCCACAGAGAATTTGGCAAGTCTCTATTACCCTCAATGCAGACTAAAAACATGATTTTTCTAGCATTTATAACTTTGAGATAGTTTCCTGATTCTAGTGTTTGGTTCAGAAATGGTGAGTTGGATACAATAATTTTCATTTGTTGTGGTGGTGGCTTGAGGTAGGGATGGGGGTGGTGTGTTTGTTTTGTTTTGTTTTAGCAGCATCTGTAGTTCAAGGCTCTGCTTTGAATGAATTACCTCATTTATATTGTCAAAAATAGCCTTTCCCGGGGCTTCCCTGGTGGCGCGGTGGTTGAGAGTCTGCCTGCCGATGCAGAGGACGTGGGTTCGTGCCCTGGTCCGGGAAGATCCCGCATGCCGCGGAGCGGCTGGGCCCGTGAGCCATGGCCGCTGGGCCTGCGTGTCCGGAGCCTGTGCTCCGCAACGGGAGAGGCCACAATAGTGAGAGGCCCGCGTACCACAAAAAAAAAAAAAAAAAAAAAAAAAATAGCCTTTCCCTAGTCAATATATGGATCAACTCCTCCTTGTCCAGTAGTTCTGAGTGAATTTTCCTTTATATCACTTTGTCTTCCACCCGTCCCCCTCCAAAAAAATTAATAAAGGAAAAAAGAAGAGAAGAGAGAGAGAAAGGAGACAAAAGAAAAAGGTAAAAGTTTCCCAAAGTGCAATCAAGCACTCAAAGTTTTGCTTTTGGAACATGTAGTAAAGAAGTTAATATTCCTCTTTCAACCCTTGACAAAACATGCCGAAATGAGTGATTTAAATCGTTGGCTCTGATAAAGCTGATCTCTCCATGGCAGTGGACGAAGATTCTTTCAGAATTACTGGCAGAGTCTCTTATGCCATTGCATGCCGGTATAGAAGGCAGTGAGTCATTATGACATGTGGAGTGCCTTTCTTCAAGAAAGCAGCCAACCCAGATGTGTTGCCAAGCATTGCAGGTGCTCCACCTGTGCAGAGAACACCAAGATTTGTTTTCCAGTGGAAGCTTTCCCTGGCAAAGAAGATTTTCACCATTTTGAAGACATTGATGTTATTTTCAGGTTCCAAAATGGGCTTATAAAATGTAAATTTTTCTTTGATGGCAACAATGTGCACACAATAGATGAAAGCTAGGAGCTGGCTTCCCTGAGGGGCACCTATATTTTTGTCCAGTTGCATGCAGAATGCAAATTAAACAGCTGCCAATTTCTTTAAGGCTTGCTTTAAAATAGTGGAAAACATATCAGTATTTCTGGAATGGATAACATTTGTTGACAAAGGTAATTTTCCTTGAGAGATCAAAGACGTATGATGGCTGAACATGACTCCACAAAAGTCTCTCCAATATGGCAACTTATTTTGTTTGTGAGAGAGAAAAGTGAACTTGTGATGCTCTAATATATGAATTCTCAGTTAGGAAATCTAAGTTCTTATAAATATCCAATCCTAAAACTTAAGGCTTTTTCTTACAGAATGGATTCATATCACCTGATGTCTTTACTTGATGGCCAGTTATAGGATTCTCCTTCCATTTGGTTAAATTTAACACTGGATTTTTCCTCCCATGAGTTTCAAAAATGTGATATGATAGTAAGATCAAAGGATACATTGGTGCCTTCATTTTTTTAAATTTATATTTGCTACCTTGAGCTGAACTTGATGTCCATAATCATAATGGCAGGATACATTTTAATATATATTAATAGACGATATTTTAAAATTATAACATACAAAGATTAGCTAATTTATTTTTAAAAAATCATGATACATCTACTATGAGTCAGGCACTGCTCTGGGAATTGGGTAGAAAGCACTGAACAGAAAAGACCAAAATCCCTTCCATTGCAATTTACATAGTAATGTATCACCCATGTTTGCTTCCTAAGTAGATATAACAGCATGCTGTGTTACTCAATATTTGCTTTGAACAAAATAAAACACTAATAACATAATTTAGAAAATTCATACTAAAATTATTTTTTATAATTTTTAAAATAACAACAAAGAGATTAAAGGAAAGAATTTTTTGGTTTCTTTGTTAATTTATGTGATAATTTTTGTAGCTGGTTCCCAACTCCCTGAAACCTCCACCTGAATCTTTAGTGTCTCAGAGACCTCTTTCATTCACAAACAGGCACCAAAAAAAAAAAAAAATTAATTGTTGTAAACAGTTACCATATATTCAAAGTAGAAAAGGAAAGCATATTGTTTATTTCAAAGGACTGAAAGGTAGTACTTTCTGAGCCTCACCTCAGTAGCAATATACTTATTTATATTATTATACTTATTTATATTATATTGTATCATAGAGCTTCTTTTTAAACTACTATATATATTTTTTTACATTTCTTGAGCATATGAAAGACTCTTGTTAGTAAAATCTTCATGTTACTTTCCATGATATCAGTTTAGTTATCATCTGTCTCAGTCAGCTTGGGCCGCTAGCACAAAATACCATAAACTAGGTGGCTTATCAACAACAGAACTTTATTTTCTTATAGTTCTGGAGGCTAGAAATATGAGATTATTGTGCCAGCACAATGGAGTTCTGTTGAGAGCCCTCTTATATGTTGCAGATTGTTGACTTTTGTGTCTTCACATGATGGAAAAGGAGCAAACTGGCTCTCCAGCCTCTTCTTATAAGGGCACTAATCCCATCCACAAGGGCTCTGCCCTCATGACCTAATTACCTCCCAAAGGTTCCACCTTCAAATACCATCACATAGGGGATTAGACTTCAACATATAAATTTTTAGGGGACACAAACATTTGATCCATAACATCATCACAAAGTTACTTATCTTTGGAAAGGTTTTTAATCTTCTTAAGTTGCTTCAACAGAACAGTTTTCCTTTGGAACTAACCTGAGTTTTCCTCTCTGTGTAACCTTGAAAATATGTATGAGCTAAGCTATTCTGTTTGCTGCCTTAAATTGTGGAAACTCTTTTATTGTGCTGCAAAAAAAAAGGATAAGTACAATTAGGCTTCTAGGACAGTGGTCTCCAATTGGAAAGTAGGAAGCCAAACAAATAGGTGTTAACAAACATCTGTTGTTTTGTTTGCCTGGTGCAGCAATTCACCACATGTGCAACACACTCCCACTAATTCATTCTAGCAATTTCCTTGCCCCAATACTAACGAGATGATTTCAAAGGAAGCTGCCATCTTCTTACAGATTCTGATACCCTGTCCATGGTGATTATTGCTAATGGAGTCAGCATCTGAGTTAGACAGGACCAACAAAAATCCTTCCCTGGAATTTATGAACCTGGGACAATATGGAAGAACCCTTAGGTCCTCTTTGGTTTCATATGTTAGGTACTCAAGTGTGGAGACAGCCAGTAATATTGTGTCTAGCAGGGGAAGTCAACAGAAAGAAAGCAACAGAGTTAAGTGGGTAATACTTATCCCTGAGCCCTCATTACAACTCTATGAGATTGGTTATTTTAGTCAATAAATTATTCTTGTTTGCTAAAGGTAGTTCAAGATATGTTTATGAAACTTGGAGCAAAAGTGTCCTGATCATATAATGGTTCATTGATTTTCAGTTTGTAAGGTTGATTAGTTACCTCATTACTGATAGATTAATTGTATCAATAAAATAAGCCTCATGGAAATGTTCTTCAAGCCTCCGTAAGACCTTTATCCCATTGATCCCAACCTGAGTGGAGTGGATTCAAGAGAAAAAGGAAGTGACAAAGGTGAGAGCATTGATAGTTTTTGAGGTGTTTTGTCATAATGTGAATGAGAGAATTATGTTGTATGTAGAAGGGAACAGAAAGGCCAGTGGAGGTTTTTGTTTTCATTTTTGCTTCTGCATTATGGATTTTTCTTTTAATGTACACAAACATAGAGAGAATTGTATAATGCACCCACAGGCATTGTTGTTATCAACATTGGGACAAATCTGTTAAGAGACAGATTCTTAGGAGCAGAAAAACAATAACAATGTTTATATGCTAATGAGAAAGATTGAGAGGAAAAAATGTAATGATGAAGCAAAGATAGGGAGAATTACTAGAGAGATTTCCTTGTGTAGATAAGAAGGGATGGGGTCTAGTGCACTTGAGGAGGAGTTAGCCTTTGTGTAGAGCACGAACAGCAAAATCGTTCTTTTATGTACACAGTGCAGATGGGATTTAGATGTGGAAGTTCTCTTCTGTGTGCTTGCATTTCCTAAGTGAAATAGAGTAGAGGTCAGCAGCTGTGAATGAGAATGAGTGAAGGTGATGGAAGTTTAGGGAGAATGTATGTATGGTCCTCTGGGAAAGTGAATGGTGCATAGTCTTGGGAAATATAGCCTGGTTGCCCAGCAACGTTAAGGGCCCACTTAATCATGAATTTAAAGTGGGACCAGTTTGCATGACAGTGTTGATCTCCAGCCACATTCAGCTGTGGTGAGTGCAGGCTCAGAGTTTGTATAAGTAGGAAGGTGGTCCAAACAAGCAAGTGCAATGAAGCAAGAAGGTGAGGGCTGTTGAGAACTAAGCAAGGGAGAGAGTATCATGATGGAGGTCAAATCTAAGTTGAGTAAAGAGAGTCAAAATGGCCTGATGGAGGTAAAGTTAGTGAGAGAAGGGAATTTCTAAAATAACTGTGTGAAATATTAAATGAATCAAAAATCACTGGCTTTGAAAAGAAGACTAACAAAAAATTTATAACAATAATTTTCAAAGGTCTTTGTGATTCACGTTTTAAGTCATTGTGCTCTTTGTGTGTTTTGTTGTTGTTGTTCCTGCCTTTAAAATGACAAGATAAAAAGCCACAACAACTCATACATTTGGTAATTTTCTCTTTAATATTATTCAATATTATAAATAGTACAAAAAATTAGATATCGCCACACATAATAAACTGTATACTCAAACTTATGCAATGGTTTTTTGAGATCTCTCTAGAAAGCAGACATCACCCAGAAGGAAATTGGAAAAAAAAGGGTATTTTTCTTCTTCACAAATATTAGGGGGCTGGGGGACTCCATACTCCCTAGCTTTCTTCCTTCCTTCCTTCCTTCCTTCCTTCTTTCCTTCCTTTCTTGCCTGCTTTCTTTTTCTTTTTTCTTTTTCCTTTCTTTCTTTCTTTCTTTCTTTCTTTCTTTCTTTCTTTCTTTCTTTCTTTCTTTCTTTTTTAATACTTCTTCATTGTTGGCTGTAGTTAAGAACAAGTTGTGGAGTCAGATTGCCTGAGCCTGTATCCTGGCTTAGCCACCAAGATAGAATTTATTACCTTAGGCAAGAGACTTAACAAATTTAATCTCTTTTCCATGTATAAAATATGCTTAAGTGTATCAAAGTCATAGTGGTTAGGCTAATTAAGTATAATTACATTCTATGAGATACCATCCAAATGAAACACAGACTATAGCGCCTGGAATATACCAAGAAATTAATACATGTGTTTTGTTTTTCTTTATTGGATTTATTCATTCGCTGCAATTTTTGGTGTTACTGCTGCTGAAGTCTAATTGTCTAAATACCGCCTGATGGTAAATCACTAACCCAGTTCAAGTTTCCTTTGTACCAGGAAGTATTCTCTTTGCCCAACCCATCTATCAGATTTAGAAGCCCTGTTTCTAAGCTCCACTAGTATGACATCTGCCATTCCTCTCTGCCATTATTTTTATGTATACACTCCTTTCCTAGAAGGAAGGAAGATTTCTACAGGAGGAGACTGGGTCTGATTTCTCCATCTCCCCACCACCTAGCAGAAAGCCCAGCTCACAGGTACTAGCTACATTATAAGTGAATACATGTGAATAGAATTTGAATTCAAGGTGAGAACATTTCATGGTTCAGGCTATTTATAGTTAGGGGAAGAAGTTTCATTCATTTTACTTAGTATTAATCATTGCTGTTAAAATTCATTCGTGCTTTACTTGCTTAAGTGTCTGGAGTTTTTTTGTTCTCTTTGTTTTTGATCTGTCTTGTTTTATCATCTGTGTCTATTGCAAAGTTCTCCTCTCAAGCTTTTCCCAGGCCTGGGCCTGCCCTATAGTCTATTTCATCACCAACATCCTACCCTACACCAGCTATTTTATTTTATTTTATATTATTTCATTATCTTATTTTACTTTATTATTTTATTTTATTATCATGAGGGCCTGCCACTGGCCACCTGCTTAATATCTTCCTCTCCATCTTCCCTCCTTAGAGCTTTGGAAAATCTACCCCACATTTTTCCCCACCAACGCTTGCCTTCTTGTGGAAGTTCCTGCCACAGCACAGCCCACCCTTCACACAGTTGTTTCCAAACTCTGCTCCTTCTTTTTTTCTTAACATCTTTACTGGAGTATAATTGCTTTACAATGGTGTGTTAGTTGCTGCTGTATAACAAAGTGAATCAGCTATACATATGCATATGTCCCCATATCTCCTCCCTCTTGCGTCTCCCTCCCTCCCACTCTCCCTCTCCCACCCCTCTAGATGGTCACAAAGCATGGAGCTGATCTCCCTGTGCTATGCAGCTGCTTCCCACTAGCTATCTATTTTACATTTGGTAGTGTATATATGTCCATGCCACTCTCTCACTTCATCCCAGCTTATCTAAACTGCTCCTTTTGACATAGGAATTCTCAGAGTTGCCTCAGAGGTCACCACCAAGGGAAACAATCAAATATAGGAGCTCCTCTCGTAACTATTTTATATATTGGGAATGTAAGACTATTTTTTTAAAGAAAGAACAATAGTAAAAGAACATTATTTTCAATGTCAAATAATATGTACCTATGCTTTCAGGACATTTATTATTAATGTTTAAATATTTTAAACATTGATATTAAAACACAGGTAATGTATCCCACCTCCCATCCACCTTACTTCTTGAAGCTACACAATTTCCAAACAGTGGCATCAAGGGTTTTCATAATTTAAAACACAACTCAAGATGTTTAGCAAAGAATTTATATACTTTGCTTTTATTTGTCACTATTTTAAATTTAATTAGATGTGTCCATGAGGAAGTACATAGATATGTGTATGTATATATGCAAATATATTTTACATATATTGTGAATCCACAAAAGAGCTGCCATCTGACTGCAGTCCATATTTAATAAGGGGCTTATAAACATGAAAGTTAAGTGGAATTATAAGTGATTTTTATTGATTTTTTAATCTTTTTAGAAAGAAAGACCTCACATAAAAATTTTATCTGAGAAAAGTAACTGTAAATATAGACAAAGTTTTTGTTAAGGCTAATTTGAAATCTCAGCTTAAGTTTTAAAACAAGTTGAGACATCATAAGTTAAGACTATTTATTGCTACAGATACAGTCATAGTCCCCTTCCTGTAGGTCACTCAACCATCTAAATGACATGATGAATTAATACCATATTGAAGTAGTTAAAGTTATAGAATGTGGCCAATGGTTTCTATCTTAGTTAACTACCCTGGAGCTTATCATGTCTTTGACTGCTCCCTCTCGAAATTCTTTCCTCCCTTGACATCTATGACATTCTCTCTCCTGGTCTTCTGGCACTTTATGTTCAATTCATTTTTCATGCTTTCTTTAAAATGTATGCATGAAATGCTGAAGTTCCCCTGAGTTATTTTCAATATACTTAATCGTACTTGGAGATTTCATTTGCTTCCGTGATTAAACTACCGATGTTTTATGTTCAGGACTCATAAATATATTAATAGACTTAAAACCTAGTCCTCTACTTTTTATTTATACTTGCCTATCTCACAGACAGAAGAAACTTGTTCATCAAATTCTTTTTCCTTCCCCTATGAGGCATCTGGGTAGGCCAAATTCCTCAGTCTCCTACAGAGTCAAGTATGACCATGCAACTAATTTCTGACCAGTAGAATGTGTGTTGATGCGATACATGCCTCTTTCAGGTGTGCCCCCTGAAACAGTCTTGCCTGTATCCTCCCATTCTTTGTTCACCCACGTGCTCCATAGAGAAGGTTCTAAGGATAGAGGAGGGCAGACTAAAGGATAGAAAGAGCCTTGGTGCATAAATGGCTGCACTGAGCATAGACCCTCCCAAACACCCTTCATTAGGCTGTGATATTGATGAAATAGAAACTTTTACTGGTTAGGCTAATGAAATGGTTATTTATTACAGTAGTCAGCCTACTTTAACTAATACACATTCTAACCTAATATGTCTGATCTTGAACTTACAGCCAGTCTTCTCTTCCTATTTTTCTCTTATTCAGATTCCTAAGCATGGCGTAGAAACATATTGTCCCCACCTGAATATTTATCTTTGTGGTTCATTATTCTCTCCTCTCTTTTCCATCATCTCAGTATTTTGCCAGTGTTATTCAGAGAGCTCTATGATCTCCCAGCCCCATACCCTACTCACACAGATGACTCTCACACCTGTAATACCTCCAGGGGTACACCCCCTCCACCCCAATGAACTGGCTGACTCTTACGCAGCATCAAGATTCAGCTTATATGTCATCACCTATGAGAAGCTGACCAGTTGGCTGATATACCCTCTTCTATGATTCCCATCATTCTGTGCTTATTTCTATTGTAGTAATTATCATTTTATATGTTTCTGTCTTTGTCGAGACTGTTTTTGTAATCTAAAATATTATTTTTTAATCTTTTTGTCCTTAGCAAAAAGCACAAGGCCTAGCCCATAGCATACATTCAGCAAGCATATGCTGAAAAAAAAGCATAGTATGATGAAGTTTGCAGCATAGATGCGTTAATTTGCTTCCATAAACATGCATTGGCCATATACACAGTACTTGGTGCTTTGAATACTAAACTTAGATAATATATTCCTTGACCTACAGTTTACACATAATTGCCTAACATAGAGTAATATTTCTTTTTTTTCTTGTTTTTTTATTATTTTATTTTTTTATTAGTTTCTGCTTTATAACAAAGTGAATCAGTCATACATATACATCTGTTCCCACATCCCTTCCCTCATGCATCTCCCTCCCTCCCACTCTCCCCATCCCACCCCTCCAGGCGGTCACCAAGCACCGAGCTGATCTCCCTGTGCTCTGCGGCTGCTTCCCACTATCTATCTACCTTACGTTTGGTAGTGTATATATGTCCATGTCTCTCTTTCGCTTTGTCACAGTTTACCCTTCCCCCTCCCCATATCCTCAAGTCCATTCTCAGACCTACTAGAGTAATATTTCTATAAAACTTAATTTTAATTACAGTTCTGTTTAAAGGTTAAAAGTTGTACCGCAGAATTACACAATTTAAACAGCACTGGCTCTCGTGCTTAGTAAGAGCAATGAATTTCTCTAATGTTAAATCAATTTGGCACTAGTCTTACTGAATATTACTTCAATATGTCTCTTAATTCCATCCCATTTTCACCATTCCCCATGATACTGCCTTTGTTCATAGTATCCTCACGTGTTATCTGCTTTGTTTCCCAATATTTCTAGCCTAGATTTCCTGTCATAATATCATCAAATTGACTTATCAGAATATCTGCACCTGAGTTTTCTAGTTGTATCACAAACTTCACATGGCTTTGAACTCATCATTTTCCCTGCTTCATTCCCTTATGTCTTCTCTTCCTCTCTTGGATTCCCCAGTTTTGGTAAATATCATCAATTACTGCTAATCTTCCCTGCCAGAAATGTGGAAGTCCTTGTCAGTCGGTCATCTAAATGGTTCTCTAATATGTTTCCTGTTCGCTAGTTTCTCTTTCGCTATCTACGTTTATTTCTTGCTTAGACTAATGCAATAGTTCAATCGCAAGCACCTACAAGAGTTCACATCCCTGCACCAATACACCATTTACATTCTCTTAGAGTGATCTTTGTAATATTTCAATCTTGCTGTCCTCCTTTGGCATAAATTCCTCCCATAGGATAAAGCCCCAGTTCCTTAGCTCTGTCTCATCTAGATCTCTATCACCTCATCAAGCCATTCTCTCACTTTGCTGTGTATTCTGACTACATCAGTGGTTTGCAGCTAACTGAATATGTAATGCATTCTTGTGCATGCACACTCTCTTCTGATTATAATACCCCGTCCCTTCTTTCTTCTAACTTTAACTCATCCTTCCAGAAGTTATAAATATAAGCAGTCCAAAATGGAATAGAATGTGACACAAAATAATATGTTCCCTTTCACTTGAAATATTTTAGTAACTGCTGGAAGATCAAGCTACCTCAAATACTTCCTTGACTTCATCAACTGGCAGAACTTATTAACCTCTCAATACACTATAGCAGTCATAATAAGGATTATTAATAACTTAATATTTACCCATAAACTTTGTTCTGAACCCAGAATTCACTTTTTAAACATTTAGCCGAGATTAACTTCAAACAGCAACACGGACGTTGATATTTGAGGGCAGTATAAAGTGATAAAAAATGATGACTAAAATACGTATGTATCTGTATATGACCTTCACCTCCATCAGCCTGAACAGACAGAGGTAAAAGAAACTTTTTTCCAGCATAATCAGTAAATATAAATTCTGCTCAAAGCTCCAGAAATAGATTTGTTCTGGGTCAAAAGTAAGTTGAAAGAGAAAATAACAAGGTAAACACTAATAGAATAAAGTAATCAGGCTCCTACAGTCGTCCCCAGAGTATGTGTGTATTTATATATACATAATCAGTTCAACTCAACAAATGTTTACTGGCCACCAGACAAAATGTATAGAATATCCAGAGGCAGAACTTTGTAAATTTGGAAGGTAGATAGACTGTATATTCTTTAAGGATAATGTCATTGGTTTCCTGTCTGAGTGTCTGGGGTGAGTTGAGCAGAGGCCCTATTTACTCTCTGAAGATGGGCGTGTAGCCAATCCACTTGGCTATGCAAAGAATGGAGCTCAACATATATTGAATAGATCACATTACATTTTAATTAAAGCATGTTTACACTGCTTATATTTCCATTCTTAATATTCATGCATCAGGGTGTTCAATATCTATGCCAGTGCATTTATTTATTTTTCTTAGCATTTTATAACAGTATAATTCAATGTATCCAATGACAATATTCCTGAGAAAGCAGTGTATACAATCAAACCATGTTTTTACTTAGACTTCCACCGTAACTTTAGTGATGATTAATCTTTTTCTTTCTCTCTTTCTTTTTCTTTTTCTGTTTGTTTTTTGTTGGCCATGTCTCGCAGCATGCGGGATCTTAGTTCCCCAATGAGGGATGGAACCCGTGCCCCCTGCAGTGGAAGTGTGAAGTCTTAACTGCCAGACCACCAGGGAAGTCCCAGTGATGCTTAATCTTAATTTCTAACAGACTTTAGTTGGAAGTGGCTCCTCACATGTCACTTCTGGTCCCTGTCAACTTGCTTTTAACCATGGCTTTCATTATTATTTCAAAACGAATTGTTTACACCTCTCATTTTTTTTATTACAAGTAATCAGTGGCATCACCATCAACAGTCCAAACCATGCCGTAGAAATAGTATGCTTTGTAAAGGAGAATCTATATTTTCTCATTATATTACAAATGTCAATAAAGACATCTTTATTGTTTTATCTGTGAAATACAATCTAAGTAGTATTATTACTCAAACACAGATTCGAGTTGCCCTCTTCTGTTCAGATTTTGTGCCCTAAGCCCATTCTATTAGACATTTTTGCAATATCAGAGAAATTTAAATTATCAGGATATCATAAATTTGTTTTGAAATCCCATCTGGTTTACATGATCAGTTTTCCTAGTAATGTTTGCCATTTCCTTGTGAATTTTCCTCTACCCTAGAGCTATGCAGTTGCCTCCTACCTGACAGCAGGCTGAAAGGTTTCCTGTTCTCATTCTATGTCTCTCCTCCCTGTTGATGGATCCCTTGGAAAAGACAGTATCCAAATGTCAGATAAATGAAGAGTTTTCTCTCCTCCCTCTCCTTTGGCATCAGGGGTAACTCCTGGGAAAACTCTGTCAAGGAAGCCACGGTATTCTAACTGGAAATGTTTCCTTCTCTCTCTCAGCAGAGTACATGTTCTGAGCCATCCAAAGGCTCCCTGACAGCTGAGACATCATCCTCACTCAGGACTCCCTCCCCAGACGGCCCTTTCTGCCTGGCAGGGCCCACTGCCCTCCACGTCTACCGTGCCTGAGGTGCCCTGTAACATATAAGTTGCTACAAGTATCTAAGACCCCTCTACTCAGAGTACTCTGCCTCCTTTTCTTCCTTTCCCTTTTTTTTTAACTTGTAGGAAGATGTAGAAAGTTATAGAAAAAAAATGTCTATTCTTTTTCTGCCTTCGGGAGAGTGTGGTAAGCTATCATGTATGGCCCACTTATCTCTGAGCTTTTTCTCAGGCATCTTCCCAGCTGAGAAGACAGTTGGCTTAGAGAGGAGGAATTCTCAACAATTTCATTTATTTTCATTCTTTTTCCTTCTCAGAGCAGTAGGAATGACACTTGGCTTCATTTTCTTCCAATCGTTCAGTAATTATTTCTTGAATAATGACTATATGTGTGGAGAAAATACAGGCTCTGGGAATAAAGTGGTGAAGAAAAGAGATCAAGGCTCTGCCCTCATAACTTTGATAATCTCAAAACAAGAAGAGGAGCAAATCAGTTTAATCATCTCTCCTGACCACTGAACAGTGACCTCATCACTCCTATATCCCCAGTTCTGGTCAAGGAGGCCAGAAGGAGATGGAGGACCCAGATGTTCCTTCACATAATGATGGTGCCTTGGTCTGTAGGTGCTTCTTATATAAGAGCACTTGTCCAGACACCCCTAAAATAATTCTTAGCCACTTCTATTTTCTGTAATCATATGCAAATCATATTGAAAATATCAGAGCATGATCTGACTTCCCTACTTCAATTCACTCCTGTCGGTGAGGAAGTTTTATAAAATGCATGAAAATATATATAGTGACACAAAAATACAAAGCTAAATATCTGCAGTAAAGAAATGCAAATTAACCACCATATTATTTTCCTAGCAGGAGATTCTAGCTAATATGAAATTTTATGAGGCATCACAGCACCCATAAAGTATGGAACATAAATAAATGAATTCCTGAACAATGTGGTATAAATTTAATGTTACCTTTAAATATGAAAAAGAAGCCTGTGATATATATCTCCATTAAGATCTTGATTTTTTCTCACTGGTTGTCACTAATGCCCTATTGAAATGCAATTGAAAATTAATATATCTGGCCGCAAAAAATATGATCATTAAGGAAAGTTCATGCATGATATTTTTATAGACTTGCCAAGTCTCTTGAATTCAGAATATGGGACAGATGGTCACATGGTGAATTGTTCTCACTCACTAATGCTTTCTGCTGCTTCACTGATTTTTGATCTTCAGATGACTTCAGTCTCATTCAGAACGTGTGGTAAATGAAAGATTCCTAATTGTCTCCACAAAAGATAAAAAATCTTAATACTTCCATGACAGAAAATTATAAAAATTTCATAGATCTAAGCCAGATCAGAGCCTTCATAAATTTCTAGGTCTTTTACAGGGAAATTTTAAGTTTATATCTAAGAGTGAAAATGATTTTTCTGAACATGTAATATGCTCAAATCCTAATTTTTTCATTTATTCAGTTATTCATTCCATTCTTATTCAATAAAGATATTCATTTAGTTATTTGTTCACTTATTTAGTCATAACTTTAGATGTATTTGTCTGCTCAGGCTATCATAACAAAAATGCCACAAACTGAGTGGTTTAAGCAATAGACAGGTATTTATCACAGTCTGAAGACTAGAAATCCCAGATCAAGGTTCTGGCAGATTCGGTTTCTGGTGAGAGCTCTCTTTCTGGCTTTCAGGTGGCCTTCTTCTTGCTGAATCCACCCATGCCCTTTCCTCTGTGGTTTGTGGAAAGAAAGAAAACTTGGTTGTCTCTTCCTCTTCTTATGGAGACATAAGTTCTATCAAATTAGGGCTCAGTCCTTATGACCTCATTTAACCTTTATTACCTCCTATAGCCCCTATCTCCAAATACAGCCATGCTGGGGATTAGGTCTTCCACATGTGAATTTTAGAGTGACATAATTCAGTTAATAACACTAGGATACCCATTTTTCATCATTATAAAATAAAATAAATGTTACTTTTGGCATTTCATGGTAGGACATGCACTTTTTTATTCTTCTCATTGCAAACGATTATTAAAAGGTAGATATTATACCTGTTGAGTGGCCCAATAATTACTGGTCTTGAATTGGCATAATTTTGAATCAATGGCAAACGCAGGTGGTAAATATCACATATACAAGTTTCAAAGCCAAATGGTCGATAGTGTGGTTATGAAGAAAAAGCACATGTTTCCTCATGAAAGAAATCAAACTACTCTTTATTATCAGTCTTAAATTGAGATGCTGTTCATACTGGGTCCTTCATACATGATACCAACAAATCAGGTATTTCATGACAGGCATAAGTTTTATTATACAAATGGTAACATTGAAAACAATTACTTATGAGGGTCGCATTGGTTAAATACCAATGCTTCATTGCTCTTGGTCATAGCTGATTGGATGAGGGTTGTGATCTGGTCTAAGGATAGCCAAACTGAGGGTTGGTTGGGTTAGTCAGAAGCCCACGATGGGCCATTAACAAATCTTTACACCCACACAGATTATGGTGATAAAATGGACCATTCTTTCTCTTAGAAATTTGAGCTCAAGTTTCTGATCAAGTCTACCAGTTGGTAGGGGCACAAAATGATAAAGACACAGGGAGAAGCAGTGAGTGTGTGTGTGGGGGGGTGATGGGCGGAAGGAGGAATGGCAGAGCTCAGTCAGTGCAGAGACCTGAAGCGGATTCTCAGGACTGTCTCCTGTAGAGGTGTGCAATAAAGAATGGAACCTTGCCAAAGAGAAGCCAGGCCTTTGCTTCTGCTCCTGCAAGGTCATCTTTAAACCCTTGGATGCCTTGCCTCAAAAAAGTGTCTCTGCTTACCTAGAGGCCTTGGGCCATCATCCTACAGAGTCTAACAGTGTAAATTATGGTGATTTACCTTGTGTCACAAGGGTATCAGCTGGAATTTCAGAGCAGCTGGAGACTGAGATCAGCCACATGGTCAGTCATCCATGTCTGTATGATGGGACCTCAATAACAACTCTGGACTCAAGGCTCAGGTGAGCTTCCCTGGTTGGCAGTATTCCATGTGTATTGTCCCACCTTGTTTCTGGGAGATTCAGTACTATTTATGACTCCAAGGGACAGGACCACTGGAAATGCCTTGTCTGGAACTTTCCTGGTTCCAAAATTTCCTGGCACACTTGTCAGGCATCTTGAACAAGGCCTGCTTGTAGGTAGCTTGAATTCTTCTGAATTAAAGGTTGCATGACCTTTTCCAGGTGGGGCCCAGCCATTGAATGCCTCCCTTTTGTGTTTCCACAGATGTCCCTACGTGAACTCTGCCACTTGAACATCTCTAAGGGAGTATATAAGAGCATAACAAACCCACCTTTAGACTTAAAGAAGTAGTGTCTAGTTTAGATCTCTAGTTTCTTTAAGTCACATTTGCAAATATGTTGCAGTGAAATACAAGTATCTGTAGGAGAGATTTGTTATGGTCTATGGCCGCTGCTAAGGAAATATGAGAATAAGAAACCCAATAGGAATAGTTGTAGAACAATAATAAAAAATTTGCTGTAGAAATTTTGTTCTTTGCATTTAGAGAAAGGTTATTCTAAGGTAGCTGGTAAGCTTTGTAAGAAGAGAAATGGTTTTTGGGGTATCCTTGTGTTTGCCCTGCAGCTACTGTGATGCCTGCCAAAGTTTTGTGCATTTTTTTTCACATGGATGCTCTCACAGAAAAATGTCTGTCCTGTGACTCATTTTCTTGGGATCCAGTTCCTTGCTTTTCAAGGAAATAGGTTGCTAATATGATAAAATATCCTTGCTGAGTTATTTGGTATTGTTGGTTTAATACATAACCACTCAGTAATAACATTTATAATTTGGGGAAGATCTTTCATAATGTGTATCCACGAATCAAAGAAATATCTCTAAGGGCAAGCTTTTAGATAGACCAGTGGTGGGAATCTTTGGCTGCAGCAATTTTGGAAAAGCGTTAGGAGACCTGTGTTCTATTCTGCCACTAATGAACTGTGAGACTTCGAACAAAGGATTTGATCCTCATCCGTATCCTCAACTGTAAAATGAGAGAACTAGTCCTACAATCTTATACACAGGGGACCCTGCCAATGACGAACAGCATTTTCTCTATGGAGGGTGACCATTATATCCAGGTTTGTCAGGGACAGTGACAAATTAATTTATGCTTATGCCCCAGCATATTTATTAATTAATAATTAAGCGTACCCCCTTCACATGCTAAAGCAGTCCAGTTTGGATGCTATCTAAGCCATTTTTGTGCCAAGTGCCCAGTTTATAGGAAACTTTCTCCTTATTATTGTCGTGATAACCTTGTAGAGATGAGCATAGGTAAGAATTACCAGTTCAAGGATCTGTAGCTAAACTTCACCCCAGATTAAAAACCAAACTCTCCACTGCCTGGCATAGGTAATAATATTTTTTGAAAATTGTTAAAGTGACTGAGTCATTTTACCCAAAACATCTTTATATAAAAGTTCTATATCAAAAAATAATTCGATTGGTTTTAGGAAACCAATATGGTATTTTTCTCTCATTCTTTACTCTTTCTACCTCCTATCCTTCACTCCTGCCAATACTGTAAATCACAAGGGAGCAAAAGTTATCTAACTCTAATTATGTAGGTTTACATTGTCCTCAATTCATTGAAATCCTTCCTTTCTGAAAATCCCCTCCAGCCAGGAGACTCCAGTGAGCATATTCATGTTTCAAACAAATCTGCCTTTGTTAATCATCAAAAGGTATTTTCTTTAATAAGTGAAGTTCAGTGGGCCCTGCAGCTGTGTTGTTTATTTTATAGCAAGCACAAAGACAATTTATTTTTTAAAATACTATAATTAGATTAGTGTTCTCTTTACTGAATCATCTGTAGGAAAATGAGAGTGTGTTTCTTTGAATGAATGAGCAGTCACATTTATTTTTATTAAATCTGAACTTATCCTCTGAGATAGCTGAATTTAATTTTATGTTCTAATACATGTAATATTCCAACTTTTTTTCAGATAAAGCTCTGGTTGCCCCAAAAAGGAGTTTGGACCAAATTGAATCTTCTGATTCCAGTTTTATGAACTGCATTAAAATCTCTCTAGGGTGCAGGATTACATTTGTGTTGAAGAATGACTACATTAAGCTATGTATTTGCATACATAAACAAATATATCCAATGGTTATCTATGACCTGTCACTGACACAGGGAGCATCATGGAATATAATAACATTATACTTCTGTTATGACTTTGTATGTCTTTACTAAAAAGTTTTAGAAGTGCTGCTTATAAATCAAAAAGATTAATTTCCAAAATAGAAATATTTTTAAAGTTTTGGAGACTGGTTTGTCAACACTGCATCTATAAAATGGCTCCTTAGATCTGTCTAGACCATGATTAAATCACCCAGAGAATAAGGCATCACCTCTTGACCAGACACCCTTCCTTTTCACTTTGGCATCACCAATAAGGAAAGCATTTTCCTCTCTATGATCTTTTCATCTTAGTTGATAAAAGCAATTTTTGTGATACTATACCTTTAACAAGGGAAAAGTATTCTAGTTCTCTATTGCTGTGTAACAAACAAACAAATTAAGTAGCTTAAAACAATAATTTTTTATTACCTTTCCTGGTCTGTGGGTTGACTGGGTTTCGCTGGGTGGTCTCTCTTGGTGCTTCTCAAGCAGTACAGTGACATGGTGGCTCAGATTGGAATTATCAAAGGTTCAACTGGGCTAGACATCCAGGTGGGCTTTGCATCCCACTTAACTGACTTTTCAGCTGAGATGGTTTGGAACAGAGCAGGAAACTGGCCAGTTAATCTCTCTCTTCTTTACCCTTCTTCTCTCCTTTCCAAGTGCCTTTTCTACATGACCCATTCAAATGGCTAGTTTGGGCTTCCTCACGCCATGTCCATCGCAGAATGAATGGACTTCTTAAATGGGAACTAGCTTCGTCCAGAGCAAGTGTTCTCAAAGCCCAAGGCAAATGCTGCATGGCTTCTTATAACGTAACCTTGGACGTCATTCAGAATCCCTTCCACTGCCTTTTATTTTTTGTACAAAGACCATCACAGGCTCAGTGTGGGAGGGAACTTCATAGGTAAGTCAAGGTTCATTGAAATGTGGTGAGGTGCGGGCAGAATTTTTGTAAACAAACTACCACAAAGCAAAACAAAATATGATGTTAAAATAAATTTTGTTATAATAAAGAATAAATGCCATCCACTCCTCAAGCCTATATTTTTTTCTAAAAAGTTTCTTTCAGAATTTTAATAGGTCTGCTTTTACCTCCTTATAGTAATGGTAGGCACTTTTTCCATTTATGCTTAATTTTATTATTTTTCTCTTTTAAGTGTAGTGTTGTAATTATTTACTGCTATATTCCTTTATAAAACATATTTTTTATTTTAATAATGTGTGTTAAACAGGCATTTATGGGATGTGCTAAGGATGTACACAGCCTCTGACAGAATTATTAGTCAATTTGGGGGACATAATTTATTTGAGTCATGAAGAATTCGCACAGGCAAACATGCAAGCAGTAATACAATTTGCTGCAAAAAAAAAGTTTTTTTGAGAAAATATCTTTGTGATTTTTGAGAAAATATCTTTATGTAAATATCTTTACATTAAGATCTAAAAAAGGAATGTATCGCTTTCTCAGTGGCAGCAATAGGTTCTAGAGTTTTACCCTAATTTTGAATCATAATTTTTCATATCTATAAAAAGAAAATAGAGGTTAATTCACTTTCAAACCATATTTTTGGACATTAGGATATCTAATTTCTATTTATTAATTTCTTATTAAATCTCTACATTTCTTCATATTTAAAAGCATTAGAGATCTAAGGAAATATATTATTTTAATTATAATTTCCCAGGAATACATGAAAAGTCTTCTTACCTAGGTGAGAAAAGTACAAATTCTACTGAATAGAAAGTTATTAATTTCAGAAAAATAAAATGGAAGCCTTATAAACTACACAAATTATTCAGTAATATTTTTCTAAAGTAGCTTTATTTTGTTTTTTCTGTTCTGAAACATTTTCTTACTATTTAAATCAATATATTTAAAATGTATGCAGTCACCATTTCATTGTAACTTCCTCCCAAAACCATTTGAGCTGTAAACACTGAAGATTACCATTTAAATAAACGGTTAGAGTAACTTGTAAAAGCAACAGTAAAAGCAATAAAATATTGGGATCTGTATTTTTCCACAACTAAATTGATCACAAAACTGTTCTGATTGAGATTCATTGTTTTAAACTTGATGTTATAACCAAGAGAAGTTTCATGTAAGGTATTCTTTGGAATTTAGGAATAGAAAATTTATTGTAAACCTTTTAGATATGGGCCATCAATCTAAAAATAAACTATGTAGTGAAACACTACACACAAGGGGAAACAAAAAGAGGTAGTAAGTTAAGGAGAAAAAAATCCTTGAACTATATTAAAAAATAAAAAGAAGAAGGAAAAGCCAGAATAACAATTCAAAAGAAAGAAGGGTAGAGGCAGCCATAGGGAAATGTTTTAATGGACTGAGTAAGGGAGAAAAAAATTTTTTCAATGAAGAAATTCTTTTTGAGAAGTTCTAATAAAAGGGGAAAAAAGAAACTTTTTACAGGCCAATTTAACATACAGAAAAAGTGTTGCAGAAAAATGGAATCATAATTTCCAAGCCAATTTTAACCTTAAAGTAAATCACAGTATTCTAGATTAGTTCTATCAAGCAAGGTTGAATATTATTCCTTTGTTTTATACTCTATTCTTCTACAACTATATTCCGGTATCTCCTTTGCCTACTTTGAGAGCTGATTTTTATTGACTGATGGCCTCAATGATTTTTTTTCTCTAAAATAATAATAATAATAAAAATCTATTTGTAGATAGATGTGTGAGATGACATTTTCATTAACATTTTCTCTCTGTGTTTTCCATTCCTAGATGAATTTGTACCAAAGTTGTCCTGAACACTGTGCAATGAATAACATTATCTTCTATCTTTTGGCATAGTTCTAATTTCTTACCAGAGTGATTAATTTTAACAGGCTTTTTTGTCTGTTATACATTTCAGATTTACATGGCAAGATGCTATGGTAGGAATGGGCAGAATGGAGATGATGGTGGTGATGGTGAGGTTGTTATTGAGTGATTAAAGTAAATAACAAAACATTAAAGTGACAATTCATATACAAAATTTTTAGGAAAATGTTTTATTATTATTAAAGGGAATGAAATGTTAAAAGCAAGACAACAGGCCCACAATAGAGTTACTTATGCTAAGCCCCACCCCCACGATACCAACTGATTCAATTACAGTTTTGGCTTTCACAGACATGGAATCTTAAACCAGCCAATCAGAAACCACCTGATCTGTACTAAGGTAATTTGCCTAATAGGTCCTTACTATCCCCTAAAGGAAAGTAACCTTGCAATAACCAACCTGCGTTTTTACCTAGTACATGACTTCCGTGTTCCTGTTCCCTTCTGCCTATAATAGTCTTATTTTGTACAGCTCCTAGGAGATCCTTTTTACCTGCCAAATCGGATGCTGCCCAATTCGAATTGATATTTGTTCAAATGAACACTTAAAAATCTTAATATGCCTCAGTTATCTTTTAACAGGGTATTTTCAGTGCTAAGACACATAATTCAGAAATGATAATGAGTATCCTGTGTTCTGGATCAAGTGGAGAGGCTTATGTGGGAAGACGTATTTTCCAGATAACAAATACCTAAAACTGTGTCTTATTTCAGCCCACAGTTGCTTTGTGTTGAGCCTGACATTGTCTGTGACTCAGTTCATTCTCTGCTTGGGGACTTGCTGCTCTTTCCTTAGCCCACAGGCTGAAGCTCTACCTTGGGGCATCTTTGAAATGTGTCTTTTTCCAATTGTTCCACGATAACTCAGAATACAAAAGCTGCCTAGGACTCCTGATCTTTTCCTTTCCCATCACAACCCCTCCCTGTGGGATGTTTTATTATCATGAGCATTGATCTAAGTTGGTGACTTATCATTCTCAAGCTTGTTGGCTGTGATCGTGTCTTGCCCATGGGTAATTCTGAATAAACTACTCAGGAAATCCATTTTGTCGATTCAGATTTCCTCCTATTCTTTCTAATAAGGTTGAGAATCCCTGAGGGAAATATGCAGTAATTATTTTTGGCAAAAAATATATTTTTTTCCTTTTAGTTATCCTCTGAATTGGGGAACAGTTGGGTAATGCCTCTGTCCAATTAATTATGCTTCAATAAAATATTGATGGCTATAAAATAATAATCTATTTTATCAGATGATAAAATAATTTTCTAATTACCTTAGCTCCTGGATGATATAATACTTTACAAATAATAAGTCCTAAATAAATGTTGAATAAATAATTATTTTTTCATTTTAAATAATTGCCTTAAGCAAACTGATTTTTACTACTTTTTCAAGCCCTTTAGAATGTATGCTTAACTGACTGACCATTACAGGGTTATATTTTATTGTCATCATTTCTCATTTATATTTCTATTAAATTCTCATTGTTATTGGTTACTATAGCTTTTATTCAAGTTATTTTATTATAAAAACAATTGCATGCACATTGGACAAAATTTTTAGTACAGAAGTTCCTCGGAATCTGCTGGAGGATTGATTCCAGGACCCCTGTGGATAGAAAAATCTGCAGATGCTCAAGTGCCTTGTATAAAATGGCATAGTTATTTGCCTATAACCTACTCACATCATCCCATATACTTTAAATCATCTTTAGATTATTTTAATACATAATACAATGTAAATGCTATGTAAATAGTTGCCAGCATGAGGCAAATTAAAGTTTTGCTTTTTGGAACTTTCTGAAATTTTTTTTCAAATATTTTTGATCTGTGGTTGGTTGAATATAGGAATACTAAATATGCAGATATGGAGAGCCAACTGTATCAAATTTTTAAATCACCCATAGTCCCAAACTTAACACCCAGATATAATTACATTGAATATCCTCATATTTTTTCAGAGCTATGTTTGTGTGTGTGCATATGGATGGGTGTTGATGTTAGTACTGAAGCCCAGTTGGATGTCCCTCTTTTTCCCTGTTTGAATTTTAGAGATTTAAGAAAATTCATTGGTAATAGCTTTTATATTTTGCATTTTTCCTGCTGTTTCACAAAGCACATTTTCCACATTATTAAATATTCTTCAAAATTATGGTTTTCCTTGAGTGCCTAATATTCTATCCTAGAGATTACCATAATTCACGTAACCATTCACTGGTTATTGACCATTGCTACTTCAAAGTTTTGATCTCATAAATAAGCTATGACTAAAATACCTGAAAACAAATCTTCTAGTGCCATTCTGATTATTTCTTTAGGAAAGACTCCTAAAAGTGGAATTAGAGGGAGCGTCCCTCTTCAGACTTTTGTCACATGTTGTCAAAGTATTTTCCAGAAAGTTTGTATTCAGTTGCACTTCCACCAATGGCAACATATGAAAATGCCTATCTCACTGCATCTCATCCTTACATCCATAGATACTGATCTCCACCAAGGCCAGGGCTATGTCTAGGTTCTCTCTTGTGTCTAAGAACCAGGACAGTTAGACACCCGTAGTCACTCAATAATTATTTGAGAAGAAAATTAACAAATATTTAAATCTTTGTAAGTTAAAAAGGCAGAATGTTCACTCTTTTGAAAAATATCTATTGATACCTAATATATACAAACACAGACCTGAAAATGTGTGATTGCTGTTCTTATGGGGCTTGCAATCTGATGTTGAAATCATTATAGTTTTCATTTGAATTATTGTATTACCAGTACGTTTTTCTCTTCTGTAATGACATTTTCTGCATTATTCCTTTTGTGAATTATCTGTTCATGGATTCTACTCATTTTTCCATGAGTAATTTGGTATTTTTGAATGCTTTTCTAAATATTCAGTAAGAGCTCTTTAAATATTATTAGCTGTTTGCCATATTTGTTGCATATGGAGTTGTACTATATTTTAATATTGAGGTTGATATACCAGCTAGCTACACCTTCTTGGGAAAGTTAATTACTCTAAATCTCAGTTGAGATTGAAATAAAAACTACCTCAAAAGATCTTTGTGATAAACAAATTGGATAATTCATATAAAACTTTTAAGCATATGATCTTAAATAGTAAGCACTCGATATATAAATAATAGGTTTACTGTTACTGACCAGGGTTCTTGGCCTCCTCAATCAATAGGAATTGATCAGAGGCCAGACAAAAAATTCAGGCAAGGCTTTATTGGGGCCCCCGCTGCAGCAAGGCGGAGTGAGAACAAACAATAACTTTCCTTGCTTGTTGGCTCCCTGGTGGAGGGGGCGAGATTGTTCCTTATATGGGATGAGGGAAGGAGTGTGTCCAGGAGTCTGGCCGGAGGGGTGGCTTAGGTAGTTTGCCCACCCCTTAGGTGGTGTTGTGTGCAGGGGGCATGCACAGTACCCTGCTTTTGCTCCAGGCTCTTCAAAAGGTTTTTTGGTCTCTTTGTATCTTTTGTCCAGAATTTGCCCCAACTGCTGCATGCATGCAGTTATTTTTAGTCCCATAGAGTTTCTTTGTACTTTTTTGATCGAGAGATTTGTCCAGGTGCAAGCATTGCAGCAAAGGGCTCCAGGTTCCAGCCTATTTCATTACTATTAACAACATTATTGCTATTTCTATTGTTCCAATAAGACTTCCTCATACAAAGACCAGCAAAAAATTAACCCATACTTTTTTCTGTTTGTAACTTATACAAACTCTCTCAGGTTGCAGCTCCCTTCATGTCTAAGTAATTTTTTTCAGGGTATCCCTACATCAAAAAAATACCACTAAGTAATTAGGTCCAAACAATTTAAGAAGTATTTATGTCCTACTAACAACTTAGCTGTTTGAAAAAACTCACCTAAATTGAAACCATGTTATAATTTTATTCTTATATAACCATAATTACTAATGGGATGTGTGTGCCTGCTGAGTACTGTACAACTTCTCAAATCTGAGATTGAAAATCACTATGCTCACTTCCTGACATACAATGTATTTGCTCCTATTTGCTTCTATCACAGGAATTATTATGATAAAAAGATAGGATGCCAATGAAACAAATGCAACTCAATCTAATGAGAAAACTGTGTGTCTGGAATTAGTAGCTTGTGCCACATCCAACAGATGTCAAATACTGCTATGTTTCCCTTGAAATTTTAAAATATCCCATGGTGCCCCTGAATTGACCCTTTGCACCTAGGGTGATTTGGTACAACATTTGGGACCATGGGGTTATACGTTTTACATTAGCTTTTGTTTTCTTCTTTATATATAATTCTTTATTTGTAATTTACTTTTGATAATTTAAGAATATAATTTTTCATAGCAATACTTACCAACATCATTGAAAAGGTTTTCTTTTTTGGAGCTTGATATTTGCTTTATCACATATCAAAGTAATACAGAGACCACATGCATGAGAGTCACACTGGGTGCTTGTAAATAATGCCAGGCTTAGTCAGAATACCTTTGGATAGGATCGCAGAATCTAGATAATTTAAGCAACATTGATAGTTAACACTTGGTAACCCTAAACTTGAGAATAATTTTCTTGGGATCTGCTTCTGGGTTATCTATTCTATTCCACAAATCTTCTGTTGAGTTTAGGTTGATTTTAATTGCTCTAGCTATAGAACATGTTTCCTTATCAGAAAGGAAAATTCTATTCCTATTGCTCTCATTTTGTAATGGCTATTTGCATAAATCATTTGTTCCATCGGTATTTTCTATTTTATTAGCTTAGAATAGTATTTATATCTGTTAACTATTTTCTATATTTACTATCTTACAACTTAGATAAATTCAAGCTGAAGTGCTCTCTAGTATCTAGTGCAAAAAGACTGTGATGTGTTTTATGGAGAAAATATGTGTGTTAGGTAAGTTTTGACCAGGCATGAGTTATAGTGTTGTTGGCTATAAGTTTAATGTTAATGAATCAACAATATATTTTAAATAGGTTTACCTAAACAACATGCATAAAAGGAGGTTATGTATCGATCAGTTGATGAAAATTTCATGACCAGACACTCCTGACCCTAACTTCTGCTTTCCCCTCAAAGCAGTAGTTCAGTATTCACTAATTTGGGGTTCATGATGACTTTATAGAACATAATTACTGTGACTGTATAATATTTCCATCATAAAGATAAGATAGACCTACTTAACTTCAAGATCATAGAGATTACTAAAATAGAGTAAAATTCTTAGGAAGTGATTCGTCTTGAGTACTTAATACCTCTGTTTTTAAAATAATTAATTGTAAGTCTATAGTCTTTACTTTTTAGTACTGGCTGTGCTGGCTCATGAAATTTCTGAAAATCTAGCAATGGACTATTGTGAGCTTGTATGAGCTAGCTCCTGCATACCACTAAGTTCCCTATATCTGGGGAACTTGGTAGACAATAAATTCACTCATTTACTAACTAAGTAAATACATAAATAGATAAATAAACTATAGTATGTTAGATAAAATTAAGTGCTAAGAATAAAAAAGTGAAGAGGAAAGTTATGTCAGAGAAAGCAAAATTGTTAACAGCAATGGCCAGGGAATGTGTAGATGAAAAGTTAACTTGTGAGTTAGACAGGAGGGAAGTGAGAGAACTAGCTCTTTTGATATTTGGGGAAAGAGCATTCCATAGAGAGACAAGGTTGAAAGCAAAGACACTAATTTGAAAGCATTACTGGTGTTTCTGAGGAGCCCAGAACGGCTGGAGCAGAGTGGACAACGGGGTCAATAATAGATAACATCAGAGTTATATTAAAGGAGGCCAGAAAAGATGGACTTCATCCAACATTTCAACTTAACAACTTCATTGTAAGACTTTTACTTTTACTCTGAGTGAGATGAAAAGCCTTTGGAGAGCTGTTAGCAAGGGTGGGGGATGAAATCTAGTTTTTTTTTTTTTACCACAATCACACTGTTCTGTGTTGGAAATAAACTGTAGCCAGGCAAGTACAAAATCAGGGAAACCAGTAGTTAAGTCACTATTATTACTTTCCAGGCAAGAAATGATGATGGTTTATTCAGGGATGGTAGCAGTGCAAATGGAAAGAAGTTCTCAAAATCTAGATAGAAAGTGAAGGTAAGAATAGCTGCTGGAATTGATTTGGTGATGAGATAAAAAAGAGGAATCCAGGATGATTTCAACTGTTTTAGTGTGAGCAATTGGAAAAGGGAGTTGTTATTAAATGAGAGAGGAAAGTTTTGGAGAATCCAGATATGATATGGAAATAACAGGAACTCAGTTTTGAAGATGTTAAGTTTGAGATTCCTATTAAACATTTAAGTAGAGATGGTAAGTCGGCATTTGATATATATAGTTTTTTATTGAGAGTGCATTTTAAGCTAAGTTACTAGCACACAGTATGGATGAAATAACCTATAATATAAGTATCAACAGTAAAGAGAAGGACTGTGGGATACTCTTACATTTAGAGGTTATGGGAATGAAAAGAAACCAGCAGAAAAGACTAAGAAGATGGAACCAGAGATAAAGGTGGTAAACATGGAGGGTGTTGTGTTGTGGAAACCAAGATAAGAAGGAGTTTCAAGGAGAAAAGACTGCTAATACTGTGTCATGTGTTCCTATTAGTTCAATAAGGATCGAGAATTGACCATTGGGTTTAGAGATGTAGGATGTCATTTGTTAAGAGCATTTTCTGACATGTTGAAGTGAGTGAAAACCTTTTAAAATAGGTTCAAGAATGGGAGAAGGGATATTGGAGATTGTATATATTGAGAAGTTTTTCCAGGGGCTTTGCTGAAAGAAGAGTAACATGGGACAGCATTTGAGGGGAATGTGAGGCATATTTTCTTTTATATGCTGAAATCATCTAGCATGGGGATCATGTAGAGTAGGAAAAAAGTGATGATGCAGGAAATCAAGAGCAGAATTATTGTAGCAATGTCTGTGTGTAGATGAGAGAGCATGAGATCTAACACACAGGAAGGGGCATTAGCCTTAATGTTTATGTTTCTACCAGTAGGAGAGAGGGTGTAATATAAAGTAGTGGTGAAGGCACAAGTATTGAAGGTATAAGGGTGCTTGTGAATGTTCTCTTCAAAATTCCCAGCTACAAAACTTGCAAGGCCATCAATGCAAGGCCATCAACAGAGTTTATTAGTATTATGTCCTCATATGTACTGCATCTTTAATTAAAATAATAGTCAATCTTTTATCTCATTTAATTTTCTTTTGCCTCTGCAAATAACATTTCCTTTTTGATATTTTGTAACCTTATTGTTTACAACTATCTGATAAATCATTGCTTATTCTGTTTTCTAAAACTTGTTTGTGCCATTTTGTTGGAATATGTCTTTTTTTAAGAAGTTTCTAATTGGACTTACATTGAACTGAACCTGAGCGCCTTTATTTTTGACTAAGAAAGTTAAACCAATCATGTTTAACATAATGCCATATTTTGTTTTACCCCTACTATTTTATAGTTTATGTAAATAATTATTATGTCTGAATGGACCATTTTATATATTTTCATCAGTCATATAGATAGTATATATCTTGAGTTTCACCCTACTGAGGGTTATGTTTAAGTTCCCCCCAAAATATGCCTTAAAAACATTTTATAAATCAATTAATCAAGCATAAAATGAAGCTTTGGAGAGGCTTCTATGTAAAGAAAGGGATTTATTAGTCTTTCATTGCTTCCGTCAAACATAGAGGCTTTCCTTAACCTGGAATTTTAGACCTAGCTAGTTATTAATATATATTCATATTGTGTATATTATCTTTGAAGCATGTTAATTCACTTCTATTTGTTATAAAAACTGGATTTGCAATTGTGATTTAGAAGCTTATATTTATCTCTCATTAATTTTAATACTTAAATTCCACTTTTTTTTCTCTATTCAGCAATCTGATACACTTCCCTAGTCTCTGGTCTTGCTTTATCCCCTTCCAACAACTCTTTTTACATAGATCCTATTCTTTTCTAGGCAAATTTATTCTTTGGTTGTTAAGATATGGTTACTATTGTGCATTGAATTTTTTAATTTTAATTTCTGAGTGATAATAACTAGTATAAATTTTTAAAAGCTATTGGTATTTGTATATTTTTCTTACATTCTGTCACCTTACCACGTTTTTAATTAGTCCTAACATATTTTCATAAAGATTCTTTTGTTTTATTATGCAATTGTATTATCTGCATATAAAGGTAATTTTGTCTCCACTGTTCAAATATTTATAATATTTTCAGGTCCTCTTACTACATTAGTCAGAACCTTAAAATTGAATAATAATGATCTAACTTGTTTTGATTTAAATGGCACTGGGTCCAGTATTTTTATTTTTTAATCTGACAGTATTCTCATTTTTTCCTTCCTAGTTGTGATTCATCTTTACTCAGTTGAAATGTATTTTAAATGATTTATTTTAAAGGCTAATACTAGATGTTTTATTATTATTTTATTGTCTTGCTCTGCTGAAAAATTAATTTTTGACTTCACACTTAAAAGTAAAACAGACTGTCTACAAAATTCAAGAGCCTCAATTTTTCCATCAAGACTTTGCAGATGGTTTCTCAATTTCTTTGATCATTTAATATTGCAGAAAACTCTGTCAGTCCACCTTTCCTTCTCCCATACATTTTCCTTCTTCCTCTGTTCTTTCCTACTTCCTCCCTCCCTTCCTTCCAATTCTTTGTCTGTTGGGTCATTCCCTGCTGATGGGAGATTTTGACTATTTCATTAACCTTTCAATTTCAGAGTTTTGCAAGAATATATTTCTGCTAAAATACTATTTTACTTATGTCTTCCTTAAATATATTTAGAATAATTCTATTGCTTAATCTCATTAAGTTACACAGTAAATTCATAAGTATTCATATTCATGAATATGAATTATGAATTGCCTTTCATTTTTTTATTCCAGTTGTATAGGAATACATGTAATTTTTAGATGTTTATCTTTGTTCTTTTTCTTTCAAGTTCTCTTCACCACTTTAACCAATTTATTATCTTTACTTCTCTGATAGAGCTTTTCAAATTTTTCTCCAAATTGCCAGCATAATTTTATTTTTCATTTACATGCTTTAGTGATTCTAATAAAGAGTTATATTGACTATTAAACAGTGTGATTCCTTACAATTCCTAATTCTCCATCTCCTCTCGTTGGAATCTTATCTATGGCTGTTCTCCTTTCAGCTTTCTGTTCCTGTTTCTTTAAGACCCCATCTTCTTTGGCCAGGTTCAGTTTGGCTCACAGCTATCCAGGAATGTATTCTGGTTTTTGGAGTAAATAATTTTTAGTTTTACTCTTCCTGTAAGTCTTCAAAGTAGATTCCTTTTCTTTCTTTTGAAATTTATTTTGGTGATTCTTCAACTTGCATTTTTTTTTCATTCTTTTTTCTGTTTACCATTCTTCAAAATAAAGAAAGACTAATTTCCTCAGGACGTTTCACACCTTACAATATGTAGAATTCTCTCACATCCACTCCATGGCTTCAATATTGCCTTTCTCAAATGTGCGGTTGGGTGGTATGCTTATATACATAATTTATAACCCAGTTCCAGAAATCTAGCAGACTTCAATCCATCGCAGTTCTATTGGCTTGATATGAATATAATTGGCTCTCTGACACTTAAAAGAAGATAGATGATAAAAAAAAAAAATCCTCCAAACCTTCCCCTGCCAGGCATTACTTTCTCCTTCCCTTTCCCACTATGTGTAAAACAGTGATCCCCAACACTACTTTTAGAACATTTTCTTTATCCTCTCCTAGTATGCATCCCATCTCACGCCCCCTCCCAGTATGTAATGTGTTACTACTAATCACGACTTATATATTTTTTTTAAAAAATTGTATTGGGGTATAGTTGATTTACAATGTTGTGTTAGTTTCAGGTGTACAGCAAAGTGAATCAGTTATACATATACACATATTCACTCTTTTTTAGATTCTTTTTCTATACAGGCCATTGCAGAGTACTGAGTAGAGTTCCCTGTGCTGTACAGTAGGTCCCCCACTTATTTCTTATCAGTTATTTTGGTTCAGCTAATGTCAGACACTATTCTCATGATAGTATTTTCTGGCATAAAACATGGGTACCAATTGAACTGGGAGTGAATGACATCCTAGTTTTCTCAGAAAGAGGTAATCATGGAGCAGCTAAATAGATGGAGTTCTGCCCATTGTTTAGATTGCATGGAACTTGTGTTTTTGAAACAGACGGCAACGCAAAGGATATGCTTCAAGCAGGGCAAAGGGTAATAGAAGGTTATTTTTCTCCCAGTTTTAAGGAAGGCAATTATATATAACTCCCCTGCCCCCACTTAATTTAGACATATAATGAACATAGATTGGAACCTTCTTTAGCCTATTGATTTCCAAAAGCGAGAGGCCTACTGGAGAAATCTGTAACAGCAAAGCATGAGAGAACCATAGTATAGGGAACCTGAGAAGTAAAAGAAGTGCAGACCTCCTTCCAGCTCTTCATAGCCTTTAGACAACATAGAAGAGGACCACTACAGTGCCCTTTCCTCCAAGTGAAGGATCATGGAATTTAGCTTAGGATTCAGAAGGCTGAACAAGGGGTTACTATACCAAGCAATGCAGCCTCACAACTAAACAGAGGATTTTTTTTTTTTTTGCACAACTTCCAGAAGGGTCAAAGAGTGCTTAAACTTCTCATACATAATCTTCTCTTATGACAGGGACACTGAGGTGAAGTGAGTATTTCTTCAAGGAAACTGTACACCGTCTCCTCTGTGAAAATCACTAGCATCAGACTGAACCTGGGAGGACAGGAGTGGTGATTAAAGATAATTCCCACACCATGTACATCTGGCTAAATGAGATCTCTGACTTGACTCTCCTTTCTCTCTGCCCCCAACTCTTGAAGACTTAAGTCCAAAAGGTGAAATGACGTGGAGGTTGGCTGAGATCTCTCTACTGTTCAAAGTACTAAAGTGGAAAGAGGAGAGAAAGAATAGGTCCAATTCCCTGCCCAATTCCAAACACACTCAACCTGCGCTGGGAGGAAAATTTCTATCAGCTATGAGACAGAATTTAATATGCACTGACTAAGTGTAATGATAGCGAAATATTAGAAAGTTCTGGAATATTTTGAATATAAAGTATTGTAAAGGGAAAATCTATATAGCATAGTTAAATAAAATATTGGGGGAAAAGTGAAACTAATTCATGTAAATAATCAATCTGAGACTCCTCAATAACCAGTTACATTCAGTTTTAGAAAGCTTATATGTCTATGTTGAATAACAAAACGTTTTCCAAATATTTTCTTTATAGTACCAGTATGTTCTTTGTATCAAATATATAATTGTATTTCAGTCTCATATATACGTACATATTGTCCAGCCTCACTACTCCCACAGGTGTTTTAGAAAGTCTTCTATAGGTTCTTACTAATATGTACAATTCAACGTCTTTTCTAAAGGTAAGGGTTATTTCTTTCTCTTCTTTCAAAATACACAAAAGGAGGCAAAACATCTGGCAGATGAACTTATATAAGCATATGAGAAGGAGGATACAGGTTTATGAATACATGAGAAAAGGTCACTGACCAGGTGAAACATTTGTGAGAATTAGACATGGCACTGTAACATTTTCAAAGCAAGTACAATAGGTGGACCAAGAAAGCGTTCAAACACAAAAGTCAAAAAATAACTTATAATCAGAACCACAATCAATCCTGGAGGGCATGCAAATGTCGACCCAGGAAAATGAACAATATTTTTCCTTTATGAACCAATATTTATCAGGTATCCAGTCTGTGTTGAGGACCAGACGTGGTATTACAACACATCTTTCTGGCCCTAGATTCCCCTTCCAGGCTCTCCTTCCCTGTGGGGAGTGATTCAGCAGAGAAAGGCCAGAGTAGGGCCACTCTGCAGGCTAAGGGCAGTAGTGCCCTTGGGGCAGGTCCTCACTGCAGTCTAAACAAGAGCCATGTTTTGTGCAAAGGAAGTGCCTTATGCTATAGAGCATTCTCAGAGCAAGAGTTATGGACTGGGTAACTTTAGTCAAAGGAGGTATTACGTATGCAGGTACCATGATGAAAATATCAAGTCCATAATTCTTAACAACTTAATCCTTTTAGGTGGTGTGAACAGAAATGGAATAGCAGTCCCAAGAATGTTTTCCTTCATGAACTAGCTCCATGACCTGAGGCTGCTCCATTGAACTCTATGGTATTCAGTCTCTGAGTGACAGGACAAGTGACACTGTCCTGCAAGATAACTTTCAGCAATTTTTGGAGGAGAGTAGAACACAATAGGTGGAGAAAGTGTAACAT
This sequence comes from Mesoplodon bidens, assembly GCF_964165515.1. Taxonomy (NCBI): domain Eukaryota; kingdom Metazoa; phylum Chordata; class Mammalia; order Artiodactyla; family Ziphiidae; genus Mesoplodon; species Mesoplodon bidens. The sequence goes on along the minus strand of NC_138168.1, from coordinate 28,662,406 downwards.
ATTTTCTTTTGCTTCATTTAGATTTTTACAGAAATCTACTTTTTAATGAAGGATTTTGAAGTCCAGTGTTTCCCAAAAGTTTCAGTGCAGTTTTACACTTTAATAACTCCAGAAATTTAATACTACAAATCTATTTTGCAAACTACATTTGAAAGTTTAATTAAGTATAATTATTATGTTTTCTGGGAATGTTGAATAAAATAGTTTTTCATCTAAAAGTTTTGTTTTAGTTAATGTTTGTCTTCTTCAGTTGGAGAGACTAAAACCAAATGTTAATATTAAAAATTTCGTCAAAATATTTAAAAATCAATAAATGCTTATTAAATGTAAATCTTTTCAAGTGAACTTTTATATCAAATTTAGCATTTATGCATCAGAATTTACTAAAGCTGCATCTGCACTAAAGCTTCTGGGACAGTGTGTTCATGATCTAGGCAGCTTTTTCATGTTCTTCTAATGGAGTCAAAGCTTTGCAGCCTTTCTTGAAATACTTCTTCATTTAATATATGTGTAACATATTTTGCAGCATTCGTGGCAAAACTCTCCATTTTCATAAATTCTGAAAAATGTAGTTTTTGTTAGTGGGTAAAACTAAGTCAGGCTGAAAGTATTAGGGTGAAATTGGTACAGATGGGTGTTAGGAGAGCAAGCTGGGGCACAGGGCGTGGGGTGGGGGACAGAGGATGTTCCTGGGAGACGTGAAGAGGGAGAAGCCAGGCTGGTCAGCATAGGACAGCTGGCGGAGGTCACCAGGCAGAATCACTAAGAAACCAAGGACAAGAGGGAAAGACAGAGGAACATGACAGTCGTCTGGGCCATGTCAGAAGAAGGTGGTTTTGATTGATGTACACTTTCCCTGTGATGTGCTTTGTGCTTTAAAATAAATTTCTCTACATTTATTTTCTCAGAAGAAAGCAAAAATTCTTACCTTTTTCACATAATGACAATTTTAAGTATTGACTGAATTTCTGAAAACCAAATAAGATTGGAACATCTGGTCCCCTATATAGATTAAATTTCCCCTGAATTTTACATATGTGTGTGTATATATATATATATTTCTAGAAGTAAACTGTCACAGGGCCTAATGTGCATATACATAAAACTTAAGCCATATCATACATAATTAACTAAAGCAATTATGCGATATAGAGAGAAAGCTAATAGGTCCCACACAATTGTATAGTGTTATCAAGAATCTTACATTAAAATTAACAACCACATGTTAAGAAAATTATTTTCCTCCTCTGAAATATTTTACCTAAGCCTCCCTGATGTATTTCCTAAATATTTATGATATCTTTCACTTGAAACATGTTTACGTATTCCTTCTTTATAGATAAAGCTACATTCTTTTAAATTTTAACACGCATGAAGGGATTTCAGGGAATGTGCTGGTTTCAGAAGATGAGATTACTTTGAATTCTCCTATAGAATAAAAAATGCACTATGTACAAGGCAGACCAAACTTTTGATAAATGACCATGCTGAATCCAGTTTGACTGTCACCTCCATGTCCTTTTCTCTAACTATCATACATCTGATATTGACATTTCTAGGGCAAATTCTCTGACTCAATATACTCTGGGTTTTTATTCATTTTTAAGGGGAAAAAATGACATACCCCTGATACTGTTTTGAAGGGTGGTTTTTCAACTCAGGAACCTCAAGATTCCTACCACGATGGTCACCTATATCAATGAGTAAAGGGCTGAAGCAAAGTAAATTATTGAGAAGCAATCCGTCACTCTCATTTTTGAAATAAGTCAGTCAAAGAGTATTTATGAAGGATTACTTCATGTCTAGAACTCTGCTAGATGCTATGGGGGAAAAAAGTTCCAGAGCACAAGGCTTCTACTGACTAGGGACTTAGGATCTTTCCAAGAAAAGTATCGTCCCACTTATTTTCAGCTAGTCAGCTCTGGTATGGTTACTATGATTAAAACCATTTACACTGAGATAATATTCGATTCCATTTGAAGCAAGAAATGACAGCCTTAGGAAAAAACTTACAAACGTTAGCTTCTGGGCAAGGTTGTGTGTGAACAATCCGATACATTTAGTGTTTTATCCTTAAATCTTAATATAATTCTTAGAGGAAGTGATTCCCACACGTCTAGTGTTTCACAACTAAGATAGTCTAGCATTTTTTTTCCTTTTTTATTTTCTATATACTTTTAAGTTATATAAATAATATACACTTATGCTAAAAATAAAAAGATATTATCAAGAGAAAAAATATCTAAAGATTATTATTTTTAAAAGTTGACTAACACCTATCTGTAGTAATTTCCTCTGGCTGCCATAACAAAGTACCACAGACTTGGTAGCTTAAAGCCTCACAACTTTGGAGGGTAGAAATCCAAAATCAAGGTGTTGATGGGTTTGGTTTCTTCTGAGGTTTCTCTCTGTGGCATGCAGAAAGCCCTTTTCTCTCTGTCTTCACAAGAGCTTCCCTCAGTACTTGTGTGTACTAATCTCTTAGAAGAATCCATTCATATGACTTCATTTTACCTTAATTACCTTACAGTTACATTCTGAGGAATTGAGGGTTAGGACTTCAACATATGAATTTTGGGGGACTCAATTTGGCCCATAAAACCATCTACATAAATAGCTGATAGATAGATAAGATAAACATATACATATATATATATATATATATATATCCCTTTAACATATGACTTTTTTCTTTTTTTTTGCGGTACGCGGGCCTCTCACTGTTGTGGCCTCTCCCCTTGCGGAGCACAGGCTCCGGACATGCAGGTTCAGCAGCCATGGCTCACGAGCCCAGCCGCTCCGTGGCATGTGGGATCTTCCCGGACCGGGGCACAAACCCATGTCCCCTGCATCAGCAGGCGGGCCCCCAACCACTGCGCCACCAGGGAAGCCCTAACATATGATTTTTATATAAATATAATTTTTTTAAAACTATGAAATATTTTCCTAATGGCTCAATATTATACAGCTGTATTACTTAGCACAACGTATTGACCCTGTTTCCCAATATTAATCATTTGAGTTGTTTCGAGTATTTTTTCTGTTTAAATACTGTCGTATGGACATTCTTCTATATGCACTTTAACATAATTTCCTATTAATTTTCTTTTGATAAATGTCTAGCAGTGAATTCTCTTTGTCAAAGAGTGTGCTTTCTTTTTCCCCTTAGGGATTTTTTTTAACTTTTTTTAAAAATGTGGACCATTTCTAAACTCTTTATTGAATTTGTTACAATATTGCGTCTGTTTTACGTTTTGGTTTTCAGGCCGCGAGGCATGTGGGATCTTAGCTCCCTGACCAGGGATCGAATCTGCACCCCCTGCATTGGAAGGCAATGTCTTTAGCCACTGGACCACCAGGGAAGTCCCTTCACCTTAGGGATTTTTATACTTCCTGAACACTCTGCATCAATTTTCACTTCAACAAGTATGAAACACAAATACCTCTTTTCTATTGCCATGCCAGCTTGTTGTTTCTATCATTCCTTTTTTTTTTCTGATAAACAAATGATAACTTACTGAATTTACCTTTGCACTTGTTGGAATCGACTTGACCCTGGGAAGGTGTGGACATCTTTTTTGTCATGTTTTATGCCCATGTATACTCTTCCTCTTGTGAATGCAGGCCTCATCTGAGACCTCCCACCTCCTATCACCACTAAATATAATTAAAGCTTATTATTTTCTTCAGTGAATCACTGAGCAGAACATGTCACTCCAGTCACTACCAGGGAAAGTTCTGTAAAGTTAAATAACCCGTCACTTGCCTTACATTGTATGCCCTCCTAGTGACAACTGTAAATTCTGTCTCACCTGGGATGTTGGACCCTGAGTGGACACAGTGCCTTAACAGAAATCCCACCAGGGCTGTGGTTCAGTAAGTGTTGTGCTCTCCCATATTTTCCAAATATTAATTGTAGTTGTTATTTTTAGACAGTAGTCTTTCCCTGCATCTAGACATCTGAAATATTTCAGCTCTAATACTTTAATGCACCACTGGTTGCACACTGTGAGTCAGTGTTTGACATTACATAGTTTCAGGTTTATGTGGCCAATAAAGCAAAGTTTTAAATATTTTACCGTCTGTTCCTTTTTGTCTGTCCTACTCATTTCTCTGCCATCCCTCATTTATATTTTAAATGGAGATTTGTTCCTTGGAGACTTGGAAAAATAGTCTAAAAATGATATCATAGATACTTGGTATGTCTCTCAATGGTGGCTTCTCAGAAATAAGAGAAAAATAATCGATTTCCTCAGAGATACTGGCACTTCAGTTCACAGGCTGTTCTTGGTTTGTTTCTATTCCATATTGAATTCATCTGGGTGTTCTGTAGGACCAACTTAAGTGTTCCAGACTGCTGACACCACATGCCTTATGAGAGTCTTCTTTTTCCAAACTATATTTCATAGATTCGGAATGAGATGAATTATACAGCACATTAAACAAAGTGCAAGATTCAAAAAAAAAAAGAAAGAAAAGAGAGAGTGAATGCAAGATGATTCCTTTGCTTTGGAAAATTTAACTTTACTTACCAAACTATCAAGAACACCAGTGCCCTCATCACCATCATTGTCCTACCCCATGTTTACCACAGCTCTTAGCTGCAGGATGATTCAAACTCTCTGTATGTTTCTGGCCAAGGTCTTTACAGCAGTCAAAGCTCCCTTAAAAAAAAAACACAGTTTTAAGAAAACACCTAAACATTTTCTAGGAGAGTCGCTTAATCTGTCATCCTTTTTTTTGTTGTTGTTGTTCTATCTCATTCTACTCTTGGACACATACCAATTTAAACTTCACTTCCTTACCTTTAGGTCTTCATAATAAATATCAACTTGTAGATGTAGAATATAGAGTGTTCCTCCAACTGTAATGGCAACACAAGTGCTTATTTCTGCTCAAGATGAAGAAAATATTCTTCAAACACTTGCTGAATATGTCTTTCATTCAACAGACCTAATTAGGTTCAGTTGCTTAAGTTGAGTAACTATTTGCTTCAAAGAAGATATTATATTTGCTTAATTGCATTTAAGTACTAAACACTCTAAAGGATAATGTTTCTTAAGAATGGAATATTTTCCTCCTAACTAGTTAGAGGATAGTTTATGAAACAAGGGTCAGGAGAAATTTACAACCAGTTTGAGTGATAGTATTTTTTTTCTGGTTGTTGATATGAGCTACTTCTCCTCCATACATCAAATATTCCATATTTACTTCATCAAATTTGATCTTGAATCATATAGACTCCATAAGCAAAAGAAATGCATGGTTAATTGCTCAGTCCAAAGTGGATCTTGGTAAGCAAAATGACAACAGTATCACAAAAAAACCCCAACCACACAAAACTACTCTTTCTGGATGTTTGCATAGAGTAATTCTATCATCACTCTACAGCGTTTGGGTTGTAATTAAGACACAGATCCAGCAAATCATTCTTAGTAAGAGTGGTACTGTTTCATTAGACCAAAATGAATTACCAAGTAATAAATAAATAAAACAAAAGTGAAATAAAACAAAACCAATTATTTTTGTTTTAATTTTCAGCTGAACAAATAAATAAGCCAACGATGGAAGCAACTGATGTCTAGAACTTGATAGTATCAATCCATCACCCTCTAAAAACTGCTTCCCTTTGGTATAGGAAGCTTTAACTCTGACTCCAAATGAAGTGACGGCAAGATACCAAGTTTAAAATTCTCTGTCAACGGCTGTTTTACTAATTATCCAGATTCCAAGGCAATCATACAACCGTAATCATTCACCTCACGCCTGGAAGCATAAGTCTTGTTCTTTTGATGAATATTTATAAGACAGTGTAAAGCAGTCTACTTTCTTTTCCCTTCAGGCAAGACAATTTGGAGTTCATCAATATGTATTACCAAGGACTTTTATAAAAGGCACTTCAAAGAAAATTCATCAGGCATTCCTTTTGTCTTCATTTCTGTTAGACTGATACTTCCTTTTGACAAGTATCAATAAATTATTCTCTGATGGCTGGAAACTTGATGTCTTATTCAGAAACTTCCTCACACAGCAAAATCTGGGCTTCGAGTTTCAAGTGAAATTATTAAGATCCCACATCTAATTGAAGGACAGACAGAAGATATGCAAATTAAAAACAATAAAACAAATGTGTATATAGTCACCCTACAGCACACAGGATGGAGTTTTACCATAGTTGAGGTTTTTCTTCCTCTACACAACTTGTAACTCCTCTATTTGCCATGCAAACATATTTAGAATTCCCTCACAAGTTAAAAAAAAAAATTGCAAGCCTCAGTTCCTGAATAAATGGAAGAACCACACCAAATTAAAACCAAACTAATATAGATATGGAAGTGGAGAATGACAAAGCTGTCTCTCTCTATAAGACTGATTAGTTTTCTTTTTTGAATATTATTGGTTAGATTCACATTTCTGTAAGAGGATGGTGAATAAATGCAATTGTCTAAAATAAGAATGAAAAGAAAATCTCTGTCCTATTTAATGAGCTTTGGAAAAGGATATAAAAATCCTTTTATTTGCATCCTTTCTAAAAAAAGCTTAGTTATTTTATTATTCTGGCACAAAGTATTTGTAATATGGGCCCACAATTGATATCTATTTCTATAAATAAATACATAAAACAACACACTGACTAAAGAGTTCATCTTATTTTATGGCTTTACTCACTCTTTACAAAGTTATTGTGGTAGTTATAAAAATATTTCCACATTCTAAGAAATTGTTTTGTCATTACCTGGTACAATATAAAATAAAATACAGCATCTAATTTAAGCTTAATTTTTTTAAAGGAACAAAGGGGCAGCTTTTGAGCTTGAATACGCACTTTGCAAAACAACTGCAATATTAATCAAACAGCCATTCTATACAACGTCATATGCACTATCAAAACATATGTTTTGTTTGTGAAAATGTAATCCACAGTGAGTAAGTAATTTGGAATACAGAGTTAATTTTATAAAAATAAAGGAAAGAAAGAAGGAAAATACCATAAGTAGAGTATGTGTGGCAAACACAATGCTATAGTCTCTGAGTCCCTAAGAGCTGGGATATATTATTCCATGGCTTAATAAAAGTCATCAAATACAAGAATATTATTTTCAAATAGTTTATTTTTAATATTATTTTGTAAGAATGATGATAATGTTAAGTCTGTGGTGCATTTTCTAACTTTTCACTCCAAATACACCATGGAAGGTGTTGCTATGTTCTCGACATAACGGCTATTAATTTCTACATGTAGAAGAAAAATAGAGAGGATACAAGATCAATTATTTCTGATAATATTTCTTATATTCCCACACACTCATTTTAAAATAAAATCTACCCTGAGTGCAATATTGTCTATTGTTATGTAACAAATGACTCAAAAATGTAATGGCTTAAAACAGTAAACATTCATTTTCTTACTATGTCCATGGTTTAAGAAGCAGGAGCAGCTTAGTTGGATGGTTCTGTTTTCGGATCTCTCGCGACTTTGCAGTGAAGGTGTTGGCTGGGGTTGCAGTCAGCTAAAGGCTTAAGCAGCACTGGAAAATCTGCTTCCAAGCTCACTCACAAGGATGTTTTCGGGGGGGTCTCTGTTCCTCACAGGATGTTGCCTGGAGATCTCAGTTTCCCACTGCATGGTTCTCTCTATAGGGCTGTTTGAGTGTCCTCATGACATGGCAGCTGGCTTTTCCCAAATTGAGTGAACCAGGAGAGAGAGGAAGGAGAAAACTACAATGCCTTTTTCATTCTATCCTTAGAAGTCACCCAGTCACTTTCACCATATTCTATTCATTAGAACAGGAGAACATCACCAAGTCCAATGTACTCGTGAAAGGAGGTGAATTAGGCTCCCCTTTTGGAAGGGATTATTACCAAAGATTTGTGGACATAGTTTTAAAAGTCCACAGATGTGCTCATGGTATGTGACTCTCACAATTGCAGGTAATGACAGTGCCCACATATCATGAAAATACATCAAAAATTCAAATTTTACCCACTAGGGAGATTTGGACTGATTCCCTCAAATTAGTCAGGACAGTATTTTAAAAATGTAAAAGTGCCATTAAGTAAAATGTGCAATTGATATGTGATCTTCATACCATATAAGACACTTTATTCACTCATTCATTTATTCATATATTAATTAAAAATATATATTTACAAGGACAAGCATGGAAATGCTCCTGTGCTGCTTGTCTGGAGAGAAAAATAAATGTTAAAAGCCTTTACCCTCCAGGAGAAGATAATAAGGACTCATGCAAATTTGGGAAGAGGAGGTGGCATGATAAACTGTTTAAAATACTGAAGGAAGCCTAAAGATGGAAGACCAATTAAGAGGCAGTGAAATAATCTGGACAACAGACAAGAATTAAAACTTATGGTGGAGGTCATGGAAAAGATAAAAAGGAAATGGATTTAAGAAACACAATGAAAAAAAAAAACAATTATCCCTTACTTAAGAAAGATTTACACTGTCTTTTCCCTGATCAGTTCTTGAGAAGAATTTATATATCCACTTCACAGCTAAAGCACCTTCTTTTGCAATAATGAAGGGAAAGTCGTGTTAATTCCAGATCCATACTTGAGTATTCAGTTCACTCATGGCTTCTGGTGGAAAATGCACAACCATAGCAATGCTCACACAAGCAGAGGGAGCGTAAAGGAATAAGATAAAGTGAAAAACCGTTATAATTAGAGCATTCCTATTCTTTTTTCATCTTACATGGTTAAATTAAATGTAATCTGGGGGTAAGCTTTTCTGAAGAGACAGATGATACCAAAACATTAGTCAAAGTTTTTGTTGGTGGTGTTTTTATAGGAGTAACTACATATTATATATTTTCCAACATATTCCCTGATGCATTTTGGAATAAATTGAATGATACGATGGAAATATTTATATAGAATAATGTGGGGGAGAAGGGAGAATCTGACACACAGATTCCTATCTTGGTTCCATCACTACCTAGATTTGTGATCTTGGACATATTCCTTAAAACTTCTAAAACTTATTTCTTTAAAGATAATAATTGAAATTCACTCAAAGACTAAGAGGATTCAATAAAATAATTTATGTGAATACAAAGGACAGAGCCTGACACTTAGTAAGCTCTAATAAATATCTATGACTAACCTTATCTTATAGATAATATTATTAGGAATGCTTTGATAATATGGAACTAGTTGAGTTGAACTGGGAAAAGGAGTTGTGAGAATGTTCCCTGAAGCTCAAATGTTGACAGTCTCAGTTAAGTGGCAGCAAAAGCCTTCTTTGAATTGTCTTTTGGGATTCACATTGTTCATTCACTGAGATTGGATCCATGTTAGCAAAAGTCCATTGGTGTCTTGGAGCCTTCACAAAATTGCTAAGAGAAAAGACAGCAACAACTTCAAACCAGCCCTTCTGAGAGCAGATGAGGCAAGGAGCAGAGATAGATAATTTTGTCAGTGGGAGATTTTTCTGCCGTTAGCCAGGGATCTGAAGGCTTTGAGGGTCTTGATGATATCCAGAGAGAAGATTTTGGAAGGCCTTAATCCCAATGAGAATTTTGGACACTATCTCATAGATACTGAAATCTGCATTTAAATGGTTTAAGCAGGGAGTCATATGGGCAGCAGTGGCCTGATGCTGTGTGACTAATACATTGGCTGCATATGGGTGACCCCAAAGTGAGGGAAACCACAAGCTCAGTGATGTGCCACTAACAGGAGACAGAGAGTTGAACAAAAAGGAGCAGGACTCTGTATTTTGAGACTGTATTTCTAGAAGAAAGTAAATATAATTAACAGAAATAGATGAGGAGGTGTTATGGAAACTTCTAAAATAATGACTTTGGTCATTTATTGTCCACCATTTTTTGAAAAATGGTGGACAATCAACCCTCAAAGTAGCCCCAAGTTTATCAGAAATTATCTTAGTAATTGATTCCAAAACAGAAGGACTTTTACTAAGAAATATTTCTTCATGTAAAATCTATTTTTTCATAAAATATCAATATATCAGATATATTTCCTATTAAATGAAAGCAGATCATAGTCTAACAATCTTCAAGAATTAGCATTCTTTCTTCCTTTTATAGCCAAAGGAACATTAGATGCCTTTACCTTTGGGTCACCTATTTTACTTTTAATTTTTTAAATATTGTGTTGACAGCTGAATGATTCTCAAGCATATAATGCATTAGGTCGGAGTGTTAAACATGATTTTGAAAGCGGTTATGCAATATTCCTTTTTGACATGTCAATAAATTAAAATGATAAAATAAATGTTTTTTATAGTGCCTAAAAAATAAAACCACAAAAACATTCACAGGATGGATAAAACTGTTTATGTTTTTGTTTTTGTTTTTGCGGTACGCGGGCCTCTCGCTGTTGTGGCCTCTGCCGTTGCGGAGCACAGGCTCCGGACGCGCAGGCTCAGCGGCCATGGCTCACGGGCCCAGCCGCTCCGCGGCATGTGGGATCTTCCCGGACCAGGGCACGAACCCGTGTCCCCCGCATTGGCAGGCAGACTCTCAACCACCGCGCCACCAGGGAAGCCCAAAACTCCATGTTTTTAATGAAAAGCATTCCCAATTACTTTTTATCAGTTTTTGCTTAACAAATAATTCTATTGGCACTTTCTAGTATATTTCTAGAAAGTTAGTATGCTATAATCATTGAGTTATTACAGATTTTTAAGTTTCAAATATTCTATTTTTTATTCCTGATGAACACTAAATTATTATAATAAGACCCAATATTCCGTTAACATATTATTTTGAACATGATTATCACTGAATAGCTATTAAAGAACTCTTCTCACTGTGCAAATGAGACTTCAGAACCACTCATTTAACGTTTTTCACAACTTTAGGCCATTCCAAAGATATTCAAGTTGCTCCACCCATATATAAGTGTATAATTCATAATTTTATAATTTGTTTCAAGTGTCAAAAAATTCACTATTAGTGTAAAATGTCATTAAATATATGTCAAGTCCCTTATATAAAATGCATGTAACTTCCTGTATACTTTAAATCATCTCTAGATTACTTAAATACCTAAAACAATGTAAATGTTATGTAAATAGTTGTAAATGCTATGGAAATAATTGCGGCTGAACTAAAGATTCAAATTTTGCTTTTTGGAACTTCCTGGATTTTTTTCCAAATATTTTTGACCCACAATTAGTTGAATCTGTGGATGTGGAACCTGTGGACATGGAGGACAAACTGTATAGTTGTTTTGTCATTACAGATGGGAAAATAAGGTCATCCATGACTTGACACAGAATGCATTAGCCCTGAACAAAATGTTAGCACTGTACATGAAAAGAATAACCAGTATACACGTTAGGCCTTCATCACAATGAAAATAATAAGCATACCCATCGTCCAGAAGCTTCCTCAAGCCCCTTTGTAATCTCTCACCTTTGTCCCTCAGTGTGTTTTATCCTATCCCCAGGCATACACTGATGTGCTTCCTAGCACTACAGATCAGTTTTCATTTTCTAGAATTCTATAATTGGAATCACACAGTATTATTTGTCTATCCACTTTAACTCAGTATGATAATGTGTTTGTGTATATTGATAGCACCTTCATTTATACTGTCGAGTATTCTTCTATATATATATATATACCATAGTTTCTTTACACATTCACCTGTTTATGAATATTTGTTTTTTTCCAGTTTTGGATTCTTACAAATATGGCTGCTACAAATATTTGTGTAGAAGTTTTTGTATGAATATATTCTTTTATTTCTTTTGGGTATTAATATCTAGGAGTGGAATATCTGAATCATATAGTAAGTGTATGTGTAACATTTTAAGAAACTCTGCCAGACTGCTTTCCAAAGCTGTTCTGCCATTTTAAATATCAATTCCAAGAGTATTACAGTTCCACTCTCTCACCAACATCCGGTATGGTGAGTGTTTCTGCTTTTAGCCATTTTATTTTGTGTGTAATTGTATCTTAGTTCACATTGATAAAACAAACACAATAGACTGATGGCTTAAACAATAAATATTTATTTCTCACAGTTTTGGAGGCTAGGAAGTCCAAGATCAAGGTGCCAAGCAATTAGGTTCCTGGTGAAAATTATTTTCCTCCTTTTCAGATGGCCACCTTCTGGCTGTATCTTCACATGGCCAAGGGAGAAACCATTTCTCTCCTCTCTTCTTATAAAGACACTGCTCCCATCATCAGGGCTACCCTTCATGACCTAATTACCTCCCAAAAGCCCCACTCCTAAATATACACTACACATTGGGATTAAGGCTTCAATTTATGAATTTGGAGGGAGAACACATTCAGTCCATAGCAAGTGGTATCTCATTTTGATTGTAATTGTTCACTTCCCTAATTACTAATGATGTTCTTTTTCAATTTCTAAAAGAATTTTTATAGATTTTATATTATTTCTTCCTTACATGTTTGATAGAATACATCAGTAAATCTATATAAACCTGGAGTTGTCCCTATGGGAAGGCTTTTAACCTTAAATATGAAGCCTTTCATGGATGAAAGGGCTATTCAGATTATCGGGTTTTTGTTGAGAAAGTTTTATTACTATTGTCTTTCAAGGAATCTGTCCATTTCACTTAAGTTCTTTGACTTATTGGCAAAACATTGTTTGCAAAGTTTCTTTATTATCCTTTTAATATCTGTTGATTCTGTCATGACAGCATCTTCTTATTTCTTCTGTAATCTGTGTCTTCTTCCTCTTTTATCCTGATAAGTCTGGATAGATGTTATCAATTTTATCGACTTCCTCAAAGATGTAGCTTTTGGGTTTATTAATTTTTACCTTTTTTTCTGTTTTCTACTTTCTGATTTTCACTCTGATCTTTATTATTTCCTTTCATTTACATTGGATTTAATTTGCTCTATTTTTTTAATCACCTAACCTCTTAAGGTAAAAGTGGATGTTACTTATTTGACACTTTCTATTTTCTACTATAGTCATTTAGAACTGTAAATTTCTCCCTATGTAACACTTTTGTGGCAGCCAGCAAATTCTGTTATGCTGTGACTTTATTTTCATTCAGTTCAAAATATTTTGGATTTTACTTTTGATTTACTTTTTGATCCCTAGGTTATTTAGAAGTATGTTGTTTAGCTTCCAAATATTTGGGAACTTTCCAGATCCGTTATTAATATCTAATTTAGTTCCATTCTGGTATGAGGACATATTCTGTATTATTTAAATCCTTTAGATTTATTGAGACTTGTTTTATAGTTCATCTTGGTAAATGTTCCATGCACAATTGAACACAATATGCAATCTGTTGTTTTTGGACAGAGTATTCTAAATTTGTCAATCAGATTGATTTCATTAATAGTATTGTTCTGATCTTTTATATTCTTTCTAATTTTCTGTTTACTTAAGTTCTCAGTTATTGAGAGGAGAGTACTGAAATCTCTGACTTTAATCATGGAATTACCTCTCTCTCCTTGCAGCTCTATCAATTTTCCCTTCACATGTTTTGAAACTCTTATTAGATGCATAAACATTTAGGATTATTCTGCTTTCTTGGTATACTGACCCTTTATAATTATGGGATGATACTCTATATCTCAAGTAATATTATTTTCTCTGTAATCCCCTTTGACTGACATTAATATAGCCTCTTCAACTTTCTTTGGATTAATATTAGCATGGTATAGTTTTTTCGTTCCTTTTACTCTTAATTTATTTATGTTTTTATCTTTAAAGTGAGTTTCTCATAAGTAATGTATAGTAGGATATGGCTGTTAAACCCAACTAACCATCTCTGCCTTTTAACTGGAATATTTAAACCATTTAATGTGATTGTTGATATTGTTAGGAGATTTATTGTGAGGAACTGGCTCACATGATTATGGAGGCTGGGAAGTTCCACTATCTGCTATCTGTAAACTGAATTACAGTGGTATAATTCAGTCCAAGTCCAAAAGCCTGAGAACCATATGAGCCAATGCTGTAAATCCCAGACCAAGACCAGAGAAGATGGCATGAGATAGCTCAGACAGTGAGGCAGGAAAAAAGGGTCAAAAATGTCTTTCCTCCAACTTTTGTTCAATTAAAGCATTAATTGGGTTGATGTCCACCCACATTAGGGAAGGCAGTCTACGTTACTGAGTTCACTGATTCAAATGCTAATTTCATCCATAAACAACTTCACAGACACATCAAGAAATAATGTTTAATCTTGGCACTTCATAGCCAGTGAAGTGACACGTTAAACATCACATACAGTGTCTTGTTTTTTTTTAATATCAATTATACAATACAGTATTATCAACCAAAGTCATATGACACACACACACACACACACACAATTAGTTCTCTTTCTCTGAAAAACTCTAACTCGGTATATCATTTTATTAGTTTTAAAGATGGCCTCAAACTATTTGACACTCCTCCAGCTAAGACATTAAAAGGTGAGGTCGGATTCCCCGAACATTAAATACAGCCTGGCCTTAGTAAATTACTTGTAGCTAGTAGTATACAGCAGAAAAAATGACACATGATTTTCCAAGGCTATGTCAGAAGAAGCCATGCAAATTCTGCCTCATTTGTTGGAATGCTCCCTCTTGGAGCCCTGAGCTCCCATGCAAGACACATGACTACCCTAAGACTGTCATGCTTTGAGAAACACCAAGGCACATAGTGGTATTTCATGTGGACACTCCAGCCAATATTCTAGCGGAGCTCATTCTTTGAGTCATATGAAGCCAGACACTGTAGATGAGACTAAGTCTCCAGGTCCTTCTAGCTATTAGCTTTCTTAGTTTCCCCAATTATTTAGGTCTTCCCAGACAGAGTCTCTGACATGGAGCAGGGACAAGCCAGCCCCACTGTGCTTATATCCAAATTTGTGACTCAAGAAATCAGTAAACACAATAAAGTGATCATTGTTCTATGCCACTAAGTCTGGGATTTTTTTTTTAACAAAATGTAACTGGTGGAACAACTTAAATATATTCAATAATACACTCTTAGACACACCCAAACACTCTTCATAAAAATTCATATTATAATGTCTATTGATATAGGCTGATACCATGATGCCTAAATAATTTACATCAAGGATTGAATTGTCATGGCCTGAGTACTCAGTTTTTTGATAGTCTGGCACACCTAGTATTTCCAAAATTCTGCTAATCATGAATAATCATGGATATAGTAGAATATATAGATTTACAGGCTCTTCTTTTGAAGATTCTGATACACTGGGTCTGAGGTAAAACTGCAGGGAGCTGCATTTTTAGCAAATACTCCAGTCATATTTGGAAACACTAGCTCAATACAAGGTTAAACTTAAACTATCAGAAGCAGAAATTATAAATCAATTTTCAATAGGCCATTGAATGTTCCTGACACCAAGATGTTGGTCAGGATTGCAACCATCTGAAGCTTTGGCTATGTTTGGGAAAGGCAGTCTCATGCATGCAGTCTTTTCGATCTCCCTCAGTTGCATAAAGACTAGGCCTTGGTGCTCTGCCATTCTTAGCTTTCATCCTCTTAATTGCAAAATGGCTGCTGTGCCTCAAAAAAAAAAACAAAACAAAACAAAAAAAAGACTAGGCCTTGGTCCTGGAACACTTCTTTACCAAGATATAAAGAGCCCACACAGCTTATGACGGCTTATCACTTTGGTGGGAATATCTTTCATTGTTTCACCCTCAAAAGAGTACTCTTTTGTTTCTGCTTAAAGCACATGCCTCATATGGCATTTAGCCAACTCCACTGTTATATCTGTCCTCTAGGGAAGGGGATGGGGTCCTTCCACTGTGGCACAAAACTAATCTTTCTCTGTCTTTTCTGTATGTAAACAGCACTTTGTTCCATCTACTACTTGACTGAGTTGTGTTTTCCTTGGTGATTCCGGTACCAAGATGCAATGGGTAGAAGTGTTTATGGTCCTCCCCCTGGTTTGGTAACCAGTACATGGTACTCTACTCGACAGCTAGTGTTGAAGAATCCAATTCTACGTTAGTTCAATCTCATGCTTGGAAATCTAGTCCTAGTTTTGGTAGAAGGCCTCAGTTCCTTTTCAGGTGGATCTCTCTAGAGGGCTGCCTGACTATCCTCACAGTGTGGCAGCTTCCTTCAGAACAAGTGACCTAAGAGAAAAAAGATGAGTGCCAAGTGTCTTTATGGCCTCACCTCAGGTGTCAAATTCCCAGAATCTTTTGAAGCTCAAGCTCTCTTCACTTTGGTCCTCTTTACTGTCAATCTCCTTGAAAAATATGAATTTAATTTGCATCATTTCCACAATACCATAGTGGTTAAAAGATCCACTCTATTAAATGTGGGAGGGGATCACACAAAGAAACAACAAACAAATCCCAGGAATGGGAATCATCAGGTTTGAGGTTGCTTACATGCAGTCAAATCATAAATGTGGTTGGACACACTGAAAAAGCTATGCCAAAGGTAATTTCAAAGTCAGTGTGAATAACCTATCCAACAAAGTCCATCAGCCGGCTCCTTTATCTCTCTTCCCTAATGACTTTCCCTCTATTTCAGTAACCCCTTGCTAGGGCCACGTTCTGGGTCTTATCATTATTAGAAATGTTCCCCTTCTCCACAAGAAGATTCCCATTAGCATGCAAGCATGCTCTATTATCTCTTGTACTTTAAAAAAAAGACACTCCTTTGAAGTCACAGCTTTTTCAAACTACATCTTCCACTTTTATGTTCTTGTTTATAGAAAAAGTTATCAGAAGACTTCTGTATCTGCTATCTTTAATTCCTTAATTCCTATTCTTTTTATAGTCTTCTCCAACCAACATCTTATCCCCAACAACCCACTGAATTTCTCTCACTGAATTCTTCAGCTTGAATGATTGTTTTCCCTACCTTCTCTTTTTTGAGCTCTCGGCAGCATTTAAAACAGAAGATGCTCCCTGCTTTGTGAGTCACTGTCTTCACTTGGCCACAGGGATAACACACTCTCAAGGTTTTCCTCCTACTACGAAGATGACTTTTTCCCAGTCTCCTTTTTGAGATCTTTCTTATTTTTCTTACTTTAAAAACTCTAAATATGAATTCTGCAGACCTCAGCCAGTGCATCTCTTTTCTAACCATACGATGTCATTCAAATCCCCCTTTATCTCTAGCCCCAAACTCTTCTCTTACCTCTACACATATTATTACACTATCTACTCAATAGCTCCATCTGAATGTTTACAAAACACAGAAAATTAATGTGGGCCAAAGCAGAAATGTCCATCCTCCCTCTTCCAACTAACTCTTATCTCAGTGTTTCACATCTAGATCAGCAGCTACATGACTTGTCCCAGCAGAATGACTTGTCCCATTCTCTCTACTGTACATTATCAAGTGCTTTAAACTTTGCCATCTTCAGAATAGATTCTGAATGCAAATGGTTTTCACCTCTGTACTGCAAACATCCTAGATCATCCCACCATCCTCTTCACCTGGTCTCCTGCAGTAGATGCCAACTGATCTCCGTCTTTCTTCTTTCTCTCCCTGTAGACATTCCTCCAGCTAAGAACCAGGAAATCCTTCCGAAAGTGTAAATTAGATCATGGTATGTTTCGGCTTAAAACATCTCAACACCCTCCCATTAACACTAAAGTCTACTGTCTAAATTCCATGGCCTGTAAACCATTCCTTGCTCCAATCTGTGCCCATATCTCCAATCATGTTCCAGCCACACTGGCCTTCTTGCCATTTTTCACCCATTTGAAGCTTACCTTGCTTGCTATTCTGAGTGCCTGAGAAAATTTCCCCCCATATTTTGAATGTCTCCTTACTTTTTAAAATTAGGTCTCAGGTCAATTATCACCTCTGCAGAGACCCCTTCCCTTACAGTTCTATCTGAAAGAGCCCACTTCTGCCCTAGGCATGTTTTTAAATAATACTTATTATATAAAATTAATAACATGTAGATTACCACTGTCCCCTTTCTGACATTCTTCTTCCCATTACAGTAAAATCTCATACACTCTACTGGTTCTGCTTTAAACATACTTCTTTCTCAGTTGTCAGTGCTACTTTTTAATCTTGTTCAAACAATCTCTTAATTTTAACATTGTCAGGGTTCTGTATTTGGTCGCTTTCTCTTTCACTCAAGAAATCTACTTGTTATTCTCATCCATTACCTTCGTTTAAATTACCATTAACCTCTACTTTTATCTATGTCTTTGTCTTCAGTCAAGATCTGTATATACCAATAGAAATCCACAACGATTTATTAGATTACTTATGAATCAGGTCGATTTAAATTCACACAGGCACCTTAAACTCCATATATTCCAAACAATGCATAATCCTACATTTTTATCCTTTTTTTAAAAACTTAATCACATTCTATTTCCTCTACCTTTGTTTATGTCACTACCAAGTTTTCATTTACCCAAACCATAAAACTTGGAGACACTCTTCATTTTCTCTTGTTTCCACACCTGTCAAAGTCAATCATTTGACACTTTTAAGACTTTCCACTGTTCCCTATTTCTAATTCCAGTACATAAATTCAAGTTCTTGTCATTTTTTGCCCGGACAGTGATAAGAGTATATTCCTTTATGCTCCTTTGTTGGTTGCCTACCCAGCAGCCATTACTGTATTCTTTCCCTTTTCTGTTTTCCTTTTTTAATAACATTCATAATTGCCTTTTGAAAGCCAAGTCACCCCATTGTGTAGCTACCCTCCAATACAGTTCGGATCAATGTGACTACCAGCTCTAGACATTGCCTCTGACTGACACAAACCAATATGCATGATCTCATCCCTCACACTGCAGTGTTCAAGTTGAGCTAATAAAAGCAAAACTTAGGATCACTGTTTAATCTTTGTGGGAAAACAACTCTCTTTCTCCTCAGATGTGAAGGAGTAAATATGTAGTGCCAGTTAATGATGAGAGCCATTTTGTACCTTGAGAGGAGCCAGTCTGAGGAAAAGTCAAGTCAGGGAGGAGGCCAGTGTGGACTCAGAGAGGAATGGAGCCTAAGCCCTGACTGAACCCATGCAGAGAATCCACATTAATACTGGTTAGGAGCCAATTAATCATCTTTAAGCTATAAATTACCTTAGACTGATTTTCAGTTACTTACTTTCAGTCTGATTGACCTCACATATTTCATAGTTACCATAGGACCACAGAAGTGATCAAGTCCTCATCCTCTTACCAAAAAAATCTGATTTTGTCAATTTTGTCACAGCTAAAAATTCTTCAGTGGATTCAGGTTAAAATACAAACTTTCTAGCATTGTACATCCTACACTCCGGACATAACTGAATTCTGCAAGTTCTCTCAACATGCCCTAGTTATCATGACATACGACTTTCAACAGTGCTGTTTACTTTGAAAAAAACTTTTCCTCCTTAATGCCCATCTTTAAGCCTCATCCTAATGTAACTGCCTCTGTGAAATCTTGTTTACCTCCGAGCAGAGTTGCCAACTCTCTGCTCTGTATTTCCCAGTCAGATTTCTGATATGACTAAATTTACATTCGTAAATATCTCTCCTGGTATGGTCATTATTGACTTTCTTATCTTTCTCCTTATCTAGACCACCAGTGGTCTACCTTATTTATCTTATGTTCCTACAACATGTGTCACATGCTCCATTGTTGTTTCTTGAATGAATCAAACAGACAAGGACCTTGCCCCCAGTAAAATTTACATTATAGAAGTAATATGAACACAAGTCTACAAAACCAAGGTTAAAGTCCTGAGGGAATTGTGCAGAGGAACTGACTCACAAGAGGTGGTTCTGACTCTTTCCAGCTGAGATAATTTAATAAAAGTCCTTTAAGATAAAATATAGTGAAACCCAAAATGGACCCTTCTACCCTTATCCTCTATATAACACTTTCTCTATCTGTGATAATTTCGAAGTGAAGGACCACAAAGAGAGCTAAAATAGGTAAAATGCACTCCTAATGATGTGACCTCCTCGGACAAGGGACCTCCTAATCTCTTACATGGTAGCAACAGGTTCCCTGGTAAGACAGTTATCTGTTCAACCAGTTTAATTACATGCCAAGAAAATGATCTCTATTGTCTACCTTAGGCTATCAGAATGCAATCTAATGAAGGAAAACTTTAAATGACCAATATCCTAGTTTTTACTTTTTTTTATATATATGTTCTTGTTATAAATACCTTCTGCTTATCCAGGTAACCTTTATTTGTATTTCTGACTGTAACTCTATATGTTTAAATTTGTTTGGCATAGATATAATAGCTTTAAAATCAGTTCTATGCCATTATATTTTCCATATCAAATGGAATCAGCAAGTGAAGAAAATAAAATGGTGTAGGAAAATGAATGAACCCTTATTCATGCATTTGTATTACCCTCTAATAATCTATAAAATATAATCTTTAAAATTATTTCAATATTTACATTATTTATGTACACTTTTTATGGAACTATATATATAGTGTATGTGTATACACACACACACACACACACACACACACACAAACCCTGTGAGCCTGAGAATTAAGAGTGCATTCAATGGATGGACCTAGAATCTGTCATACAGAGTGAAGTACGTCAGAAAGAGAAAAACAAATACTGTATGCTAACACATATATATGGAATCTAAAAATAATGGTCATGAAGAACCTAGAGGCAAGACGGGAATAAAGATGCAGACCTACTAGAGAATGGACTTGAGGACACGGGGATGGGGAAGGGTAAGCTGGGACATAGTGAGAGAGTGGTAGTGTATATATGGACATATAAACACTACCAAATGTAAAATAGATAGCTAGTGGGAAGCAGTCATGTAGCACAGGGAGATCATCTCAGTGTTTTGTGACCACCTAGAGGGGTGGGATAGGGAGGGTGGGAGGGAGGGAGACACAAGAGGGAAGAGATATGGGGATATATGTATATGTATAACTGATTCACTTCATTATAAAGCAGAAACTAACACACCATTGTAAAGCAATTATACTCTAATAAAAACGTTAAAAAAAAAAGAGTGCATTCAGATATTGTGTTTTGAATAAGGGACATTTGCTATGCAGGTGTTTTTGTAATTGTGAGGCACTGGGAGAAGTCCCCTTTTCAGTGGTACTCAGAGTTACACTTCGCACTGTGGTGTGGAGAGCAGCCCGGTGCTCACGCACGGAGCTACAATGTGAAACATGGGGGGAGGAGTGTCCGGTGCAGCCTCCCTTCAAGGTGTTTTTCCATCATTGCCACCATCGCTTCCCTCCCCTGACAACCCTCTCCATCACCCTGTTCTCCACGATCTATCTTAGAAGGTAGGCATTTCTACATTTGCAGTTTTCTTGTTTGAAATCCCCATCAAAAAGTATACATTCCATTTCAAGAGTGTGTGTTCTATAACTATAGACACATTTTAAAAAAAAGAGTATGTTCTGAAATGTAGGAAGTGTCTACATTTAATTTAAAATATATTTGCCTCTTGCTTTCCTATTATTTCCAACAATTCAGGAGAATATACATTTGATTCCAAGGGCTCTACATAAAGACCTCTTTCACAAAACAAGTAAACATTTTCCATTTCACCACCATTTCCATAACTTAATGCATAGACTTAACCAATTTTTGTATATCCAAAGTAGAGTTTTTCTAAGTGTCTTCACTTATTTCATCTCTTTCCTTAGACATTTTTGGTAATGTGGTAGGTTAAGGCAGAGGGCGGGATCCCTCTGTGTCCTGGCACAGGTATGTGCTATGTGGTCAGAGACATGTCTGTTTGATTCCCAACTCTGTCACAAACAACTCCTGTAAGCAATATGGCCAATCACATCATTTCTCTGTTCAACAATTTCTCCAAATAAAACATGGCAGCAATTGTGTATTTTTTCAAGTCTGTTTGGCAAAGAACACTTTAAAGGGTATATAAAGTTTCTAGTCCTGCACCTTACATACCGTGGGTATTCTATACATATTAGCTTACTTTCCTCATATTTCTTCTCCTTTACACATATTTTGAGCCACTTAGACACTGAACAAGCCCTTTCTAAATGTTTGCAATAATGCAGAGAATTATTTCTGAAAACTTGGCAAGTTCTTTGTCACACATTTCCTCTATCTTCAAATCCCACAGTAAGATTATAGTATGTATTTTCATTTAAAAGCATGATGAGGTAAGAATTATGAATAGATAAAAGTCAAATTTCTGTTCAATCTCTCTTCCTGGATTTCCTATTGGATCTGTCTTGAACTAAATGCTGACTTAAAAAAAAATCTATGATTCTTTCCATCTGCTGTATGTTCTTTCTTCAATCAGAAGTCTAAATATCTTCCCTGAGAAATACTACAAAGTGTCTAGATATTAAGCTTTTTGCTTTTGTTTAGAACTTTACAAGTAGTCTATCATCTAAAACATTCTTCTGCTTAAATATGAGATATTAGGGCCTCCCTGGTGGCGCAGTGGTTGAGAGTCCGCCTGCCGATGCAGGGGATACGGGTTCGTGCCCCGGTCCAGGAGGATCCCATATGCCGCGGAGCGGCTGGGCCCGTGAGCCATGGCCGCTGAGCCTGCGCGTCCGGAGCCTGTGCTCCACAACGGGAGAGGCCACAACAGTGAGAGGCCCGCATACCGCAAAAAAAAAAAAAAATGAGATATTAGAAGAAAAAATCATTTTACTAAAGGACTTAGAGGACTTTCTTTAAAAATTATAATGAGCTTTCTCTCGTGGATCATTAAGAAAAGAATCTATGTAAGAGTCAAATGAGCAGAGATGATTTGGGTTTTATATAGATTTAAGTAAAGGCACTGCATGGAAAGTTCTAAAAGCCTTTTCCATTTCTGTGGCAGACACTCTTGGTTACCAACTTAATAGCCATCGACCCAACAGAATGCTGAGTTTGTTACATAAAATTATCTTACTTTTCAGTAAAGGTTGCAGCCCTGCCCAGCTGATGGCAGGTTAAGGAGTAAATCTTAATTAGTATAAGCAAATCTATGTATATTGTCAGTGACTGGTGTAGAAATGGATGTGACCCAATTCTGAATCATGAGAAATGAGATTCCATTGGGGTTGGAATAGTATGCCCATACTACTCAAAATCATCTATAGATTCAATGTAATCCCTATTAAGATTCCAATGGCATTTTTACAGAGTTAGAAAAAAAATTCTAAAATTTGTATGGAACCGGAAAAGACCCCAAGTAGCCAAAGAAATCCTAAAATAGAAGAACAAAGCTGGAGGCACCATAAATAATCCAATTAAAACTGGGCAAAGGACCCAAATAGACATTTTTTCCAAAGAAGATATTCAAATGGCCAGAAGATACATGCAAAGATGTTCAACATTACAAATGATTAGGAAATGCAAATCAAAATCACAGTGAGCTACAACTTCACATCTGCCAGAATGGCTATAATCAAACATACTAGAGATAAGTGCTGTGGATGATGTGGATTAAAGGGAAAACTTTCACATGCTTGGTGGGATTGTAAATTGGTATAACCACTATGGAAAACAGTATGAAGTTTAATCAAAAACTAAAAATAGAATTACTATATGATTCAACAATTCCACTTCTGGATATTTATCTGAAGGAAATAAAATCACTATCTGGAAGAGAGATCTGACTCATATTTATTGCAGCATTATCTACAATAGCCATGACATGGACACACACATGTACACACATATATACAATGGAATATTATTTAGCCATAAAAAAGAAGAAAATCCTGTTATTTGAGACAACGTGGATAGAACTTGAGGGCATTATGTTAAATGAAATAAGTCAGATGGAAAAAGGTAAATAGTGAATAATCTCACTCATATGTAGCATCTAAAAAATAAAAAACGGGCTCATAGAAACAGACAGTAAATTGGTGTTTTCTAGGATGAGGGGGTGCGGGGACAAATGTGTAGAGGTGGTCAAAGGGTAAAAACTTCCAGTGGTAAGATAAATAAGTCCTGGGGATGTCATGTACAACATGATGACTATAGTTAACAATAATGTATACTTGAAAGTTGCTAAGAGAATAAATCTTAAGAGTTCTCACCATACCAAAAAAAAAAAAATCATAACTTATGTGAGGTGACAGATGTGTTAGCTAAGCTTATTGTGGCAATCATTTCACGATACATACATATATCAAAACATTATGTTGTACACCTTAAACTTACACACTGTTATAAATCATTTATATCTCAATAAATCTGGAAAAGAATTTTAAAATAATTGCTTGGTAATTATTACCTAAGGCCATGATGTGTGGGTTCCTCATGACTAAGAGGGGACAAGCCTCAGAACAAAGGTCAAGAGGCTGAGGATGGTGGCGTGAAAGACCGGGAAAATCTGGCTCCTCACCAACATTGTTCAGCAGCAGAAGTAACTAACCTTGGAAACTCACTTGAGGACTTATTATGTGAGAGAAATATATACATATATATGCTAATTATGGCTGTTACCTGAAGTTGAAATTATCCAAATTGATACAAATGCTAAGAATTATACAGATATGTACGGACAGTATAAAAAAGGAATTGGGAAAGGGTATATGCTCTATTGCCTGCATTTATAGAGGGCTGACAAAGAGCTATGAGGACTTTTTCCCCCCCAAAGATTTTATTTATTTATTTATTTATTTATTACTATGTGGTCTCAATTATTTATTTATTTATTTATTTTTGGCTGTGTTGGGTCTTCATTTCTGTGCGAGGGCTTTCTCCAGTTGCGGCAAGTGGGGGCCACTCTTCATCACGGTGCATGGGCCTCTCACTATCGCGGCCTCTCTTGTTGCAGAGCACAGGCTCCAGACGCACAGGCTCAGTAGTT
Organism: Mesoplodon bidens; assembly: GCF_964165515.1. NCBI lineage: Eukaryota > Metazoa > Chordata > Mammalia > Artiodactyla > Ziphiidae > Mesoplodon > Mesoplodon bidens. The sequence continues at coordinate 28,637,683 of NC_138168.1, read as the reverse complement.
GTGGCTCACGGGCCTAGTTGCTCCGTGGCATGTGGGACCTTCCCAGACCAGGGCTCGAACTCGTGTCTCCTGCATTGGCAGGCAGATTCTCAACTACTGCACCACCAGGGAAGCCCTATGGGGACTTTTGAATTACCTATCAGCAAATGGTAAAGCCTTAGGTAAGCGCCAATTACTGAGTGAAATCCCAGGCTATTAATATGCCAGAAAGGACATCCACTTGAGGAAAGGACATCCACCATCTAGAGATGATACTCTAGACTGGAAACTCACCTTTTTCCTTTTGGGACTCTGCCACCATATTATTATTACTACGCCTGCATCTTTGTTGTCCCTTGCACAAATATTCCATGATACCATCATAATTTTCAATCATTCTGTGATTATGGGAACATGCTGGATAATTTCCAAGGCCAGAGAGGAATGTGTTGTTTCCATTAGCCTCTTCTTGCTTCATGTTAAAGGCAAGATAGTTAACTCTGGACTATCCTACAGGATCACTATCAAGTACTATTTCCAAGATCTTCAAAATTCACTTATTAGGCACAGACTAAACCATTAACAAGCGACTGGTCAATATGAGATTTCTGAGTGAGAAAATTAAAATGCATATGGTAGTAAGTCAAGATCCCCCTCAATTTATATTTACTGACAGAATATGGGGGATTGGGAAAGTAAAACACAATGCTAGTAATGGCTCTCCTTGTGACAAACTCTCTGCAACTGACAAGTGTACAGAAAATAAAGGCAGCAGTGCATTTTTCATTAGAAGTCGATAGACTGCGATGCTGTCAAATGTTAACTAGCTTACCTTCTGCTCTTTGCAAAAAGGTTAATGGATACAGCACATTTTCCAATGTGACTCTGAAAAACAAAGAATTACAAATAGTATGTAGTGGTATTTGTTTTTCTTCTTTTTTAGCCTACCCTATGTAAAATCTAGAGGTTGAATGCCACATCAGAGCTTTCAGCTATCAAACAATTGTTAGTGATCATCTGTGGAGGCGGGGGTGGGAGCTAGAGCTGTAGTGGAGGAGTTGTGAATGAATTTACAGTAGTTGGTGTGTGATATTAAGGATGAACCTTTATACATTTAAGAATCAAACCTTTAACCTCAACCTTTTGTAGGAACATGCTCTTTATTTACCATTTGTGTAGTTTTTTCAAAAATATTTTACAGCTATGTATTATAAAAAATGGTATCATTTATGCCAGCGAGTATGACTAACCTATATGTAGAGACTAAAAGAGCACACCTAATTTTCGTCACTCCTGATAAGAATGAGAACATTATCAACAATACCCCCCGTCCTCTGCCCAGGAAGTGAACATTGAACTGTATTTCTAATTGACCATTCCTTTGATTTTCCTCAGAGTTTAACCACATATATTGTTCTCCTAAATATGGTTTAGTCTTGTGTGTTTGGATATTTTAGTCAGGGAAACATACTGTGTATACTCTTGTGTGCTTTATTCACTCAGCTTTTGGCTTTGGAGATTTACTCTAATAGATGGTTCATTTAGTTATCCTGCCTCTAGGAATTTGTTGCTAGATGCACTCCTTTTTTAAACATCCTTGTGTACATTTCCTAGTGCACTTGAGAGTTACACTAAGGTGTATATCTAGGAATCAAACTACTAGATTTCAATAGTTGTGGGAATTCTTATTCACAACGACAAATAATAAAATTTAATCAGAGAAGTGAGAAAATACAGAAACAAAGGAAAACAGTCAAGCAAGACAAAATAATAATAGTTTAGCCATAAAACAAAGTAGGACCTTTAGTTCCCCTCAAGGGCTGCAGATAACATTCTGAGTCATATTCTTGAGTTGTTTTGCAGATACTCAAACTCCCACCAGGTGGAGGAAGTTCACTGCATGCTGACCAGTAGCACATAGACCCAAGACAGGTTGGAACCAGAAGGATGATGATCGAGATTCCCCAAATACCACCTGGCTACCTCACCATGAACCAATCAGAGAATTGAGCACTAGTTGGTCAGGCACCCCGCCACCCTCTCCCGCTCCTTGCCTTCAAAAACCCTTACCCATCTGGGAGTCTCATTTGAGCATGAGCTGCCTCTTCTCCCCACTTGTCCCCAGATTGGGCACCTTGCAATAAACACTGTACTTTCCTTCATTACAACCTGGTGTCAGTAGATTGGCTTCATTGTGCATCAGGTGAGCAGACCCAAGATGGGTTTGGTAACAGTCTTTCCAATTATAGGTATTCCTACCTATGAGTGTGGTGTCTCTCTCTCTCCATCTATTTAATCTTCCTTAAATTCTTTGATTATTTTTCAATAATATTCTTCAAAATGAGATTTCTGAAATTCTATTACTTTAATTTCTATTTCTAAAATATTTTATGTGTATAAAACATGTATATAAATATGTTTAAGTTCTCATTGTAAATATAAAGTAATGTAATTAATTTTTATTGATATATTTGACAAACTTGATAAACTGCTTTATTAAGTCTAATAATTTTAGACTATAGACCAGGAGTTGGCAATTTTTTTTTCTGTTAAGGACCAGATAGTAAACATTTTAGACTCCAAGGGCCATATGGTCTCTAGCAATTATTCAACTTTGCCATTGTAGCATGAAAGCAGCCATTGACAATACCTAAATGTTTCTAATACTTCACTGACATACGATATTTGCTGTAGGTTTGCATTTTTTCTATTTCATTTATTTCTCTTATTTTTATTCCCCTTTGCTTCATTAGTATTTATTGTTTTTCTTTTTCTGATTTCATAAGTTGAACACTTAGCTTACAAACCTGTAGCCTCTCCTCTTTTCAAATATAAACATTTAGAGTTACAAGTTTTCCTTTGCCCTTTTAACCATATTCTATATTTTTATACTTTATTTTAATTATTATTTTATTTTCTAATTATTTTCGGATTTATTCTTTGACAAATGAGTCAGTTGGAAATGTGTGTTTAAATTTCTAAATATGTAGGATTTTAAGGTTACCTTTTAATATTGATTTCCAAATTTGGAGCATTGTAGTCAGACTGTTTTGTATTATCCCAATTCTTTGATTTTTTTCATTACTTAGTATGCAGTCAATTTTTGGAAGATTCTAAGTGTGCTTGAAAAAAATAGTGTATTTTCCCATTCTTGTGTGAGGGGTTCTATAAGTGTATATGAAATCAAACTTTTTAATTGTGCTGTGAAAAAATTCTATACCTTTACTATTTTTTCTTAATATATCAATTAATAGAAGTGTATTACAATCTTTGCCTAATTTCTTCTTGAAGTTCTGTCTAATGTGTAAATATATATATATCTACAACTATCTATCTATGTATCTATCTATCTACCTACCTATCTACATTTTTAGATGTGCACAATGTACAATTGTTAGGTCTCCCTGTTGAGTTGAAGCTTGTATCCATTTTTTCAGAAATGCTTTTTAACAAAAGTATATATATATATTAATATACACACACACACATATATTTTAACATAGCCACCACAATTTTTAAGTAGTTTGTATTTGTCTGGTATTATTTTCCCCTTTCTTATAATTCCAAACTTTCTACAAGTTAATGCTTCACCTGTATCTTTCACAAACACTATGAGACTAAAATTTTAAAATCAATTCTAAACATATTTGTTTTTAAGTGTAGCCCATTTATACATACTAAATTACTGACAAATTCTGTATTTTTGAGCTTACATATTTCTATAATTTTCTCCTTGAAAAAAAGCAATGATTTTTTTCCCTTCAATTTTTCCTCTTCTGCTTACCTTAAGCAAACACCTATTTCAAATAATTTAATGATCAGCTTTGAAATTTAGTATACCATATAATGTAACAAGGTCTTTAACTGTGTCTCTACCCTGCTGTACCCATTTACTGAAAAGTAAATGTCTTTACTTGCTCTTTTCCAAATTATACCTTTCCCAGTGTTTTACTTCTATCATGTTTTATCTTAACACTAGGTCATAATGTTATTTTATAAAGTCAATATTTTTTAGATATATATGTTTCTTCTTTTGTTTCACACTGTCCTCCTGTAAAATCTTTTCTTTTCCTAAAGTTTTTGGGAGGTCCTTTAACAAAAATGTCTTGATTAAAAATCTACAAACAATAAATGCTGGAGAGGGTGTGGAGAAAAGGGAAACCTCTTGCACTCTTGGTGGGAATGTAAATTGATACAGCCATTATGGAGAACAGTATGGAGGCTTCTTAAAAAAACTAAAACTAGAACTACCATACAACCCAGCAATCCCTCTACTGGGCATATACCCTGAGAAAACCATAATTCAAAAAGAGTCATGTACCACAATGTTCATTGCAGCTCTATTTACAATAGCCAGGACACAGAAGCAACCTAGGTGTCCATTGACAGATGAATGGATAAAGAAGATGTGGCACATATATACAATGGAATATTACTTAGCCATAAAAGGAAATGAAATTGAATTATTTGTAGTGAGGTGGATGGACTTAGAGTCTGTCATACAGAGTGAAGTAAGTCAGAAAGAGAAAAAAAAATACCATATGCTAACACATATATATGGAATCTAAAAAAAAAAAAAAAGTCATGAAGAACCTAGGGCTAGGACGGAATAAAGACACAGACCTACTAGAGAACGGACTTGAGGACACAGGGAGGAGGAAGGGTAAGCTGGGACAAAGTGAGAGAGTGGCATGGACATATACACACTACCAAATGTAAAACAGAGAGCTAGAGGGAAGCAGCCGCATAGCACAGGGAGATCAGCTTGGTGCTTTGTGACCACCTAGAGGGGTGGGATAGGGAGGGTGGGAGGGAGATGCAAGAGGGAGGAGATATGAGGATGTATTTATACATATAGCTGATTCACTTTGTTATAAAGCAGAAACTAATACACCATTGTAAAGCAATTATACTCCAATAAAGTCGTTTAAAAAAGTCTTCATTGTAAATTCTCTCAATTTTTATGAGATAAAAGAAAAATCTCTATTTCATCCTTTTTCTTGATAGTTTTGCCAGGTACAGGATTCAAGTTATTTTTTCCTCAAGACATTGAAGGTATTATTCCATTCCTTTCTGACTCATATTGTTGCTGACAGGAAATCAGCTTTCAGTCTAATTGTCATTCCCTAGTCAGGAATTTGTCTTTTCCTTTTGGTGACTTTTCATATCGTTTTTCTTTCTTACATTTACTTCAGTTTTACTACAGTATTTGTAAGTATAGATTTCTAGCAATTTATTTTGTTTGGGATCTGTTGGGCTTTTGAAAGTTGAGAATTCATACCTCTCTTCAGTTCTGGAAAATTCTGTCTACGTTGAATTTTCAAATAGTGCCTAGTACTCTGCTCTCGTAACCCTCCCTGCTAAATCTCTTTCAAGAGGTTTTATTAGATGAGTACTTGACTTATTTACTTTAATCACCTTGATTCTAAATCTCTCCCCAGTATTTTGCATCTCATTTTTTTTCACCATGAGACATAATCTTTGACAATTCTTTAGACCTATCACCCAGTTCATGGACATGTTCAACATCTTAATATTTGATTGGTTTTATTCAGAGAGTACAAATATTGGCCTCAAACCCAAAGGAGGGCCAGCTTAAGGGATAAATTCTTGAGAGACATTCTTTCCTCAAGAAAAATTATCTGAAAGAATTAATTCTGATGATATATATGAAAAAATACACAATGCATTTTCAAAGTGTCTTCCTTAAATACCACTTTACCCATTTCCTTCTAATTTACATCCAGTTTATTTAAACCTTTTCAATTCTGCAGTTAGCCTTTTTACTTTTTCAGATTATGTACTGCTCTGACAGAATGGCATACACAAATTTTTACTCTATCATTTCTAAATTCAGAGAAATATTTTTCAATTATCTTTATTTCCCTTACCAGTTTTGTTGACCCTGAAATTACCTTAACTGCATAAGTCTTCTTTAGCTATTGTATTTCCTCTTGGTTATTTGGCTTCTCTAATATTTTAAGGAGTGCTCCTTGTACATTTCATCTGGTTGGGTTTCTGGATAATATTATTTTCTTGTTATCTTTTACATCATTTTTAATGCATTGATATAATTAGTTATACAGGAAACACTAAAATCTGTAATCAGTTTTATGTTTTATTACTAATGTCTTATATGACATTGAGAAAAAAGTCCCCCCTTATTCCATCAAGATCCCCAACTATAAATATCCATTAGAGATTAATATTTGGGGTTGAAAGTCCTTGATTAAGCCTGAGCATGAAAAGATATTAAATGATCTGATTCATTAATGTTGTTTAAAGTGTATGACGCCTTCTGCAGCAGCTTCAGTGAATTAGTACCCAGCTACCTGAAAAACATCAACTTACTCCATATGGTGTGTCTAGGACTAGAGAGAATTCCAAATTTTATATTCTATTCAACTTTACACTATGCCTAAAAGTTCAATGTAGAAACACATTTAAAACCCTGCCCCGACCTTTTCCAGTAAAAATGCATTTGTATGCAAATTATACTGTACAGTGTACACCTAAAAGTGTATTGCCTTGCATTTTTCCTAAGCCCCAGCAAAACAGTTAAAGGATGTCTGAAGGATGTTTGATTTGAAAATGCTTTTGAATAAGAATGTACAATAAACTTAAAACAATTTCTTCATGCCTGCCACAAGACTGGTATCTGGTATAAAACTGGCTCAATATTCAAAGGCATTGTTTTCACTGACTTTATTAGTGTATATATGATGGCCCATGGCATAATTTGTTCTACATGCACAAGGCAATGTGGAATGTACATATTGTTACCAATATTTTCCATAAAGTGGTGTTTTCTTATCGGGTCAGTAATGAAAAGATCAGAGGCACTGAGTGTGGAAGACTGGAGCAATCACTCGCCTTAAAAACTACATGATTTAAATCTTTTCTCTGCCATCCCCTAGGTGTATAATTTTGGGCAAGTTTTAATCATCTCTAGAACTTGATTTCCTTATTCATAAATGTATTAAAATATTTAAAATTAATAATACTATGTTAAATAGTGTAATCTAAACTTTTAAGTTGATCTTTCCAATCAAATATTCATTTAAATTAAATTCAGGGGCAAGTCCTCTGTCCCTAGACTAAATCTGATAAAGATGTGGCTGAACTTACTTACATTATTCAGTCGAATCTCTCGGGATTAGAGGAAGAGAGAAATGCTGATATACTTCAAGTTCTCCTTGTTTCCTTAAATAAAAAGGAGCACACCTGTAAAAATATGAAGGTCAAGCCACATGTGGTACGCCTACTTATTAATCTGTATCTGGATTATATTTGTACTGATATTATGTTTAAAAAGTCAATTATGTTTAAAAAATGTTTATGTTTAAAAAATCAATATTTAACATATATTCCAGTTAAATTTTCTTATGTGGATTTTAAATGATTTTTACATAATTGAGCAAAGAAATTTGTGGTCATGGATATCACTCTGTGTTGATTTTGGTATCTGCTGTCTGTCAAATTTTATTTGTGATTAAAATAAATGAATAAAAAAATAAGAATTTTATTAAGATATTATTGTTCTCTGCACCATAAGCTGGGGAAAAGAGGCCTTTTTTAGAGATACTTATTAAAAACATAAAACAATCAAGTATATCTCTTTTTCCTTCAATATCCATAAGTTTTTTGTTATGTTCATAAAGATCTCACGTGAAGCTGATGATTTTTGTATATAAAAAATTCTTTAAGCAATAAAATTAAAATTCCATTAATATCCCAAAAAACACCACTTTAGATAGTGGCCATAAATTTTCATCTCTGGCCTGTTATGCGCTCATATGCATTTCTTCCCAAAGCCAACCCCAGTGTACTGAGGTACACAAAACATCAGGCAAATACATCAAAAGAAAGCATGGCCATAATATACAATAGTTCTCTTTTTTAATTTTAATTTTATCTCCAGTTCGTTCTTGTTCTTATTGCATGCTACTTTTAAGCTTCTTCCTCAGAATTATGGTGTAAAGGCATTCCATAAAACAACTGCTTGGAATTGTTATATATCACATTTTCAGGATACAATAAGTAGTGTCATTACAGTCAAGATGAAAATTGATTTGGGGTGTTTCCTAGTAAAGAATATAGTATTTAATTCTTCAAGGACTCAAAATTCTTAGTGAATGTGAATGTCATTCCTATAAGGATAGCTTCATGATGTTATACTAGTGGCAAGAAAGAGAAAAGATATCTTATTTTCTTTGCAAGCTTAATTTAAATGGAAAAAAAACTTGGGGTGGAGTTTTGTTTTTTTTTTCTTAAAGAATCTGAATTTGACCTTCACCTAGCTATCTTCTATTTCTATGTTTATTTGTATGTACAATGAGATAACGTGCAGTCAAGGGATGTAATTCATTTTATAAACACCCATCAAAGAAAAATATAAAATTAGAGATATAAAACATTACTCACGACATCCACAGCCATGCACACCACACTTGATTTCAATTCCCACCCAACCCTGCACTTTTTCCTTTGCACACTCTACGGTAATAGTTAATTTATTTGCCTTTCCCATTAGAGTGTATGTTTCTTGCGATCAAGGATCTTTTTCCATTCCTTGGTATGCCTAGCTTCTGGGTCTCTACTTCAAATAAATTGGGTGTCTAATATGACTTTTTTTTGATAATGAATAAATGAGGGAGGAAGAAGAGGGAAAAGGAAGACAGAGAAGAAAATATGAACTACGTAAACCGTGGTAGAAGCGTCTCCCCACGGAGGTATGCATAAGACACTCCAATTTAATGTTCTTTGTAAATTAACATTTCCACACATGCATCTGTCAAATAGTGCAAAACAAGTGAGCTGCAATGACTAAAGAAGTTTAAATCTAGTTGGTTTGAAAAAAAATAAACACATAGTTTATTCAAAACAAATATTTGTTATTGGGTTTTAAAAAATAGATGCTTAATTGTTATTAAACACCTTTTTTTCTGGGTATTTCTACTTTCTAGCTGCAGAAACCTCAGGCAAATAGTATAACCTCTGTGACTCAGAGTCCCTACGAGCAAAATGAAGATAAAAATATCAGTCTTCCCTATTTTAAAAAGTCATGAGAATCAAGTAAGTTAATGTGAAATAAAGTGATGGTCATGTTCTATTAAAAACATTTGAAATGTTACTGCCCAGCCACCTGATGGTTTATAGTCTTAAGATTTCCTTTATATATGTAAACTCAGATAATACACTTTTGATTGTGAGATAATATTTGATAAACCTTGTCAAGTAATTTCTTCTTCATTAAGTTATTTCATTTTCAATTTTAATTTAGTAATTTATTATGGCTTTAAGTTTATAACAAGTGTTTCATCAGACATAGTTATAGAACAGAGAGCCAACATTAGGCTTGCTCACAAAATCACACCTCAGAGGGGTTGAAAAACTCCTCTGACATCACATGAAATAGTTTCAAATCACAGAAGATTTTATACAATTCAACAGAGAAATCAAAGGCTCAAAGAGAGACATCAGAAGACAAAATGAGTTGAAAATGCAATTATGAAAGGCAAGCTAGCAGATATTCCATTTATCACATAGCACATCTGTGTACCTGCTGCAGGTTACATATGCAGAGCTGTCATACGATATTCAAGAAGTAGGAATTTTGAACATAAACATAGGTAAACCTTAACGAGTATATGTATATTGGCAGAGTTTTTAATGGACTGAGGTATACAGAAACATTAAAAAAGAAAGATCACATATGCGGAATCTAAAATATTAATACAAATGAATCTATTTACAAAACAGAAGCAGAGTCACAGACAGAAAACAAACTTACGGTTACCAACGAGGAAAGGGAGAGGGTAGAGGGATAAATTAGGAGTATGGGATTGACAGATACACACTACTACATAACAAATTAAAAAGCAACAAGGATTTACTGTATAACACAGGAATAATGTTCAATATCTTATAATAACCTATAATGGAAAATAATCTGAAAAAATATATATATATAACTGAATCTCTTTGTTGTACACCTGAAACTAACATTGTATCACAAATCATCATACTTCAAGTAAAAAATAAAATAAAAGTCATTTAGTAATCAAAATAAGAAAGAAATGAAACAAAAACTAAAGTGAGCTTTTCACACACACACACACATATACAAACATACATATACATATTAGCCTTAATGTTTAGTAAACAGGCTTGTCAAGGAATTCTACTTGTACTTTAAATCTCTCATTGCATATGTACATACACACACAAAGTAAATAAAATACATGTTTTTCATATACTGTCAGCACCCTGGCTGCATTTACTTACTAATTTACTTACTAATACGTGAAGACAAATAAAACGCTGCAAAGTCATACTCTATAAACCACATGTAAAGAGAAGAGAGAAGCTTGGCCCAGCATCTAGAGTCTGAGGCCTCTTAAAATAAGTTGTGAATTGCCCTTTTTAATCAGGACACCGGGGAAGAGAATGATTCCTTTTGAGTGTGGGCACTTCGGAATTCCTGGTGTCAAGTGGAAACCCACAGGCCTCAGGAACCAGGCTCTTCTCCCATGAAGAAGTTTCAGTGCATGCACATTAGATGCTTACATGCTCTTGAATGCAGCCTATTATAAGGACCACAAAGAAGAGATCAGTGAAGAGAATTTCTCACAGAAATAGGCATCACCCCAGGAGCCAGTTTTAGGCTGGGAGTAATAGAAAGATAAAAAAGAAAGGTTGTGACCTTCACTCTTCATCTCCCTACAATTTGATGGCTTGTTCTTGATATAAATCCTTCTAGCTAAAATATAGACTTAAAAAAAAATTTGAAACACCAGACTTCAGGGACGTGTGAGGAGGTAGGGGGATTCCTGTAGAGCAGGACTCTGATTACACAGAGGGGGGCAGCTCTTTTTTCAGAACAAACTTTATTTTGTAAGATTTACTCTCAGAACTCTCTCTCTATAGCAATTCATGCTACGAGCTCATCAATTAATTCCAAATATTTTGGAATCGAGGAGGATAGTACTGTTGAAGTTGGATCTAAAAAGTTTGCTAATTTTTTCTTCCTGTACGCTGTTACCTTTATGTATTTTCATCTTCCTCTCAGGTGAAAATTCTGAAGTAACCTACTAAAGGCACTGAAGAAAACCAACATTCTAATCTCAGGAGCATCCCAGTTATTACACAAAAAAATAATTTATGTAATTCCTACTTTGCTCATTATCTTTCTTTACTTTGCATGTAAGTATTTCTTTAGCTATTAATTACCCTGGTGTATGCATGCTACTTAAATCATCTTCATACCAACCTGCCCCTAACTCAATTCTCAGTGACTTCGGCTCAGTCCACTGATGGCAATTCACACAAACCAAAAAAAGAATGAGAATCATGGCCTCTCCAATTTTAGCCCAATTCATGGAATGGCAGAATTTACTTCACAGTAGACCATACACGTAACAGACAACCATAATAGAAACTCACAAGGCCAGAATCTACAGGACTCTCATGAATACACAAAAGGTAAGTTTTCCCTAAATGAAATGAGGGTTCTGAATCATTCATTTTAACTGTACATGTACAGTCAGCATTTTCGAAGAGCTAACAATAATCTGTACATATTTCCCAATTATCTGTATATCTAACCTAAGTTTTCTAAACCTCTACCTTCTTGGGTTTTCTCCAGATAATTAAAATAATTGTCCTCCTGTTGCTTTACTATGTTCCAGACATTGTTCTATGTGCTCTTTAAAAATAATGATCTGGTAACCATTTTGCTAATTTTCATATGTCCCTTGTATGAGAAGGAAGCAATGCTAGGACACCATGAGAGATGATCTTGCCCATCTCCCCTTTAACAACTGATGAAATTGGAGACCCTAGAACAGAAACCTCATCACTGCAGGCTGCACAGCTTATAAACAGCAGAGCCAGATGACTCAGTATCCCAGCTCCTTTCCTGTTAGGGTAGGTAACCTGCTGCTTGGAAAGGAAGTCCTCTATGGAGGCCACCATGGAGGTTATGGATCTGACGCTTAGGGGACCAGCAAGGAAGAATTATGGAGTTTGGAGAGAATGTATTAGATGGGGAACCTGAAAGAATCATGGGAACTAGAAGAAAAGAAACAGCTGGGTGTAGTATTAAGGCAACAAATATTAAAATGATTGCCTTGAGCCAATCACTTATTATCTCTGAGTACTACGCATTTTCTAGAGTTTGAATAAGCCAGTAAACAGAGGACATGTATGGGTCAACTTATTTTGTCCATTTTTTTTTTTTTTTTTTTTTTTTTTGCGGTGCGCGGGCCTCTCACTGTTGTGGCCTCTCCCTTTGCGAAGCACAGGCTCCGGGCGCGCAGGCTCAGCGGCCACGGCTCACGGTCCCAGCCGCTCCGCGGCATGTGGGATCTTCCCGAACCAGGGCACGAACCCGTGTCCCCTGCATCGGCAGGCGGACTCTCAACCACTGCGCCACCAGGGAAGCCCCTGTCCATTTTTTTTTAACAGATGAATAAACTTAAAAACCTAGCATCTCTAAGATTACAGAGTTAATTGTGGAACTGGAATGCAAAGAATTTTGCAAAATTATGATGATAATGTCTACTTTGTCTAAGCCTTAGGGCTGTTTGAAAAATTAAATAAAGTATATGGAAAACACCATTGAAAACTGGTTCTTATCCCCATTTTGCCTGAGACAGAGGGAGTATTCTTGGACACAGAGATAAAAGTGGGAGGTCTCTGGCAAACTGGGACAAGATGTCAATAATGCTAGGTACAGTGTGTATTTAATGTATTATATCAGTTCATATTTACATATATAAACATATATATAACAGTTCTGTGGACAGAGCTCAAGGATATTTTGAGTTGAAAAACGCAGCTTCTACCTCAAACTGGAGGGTATCTGCGATTCAAACCAAAGAACTTTGTGTCCTCAGGGCTAAAACCTGAGAATAATAGCTCTGGCATGGCTGAGAAAGTGCCAACAGATAGGAAAGAGTTATAGATCCAGGGGTAGATAGAATAAAAGAAAAACACAGTAAAAGCGAAGTTCCAGCAAAAACTGCATTAAGCCAAGCCAGGGTGGATTTATCTTAAACTGGGCATATATAATTTAACTCCTTTTTGCATTTTAACTTAATTCTGTTATTATTTTGGTTTACTTTTAGACACTTCTGCAGTAATAAAAAGAATGAAGAGAAGACACAGCAAAAGAAACTCAAAAGCAAAATGTTCAAATCTTTATAAACCTTACTTTTCTGAAAAGCAAAACTAAAAATTCAAACATAGCAAAACAGTACGGGTTTGGTTTGAATGTTCATTTGATCTCATGAAAGTTAGGTATTCTTTTATAATTATTTATATCAGAGTAAATGGACTTCCAGCATGGCTCAAGAGGAGTGAAGTCTAGCCTCGAGTCCACTACTAGAAATGGGAATAACATTGACTCGATCAGTTTTCCTCTGAGAGCTTCATTTGCTTCCTCTGTAAAGAAGGGCCCTTGGACTAGAAGACCTCCAAATTCCTTTCCAGTTCAAAAACGCTGTAATTTTGGAATCACAAAATTCAGATTCCGATTATTTGGCTCTTCCTTTACATTTTTATTTCACGCTAGAAAGGCGACATCCTTGGCCACCCAGTGAGATTGGGAGGCGAGGGACAGGGGTAGCTGATATTTCTACAGAGACCGTGAGATCTAACCAGACAGATCTTTTGAATCCAACCCCCAAGACTTACTGGCCAGAGAACCACAGGCAGTGTAACCTTCTGAAGTCTAAGGCTGCTCATTTGAAAACGATGGTCATAGTAACTCACAGTGTGACTGTGATGACTGAATGAGACAGTGTCAGAGTGTCTGGCACATGGTAAGTGGCCCATAATTTTTCTCCCTTGCTTTCCTTTTGGGTTATCCCGACATAATATGTAGCTTGGAGCTAAAGGATCAAAACATAATAAATGACTTGCAAAACAGTCAACTTCTGCTCTCCAGTCCTAATGAGTATTTATCCTCAACCCCAACACACAGATCATCCACTTGTGATCATCCCGACCTGCCTTCCTAAACCCCAGATAATCTCTTTTCATAACATTTAAAACTAAAGTGAAATAAAGAATACAGATATGGAATCTACAGCACCACTAAATTTCCCTATTGAATTTCTATAAATACTTATTCCCAACGACTCCATTGCAATTTCAGTAATTAGTACAAATGATTCAAACAAAAGCATTTTTGGCTCCATGACAATGGATACAGCTACGATGGTTATTTGTCGTATGAACTGCTATACGCCACTTCTCCTTTTTTTTCTCCCCACAGTGATGTTAATTTGTCCCGGTAGCAGCAGAAGAAAGCGGTTGTCCGATCACATCAGCTACTCTGCTGGCAAAGAATCACTTTAGCTGTTCTTTGAATTTATATGGAATGAATCAGAAGAAGATTCTGTTCTTGAGTGGTTCAGTTTACTCAATATCTGTATTTATGTATCCTTAATATACATATGTATCTTCAAAATAATTATACAACACATATCCATGCATATACTTACACAAAGGTAATGCTTAAAACATAAATTATGTTGTCTATCGGTGCTGATTTTATTCGAAGCACACTGGCATTGTTAACACCTAGTACACGGTCCTAATTTGGGGAATCATTCTCAAAAGGGGCTGAACGAATTCCAATTTGCAATACCAAGTAGGCTTATAAAGAGAGTTATCATTTTTTTAGTGAGTGGTGCTCTGACCCCTTCATTCAAGGTCAGACCGTGAAAATGTTAAAATGACACATAAGGCAGGAATATTCATTTGACACCTAGGTATACACACACACCCATCTTTGTTTTCATATAAGTTCCTGGTGTGGCAGAGACTTCTCATTAAAAGAAAATTTTTGTGGTTGAAATCTGTTACTAGCACCAAAGCACCTGTCTGCTTTTACAACATACACGGCATTCGATCCAGAATGCCACATGGGTATCCACTCTCTCCATAGGCTTTGGCACCCTGAACTACACACCCAGGGTCTGTCCCTCCTGAAATTAGATGACTAACTTTGAAATTAGATGACTAACTTGCAGTCTGTTTTATCTATGTCCACGAGGCCTTCAGGCAGATTTGTGGATACATGTGCTGGGAATGAACAGTAGCTTTGTTTCCTCAATACTTCCTACAACATCACCTGGCTCCAGGCTCTGTCTTCTCTTGACTGAATTGCCGCAAGAGTGCTCTGATTGGTCTGCCAGATTTGAGTCCTGCCTCTTTCAAGTATGTTTCCCACCTTGCAGTCAAATCTGGTCCTGTCTCTCTTTTTTTTTAAAAGCCCTTAGGATAAAGTTCAATACTAGTAACATGACTGAGGAGTCCCTGGTGTTTTGTCTTGTTGCTTCTCTGCCTTGTGAGCTCTGCCCTGGCCACACTGAGACACTAGCAGTGCCCAGGACTTGGTGTGTATATTCTTGCCTCCCGGTCTCTGCACATTCTATGCCCTCTGCCCAAACTGTTAGCTTTCCCCTGCCACCTCCCTATCCACCCCTAGAGCTTCATTCACCCCTTGGCTTCTCTCCTTTAGGTATTAATGTAGCTATGACTCCTTCTAAGAATCCTTTCCTGACATCTTCCCAACCTCTTCTCATGAGCTCATGATTTGTCCCTGTATGATATCACAGATCAGTTACTCACATAGGGGACTTGCCATATCGTACCATAATTTCCAGTTTGCTTTTTTGTCTCTCCCATAAGATTTTCTTATAAACTTCTTGAGTGTAAGGACTATATATTATCAACGGTGGTGTTATATCTCAAGCAGAATAACCAGCACTTAACAGAGGCTTAATAAACATTGATAATGAATAAATAAAAATAATTAAGGTTAGTTATGACACAAGTCATGTGCTTATGAGATGTAGTTATTAATTTACTTCCAAACAAAAATCCCATTGCAAAGCTAGGAAATATGCTCTATTTAATAAATGAGTAATAGAAAAGATTTAAATTGTTCCATGTTGAATTATAAAACTATTTATCCTCTAAATAAATACTTTTCAATTCATTTTCACTTGAAACCCTGTCACTCAATTTCACCAAATGGAAGACAAAGCAAGAAAAATAAAATATAATTTCACAGCATTCTTTTCTTCTTTCTATTTCAAGGAAAGTAAATATGGAGAAATTAGCCTTACGCCTAGCTTTTGCCAGTTACTTCTCATATAACTCATTTAACTACCCTATTTCAATGACTTCACTCAACTGTTCTGGTTACCGACTGCTGCACAACAAATTACCCCCAATTTAATGGCATAAAAATGATGATCATTTATTATAACCTCTCATGGTTCTGGGTGCTGACGTGGCTCAGCTAGTTGGTTGTTGCGCAGTGCCTCTCATGTGGTTTTAGTCAGCTGGTGAGTGAGTTATTTTGATGGTTTCCTCATTCATATGTCTCATGATGGATGCTGGCTGTCAGCTGCGACTTCAGTGGGAGCTGTTGGTCAAAATACCCATAGGCAGCCTCTCTACCTGGACTGGGTTTCCGCACAGCATGGAGGCCAGGTGCCAAGAACAGTTTTAAGTACTGCACAGCCTCTTTTAACCTAGTCTCAAAAGTCATGCTGTCTTGTTAGCCCTGGAAAGAAGTTTATAAGTCCAGCCCATATTTTAAAGAGAAGAGACTTGGACTCTACCTCTTGATGGGAGGAGAGTTTAAAAACTTGTGGGCATGTTTTAAAACCATCAAATTTGCCTAACCACTAGTCTCCAAACATTCTTCTTTCTAATGGACATACTACTTCACTTATCCCTCTCACTACAGGCTTGCTTCCTCAGCATTTGTTCATCTATTCCTGTATGTTTGGTTTCTTTCTGTGAGGTAAGCTCAGCATGTTGGAGCGTGGGCACTGGCATTTATAATCATGTGTCCGTGTGGACATGAAGATGCTTGTGCTGGATCTGAGAGGATACACACCAGTGTGTTCACGTGTGTGGAGGGATGCAGATGTTCCAGGGTGAACTCTTCATTGTCACTGTGAACTCCCCTTTACTTTTCCCTGTTAGAGTTACTGATGTGCATAAGAAAAGCTTTAAAATATTTCTTTCTAGTTTGGGAATTGTAGTTTTCTTCGGTTATGGTTTATTTTTTCTGAATCAAAAGTGGTTGATTCTCTTTGAAAATATTCTGTTTGGGGTGATTAAAAAATATCTATTTGAAAATAGATCTATTTGAAAATAGATCATGGTGAGAGTTGCACATTGTCAATGTAACTAATGCCACTGAATTGTATGCTTAAAATGGTATTAATTGGCAGATAATGTACATATAGCTATACACACACACAAAGATAATTTTAAAAATTAGTAACTTTGTACACCAAAAACCATTGAATTGTGCAGTTTAAATGGGTGAATTTTATAGGATATGAATTATATCTCAATAAAATTGTTTAAAGATGTTCAAGGGAAAGATATGGATACTGCTTTTCACTTCCCAGAATTCTAAAGAAAGGTGCTTGGAGTCATATTCTATTCAACGTTAGAAGAAAAAATATATATATACATTATGCAACCAACATGTTTATAAACAGTGATATGGGGCATACTGGTTACTTTATCAGCCTGTTACTTGAGTACTTTTTGCCAGCTTTTAGTTGCCAAAGATATATTTTAGGTCTTTTGTATTTTTGTCTGTTTTATGGACAATTATCAGAGGCTCTTTATGCTCCCAAACTGGAGGCACTTTATCTGTGCTGACACTAAGTGAGCATCACATATACATACAAAGGACACTAGCCCTAACCTAACAGATAGGAAAGATAAGTCAGGCAGTGAATAGTTATAGATGACTTTAGGCATAAATTCTTTTCAATTTTGTATAAAACCCTTTCCTTTGTTTTATTTCTAATGACTTCCATCATTAAAATTTTTGGCTCCGAAGTGAAAATGTGGGTGTGGAATCAGCATATGGAAAAATATATGTGGAACAAAAAGTAAAAATAAAACACATGTGGGTGTGGAATTTTGTGTTTTGATTTGCTTTCATTTCGGGCTGGGCCCAAAGAATAAAAAAAGTTATCTGGCTTCCCTGGTGGTGCAGTGGTTGAGAGTCCGCCTGCCGATGCAGGGGATGCGGATTCGTGCCCGGGTCCGGGAAGATCCCACATGCCGCGGAGCGGCTGGGCCCGTGAGCCATGGCCGCTGGGCCTGCGCGTCCGGAGCCTGTGCTCCGCAACGGGGGAGGCCACAGCAGTGAGAGGCCCGCGTACCGCAAAAAAAAAAAAAAAAAAGTTATCCCATCCAACCTGCTACCTTGAGTGAGGCTCAAAAAAAAATCTTTTCAGCAGCCTGACTTTCCAAATGAGCCCTGGCTACGGATCACCCGATCAAATTTCTGAGTATCCTGTTCCAATTCTACTCCATCCCATCCCATCCCATCCCATCCTATCAGGGTCAACCACCCTCAGTCCTTCCTTCCATTAGACCTCAGCTTGTCAGTAAATAGGAACAATTGCACTGGTCTGATTAACCTAAATAGGCTCTTTCTGCTCCTTTACATGGCTGTTCAGAACATATAGAAAATGTGTCAGATACCCAAGGTCCAGACCATAGATTACACTATTATAAAGATCGTACAGCACACACCTGAGTCTCTAGAAAGTAAACAACTAAACCAATGAAACATCTTAAAAAACATCTTCTCCAGAGGATGTAAGCCAGCATAAACTACTCAAAAAGCCGAACTTTTAATAAATGAACAAAAAGTACATTATCTAACCAATATGCCCCATTTTACTATTTGGGGGAACATACTGATTACACACTATTTAGTCTTGTCTCTTTTAATGATAAACTTAATATAACATCAATTAAGTTAAATAGAATTGTGAAACAGAAATACAGTTGTCTTAGTTCCTTTGGGCTGTTATAACAGAATACTATGGACCGGGTGGTTCGTCAACAACAGAAATTTATTTCTCACAGTTCTGGAGGCTCTAGTTCGTGATCCAAGTGCCAGCAGATTCAGTGTCCAGGGGAAGCCTCTTTCTTGGTTCATAGATGACCATCTTTCCAAAAGGCATGGTAGAGGGGGTGAGGGAGCTCTCTGGGATCTCTTCTACAAGGGCATTAATCCTGTTCATGAGGGATTCACTCTCATGACCTAAGCACTCCCAAAGGCCCCACCTCCAAATGCCATCACATTGGGGATTAGGTTTCAACATACGAATTTTAGGGGGACACTAATATTTATATAACTGTCCAGTTATGTGTGGGCTCCAAGCCCCAGGAAGGCAGGCACAGTAATCTGCTGTACATTCCCCAAAGTCTCCTTGTTTACATCATTAATAACCCCATGTCAGGGAACTGCAGGTCTGGGATAAATATTGAGTTTGGGAAAATAATTTATTTCCTATTGTCAAAGTGACAGTTGATACCTCCAAATGCATTCATATAGTTGATAATGATACCTCAATTTGCATTAGTAAATAACACACTTCTTCAATCTACATATTCTGCATTCCCATGTAAGGTAGCATTTTCCTTTCAGAATAACTGTTTGCCTCTCTTCTGTGTAACCAAAAGATATATCCTGATGAATTCCCCCAAATAATGGTAATGGCATGTTCACCTATAAAAAATAAACAAACAAACAAAAAAAAAACCTACCAGAAATTCAACAGATAAAAATGGTCTTGGTGAAATATGAAAAAAAAGAAAATTGTGAAGTCACTCACTATAGGCCTCACACTAGGTCTGCAATAGACAAGGAACAGAAAATAAAATTTTCAGAATGTCCTCATGTTCATGTCTCCCAAGGAGTGTTTTCTAATATTATAGAACCTGGGAGAATATTCTCAACCTTATCATGCCTATTTCCCCTTTTATTGCAAATATTTGACATCTCTGCTATACTGAAATGAAATTCATAGATATTATAATCTACAATTCATACAATTTCAAAGAATCAATATAATGACATGACATGTAAAAAAGGAAATAAGAGAAATGTAATTTATCACAAGGTAATGTATAGTTTACCTATAAATGCTTGAAAACTACACTAGAATACAAAATAAAGTGGTTATATACTTGCATCTATTAGAAATAACTTAAATGAAAGAGCCACAAAAGCTTACTGATTTAAGTGTGTTTTATTTGCTGCACAAATTCCACTGCAGCAAGAGTGTTGGTAATTTGATTTTCTGTTATATGAGAAAAAATAATTTATCAGTTCTGAACAAAATAAAGCACAACCTTCCCTGGATTTACACAATATTTGCATTCCTGGTAATTCAGCATACATTATGATCATGCCAGAAAAAAACAACTTACTTTGTGTTGATATGCACAAAAGAGTTATGTTCTAGTCTCACAAAATTAAAATCTGTTTCTGACTCACAAAAATATCTGATAGGATATTTCAAAATCCTGTAAAAATTGAGACAATTTCTCAACATGCTGGTTAGCTAGCAACCCAGATCACTCCTCCTAAATGGCTGTCATTCCTCCAAACTTGGGAAAATCAAAAATGTCTTCATAAATGCCCAAAACGTCCTTTAGAAAGAAGTACCGCCCACCCTGAGAACTACATTCTAGGTTTTCCAGAACGAGTTACTCTTCCTATGTGAAGCTGTGCTCTGGACTGCCCTGGTCCCTTGGTGGATAGGGTGTCCTCACCCTGCTGACCACCAATGGTCTTAGTTTTGGGTTTAGATTCTCCAGAGCATGGTCACATGAACCCCATTAGCTGGTGCATCTGGTGTCTTTTCATGCAGCCTTATATATTTCAAGAAGGCATCCTCTCCCCTTTATGGTCCTTCCTAAATGTTAACAAGGAAATCCATGGGAATTTCCTCCTAATTTGGAACTCTAATTCTTCCTGAAGCACATGTCGCTCCTGTAGCTCTGAAGCTCCACCCATGGTCACTCACACCTCATCTTGAGGCTCATCCTCCCACACGCTGGATGCAGTGCACTAGATGCACCAGATAAGTTGCCCCTTCTCTTTCTGAGATCATGTTCTCATTAAAAAATAGACTTCATTTCAACTCTGATGTCCTCCCCGTCCCTTAATAAGGTTGCACTTATTTTCCCAACAGGACAAATCCATGCTTACTCGGGATTGTCAAGGTGAGGCATTGGACCCTCAGTGAACTTTCAGTTTACTCAGAAAACACTGGATTGAATACTGAATCTAGGATTCCGGTGACCAGTACTGGCCAGAAGCTTCCACTCCAGGAATATGCCCTCAGCCGTCCGTCATGTTTCTGAAGTCAGCAGGGGTGGGAGCTTTGTACCCGCCAAGTAAAATGTCACAACTTATCATGTTTGGTCTGTTCCATGTTTTTTATTCTCTTCCCTCCCTAAGCAACATCTAAAAACAATCAGTCAATATATAAACTGGGAAAATGCCATACCGCTCTCGGGGCTAGTCTAGCCTTAGTTTGCCTAAGCCTAGGACAACATTTTCCTTCGAAGAAAACTCTGCTCATAATGATATAAGAAGAGAAGAGGAACAATTAACCATCCACAACAGCATTTAAGTTTGTCATGAGGCACATTTATGACAATTAATTGATTTAATGGATTAATTCTGGAATAGCAGTTTAGTTATAAAACTTCTGCTATGTAGTTTAGGTAGAAATATTTTTTGTTAACTGTGACAGAAAAAAAAACCCACAACAACTATTCTTCAAACTATTATTTTCCCCTATATCCTTTATTCCTTTCAGTTATTTTCCTGCTTTCTCTGGGGAGAAATTTCTCCCCTCCACCATACACACACATATATACCTTTGTGAGTAAAGATAAATAAAGACCAGTCATATTGTCCACTCCCTTTGTCCTGTGATTTTAGTTTGTGACCATTTGTCAGTTTGTAGTTGCTGCCTGCTGGCATGAGCAAGTGTATTTCTTAATCTATTTCACAAGATTATGGCCCAAAGAGAGACCACTCTGTTTTTCCTTAATTTTGCTAAAGAGGCCTGTGCTTTTCAGGGTGGAGCTTAGAAAGAAAAGCAGCAGGAAAGCCAAGTGCACTTAATGAAAACACAGCCCACAGCTCCGAGTTTCACACATCGGTGAGGCCCCGGCAGCTCTGCCGTGCCTGCAATCCCAAGGTATCAAGCCTCCCTGCCAATGCTGTGGGCACAAGTTCACAACACATTAAAAAATGAGACATTCTCATTACGTGGCAGTCTACTCAACTGAGTTATCAGGGGATCGAAATAAAAGGATTTCAGTCAACTTTTCTCAAAAAGAAAAAGCCAGGGCACCCGTTAGGAAATGAATCAGGATTCCTACACTGTTTTTTTTTTTTTTTTTCCAATAGTATGGAAATGGTGATAGAAATAATAATTCTAATTATTATTTATAAAAGGCTTAGTATGTGCCACACACAATACTTATTTTTTATCTGCATTAATTTTATTTTTTACCTCCATTCTGCAAGAAGGATCAAGGTAAAATTCAGGCAGAATTAAGAGAGTATTTTGGGGAGAAAGGCTCCTCATTGTCTTTAAGTTATATCCTACTTTTAACAAATTAAAATTTTAGTATGCCTGAAGGTTCATCTTAGCCTGATAACATCTACAAGGCTATATTTTAAATTCTGTGTATGAGTTTTAGAGCCAGTTTCACTTATGCTCAATGCTTTAAATGATATAACATTTTCAACTTTTTGGTTTAGGTGATTAGATAGTCCATTAGGGGAAAATTGTTAGACTACATATATTCACATGATCTAAAAAGAAGTCCAAGCAATATAATAATTGCTTCATTTCTTTAAAAAAAATCCACTTGACTTTTAATTGTAAAGAATAATGTAGTGGCTCAGCCTAAGAATTTCACTTGCACACATTTTCTTTTGAAATGAGAGTTCCCTTCAGTATGGTATTTGAAGTGTCTTTATGCTTTTTGGGGTAATTTTATCCATTTAAAATTATAATGATTATAAATATAAAAATGCAGCTTACACGGGTAAAAAAATACTTGAAATTAAAATCTTAGATATAAAACCAAGGACAGTAATAATATGGAAACCATGATGGGGGAATTGCAAATGTAAAAATAATCTGAATTTAAAATGTATTTTCTAGTCTCTTAAAAGCCCATTCATCTTTCAAGTATTCAACTGTAAAGTATTTTATAATTTTGATGTGTCATATTAAATTCTTTATAGAGTTTTCATTCAGGATTTCTGTATGTGATATGTGCACACTGGGTATTATTTCCACTCCTGAAAATTTTGGAAAACTTTAAAGTAAGTTTAAAATTATGACAAGAAATAGTACTTTTTGAATAGTTCTTCAAATCGCATTTTCCAGAGTTCAGAATAGGGAAGGTTCTGCCATCTGGGGCATTCTCCAGACAGCCATAGCAGAGGGCTTCTGCCCATTAATTCTTGCCCCCAGTTCATACAGAGAGAGTTGGAGGGAACTGAGAATAAGAAATCGCCCATCCAAGTCCCCATCTCGGCGCTATCATTTGATATAGTAATTTCTGGAATATATTAGTGCCCAAGTAATTGAGAATCTGTACATGGCGTTCAAGGTTGAAGAACATTTTACTACTTTGGAAGCCATCTGTCTTACTCTGGGATCCCCCAAGAACAGAGACTTAAAATTCTCTTGTGCAGGTGTAGCTTCATAATGTGATACCATGCAACAGGACAGGGGGAGTAAAGAGGAAGCAAATCAGAAGGAGGGAAAGCCAATCAAGAATGTGTCACTGCATTGGCCAACCACTTCTACAGGCCACTGGTGCTTACTCTCACCTGGACCTTCTGAGGAACCTTAAGAAAGTCTTCCCTAAGAAGTCGGTTAAGAAACCATGGTTATGAAACCATCCACACAGGAGTCCAAAAGAGGAACTATTACCAATAGGTTTCTGTCTCCCACTGGTCAAGATGCCCTAATGGACATCCATACCCTCACACTTGCAAGTCATATATGGGTGAATGCCAACTGTTTTCTTCAGCAGGTCCTATGAGGCAGCATCTGAGAAGCCCTAGGACAGGAAGCAAGAAGTAAGCCCTCTCCCAAGTGCTCACAGATTACATCTATTAGAAACTGGTTGAAGCCTGGACATAACTAGTCACCACTGCAATGGCTGAAGTTGAGGCTAAGAGGACTTGAAGTGATGCATAGGAGTCCAAAACAATTGTTAAGTGACTCAGTTTCTTTCTTACCTTTAACCATGAGCCTACTTAAATCAAAGATATCAACTGCGAAAAAGATGACAATTTGCTAACATTCACATCATGGTAGTTATACATCATTTATGTGTAAAGATGTGGCAAATAATCATTGCCAATTGGCCCTAAAGATGGATTATTAGTATCATAGGACTCAAATATAATATAACGATACACCATGAAGGAGAAGCTTGTGCACTAAAGTACGACGACTGAGACATAGTGTGATGCCCTCATCAAAGTAATATCCTTTCTGCATGTTTCATATTTTACAGATATTGTTTAGTTTATAATCTGATTAAAATAAAAGATCAATTAAACCCATTTTTATTCCCATATAACTTGTTTTTCTCCTACACTTTATGAGTTTTTGTTTTTGGGGGGTTTTTTTGTTTTGTTTTTTAGAATGAGACAGCAAGAAAGTGCACAGAGAGAGAGAGAGAGAAAGAGAGAAAGAGAGAGAGAGAGAGAGAGAGAGAGGAAAATTGCAAGTTCTTGCTTGGGATTTTTTTCTTGGAAAAAGTGTTAAATGTGAAATAGCACCATGAAACACTTCACAGTCCATTCAGTTTCTTTTGGAAAATAAGAGCTGGATTGAAATGAACACTTTAGAAGATATTTCATTTCTTGGCATTTAAAATCAATATTTTTCTCACTGTCATGAATATTTGGGGGAGAAACCCAGGCAGCTATTTTTGTTCACTGTAATTGTGGCTCCACTGTAGGTGAAGATGGAACACCTTCCTCTCATTATTGAGAGTTCAGTGGCCCTGAGCTAAAGGCTACGATTCTTCATGTCACCACTGTGGTGGCAAATACGAATTCCCATTTAGTTTCTAGTAACCTCATTTGTCAAGAAGACTGTATTTCAAGTTTATATAGATTCGAGGCAAACAAAAATGAGACAGCTAAATGCCCCTTTGCTCATAAATTGCATTCACCAATTAGAGGGAAGTTAAACTAATGAGAGATTAATTGTACAGACTACTAACTTATTTCAAATTTATGTTTTAAAGATGTACAAAATTAATTTAATTTTCAAATTGATTCTCCATTAGTGATAGTGTCAACGTGCTGCTGATGTAGAAGAGCACTTATATGAACCACATCCCAAGCGAGGGAGATTTTAAATTCCTGAAACTTTACTGTGAATGTGAGAGTGAAAATAACGTTAGCAGAATGTTCTGCATGGCAGTTTAAAAAAGTATTTTTAAGTAAAAGCTTTGAAATTGTTCTCAAGTCTTCCTTTATGCTTTCAATTTTAGCCTGAGTTGATCAAGAATAAAAAAAAAAAGATCATGCTTTGAGAAACTTTAAAACTGTCTCAATCTTGAGATGACAAGCCTTTCAAGCCAAATGACTAAACCCCTCTGACAGGGAGAAGTGCACCCTGGGTCCCTCAGTGCCTCAAATAAACTCCAGGCTTCTTACTAATGCAGCCACATGACACTGACTTGTGTGGCTGTATAAACCCTTTCTGAGCTCAGATCATTCTCTGTTATTTCCCATTACCTTGCCTACCATCCAAAAATGCTGAACTACAGCTTCACATACAGAATCTGATGCAATTAAAAATTCAACAAAATCAAGGACTTGCTAATGATGCAACAGAGTGACAATTATCGTGACAACTCTCACTAAATCCCACCAAATCCCCACTATGCTCCTTTTTCTCCCATTCTAATCACTGACACAATAGATGCTACTCTCTTCAAGATCATAGAAATTCACAGACAAGTCATAATCAACATCATTTATTTATGTCATTTCAGCACTCAGAGGTTTCATATTTTCTCAGAACCTATCAGATTTAGCTTACATTACCTAAGTTTCCATCAATATCCAATTGATTTTTCCAAGTTCTTGATCAATATTTTTTCATTTTTTTACCAACAAATTGATCTAAATTATGGTTCAAACATGTATATTTGCATGACAAGATGCAACAGGCAAAACAGTGAAAAAATAAAAATCTTATAACTTCTCTAGTATGTATTTCACCAGCTGTTTTAGACATCATGTTTTATTGTCCAGATATCGGAGGAAATCTGCAAATATTTTCCTCTAATACCATTCTTGAATACATAAAAACTTCTACAGCAAGTAAAATCTCATGTCATTTTTCCAACTATTCTTATTACTTTTACATAGAACCAAAAGTCTAGATCCAACCTGATTAGTATAGCTTAAAATCTATTCCATCTTGCAAAACATGCTTAATCTAGCTATGAATGAACATTAGTACATCATCTGATGTCATGGAAAGGACTTCCGTGGTCCACTCTCAAACTTCAGTATATATAAAAGCACTTGTATCTTGCTTCTGGGGTGATGCCCAGGAACCACCATTTTTACTAGCCACTGTGGTTTAGACAATACTTGAAAGAACTATTATTTTGATTACATTTACATTACACTCTATTTTCTTTGAATTTTTTTTCCTTTTTCCAGCTTCACTGAGGAGTAATTAACAAATATAATTGTGTATATTTAAAGTGTTCAGTTTAATGATTTGATATACACATACACTGTGAAATGACTACCAAAATCATGTTAATTAACACATCCACCACCTCACACAGTTGACTCTTTTTGTGTGTGTGGTAAGAATGCTTAAGATATACTCTTAGCAAATTTCAAGTGTACAATACCATATTAACTGTGGTTATCATGCTGTGTATTAGATCTTCAGAACTTATTCTTCTTATAACTGTAAGATGACCTACATCTTCCCATTTCCCATTCTCCCTAGTCCCTGATAATCATCATTCTACTCTGTTTCTATATGATCTTTTTTTTTTTTTGACTGTGTATATATGCCACATTTTCTTTATCCATTCATCTGTCAGGGGATACTGAGGTTGTTTCCATATCTTGGTTATTATGAATAATGATGCAATGAACATGGGAGGGCAGACATCTTTTTGAAATACTGACTCTATTATCTCTTCGATTTTTAGTAATAAAAATTAACCACAGGAAAATGTTGTAATTAGCTTGAATCTGGAATTTGATGTGATTCCATAAACTAGTATCTCATTGACAGAGTACTTGTTTTCTGGGGTTGGGGGTAGAATATTCCTACCATTTTAATATTTTATCTTTAACCATCAATTATTATACTTCAAAACTTAAGTCTACTGACAAATGTAATGTGAATTTGAACTACACTGATAAAAGTTCAGTGTCTCGAATAAGGGAGTTGATAATTCCTTTCTTTCTGCAAATATCAGACTTCGCCCGGTGTACTGCATTTGGTTCTAGACACTGAGCTTTATGAACAGTGACAAGTTTATAAACAATCAGAGGAAAGAACGAGTGAAGCTGAGGAAACATCAGCAGAGACATGATTAGTTATTTGGGCTCTTAGATAATCAGCCCTAATTGCACCCTCAAAGTGACATTGCCACTGATAATGTGGCTCAAAGATGGACATTAAGAACAATTCATGCCAATCTGGGAGTTTGGTTTTTTAATGAATTTTACCTATTCCTATTATACAGCTTTCTAAGCTCTAACAATTATTTTGAATTTGGTTCTCCAAAATTTTGGTGATCTGAGGTAAAATCTATTTACTTTAAAAATGAGGAATGTTTGATGGAATTTGGGCCTTTCTTTTGTCCTTTAAGAAGAACAGGGATCCATTTATTCCACACTGTATGTCAGAATTCTGAGTTACATACAAAGAAGTCCTCTCAGGCCAGCTTAAAAACAGAAGAGTCAATAAAAGGATATTAGGAAGCTCACAGGGCCAGAGAGCTGGGCTGGGTGTTTGTTACCTGATGGTGACTGCCCTGACTTAAGCCTCGTAGCATGTTATCCTCTCACCACTGGGAGTATAACAACCCCATCGTTTACTCTAATATAAAAGGCACTTGAGACCTTACGCCTCAGCTCAGGACCATGCAACATCTTCCCCAGTCACTCACTGCCCAACAGAAGTCTTCAGGGTAGACCTGACAGGTAAAGCCTGGATCCCATGTCTGTGCTCGAGGCTGGCAAGGCAGGCACTCTGGCTCCTCCTTGGTTGGGCAAGTAAGACCATAAAGCAGGAATTCCCCCAATGTTTGAGGGAAGATCTGAAGGTGATGGGAAGGCTGAAAATGTGAGGAACAGTCACTATAAAATTATATTTATTGATTAGTATGGGCCAGGTTTTTGCTTGGCTCTTGGGTATGGTATATACTTTTATATACAGTAATTCTTAGAAATAAGACTAAAGGTTAAAAGTTACAAGAAAACAGCCTCACCTCAATACCAGTGAATAAATTTCTAATGTTACTTGTACTAAAAGAAACTTCACGTTATAGAAATCTCATTAAAATTTGTTTTAAGTGAAAACCAAATCAGGATAGGGACTAGAAAATGTTGGACTAAAATTTATTTGTAGTTTCAGAAATCTCAGAAACTTCAATAATCAAGATGCTTATCAATAAGTGACTTTTATTATTTCAAGCTAAATATAATAGTTAATCAAAATAGTAAAAATAAAAAGTTCCTAAATGTCACTAAACAAATACAGAACTACCCATAAAGTCAAACTGAGAATCAATGAGCTCCTGATCATCAAAATAAATTGCAGTGCAGTTTATAAGCCTTTATGATAAAAAGGAATACAAAGCCGGCTAAGCAGACAGCCACTCAGAAAAAGCAGATGTCGATTCCTATTCTATTCACACAACCACTTTTTGCCTGAGTGCAAAAAACTCAATCACAATTGCGGTTATATATATCCAACAGTAAGGGTCATGTGCAAATCACAGTCCCTCAGTAAACTCATCAAGCAATATAAAGAGTGACTGGGTCTCAAGACTAAAAAATAATAATACATAATAATTGTATAGCACTTACTGTGTGATAGTTAAGGTTCTCAGAGTCTTATATGTGTTTACTTATTTAGTCCTTGTAAACAAAAAAAACTTCATAAATATTATCCTAATTTTATGGATGAGGACAAAAAGATAGAGACAGGTGAAATCATTGCCCATGATAGCTAACAATTGGCAGAGCTAGGATTTGAACAAAAGAAGTTGGGCTCCCACCTCTGGTCTTGTTTTCATCACAGTGCTCTATGTTCTCTAACTAAGTAACTAACTTATAAACTGACTCGACCTTCCCCCAAGGTATGCCATGGTACTTTAATATCATGAATGAATATGTCACATCAGCCTGAGACTAATCTCCTCCAGGCCTTGGCAGCTGTGTATGGTCAAAGGACAGGAGAGGGAGAGCCCTACTAACTAATAACGGAGTAGGATCAAAAAAGAGGCTCACTGTACCCTATGGTTTCCAAGGTAAAGTTGTCAAGTTATCTCTTAATTATCTTTACATTGAAGAACAAGTTCTTGTGGACGCTTACAAGTGCTTTCAGTTGTCTCGAAGTAAAACCTCGCGTCTCTCCAAAGCTTTAGTAAACCCTGATATACACACAGAGGCATGTGTGAATTCCTCATGGACATCTAGGAAAGGGTTGAGCGGCAATGCATGGAGTGGAAATAACCCCACCAGAACAAACTTCAGAAATTAACCCAATTCAGCAAAGACAGCTTCCAGACAGAGAGAAAGTTGGAAAGCTGGGAACTGATCCCTGCACCCTGCGCCCCCATCCCACAGGCTGCTCCTTAGAGTTTGGAAGGAATATAAAGTCTGCTCTTGTTCAAAAAGAGTCCTCAAAGGACAGAGTCACTTAATTGACTTCTGAGTTACACTTTTAATTAAATTTATTCTAAAATGAAATGAAAGGCCTCAAGAGATACAGTGCTTCCTGTTTTTGAAAGACAGTTCAACAGATTCTTGAAGTGCTAAGAACTTCATACATCCAATCTCTAAAATTCTGAAAGCCTATAAATAATTGGGAAAATTTGTGTGTGCCTTTGTGTCTTTTAAAACAAACACAAAAATTGTTTTTTTTTAACCAATGAGGAGGATTCAAATTCCAGGAGGAACTAATAATGATATCATTTTATTCGAGAAAACATCATACATTCTAAAAACTATATGCTTGATAGGCATCAGAGGCTTCAAAATAGACCTTCTTCGTTAATGTTCATCATCAATCTTAGATCCCAGTAATGGCCTAGTTAAGTGGTATAAACATAACCCAAACGTAACTTTGCATTCCTTCTTTTAATTAAAAAGAAGGAAACTATAATTATTTCAACTCCAGTTTAAAGTATAAACAATAAATACGTCTCAAAGAAAAAGACCCTTTGAATGACAGAAACAGCTTGTTTAAATTTAGAAACAAAGCTGTGCCTGTGAGAGAGAATCAATGTTCCCAAAAACATAAGCCCTTGAATACAACACACTGTGAGAGAAAAAAACAAGGAAGAAAAGTACGAAATAAAAAAATAATTGGATTTTTCAAAACAGGCATGACACTGATCTTAAGAAGCAAGTGTCCTGCAAATACCTAACCTAAGGAAATGTTGGTAGGAATCATCAGGTGACTTTTAATCCGGGATATAAAAGTAATCACAGGGCTTCCCTGGTGGCGCAGTGGTTGAGAATCTGCCTGCCAATGCAGGGGACACGGGTTCGAGCCCTGCTCTGGGGAGATCCCACATGCCGCGGAGCAACTAGGCCTGTGAGTCACAATTACTGAGTCTGCGCGTCTGGAGCCTGTGCTCCGAAACAAGAGAGGCCGCGATAGTGAGAGGCCCGCGCACCGCGATGAAGAGTGGCCCCCACTTGCCGCAACTAGAGAAAGCCCTCGCACAGAAACGAAGACCCAACACAGCCATAAATAAATAAAAAAAATTTTAAAAAGTAATCACATACAAAAGGCAACACACACACACACATACACACACAATATCTGTAAATGTATTTATTACAAGTGTATGCCCTAAACCATGAGGTCATTTGTAAATTATTTTACATTATATTTTATATATATATATAAATTCAGGAACTTTTTATAGAGGCAAAACTGAAAATGTGAATTGAATGTGAAATTTCTAGTTTTCAAAATACCCTTCTTCTGATTCTATTAATATGGTGGACTAGATATATTTTTTTAATTTCCTAACGTAAAACACCTAGAAATGAAAATGGCCAAAAAAATCAGATATTCTTTAGATATTTACCTGAGATTAAGCAAAGTTAGAGAAAACTCTAGAATCCAAAAGTTAAGAAAGAGGTGAAAACCAAAGTAAGTAAGATTATGTTGATGCTTAGGGTTGATGAAGAAACTCAATATCAAAAAAACAACCCAATTAAACAGTCAGAAGACCTGAATAGACATTTTTCCAAAGAAGGTATACAGGCACATGAAAAGATGCTCGACACCACTAATCATCAAAGAAATGCAAATCAAAACCACAATGAGTTATCACCTCAAAAAGTCTACAAATAACAAATGCTGGCAAGGATGTGGAGAAAAGGGAACACTTGTACGCTGTTGGTGGGAATGTAAATTAGTGCAGCCACTATGGAAAACAGTATGGAGGTTCCTCAAAAAACTAAAAATAGAACCACCATATGATCCAGCAGTTCCATATCTGGGTATATATCTGAAGAAAACAAAAA
The DNA here is from genome assembly GCF_964165515.1 of Mesoplodon bidens. Lineage (NCBI taxonomy): Eukaryota > Metazoa > Chordata > Mammalia > Artiodactyla > Ziphiidae > Mesoplodon > Mesoplodon bidens. Next base: position 28,606,029 of record NC_138168.1, on the reverse strand, counting down.
CACTAATTTGAACAGATACATGCACCCCAATATTCATAGCAGCATCATTTACAACAGCCAAGATATGAAAGCAACCTAATCAAAAGATGAATGGATAAAGAAGATGCCATATATATAATGGAATACTACTCAGCCATAAAATAAGAATGAAATTTTGCCATTTGCAACAACGTGAATGGACCTGAGGGTATTATGCTTAGTGAAATAAGTCAGACAAAAAGACAAATACTGGATTTTATCAATTATATGTGGAATCTAAAAAATAAAAGAAATAAATGTATATAACAAAACAGAAACAGACTTAAGAGACAGAGAACAAACTAGTAGTTACCAGTGGGGAGAGGGGAGGGGGAAGGGGCATGATAGGGGTAGGGGATTCAGAGGTACAAACTACTACATATGCAATAAATAAGCTACAAGGATATACTGTACAGCACAGAGAATATAACCAATATTTTATAATAACTTTAAATGGAGTATAATCTATAAAAATATAGAATCACTATGTTGTACACCTTAAGCTAATATAATATTGTAAATAAACTATACTTCTAGTTTAAAAAAAAGTTCACTAGAAGATGAAAAAGCAAGTCTCTTAACTTTCAGTGCATTTGAGGGAATATAATAGAAAAATAATAATAAATACCAATTTAAAGGAAGAACCAAAAAACTAAGAATAGAAAATGCAGAACTAATGAAAAATACAAAGTAGTATAGTTAAAAAAATTCAAGTATACCAATAATAACATGAAATGTGACTGACTACACTTGCCATTAGATATTGGAAAATTTCTGCTATACACCATTCACAAGAGACATACCTCAAGTATAAAATCTACAGTTTGATGTAGAAGTAAAACCTCACAAGATTAGTACAAATAAAATCAAAAAATTACAGTCCAGTTTTTCAAGGGAAGACACACAAAATCAATTCCAAATGGACTGTAGATGTAATTGTGAGAGATAAAAATATCTATCTCTTTCTATTTAAGATTTTAACATAGAAAAATGTACTCGTGATCCTGGGGTAGAAAAATATTTCTTAAAGAAGACTCAAGAAAGCACTAACAATAAAAGAAATAACATATAAATTGAATTTTATTAAAATTAAGAACCTCTGTTTATCAAGAGAGGTCATCAAAAGAGTGAAAAAGCAAGCTAAAATTAGAAGATATTTACAAGTCATATATCCAACAAAAGACTTTCCTACAAATGGAAGACAAAAAAAGATAATCCAACTACAAATGGCCAGAGACTTGGAAAATCATGTTCTAAGGAGAATGAATGGTTACACTTCAATAAACATAATTCTTCAGTATCATTGTTCATTAAGGAAATGGCCATTTAAATCATGTTAATATACCTATCAACACCCACTACAATGGCTTAATTTTTTTAATTGAAAAAAGTTATGACAATGTGGAGCAAAGGAGCTATCATATACTGATGATGGGAGAATAAATTGGTAAAACCATTTAGGAAAATTCTCTGTATCTATTGAACTTACTCATACCCTATTACCTAGCAACTGGATTCTTAGGTATAAACCCAAGAGCAGTACCCTCATTATGTATACCAAAAACATGTACTGAAAATGTTCATAGAAGCATTATTCTTAATACCATAAAACTAGGAACAACCCAAACTCTGTCAAGAATAGAATTGACAAATAAAATGTGGTATTTTCATACAGTGGAATACTATACAATACTGCAAAAAGAAGTTACTGTTACAGACAGAAACACGAATCAATCCCACAAATATTACATTGAATTAAAGAAGCAAAATATTAAAAAAATTACTGTATTGTTCCAATAATATAATGGTATAACATATTGTTCTAATATATATAATATATTATTCCAATATGTTAAAAACAAGTAAAACTAATCTACAGTGACAAAAGTAAGAATAGGGCTTGCCTTTGGTGGGAGTCATGGCTAGGAGGAAACATGAAGCACCTGGGATGCTGACACTCTTATATCTTGATCGGGATTGAGGTCATCAAGGTGTGTTCACTTTGCAAAGATCTATCAAACTGCAAATGTATGACTGTGCATTTAAAAATATATTTAAAATATAATACTTGACGCTCTCTCTTGCCTTCCATACTTTGATGCCTCCCACCACCTGAACTCGTTGAGAAACCAGAGGGAAAGGAGAACATTGTTGCAGGGGGTGGAATGTCAGCCTGCTAAAGCACTGAGCAAGGCCAGGAACCTATCTGAAGTGGCCAAAAGGGAATAACCAGCTCAGGGGCGGTTCCAAAACGCACACTGGAGCTTAGTTTATAACAATGAAAAACTGGAAATACATTGAATGTCCTTGATCAAATGAATGAATAAATTACATATAAAATAAGTATACAATGGTATATCATATACCATTGCAAATTAGAGGTGGATGAATCAGGAATAATGCACAAAATAAAGCACAAGAGGGAACTTCAGAAAGAAAATACAAGATGACATCGATTTTCTACCTTTTTAAAATATATAAGACTATTTTTTTATTATTTGAGGATACATTCATATAGCAGTGGAAGTAAAATGCTTAAGAAAAATAAATATCAAACTCAGAGTAGCTATTTTTTCCTGGAGAAGTGTGGAATGTGATCATAGAGGGCTTAACCTAAATTTGTAATATTTTATGTCCTAAGCTATGGGAGAGCTACATAGACGTTGGTTGAATCACTCCTTACAGCCTGGTAAATATCTACAGTATTTCATAATAAAAAGCAACAAAAAATTCTGGGCTCATAGAATATCCATTTTATATAGCATTACTATAATTGGGAATAAAAAAACTAATCATTCCCATAAGGTTAATTCTGACCCATCAGTGAAGGAACAATGAGTGGGCCCCATCAATACAGCACATTCTTGAGTTGTTTATTCCTGGATTAGGGACCAGTTTTGGATGCCCTTTTTGTGAGCAACTATGTGTAGTTGTGGAAGTTATTTGGGCATAATAGGGCAGTATGTGGCTTTTGAACACAGCAGAGATAACTGCTCCACACAGAGATTTAATCCTCAGCTTTGACTCATCAACTTAATAATCTCAGAAACTGAACTCGCTTTAGTAAATGTATATATGCTTCATGATGTTTTCTATTGTGAGATGTTTATATCAACTTATATACATATTAAAGATATCTACCATCAAATGACTATTCTGATTTGTATTCCTTGAAAGTTATTTAATATCTGTTTTCCTTCTGAGGAAGACCTTTAGGTATTCTTGCTTTCTAATTATTTAAAGTTTTAGAATTTACTTCCTTAGTTCATATCTTTATCCTTGAAATAATACCTAATAGAGCTTTCCTTTATTTTGCAAGCATAACAAAGACTATATGTTGTGTAATCCTGGAGGTTTTCTGATGAGTACTGCATAAGCTGAGGTCCATTTAACAAATATGATCTCATGCACTGTCAGCATATGTGTACTCACTCTAATTAAAATGCAATAACAAGGGCCTCCCTGGTGGCGCAGTGGTTGAGAGTCCGCCTGCCGATGCAGGGGATACGGGTTCGTGCCCCGGTCTGGGAGGATCCCATATGCCGCGGAGCGGCTGGGCCCGTGAGCCGTGGCCGCTGGGCCTGCGCGTCCGGAGCCTGTGCTCCGCAACGGGAGAGGCCACAACAGTGAGAGGCCCGCATACCGCAAAAAAAAAAAAAAAAAAAAAAAAATGCAATAACAAGAAATGCACGGCAAGTGAGTTTTAAACCTCTACCGACATATGAAATAACTTCTCCCTTCCAGGGTCAATTGAACCACATTTCTCACTTATTTTGCCCTATGTCTCCACATAAATCTATGATACTAAGGGGGAAAAATTCCCTTTCTCATTACGGAGCAACACTGTAATAATTTAATTTCATTGCTCAAGCTAAGGACTTTTAAATGTTACGATTTCTATGGCAATCTCCGTTCCATTTATTATACTGAAGAATATATGCAGCCTTTTTATTCAAACTGCATCCATAATATTATCAAGTACAAGCAAATTGCAGCTAAACCAATCACAGCACGGCAATTCTTGAATTAACATTAAACAATGAGAATAATTTCAGAAATGCTTCCATGTTTCTCTCAACATGGAAGAAATCATTTCAGTGCGTCTCGTGATCACTAAACCTCAAAATTAGAAGTGGAAAATTTCAGCATCCAAATACTTGGCCTCAGAATTTATGAAAAAATAGCTGGACTTTGGATATTTTTCTTTGATTAAGGTTGGCATTTGTTCAGCTAAGCATTTAGATATAAGCAGATTTTCTTCCCTCCGACTGCTGTTTGCATGGCATGTGCAAATAGCTTCTCCTCCACAAACACCTACTGCAGCTAAAACATTCCACTGTCTAGAATAACCTGAAGAGTGAAGTTACTCAGATAACGGTGTTCTTTATAACTGTGGAAAGCACTTTCACTTACAAAGATAGAATTTTCTGTAAAGTTTTCATTCAAATATTTGATATCGTATAGACACATCTTTAGTTTAAATGGACAGAAGAAATCATCTCGGTTTGTTTCCTGAGAGAAGTAACAAGATAGTTAAAGTTTTTTGTTGGTGTTACTGGACATTATATGTTATTTACTTACTCAAAGAAGAAACTTCTTACGGCCTTCTTTCCTTTTTTTTTTTTTTTTAAATGTGGCCTCCGCGCGAACCCTTGGGGTCCGCAGCATCTTCTCTATCCATGCTGGACCCTGAGCGGGAGCCAAGCAGAGACCGGAAGCGGAAGCGAAGGCACCGCCTTCAGTACCGCCCCCGGAGATACCTGTTTCCTTATGGTCTTTTTTTTTTTTTTTTTTTTTTTCCGGTACGCGGGCCTCTCACTGCTGCGGCCTCTCCCGTTGCGGAGCACAGGCTCCGGCCGCGCAGGCTCAGCGGCCATGGCTCACGGGCCCAGCCGCTCCGCGGCATGTGGGATTCTCCCAGACCGGGGCACGAACCCGTGTACCCTGCATCGGCAAGCGGACTCTCAACCGCTGCGCCACCAGGGAAGCCCTCCTTATGGTCTTTTGACGTCGGTTTATAGTCTCTCAAACACAGCATTTTTTTTTTAAAGAATGAAAGAAAAACATCAGTGAATATATTCAACCTAAATGAGTGTTGATACATTAAGTAAATGTCACCAAAAAATAATAAGAATGGTTTTAAGGAACAGGATGGAGAAAGACTATTATATTTCTTTATTCTTTACCCATGTCAATTAGCTATTCTTCATCAGCTACTCGTATATTATACATTAATAATTTTAAAGAGTCTGGTTTTTTACATCTAGTAGAAATACAATATAAGTGGTTGATAAATTAAATTAAAAGGTAATGAAGCTTTCAAAGTTTTAAAATTTATTACAGAAGAAAACATTAACAACAAGGAAACAGATTCAAGTACAGGCTAAACTTTTCTCATATGTAATTCTTTCTTTTTGCTTTGTAATTGAAGTTTTTGGAAAATAAAGGTTTTTAATTAGAAAATTTGAAGAAGACAATTAAGTTAAATTGAAGATAATTGACAATACTTAATATTATGTTGTAATCAGTAGGGTGCTCCTATTCAGTTGTGTCTTGTTTCTCTTTTGTTATGTCTTTCCTGATAAAATTCACTTAGGTGATTTTATTTTAAGGTGATAAATTGTGCACATAAGGTGTCTTGTTTATCTATGTAAGCACTACACTGGCCATATTACATCCTGATTACAGTAGTATCTAATATAAATGATTCACATATTTCTCCCGTTTTCAAAGCACCATGTTAAAGACTGAAAACATGCAGAAAAATTAGACATGGTGCAGCTTGTCTTTCATGGATTTATAATATATTAAGAGAAACAAATTTCTAATGAATTTATATATGTTCTAATATTTTGAGCTATGTTCTATGGAGTCACTAAGGGTGTTAATTAGTTGAGGTAGGTTATGGAAGCCTTTCAGAAAAGGGCATATGTGAGCTAGATCTTGAGGAACAAGTGGGAAGGAGGGATTTAATGCTAAAGATAAAGTTTCCTGAAGTTCAGTCATTATGGATCACATCCAAGAGCTATGTTAACACCTCTGTAAATAGTTATTTCATATTTTCCTCCATATGATTCAAGTTTTATTAAACTTTAAATAAATATACTTAAAAATAAAACTTTGTAGCACTTCCCATAATGAAAACAAAACAAAACAAAACAGTATCATCTGCCACAAAGAGAAGGTGAAGTTAAAAAATAAGTATGTTGAAACAGAGGAAATTGTATTTGATGTAGCTTCTATTGTTACCAGAGGAATTCAAGACAAGGTACTGAAATAAAATAAAGACTCATTTGAAGAGATAACAAAATGATTCTGCAGAGATCACACTTGTGTCCCCCCAAATTCATATGATAAAACCCTAACCTCCAATGTGACAGTATTTGGAGATGGGGCTTTTGGGGGGTAATTAGGTTTAGTTTAAGTCATGAAGATAAGCCCTCATAATGGGATTAGTACAGTTAAGGTAGAGACACAGGAAAGCTTGCTTTCTCTCTCTTTCTACCATGCAGGGACACAGCAAGAAGGCAGCCATCTACAAGACCTTCACGTTCTTTCCTTTTTAATAAAGTTCCTAGTCATTCCATAGACAAAGACAAATTGGTGATCAGAAATTAAGCAATGACAGTATTTCACAAATGTGAACAGAAATATATTAAATCATGGCATTTATCTGCTCACTACTTTGATAACATAGATCTATTCTATTTTTAATCCTGAATAATTTAAAAAATTACTCTACATTAAATATTTAACCTATTCTAAATGACCCTGTCCTAAATATATCAATTAAATGCATACATTATATGCAAGATCACTTTTATTAAACCAAATTAAATATTGAACTAAATTTAATAATTAAAGTGGATTTCATATTAGATCAATTTAACACACAGTGTAAAAAGTTCAGTTTGTGCAAGAATGAAAAGGTAACAGAAATAAATACTGGATAGGTTTAAAGAAAAAGAAATGACTATAAATATAGTTAATAAACTATCCAACAGGTAAATTGTTAAGGTAATAATAATTCATGTGGCATACACATGTGTGTGTATCACTGTGCTGATGTAAAGATAAAAAATATTGTTACTAAAGTGGACCCTTATTCTGGAGAAATATACCAAGATATTCATGACTTCCTAGAATTCTCAGGCACCACCATGGCATATACTTTCCCTCATAAAATGCAGGCAGGTAGAACTGAAAACCCTAAATTACCTCCTCAACCCCTAATGAGAGCTACCACGTTCCTAATAAAAGATGAGTTTAGGTGGTGTCTGAGCAGTTAACTAGCCTCACTCTCCAAGCTTATTCATTCATTGAAAATAAAAATCTTTATTCAGCATTTGATTGTGCTGATCACTGTTTTCGGTCCTGAGGATATAGAAATGAATAAATCAGAAAAAAATCTCTGCTCCTGTGGAGTTTCATTTTAGTGAGGGGTGGGGTAGTGAAGGGGACAGCAGAGAACCAAACACATAGTGTGCAAACCACATGAAGAAAAATAAAGCAGGATAAGGAGGACAGAGAATGGCAGGGAAGGAAATGATATTTTATTTGGGGAGGTAAGACAAGGCCTTTCCAAGAAGGTGATATTTAGGCGTAATGAGATGAGGGTGTAAGTGTTTCTGACCTGGAAGAAGAGTGGTTAAATCTCAAGTCTGAAGGAAAGGAAGTGACTCCTTCTCATACTTCTTACCAGAGACTTCCAGGGTTGTATACAGACTGTCCCACAGAGGAATATTAAACCTGAATATTCTCCCTGGCAGTCCAGGGGTTAAGACTCCACACTTCCACCGCAGGGGACAAGGGTTCGATCCCTGCTCAGGAAACTAGATCCCACATGCCTTGCAGTGCTGTCAAAAAAAAAAAAAAAAAATCTGAACATTCAGGAAGTTTTAAAGATCATAGACATCCAAGGAAGGTCTCAAAATCCTAAGTCTTTGTGCAACTATCAATTTAGAAGTAAGTTCTTTTTTTTTTTAAGTCTTTATTGAATTTGTTACAATATTGCTTCTGTTTTGTGTTTTGGTTTTTTAGCCGGAAGGCATGTAGGATCTTAGCTCCCCAGTCAGGGATCGAGCCAGCATCCCCCATAGGAAGATGAAGTCTTAACCACTGGACGGCCAGGGAAGTCCCTAGAAGTACACGTTTTACACACCCCAATGAAATTCAAAATATAATTGCTTATACGTAAAATTAAAATCAAGTGTAGACTCCAATCACTGATATACAAGATTAATGCTATCTTCTGTTTAACTTAAAGCAAACTACAGCCTGCTGTTCATAACTTTTCGAAAATGCCACAGTCCTTTTTCTGCCTTTAGAAGGAGGTCACATTGAAATTTCTTTGATGACTGAAAAGCTTGCAGGACCTTGGAGTCCTCACTCTGACCATTCATTCCTACTTATCTTGCACCATTTGCAGAAGTAAAAGGTGTAGAAAAATCACACTGAATTTACACTAAAAGCAAGATGTGAGCTGAACACTTGAGGCTAAAACTCTAAAATAAAGCTGATTTTTAAAAGTTATTTATTTACTTTTTGGCCACATGGCATGTGGGATCTTAGTTCTCTGACCAGGGGTCGAACTCACACCCCCTTCAGTGGAAGCATGGAGTCTTAAACACTGGACTGCCAGGGAAGTCCCAAGTTGTTTTTTAATAAAATCAATTTCAGTAAATTTTCTGAGTTTTATTCTTGGGGTCTATGATTACTTGGTTTCTAGTGAGTCGATTTCATTACAAAACAATTATTTGATGTTATAATTTCCATTTCTTTTCATTTCAAACTTTAGGAATTATGAAAGGAATTAAGCCAACATAATTTAGCTTAAAAAGTACAAAGTTGGGGTGGCTCAATATTTTACACATGTTCTCTTTTCCACTTTATTGTCATAGCTCTGCAAACACATACTGCCTTTTTGCCTCATGGCATAAGTCGAATAGTGAAAGTTAAAATTCTCTCAGTCCAGAGCTATCATGTGAAACCTGCTTCCTCGGGAGATGCCTCCTTCCCATTGCCTTGACATTTTATCTGGCAAAGAACCTCTAGTAGAACGTCCATTTGGTGGCTTTGTTTGTCCTTAACTAAAATAGTGGGAAATCAAATTGACTCTAGTCAAAAGCCACTTACTTGCCTTGTAAATGTACTGCTATCACTGTAAGTTTCTTAAGGTCTTGAGACAAATTATTATTCTTTTCTGGATCCTCATACTTTAAAGAAGTGTCTGAAATACTATAGCAATCCCCACAAATTGAATTCAATTAAACCAGAGTGAAATACCCAGAAGCACATGCTACCTCTACCTCTTAAATCTCCACTGTTTGCCCCTGACATGATTTGGGCCCAACTTTATTCAATAGCATTTGTCTTACTCTATGTATCCTAGTATTCACGATTTTATCTCAATAAAAAGAAAATGAAAATAGTAAAACATGTCCTAAATCTAAATATACCTTGGTTATTGCTCCCCAAACTGTCCTCACTTTTAATTTCCCTTGATGTCACTTGCAAGAAATTAAATGCATACCTGTCTATAACTTACACTCATGCTCTTCACTAAGCTTTCTTGATAAAGCTCCATTCCTAAGAAAATAAAATAGTTTAAATTGCATTTAGGTGATTTTCCAGAATAACCATTCTTTTTTTTTTTTTAACATCTTTATTGGAGTATAATTGCTTTACAATGGTGTGTTAGTTTCTGCTTTATAACAAAGTGAATCAGCTATACATGTACATATATCCCCACATCTCCTCCCTCTTGCGTCTCCCTCCCACCCTCCCTATCCCACCGCTCTAGGTGGTCACAAAGCACCGAGCTGATCTCCCTGTGCTATGCGGCTGCTTCCCACTAGCTATTGGTTTTACATTTGGTAGTGTGTATATGTCCATGCCATTCTCTCACTTTGCCCCAGAATAACAATTCTTGATATCAACTTATTCTCAAATGAAAAAATAAAAGAAGGTTTATTTAGAATTCAATTGCAGTGTTCCTGATCATTGCAGGTACATATTTTTAAAAGATAGCTTTCAGGCATTCTTTTCTTCTACTGTACTCTTGTAATATGCAAGACAATATTATACACATAGGTACTAAAACACACCAGAAAGAAGATTTATTCATGCAAATGTGAAGTTGAAACAATTGCCCCTCCTTCTGAATTTTTTAAATAACTATTAATTCCTCTACTTGATAATATTTTCACAATACTTTAGTACTATTTAACAGGGGCCACCATTATTTTTGATGCAAAATCCTTAGTTTAGAGAGATCTGAACTAGCTATGCTCTGATTCTAATATAAGTCATTGATTGGAGGAGAAGTGAAGCAAGTTAGAAGACACATGTAGGCTAGGGGTGGCCTTTTTATTATTTTTTTCCTTTTTTTTTTTTTTTTGCGGTACGCGGGCCTCTCACTGCTGTGGCCTCCCCCGTTGCGGACCACAGGCTCCAGATGCGCAGGCTCAGCGGCCATGGCTCACGGGCCCAGCCGCTCCGCGGCATGTGGGATCTTCCCGGACCGGGGCACGAACCCACATTCCCTGCATCAGCAGGCGGACTCCCAACCACTGCGCCACCAGGGAAGCCCCCTCTCACGGTTTTTATAGACAATTATTCCTAGTGAGGCCTAAGATCCAAGTTCTTCCAGGCAGGCACTTATTCTAGAAGTGAAATACTAAACATTTTACTAAGGAAAATCTTTCGTGATGTCTTCCTCTGTTTCCTTTTGCAGGTGTACACAGTTTGAAGGGCATAAATGCACCTTCGGCCAGGGGAGATGGAGGAAAATAATGGCTGTACGTGGTGTAAGCCTTGCTGATTTCAGAACAATTGGGCCCATTCTGTGTGTCACAGACCTACAGGGATTCTGGTAGGAGATTTTCACGGCCTCATAAGAACTTAATAGTAATCAAAGAGGTTTTCCTTCTTCTGCTAAAAGAGAAAAAGTAGGGGGCTGAGAGGCCAGGGGAAATCTTTCACCTGAGTGTGAGAGGGGACCAGTTTCCCATTAGCAGGCTAGACCTGCTGGACCAGTTCATTAACCGTGAATGCTTTGTTCCTTCACAGAATGTTTTGCAGCCCTGATAAGCTTGGCTTTAAGTGCCTCCCGGAGGAGGGCAGACTCAGTGTTGGGAACACAGCAGGCTAAGCCTGTGTTCCAAGGAGAGTGTACAGTTGCTAATAAAGTGTTTGGATTTTTCTTTTCGTCTTTTCAGGTGCAGAAAGCTCTGGTGACACTGATGTGCTGCCTGAATATTTTGATCTCTGTCTAAATCTATGCAGTTTTTTGTGCATCTAAAAATAGGTCTTCAACAGAATGTATTACTTAATATGTATTCAGAGAAAGTAGAAGGAAGAGGAGGGCATTTTATCAAAAAAGTTAAAAGTAAGTGAATCTGCAATGACCTTATGCCCAAAAGATATAGAATCATAGGATCTAAAAGCATTGAATAAGACCTCAAGAGTCCAACCTCGCATCTCATTCCAGTCACCACCTCAGGAGCTAGCTTCCTCCTGAACATATCAAGTGAGAAAGGAGGGCCCACCTCCCAAGACAATCTCTTGATTTTTGGCCATTCCTAATTATTCCATCATCTAACCACTGGTCTCAACTCTGCCATCAGTGGCCTGTTAACACAGGTCTGATTCCTCAGCCATATTTGTTTATCAAATTTTGAAAAAACACCTTGTCTTCTGTGAACTTTTCTTCAGACTAAATAATCCTACGTTTTCTGCACTTCTTATATGGTTTCAAGTCTTAAAAACTTTGTGCTAGCATATTATTTAGGATTAGTTAGCACGTTAGCACTTTAGTCAGTTGCAAGTGACTGAAATCCAGTGGAAACTAGTTAGGCAGAGTGAAATGTATTATAGAAGCACTGGGATGTTTCACAAAATCCAACAATTTTGAATCAGTTATCTTCTGGATATTCTTTTTTTTTTTTTTTTTTTTTTTTTTTTTGCGGTACGCGGGCCTCTCACTGTTGTGGCCTCTCCCATTGCGGGGCACAGGCTCCGGACGCGCAGGCTCAGTGGCCATGGCTCATGGACCCAGCCGCTCCGCAACATGTGGGATCTTCCCGGACCGGGGCATGAACCCGTGTCCTCTGCATCGGCAGGCGGACTCTCAACCACTGAGCCACCAGGGAAGCCCTGGATATTCTTTTGACAGTAAAGATTCTTTTAAGATGTGATGAAAATGGCCTCAATAATGTCTGACCAGTTCAAATGAAAGTCTGTCTCTTATGTCCTCTTTTCTAACCTGTGTCTGTTTACTAATGCAGCAGTTCTCAGCTCAGCCAGTGCAGGTGTAGAGGGTGCTTCCCGTGGAGAGGCAGGTGTTCTCCCATCGCCTGGGTGTTCTACTGGCATCACTGAGCGGGGGCTATAGATGCTACCTCTCTTGTCAAACACAGACTGTTCTGTACTATGAAAAATTATCCTGCCCAAAATGCTGACAGCAGGCCCACTGAGAAATACTGTTAATGTAGTCAGAGTTTTTGGAAACCACATCATCATTTCACATAAAATTTCACTAAGTCAAATCTCTTTATTTTATAAATTTTGCACTTGAATTGTTTTAATCAAAGTGCAGGCCTCGGGGCTTCCCTGGTGGCACAGTGGTTGAGAGTCCGCCTGCCGATGCAGGGGACACAGGTTCGTGCCCCGGTCCGGGAAGATCCCACATGCCGCGGAGCGGCTGGGCCCGTGAGCCATGGCCGCTGAGCCTGCGCATCCGGAGCCTGTGGTCCGCAACGGGAGAGGCCACAACAGTGAGAGGCCCGCATACTGCAAAAAGAAAAAAAAGAGAGAAAAAGCGCAGACCTCATATTTATTTTAATTTTACATCACTCTTGTTATTGTTCACCATGTGTTCCAAGCTACTATTTATTACCTTTTTAAAATTTTAATTTTGAGTTAAGTCCTAGGAGAGGCACTGGAAATTACTGGCTACATCATGGGCTAAATCAGATAGATATAGGTTTAAGTACTGACTCTACTACATTTAAGATGAATGACCAAAGATAGCCTAACCTCTCAAATCATACCTCTGCCAAGTGAAGAGCTAATGTTTAGCTCATCATTTGGTTGTGAAAATAAAACGAGAGAGCCTAGGATAAAATTTTCAATGCACAGTAGTCATTACACTGGTAGTAATTATTATGATTATTGACAAATTTCATGTAAATGCCTTACACTCACCATGTTATTGACACAAATGCTATCATATACTTGTACTCTGTCCTCCTCTCAGGAGGCCTCCACGTAGAATGATCTTTTTCCATTGATCACCATCCCCAGAAGACTTGCTTAACATAAGAGGCAGCTGTTATGTTGTCAATTATTTTTAGCATCTTAGGTCATAACATGTGTCTGTTTCTTGAGCTTCAGTTCCATCTAAATCATGTCATGGCATTTCTAGTCTCAAAATAATTCTCTAAGTAGAGAAGGAACAAAATCTGTTTCAAGTAACCCAGGATTCACTATTTTTCCAATGAAAACTAATCAGGAGAGTAGAGTTGCAAGTTAAAAAAAAACCAAAAAAAACAATCATTCTGCTCCAGCAGATATTTTAAAGTATTCACAGAAATCCTAAAATTTTGGCATAATTATCAACTCTTCAAATGCAATCATTTACATTCCCAGATCAAAGTTTATTGACTAGGCAATTATCTGTGGATCCAAATAAATGATTAATTTCACTAAGCCTTGAGGCAACACAGATCATTGCTAGAGCACATGGTTCTCCTTTAACTTAGGATCTAAATGAAAGAGACATATGTTAAATATGATTTGGGGGGGGACAAAAGAAGAGACCTGTAAATGATGCTCATATTTAAGGAAAAATTAAATAAAGAAAATGTTTAAAAGTCCAAGTGTATCTCTCTGTCCTGACTTGGCATCTTAGAACCAATCAGAGTCCTTAATTTGGAAAAGCCATATGAATATAGGCTAGTGACAGGTTCCTTAACCCTCTCATGGATACAAATGCTGGGTGTGCAGCAATTATCACATCTTTAAGGAATGCCCCATTTGGGTCACATAGGAATAAGTGCTCTTTCCTGTGTCCTGAGAACATGGTATTACAGCAGTGCTCCATGTAAATATTGCTTACTAGCCTAGTTGAGGGTATGGTCTGGAACAGAGTGGAGACTGTAGGAGCAGCCTGTTCCGCCACATTGCATATGGGTACACAGGCATGGTGTCCCAATAGGGAGGCACTGACAGCAGCCTGGACCCTGCGTCTGTCTAGAAAAATGCACTCCCAAGAGCTATGAGTGCCCTCAGGTAATTCCATCATCTGCTCCTTTCCACGGTAGTGTTACCCTCATCATTTAAATTTTGCAGGAAGCCATCAAACAGTATACATTGAGCATTTCCCATGGGCTGGGATCCTGGGTTACAGAATCCAAAGAGTCACAGTTGCCCATGAGTTAGCAGAAAATTAAAGATTTTAGAGTTTTCCATAATAAAAAGTATATGCACTACCTCTAAGCCACATCAATTAATTCTTTCTGATACGTATATTATTTTTTACATGTAGAAAAATGTGTGGAGAGTGATATAGGATTAGAGCTGAAAGGGATGTTTTAAAAGTCAACTTAGTTGTAGTTCACTTTTGGCAGGTCCATATTCAATTAATAATTATTGAGAGACTATTGAGGGTCTGTTTCTAAGTACTCTTGCTGCATTTGATTCTCCCCACAAATCTAGGATACAGATTGTTTTCATCTTTACTTGATGGACAAAATAGAAAAAAAAAGAAAAAAAAGAAAACTGCTCAGGACAGCAAAGGAACATACTTTGCCCATGATCACAGAGTAATATTTCTAGAGTAGTTATTTTAACAGTCACATGCTACATGATATTAAATATGTGTATATACACATATATTTTTGTATTTATATGTACAAATAAAAATAATTTCACTTGATGTTTTAAAACTTAGCTTTAAAATGTTATATATGTATATATATGCATATATAATAAAATTCTATCTGTATATATTATGTGCATATTGACATTAACAGTATTTGAAATAGTAATTATAGTAATAACTGAATATAGTGTCTTCAAGTTTTCAGAGTATTTACACATGTATTATATTAAATGCCAATAAAAATAATACTATTGTTAATAATGACTTTTTATTGGCAAAAATTTTGCTAGGTACTTGGGCATATGTAAATGAATCAAAGCAGATTTTATCTTCACATTCTTCAGATGAAGAAATGAGGAATGTGAGACCTAAAATAACTTTTCCAAAATAATAGGGCAAAAAAGCAGCAGGACCTAGCCAGGTCTTAAATCCAAATTTTCCGGTTCTAAAGCTCGTGTGCACTGGAATATATGTGTGAGTAGAAATTTGACATGTTATGGGCCTTCTATATTTGATCACCTTATATTTGATCACCTTTCTCAACCACCAGAAAATGTATCAGAAATTATTATAAGCGTGAAAAATAGCTGTACCACTGAAATGTTGAAAACTCAACAATGGCACAGGCCCTAGAAATTTCAGTTTCTTCTGCACAGACTAGTCACAAACTTTCTGTTCAGGACTGGAAGCTGTAACATTCTTAGTCAGGTTAACTATCTGCGTGTGAAGCCAACCCAGAACCATGTATCCTTCCCATGCCACCTCCACACAAAAGGTTAGGAATGCAATATTTTTGTATATCATTTCTTTTATAACATTAAATCACAAATTATTGCACAAACAAGTAACAGAAAGCATAACATGTTACTAGTTTAGATTTAGAATACTTCTTTATGTCTATGAGTCTGTTTCTGTACTGCAGAAATTAACACAACATTGTAAATCAACTATATTTCAATAAAATCTAAACAAAATTTAAAAAATAGAAGACTTCAATATATAAACATCAGAATGTAAGTACTAACGAAGGTGGGTTGTATTCACCTTCTATTGGCTAACAAAAACATGAGGTGCTCTAACACTGAAAACCATGACTTGAGCTCCATCTTTTTTTTTTTTTTCTTTTTGCGGTATGCGGGCCTCTCACCGTTGTGGCCTCTCCCGTTGCGGAGCACAGGCTCCGGACGCGCAGGCCTAGCGGCCATGGCTCACGGGCCCAGCCGCTCCGCGGCATATGGGATCCTCCCAGACCGGGGCACGAACCCGTATCCCCTGCATCGGCAGGCGGACTCTCAACCACTGCGCCACCAGGGAGGCCCTGAGCTCCATCTTTATTTCAGTAGAATTGGATATCTCCCTAACAAGGTCAAGTAACTGATTGAATAATGGCATAATCATTGCAAAATTAAAAGTTGATTAACAAAACATCTATCACATGAGAAGTCACATGCATCGCATTCATGTTCTGCATTGAACTGTTTTCACAGACAGGTTATTTGAACAAAGATTTTAGAGGAGCATTCTAACATCAAGGAAGGAAAAAAAAACATTTAGATAAATACCTGACCTGTCCTGGCATGCAAATTAAGCAGGAATAGAAGAGTTGCACAGAATGTAATCTGGCTATGGTCTAGTTGGAACTGCATCTGTATTTTGATGACAAATTCAGAGGGAGAGAAGACAGAGTAACTGCAAGCTTGGCTTTTCTTTGGTGTGCACTAGGATGCCTGACTTCTACAGTGGTGGTAGGGTTTTATATTTTCCAGAGTGAGATCTTTTAAAAAGTACCGTTATGCAGGCAATTAAGATTAAAGTCAAATTCCCCTTCACACTCCCTAGTAACATGCTTCTGTATCCAAAAGATAAGAACCTGAGAAATGGCTCAGTGGCACAGGCCAGTGGGCCTGGAATCCAGGACTCTGTTTCCGACAGAGATGGCAAAGAGTTTTATAGGGGATTGCATGGCTACCCTCCATGACATTAGCCTGAAGAAGCAGGAGATGGATATTAAGAACACGTGATGCCCTTTACTCATCTGTTATGAGTCTGACATCTAAGGATTTATCAAAATCGTTTGTGAACTTCTACATTTTTTTGGCCTCTGATGTCTTTGTTGTGTTAGGCAGCCTTGGACCAGTAGTCAGAACATCCTTTGTTTCAGTCCAAACTCTTTCACCTACTAGTTGAACGAATGGCAAATCTTTTTTCTTCTCACAGCCTCATTTTTTTTTTCTGCAGAAAAGCAACAACTACCGTCCTGCCTATATCATCAAATTTCAGTTATTCTAAAGAAAGGACAAATGAGAAAACCTGAACATGCAAAGATCCCAATGTAATAGTAACGTTCTAATTACCTTACAGAATCCAGAGGCTTGTCCCCAGAGGATAACTGCTGACTACTTGGAAGAGATTTTCTGCATCTAAAATTTGGAGTTCTCACTAGGCTGCCCATCTTTCAGATCATTAAGACTGCAAAATAAGAGCAGAACAGTGTTTATTCTTGAAATTGACAATTGTTAATTTATCTCATCCAGGGCAGTACCCTTTCATTCTTGCCTTTAGTTTCTAAAATCAAAAATAATTTGTTCAAAAACAATTATTAAATACTATTTCCACAGGCTCCTCTTCTAATAAGTCATTTTTCTATTGTTTTATATACCTATGCACACTGCTGTTTTTAAAAATAGAGCTCATTTTTAAAAAATATTAACAAACTCTTTCTTCCCTCACATGTTTATTTCCCCTCAAAAAAATTCCAGTAACTGAGTAAACAATAACAGATCCTTCCAGAAACCCTGTTGCTTTTCTACAAAGAGAAGATAAGAACTTTACTGTAAAAAAAGAAATCTGAGAAAGGAACAAGTCAGTTTGTGAGAAAAAAGGGTTAAAGAAGTAGAAGTATCCCCTCAAAGAGAAATACGTGATTTGATCAATTTCCAAAAGATTCACAGTGATTCATGTCATTCAACAAATTTTCAGAAATTCAGATATATTGAACTAGTCAACATGTATTTTTGCCTTCCCCAATGCAGTTCCCAATTTGTAATTTTCTATCAGTTATCCACACTTTACCATTTCTGACATGTACTGATCTTTCCACATTAATATGTTCTTTACTAGATTTACAATTTTGCTAATACGGCTGTCAGGAGAGTGTTGTTGTCAGATGTGAGGGTGGAGAGGTCAGCAATTTCAGTAACATCGTTTTTTTAGTAAGATCATGAATTTATAAAGATGGTACAGAACCATAGCCAACTCTCCCAGATAATTTAAACTGGGATATGTGATAGGAGATGGTGGAACATTGCAAATAATACATCCCAAAGAGCTCAAAGAGAAGATTTTTTAAAAAGGAGGAAATTAACAAATTCCTAGAATGATGAAGACTTTTCTCCTTCGAAAAGTTAGCTCATTTTGAAAGAATAACTCCAGAAATTCCCTTTGTTCATCTTTACCTTTAGCAAGACCACTACTCTTTTACAAGTCAAGTGCAGTATTTTGCCTCTAGTGATTTACTCTGTAATTCCACTTTGCTAATGATCATTTCTCTCCACTTTCATTGAAACATTTATGAAGTAAACTCAGGAAGATAACAGCTGAATTCCTTAGAAACCTACACAGTACCTACCATCTTTGAAGTTCCATTCTATCAAGCTATCTTGTGTGATGGGTGCACACAAAATATCTAAGACAGGGCTTACCTGTTGGCGCAGTGGTTGAGAATCCACCTGCCGATGCAGGGGACACGGGTTCGTGCCCCGGTCCGGGAAGATCCCACATGCCGTGGAGCGGCTGGGCCCGTGAGACATGGCCTCGGAGCCTGTGCTCCGCAACGGCAGAGGCCACAACAGTGAGAGGCCCGCGTGCAGCAAAAAAAAAAAAAAAAAAAAAACAACCAGATATCTAATACAATTAGACTTAAAACCTGCTAACTGTTTTTTCTCATCTTATAATCATTCTCCAAGTAGCATTTGGCATCATCATCTCAGTTCCTTCATTCATTTTAAGACCAAGTCCCCAAAACATTATTGGTTTGTAATTGTTCTGCCCAGTGTTTAAAATATCTGTAATTGTTTTACATTTGAATCGAATTTATTAACAGACATATGGTTATAGCAGAGAAAACACTCCAGCTGGTGAAACCCTAAGCTAAGCCCACCATAATTTGATCATTTGCAAATCATTGTCACTTGAATGTTTTCTTAGTGCAGCTTAGTTATGACTGAACACAGTCCAGAGTACAATGCACTTCCTGGGAAAAGAAATTGAGAGCTCTCAGTACAAATAGGGCGAGCTTTGTTACGTGTGTACATCTCTCCTGTCCAGCTAAACATCTGCTAATAAATGTGTTTCCAGTCTCAATGATAGCTTTTGCCTTCATCATTCAAACCTGGCATAAAATTTACATCAACTGAGAATTCATGTTATTTACTTATTGTTAACTAATAGGATCCCATTAAAATTTTAGCCTATAATGCCCTCTGGAAAATTAGAAATGTTTTTAAAAATAAATGCACACATAAGACAGAGAGACATTTTGCCTTTTTTTCCCAGAAGCTCTTGACAGGTGGTCACCTTGAAATTATGCTGCAATAATACAGCTGATTTTTAAAAAAATAATCTTGATACAGAAGGTAATCAAGAGCTCTTGGGAGCCCCCTCTGCATTTTTCCAAGCAATCATTTCTGCAGTTTAAATGTGTTCATACAAATCCTAAATGACATAGAAAGCAATTTTTCCCTTCAAACGATGGAGATCAGTCATAGCATTATAATTAAATGTCACAGACTGGCAAATAATTATCTTACTTAAATGGTTAATATAGGAAAAACCCATTAACTATCAGTCCTGAATATTTAAACATGATATTAGCGACTCTATTGATATAATTAAACTTAAAAGCAGATTTTGTTTACCTGACCCCACTTGCCACTGACACATCAAGTTCGAGAATCGGTATTTAACTAGAGATCACCAAGTCCAATGAATTTAACTCCACTCCAACCCTCCCCTACTTAGATTAAGTCTTCAAATCTAAAAACCTTATAGTCTCTACTTGCCAAGAAGAGCATCAGGGTCAACTTTTTCCATGCGAGTGACCTAGTAAATGTATGATGAGTAACAGCTTCCTTGCCATGGTCTTTCTTTTCTAGCTGTTTCCTACTGCCTTGGCAGATTCTTGGAATTTAACACAGGACCTGTTCACCTCTTGCAAGGGATAAGGGCTAAACTAAGCTCATAGCTCACTCCTGGCAGCCAAAAATCTACACAGTTCCTATCATTCAGAATGTTACTTAATTCTGCAAACCTGCTGAAAAATCCAGTAATTGGGATGCAATGTGGTACCACACTGTCAAATCCCTCTCTCAGCATCCTTTCCCCCTTTGTTATATTGGAGACCATTATCATCCAACTCTCTTGCTCAGGGTGGTTGCTTTCCTCCCCAAGAGCATACACTTCTAGAAAGAAAGAAGGAGCTTGAGAGCCATTCCCTAAAGTCTGGCTCATAACCATTTCTCCTCTGACATGGCCCAGGGCCCTTCTGCAAACCTGATGCTCACATCATGCCAGGGGCATCCCATGTAAATGCAGGGCAGATACATCAGTTAGACAGAAGGACCCTGGTGAAGGAATATGATACAAACGGCCCACCCCAGGCCATCCTTCTGACCTCGATGCCACTGTATTTGTTAAGGCAAAGGATCAGCAAATAAAAACCAAAAGAACAGAAACAAAAACATTACTCAGATAAAAGCAAAAAAAAAAACATATTTTCCCTTAGTCAATACTGCTGAAGAGTTTGTATCAATCCACAGGGGAGGAAAGTTTGGAAGTTAAAACCTGAACCATCTGGACAACACTCTTACAAACATGTACAATGTATGTGTTGCAGATACATTAAACAAGCGAGACTCCTGGGTATAAAAGTAAAACAATGTTTTTTGTTTTTTGTTTTTCTCTCAACAACTCTCTAAAACATATTTAGTGGGGAAAGTTTCTTACCTATTCCTGGATGAAAACTCCCAGGGTACCTAACTTTTTTGATCAGTCTTAGGCAACAAAAAGTTCTATGGTTTAATCATAAATCAATTTCAATGCAGTTATTGAAATATCTAGTCTTAAAATCAGTAGAAATTCTGAACTGGGTTTAAAGTTAAATCTTTTCTGCCCTACTCTACCTGGACCCGTATCAAGCAGTAGGTCAGAGAAGAGGGTTATGGTCCTTCTCTCTTTTCCTGCCTTATGCTTCAACCCTCTCCTCATCTCACCCAGCAGGTGTCTGATCACATTCCATCTGGACAAATGGGGAGGGAGGAAAGGCAAAAGCAGACAAGTTCTTGCTTGATGGGTATTTTGTTTAGTTAACTTTGTACTCCCCAGACCTGGCATGTATTTAAAGTTGACTGCGTATGTGGTGGGTTTTTGGAAATCTCTTACCTAAAGTCCCTTTGGCACAGTTAAGGCAAACTCCTCAGATTGGCCTGTTAGAAACTCAGTATAATTTTCTCTTTTTACTAAGGTTTCTTTCTTCCTATGAGCAGTGCTCCTGGACAGGACTCAGAAAACCCTATGCTGCCTCTCTCTCCCTCTCTTCATCTCTCTCTCTCTCACTCTGTGTATATGTGTGTCTGGCTGTGTATGTGTGCGTGTGTCTGGCTGGCTGGCATGGCCCATACTGTACACAGAAAGCACACACAGACTATTACTTTAAACAAACTTGGGTAGGACAAGCCAAGCTCTGCACAGCAGCAACCTTTATCATCACTCTCACTTCCAGGGCAACTAACCAGGTCATGTCTCCCAAGCAAGAGGCAAGCACTAATTCACTGGAATGGCCACATTTTAGGAGATATGTAAGTCCTCCTAGGAATCCTGGTAAAGTCTTCTCACTAGACTTGAGGTGAGTGGAAGTCACAGCACAGCTCTTGTCAAACAAATCCTGCTCCCATATTTGTCCCTACTTCCAAAATCCAAAACCTTTTATAACCTTGTTATAGATAGCTGGCGCTGTGTCAGTGTCCCCAAGACCATCTTCAGGCTCTCTGATTCATTTGAAGGACTTGTAGGATTTTGAAATAGTGTTATAATCACAGTTACAGTTTATGACAGTAAAAGGATACAGATCCAAATCAACAAAGTGAAAAGGCACATAGACCAAGTCCAGGAAAAAACTGGTATAAGCCTCCAAGTGTCCCCTTCCAGTAGAGTTGCATAAGGACATACTTAATTCTCCTGATAATAATGTGTGACAATACGTGGTAGTACTGCCAACCATGGAAATCATTCAAGCCTTAGCCTCTGGGATTTTATTGAGGACCCAGTCACATAGGCATGTAACACCCTCATGACTGACCTTAGTAGCTACTCAGTCTCCCATCCCCCCAGATGTCAAACTGACACAGCGTGGCCCAGAGCCTCAGGTATACAAAAATAAGCATTCACCAAAGTCACTATGTTAGCATAAACTATCTTATAAAACAGATGCATTATGACCCAAAGCCTGAGGCATGCTGAAACACTTTTATTTGGAAGGATATTCCAAGGGCTCAGAGATTATATCCCTAGGAGCAAGTCAAGGGTCAGTCTTCCTGAAGACGGGCTTTTCTTTGAAATGTGTAGCGTATGAGCAACCCAAACCTGCTCAGTTAGCCCTTACTTTCACAGGTTCCATTAAGATTGAAAATCGGTTTGGGCTGCTACTCCTTCCTCGAATTCAAATCTGAGGGAGTTACAGAAACCAGAGAGAAACACAGATCATAATAATTAACAACACAACAACAACAACAAATTTTATTTTAAAAAATCCCTAGGGAAATTCTGCCATAAACTTGCCATAAATTAGTAGAAATGTAGAGATTTGAGGGGTTGGTGGAAGAGGAAGACTCAAAGTCAAAGCCACGGGTGGCTAGAGTTAGCAGTGAGAATATACATTGGAAGAAATGTTTCTTTTTAGCTGTTCCCAATCCCCCCGCTGAAAACTCGATTGACTCTTCATTCTTGAGAACGGGAGGAATGGTCCAAGCTGCCAAATGCAGAAGGATAAAATTGAGTAGCACCAGAACCCTGCTGAAGTGGGGACTGAAGAAAAACAGGTGATGATTAAATACATGCCCTCTGAGTAAATCAAGGAAATGAAGACTGAGAATTGACCCCTGAATTTAGCAACAAGGAAGTCACAAGTGACCTTCACGTGAGCACTTGTTTTGGGGGATAGGAGATAGAGCTAAAGTATGGAGAAGAGAGGCAGCTAAAATTGATTAAATTATATTTAAGAATGAAGAGAGAGAGAGAGAATTCAAGACAAAATTTTTTTTTTAAAAAAACGCTCTCACTAAGTGTGACTCTATGAGAAGGAAAGACCTCAGGAATAGCTAGAAAGAAAAATGGAAGTATCTATTAGTAGAGAAGAGGGAGAATCATGAAGGAAATAGGGGAGAATCACTGAAGCAATGTGCCTGGGTAGTACCCAAGTGGAGGGGTTGAGCTTAGCTAGCAGTACATACTGTTCATTTGTGGATGGTTAATTTGGGTTCCCTAAAGATAGAGACAGAGACAAGTATTTCCTGTAGGTAGTTTAGTTGTTAGGGAATCCTAGGAAGCAGAAGTGAGGAATTAAGAAACATGAAACAAGGAAGGTTAAAATAAATAAATCAATGAAGTGTATGTTATTAAGCCAGTTGCCAGTTTGGGAAACTGGAGCTCAGTCTCTCTAGGGGCCACTAAAGATCCATAGAAAATGGACATCAGAATTGCCCCACTGAGGGACATGGAAGCGGGGACATCCCATACCCTCTTGGCTGTGGGTTGCTCCTCTAAAAGTTATCTCCTCTGTACACCCTATCTTGAAGAAAGATGGGCTAGGAATTTAAAGTTGGGGAAGGAGAGCAATATGAAGGACAGTTCAAAAGTCGTATGATTAGATAAAATTGTTATAAGGAATTGGAAACAGGACATAGTTATGAGAGAGTGGAATGCTTGAAATTAAGATTATGGAAATGTTGCCTTTGCTAGTAATGAAAAGGACTAGTGTAGCCATCCATCCATGGAATTAGATGGCGAAAGTGGGGTGGGAGACGTGATCACTGAAGTAGAGGTCAAATTGAGAAGTCTGTATTGAAAGATTATTCACTTGAATGATGGGATCTTGAAAAATGAATGCAAGAGGTCACATTGGAGTAACTGACAGTGAGCTAGGAGCTAAAATCTTCAAATAAGTAAAAGGAGCAGCCTAGGAGATGGTTGAAGCTTACAGCAAGAAAGAATGATGCAATGATGTACCCAAGGGTTTAAATATTATTTAGAATTCCAGGAACATGGTGGTAACAAAAACCATACTGGCATTTTTTTGGTTTTATTATAGTTTTTAAATTCTCTACAGATAATGAACAACTTAATTACCTGGACCTGGAGAAGACTGCGCCCCACTCATTCTGATACATCTCAGAAAGTTGCAGTATATATTGAGGATATGAGACTTCTAAAATTTTAGTGACACTAAGGGTAGGGAGAATGTTCCAGAAATAGCAGTAAGGACTGAGAAATATACCTCTATCACCCCTAGCACAGCAGTATGAGGAGTATAGGAAATATCGTTTGAAAGGGCTGCACAAGAGGGAGTACTCCAGGGGCCAGCCAGGAAAAAAGAGTTGAAGTACAAATTAGTGATGGCACTTTCCAGAGAGAATAGTGGGTGATTTTAGGATCTGAGATTGTGGAGAAGGTATTAGAAGGACTTGAGAGGGTTGAACAGGGGCCAGTCAGGTATTAGTTAGAACAAGAAAGTGAAGGAATGTTCAGAGAATTAGTTGAAGATTTAGGAGATTTTGCTAATTACTGACTGACTTCCGGAGGGTACAGTGAGATTGTTTCAGAAGCTGGAGAAGGTGAAAATGGTATTAGTGAAGTAGCTGCCAAGAGTTATGTTGGAATTAAAGTCTTAGAGTTGTGGAATCATCTAAAACCATAAACCATTAAAGAAATCTAAAACTTTTAAAGAAATAGAATCAGTAGCTTGAAATCTACTCACAAAACAATAGTAATAAATCAGATCTAAAATGTTATAGATGAAGTCTGCCAGTCTTTAAAGAAGCAAAGCATCCATCCATCCCTGCTTGATAAGCACCATTACAGAGAGCTGAAAAAGAAGAAAGTTCCCCCCAAAGTCTATGTGAATTCCATACTAGAAAAAAGCGTGTAGGCAAATCTCACTTCCCAAAGTAGCTGAAAAAATCCCATAACAAAATTAGTAAACTGCATCTATCAATTATTTTTAAAATTATAATAAGGCAGAATTTATCAAAGGGATGCAAGAAATGTTAATGACATGAAACTTATTCACCATGTTAACAAAGGAGAAAATTAAAATCTTATAATCATCTCTCTAGATGCCCAACATTATGATAAAAATTCAACATACTTTTATGATTAAAAAATGGCAAACTAGGAATAAAATGGAATTTCTTTAATCTGAAAAAGGTAATCAAAAGGCTACAGCAACTTTTATTCTTAATGGTACATCATTACATACCTAGCAAATACAAGGATAAGCACAAGTCTTTGGATGCAATCACCAAAATTATTTAATTTTGTTTTACAGTCATCTCTTGGCCCTTTACTCTTTCATGTGAGTATTAGTCTGTTTTTTGAGTTTAGATTTTTTTTCAAAAAATTCCAATTCAGCATTTTAAATGAAATTGTGTTGAATATATAGATTTGTTTGAGATTGTGATCTTTAAAATATTTATTCTGCTTAAATATGAACAGGAACTATCTCCTCTTTTTCTAGATCCTCTGTTAAGCCCTACAATAATGTTATGCTTTAAAGTTTTTAAACAACATTTATTAGATTTATTCTTTTGTACTTGTTTTTATTGCTATTGTAAATGACATATTTATTAAAATTCCAATTTCAATTTACTATTTCTGGGTATAGAAAAAGTATTAATATTTTGTATACTAATTTGTTTCCAGCAAAGTTTCTAAACTTCATTAATTCAAATGATTGTCTATAGATTTTCTTAGATTTTCTGTCTAGACGATCATAACATCTATATATGAGGGTTTTGTTTCTTCCTACCCAATCCATTTAGCTGTCATTTCTTTCTTTTTTTTTTTTTATTTTGTATTGGGTGTAGTTGATTTACAATGTTGTGTTAAGTTTCAGGTGTATAGCAAAGTGATTTAGTTATGCATATTGATATATCTGTTCTTTTCAGATTCTTTTCCATATAGGTTACTACAGAAAATTGAGTATATTTTCCTGTGCTATATGATAGGTCCTTGTTGATTATCTCTTTTATATATAGTAGTGTGTATATGTTAATCCTAACCTCCTAATTTATCCCTCCCCACCACCTTTCCCCTTTGGTAACCATAAGTTTGTTTTCTAAGTCTGTGAGTCGGTTTCTCTTTGGTAAATAAATTCATGTGTATTATTTTTTAGATTCCACATATAAGTGATATAATATGATATTTGTCTTTCTCTGTATGACTTTACTTAGTATGATAATCTCTAGTAGCATCCATGTTGCTGCAAATGGCATTATTTTGTTCTTTATTATGGCTGAGTAATATTCCAGTGCATATATGTACCACATTTCCTTCATCCATTTATCTGTCAATGGACATTTAGGTTGTTTCCATGTCTTGGCTATTGTCAATAATGCTGCAATGGGGTGCATGTATATTTTCAAATTATGGTTTTCTTCCTGATCTTGTTGTATCCATCTGGTAAGTGTGGAGTAGAAGCAGGTAGTCTCTGCCTCCCCCTAAGATTTCTAATAAGAAGGATACTATCTGACCAAATGGATGACAAATATCCATGACAAATAGGAACAAGAAAGAGGATATATGTAGTTGCAGTTTTGATGTGTTTGTGGGAGGAGGTGAGCTCAGGGTTTTCTGTCATCTTAATCCCACCTTTCAAACTCTATTTCTTTTCTATGATGCTACAAAATTCAAAGATATTCTATTTTTTCTTTCTTAATATAAAAGTAGCTGCTAAGAAACTAAAAATGTCAGGCAGAATTTTTTTATAGTTTTATGGAGCTGGAGAAACGAACATTTGAATACCAGACCCATCAAAAATGAGCGACCCTTATAAATATTTCAAGCTTTCAGTTGAAACTTCTGAAATGGGCAGATTCAGGTGATAGACTCATATTCTGTTGGCTTTCCAGAATAAGATTGAACTATCTCTGAAGAAATATGACAGCATCCAGAGCCTCTACAATGTTTCATGCTCATTGTCCAGCATTCACTAAAAAGTGGCCATGTGTGCTAGGAAATAGGAGAAAATTACTGAAACCCAAGAGAAAAAGACGTAGGCTTTAAAACATATCCATAGATTATCTAGATATTTTATTCATCATAGAGGAAGTTTAAAATAATTATGAACAAGATAATATAGAAAATATGGATAGTTTTTCCAGATAATTAGAATGTATGAAAGAAGAAAATAAAAAAACCTGAAAAGTAATAAACTGAAACTAATACTTAAATGGAAGGATTTACCAGCATATTAGATAGATAGGAATGGAGGGTTTGTAAACTAAAAGGAAGATGATGATTAAATATTGAAATAAGTCAGCTTTAGCATTTTTACCATTAGTGCATAACATAAATTTTTAATATGTGCTTACTTTACATTTGAATGAGAGACATGTTTTAAACTTTTCAAAAGTTTTACCTGTACAGTGTTTGGAAGTTCCACTGAGATGCCCAAGTGGGTTATCCCAGGTGAGCCACACAGAACAGCTGATGTAGCTGAGAGTAAGGGGAATCTAAAAATGGATGTGGGGCCTTCCCTGATGGTCCAGTGGTTAAGACTTCACCTTCCAATGCAGGGGGCACAGGTTCAATCCCTGGTCGGGGCGCTAAGATCTCACATGCCTCACGGACAAAAAACCAAAACATAAAAAAAACAGAAGCAATATTGTAACAAATTGAATAAAGACTTTAAAAACAGTCCACATCAAAAAATCTTTTAAAAGAATAAATAAAAAATAAAATAAAATGGATGTGAACAACGGGACATGATGGGTATCTGTTGTGGCCTCGGGACCAAATGCAACAATGGATGTTGTTGCTTATCCTATTAACACTGTTCTTTTAAGGATTCCTAGAAATTGTAACCAACAAAAACCTTGGAGAAGCTGCAACAGGTTGGAGTAGACTGAATGTAAGTGAGTGCATATGAGTAATTCATGGTTGAGACTATAGAAGTTGTTATCGATGATTTGCCCATACACACTTGAATTCCTTTAACCAGGTTGATGTGACAGTTATCCAGCTGCTAAGAGCGTCCCTGCTCACACCTGCAAACTTCTCTGAGGATTATCACCTCTCCAGAAGTGCCTAGAAGTGATAACTGCCCCCCCCAAGGGATGTCATAGCCAACACCTGATTGCTGTAAGAAGGTACAAAAGTCCTACAAAAACTCTAGTCTCTTGCCTCAAGGTATGTGTGAGGGGATTGATGCATTCTGGGTTTTTTTTTCATTTATGTACCAGAGCTTCCCAAATGATTATGCTCATGCTGGATTTCACCTGAAGACTGTCCTCACTTCATTCTTCCATTCCCTGTCCTATTTCTTCAGGCTCTAAAGGGTTCAACCTATAAATCGGTTGCACAAGGATACAGCATAACTCGGTTTATTATGCTTCACTTTATTGCACTTCACAAATACTGCGTTTTTACAAATTGAAGATTTGTGGCAGTCCTGCATTGAGCGATTCTATCAGCACTACTTTTCCCACAGCATTTACTCACTTGCTGTCTCTGTGTCACACTTTAGTACTTCTCACAATATTTCAAACTTTTTCATTATTATTATATTTGTTATGGTGATCTGTGATCAGTGATCTTTGATGTGTCTATCGCAAAAAGATCATGACTCCCAGAGCCTCAGTTGATAGAATCTCATTCTTTATATGTTTAGCCCAGTGTTTAGTCAAAGGCTCAAGAAAATGTTCCTCCTTTGAACACCCGCCTTCAGGCTGGCACACTGCCCCTTAAATTTCAGCCTCCTCAGCATGATCACTGCCGGCTGTTTGGGTTCAGCTTCTCTGCACCACAGTTTGAAAGTACCCCTCGCAGAGTTTATCTTGTGTTTCTCACTTTCAAGGATCAGAGCTCTGAGCTATCTATTGTCTAATATCTGAAAACAGATACTTCTTGTATGTTCAGTTTTAGCATTTATTATCACCAATATAATTCCCATATTTGATATTTCATCATGACTGAAACCAGAAATCTCTTATTATCTATAAAGAAAAACACGGAATCTTGACTCCTACTTCATAGCATTTATAAAAATCAATTACTGATGGATTCTAGATTTAAATATGAAAACTAAAATAATAAAACTTCTAGAAGAAACCTGGGAGTGGGCAAAGTTCAGTATATGTTAAGCAAAAGACATGTATAAGAACTTCAGCATTATTGGTAGTATTTCCAAACTGTAAGCATCTCAAATTTTGATTAACAGTAAACTAATTGTGGTTTATTCACCCGAGTGATGAAAAATCACAACATATATTCAAAAATATGCATAAGTTTTACCAGAAAATAGGCACTTATATACTATATGCATACTATATATTCCATTTATTTCAAGTTGAGAAATGGGCAAAAGTATGTATGCAGTAATAAAAATAAGTATGGTTATTGAGATATTCACCATTTGAAAAGAAATAAAAACTAGAAGAGTACACGCTCTGGAGTGCTGGTAATATAACTTGATCTGGACAGACAGTACACAAATATGTCAGCTTTGCGAAACTCAACCATACCTACAAGTACAATTTATGTACTTTATATTATGTACCTTGTGCTTCAATAGTAACAAACATAAAAACAGATAAACAAGACAAAGAGTCATTCTTGGTCAGATACCTTCTTACAGCTCCTGGCCATCTTTTCATTTACTAGTATCTCAGCTCCAGCTTGGATTTTGACACTCAGAGATATCCCTTCATTTCTTACTAGATAATCCACAAGTGATATGTACTATATATTATCTAGGATTTTAAAAAATATTTATTAAGGGAATGGTTCATTCTTGCCTGGCAGTCCATTATTTCTGGAACACAAGCTGCTTGTGGGAATATAAATTGATTTAATCTGCCTCAGATATAATTTGACAGTTGCATCAAAAACCTGACAATGGGAAAAAAAAAAAAAAGCCTGACAATGGTTCACCTCATTCATTTTTTACATCTCCTTTCACAATCCCACTTTTAGGAATCTTACATTGAGGAATTATTTGATTATGTGTCTAGGTATGCACATTATCAGAACAAAACAAGGTACAGCTAGCAACAGGCACATTACCAAGACAGAAAATAAGTCCTGAAAACGGCCTAAGTGTCCAACAATAGAATATTAGTTACAGAAATTATGATATATACTTAAAGTCAATGATGAGATTGACATTAAAGTGATGATGTTGAGCTATATTCAGTGACATGATTTTTCATGATATATTGTTGTTAGCAAAGAGCATTGAGCATCATGTATTATATTAGTCCCACTTCATAAAAAAGTGATAGAGGTAAATATTAATGAAAGATATGCACAAAAAGGCTGACAGTAGTACTTCTGGGTGGTATGAATTTGAGAAATTTTCTTGGTTTTTTGTTTTGCATGTTTATGCTTTGTAATTTTTTTTACAATGATTTAGACACAAATAATTTTATAGCTGACACCTAAGTGCTAATGTGTTGATTTATTTTTTAAGGGAAAATATTTTTAAAATAAATATATTAAGAATAAGAGCATGATTCTGTAACCCCAAATCCTAAAGAGCCATATGTAATATCTTAATGTCAGGCCCATCAGACTCAGTAAGTTTGGTTTCTGCCCTCTCAAGACAAAATAAATACATTAAAGAATACAAGCTGAACATAGCCCACAGAATTATGTTAATATGAGTAAAAGTTTACCTTATAACTAGTCTTACTGTTTCCAATTTATACACTGCATTTCACTGTGATCCCATGCTGTGTGTTTCCATTGCTTTAAATTTTCTCACTTTTTTGGAAACCTATAAATTAAGAATTAACTAACAATTTAAAACTTTTGTGCAGTCACTCTCTGTGTACTAGTGTGTACTGTGTTCTGACAAGTTTTGGATAGATGAGAAAGTAGTGAAACGTAAATCAAAATGAATTCATTACATCAAAGCCATGTGGTGATCAAAAGTAATTAATTAAGAGAAGTAAAAACTAACAAACACACAAAACAGAGATTGTTTTTTCATCAGACTTTTACTTAGGAGAAGTTTACAAGCCTGGATATCTAGGAATTTTATTAAATTATCTCTTAAGTGGAAGTCTTATGAGGTCATGTTGAGGGCAAGTGTAACCCTCTATATTATTTGTGTGTATATATACATACAATATCTATTTATGTATGCACAATTAAGGCTCCATGGGGCATTTTTTTACTGAACACAAAATAAGGAATTTTAAAAATTTCTAAATTACCTCCATTTTCACAAAATACAGAGAATAGTGGGTGCTGTAAGTCCAGTGTATGCAGCTACCTACTCATCATAGCTGGCTTTGCTGAGATAGGTCATTGCATCCTTTCAGAACTATATATAAAGCCTGGTCTAGAGACCACTCTCTATATAACAGAACTAGGAGATATTTAAAGTATCTTCCAACCCTGAGAGTCTACAATCTTTGGAAAAGCAGAAGACATATTTCCTTAATGTATAGACATCCCTTTTGGCCAAGAGTGCCAGTGTGATGTCATATCCCCTCTCCCTCTAGAAGGATGCACTGCTTTTCTTCATTGGTCCATGTGTTGCTCTACATCTGTGTTCTCCAGTGCATCACTGGCTGAGAACCACCCAAGAAGGAAAGCTCACTAACAGCTCACTGATCTGGATTTCTTATGGAAATCTTGGGCTGGGAATAGTCTTCCTGAACTACAAGATTCAACAGGCTTTATCATAAGCTCACAGATGGCTCCAGAACCACAAAGGTGTCTATTTTTAAATATATGAATTTTATTATGTATGCACCAAAGTCACCATCCATGTACAACAACTTCCATATGCTTAATTTTTGATGATGCTTAAAATCTTTGTAACACAGTGTTGTGGAGTTGTCCAAAAATACGTTGTTTCCAATATCCAAGTCCTATGTTGTTTTCTTAAATACAGCTATGGAGGGCTTCCCTGGTGGCGCAGTGGTTGAGAGTCCGCCTGCCGATCCAAGGGGACACGGGTTCGTGCCCCGGTCCGGGAAGATCCCACATGCCGCGGAGCGGCTGGGCCCGTGAGCCATGGCCACTGAGCCTGCGCGTCCGGAGCCTGTGCTCCACAACGGGAGAGGCCGCAGCAGTGAGAGGCCCACATACCGCAAAAAAAAAAAAAAAAATACAGCTATACAGCTATGGAGAAGGAAAGGAAATAAGACTGGAATAAGGATATATCCAATAACCTCTCTCATGATTGTCTGCAGCACTGTGAAGGCTATTCAAGTAAAATAAGAAGATCTGGCAGCCCCTGGAAATATTAGCGTAAGGGTAACGTCAGGCCAAAGTTTCTATGAACCTGAAATAGTGCTCGCCTTCTTCAGTGATTGGAACACAAACATCGATTAGGAAATACCCTTTGAAAAGTTATCGGATTTGTGAGAAAAATTTAAAATAGAATTTTATTCAAGAAATCAAGAAAACAATATTTTCCTCGTACCAAACCTAGCTGAAAATCCTCAATATCCTGAGAAGACAGACCATCATGATCATCTATCTGATCAGACTTTTCTCAACCTCCACCCAGAATTCCTACTTAATACAGATAAAGCTAAGAAAATAATAAACGAATACATTTCACTTTCTCATTCTTTAGGAAGAAAGGAAATTGAGGAATTTGCCACTTAAGTGTTTTCCTAACTAGTGAAGCTGCATTTGAGTTTAGTTTTACAAAACACATTTTAAAACTTTATAGATTTCTTAATAAGTTTTCTTTGCAGGGACATTCTTTCGTTTCATAACAGTTACCACCATATACTCGTAGCAGAGATTAACATCAGATTAATATCTGATGTTTATGATCATGTTACATTTAATCACATTCCACTAATATTTAAGAAAAGTCAGGTCTAATTCTAATTCACACCAATCACATCTTCTCTATGTTGTGGAAACATGATGGAAAGAAGTTAGAATATGTGGACTTCTTTAGCCCAGAGCACCCAGTTGAGTGATTTAAGCGCTCATCCCAAATATAACAGAGCTAGAGAAGTGAACAGGGATTCACTTCATTGTGATTTGCACAACACACACACTGGCATGAAAAAATTAGGAAGTATTCACAGATAACTTCCTAGGAGCAGATGTAGCACTTACATAATTCTTTTACGCACCATGCAGCATCACAGACTTGACTTATAAATCCGATCACCTCTTCTGTATTCCATGGCCTTGTGCTCCTAACAAACTGTACTTGACCTGGAGAAACTAGAGTAATCCTTTTTATGGTTCACATTATTTTAATGGTATAACAGGCAAAAATCTTCACAAGCAGGAGCTCACACATTTTTGTGATTTATAATCTAGTCTTTACATGACAAGATTAAAGAAATATTGCTTAAGAAGAATGTAAGGGTTTATTCCCACAGAGCTCAGGAAAAGAAAAAAAGTCCAGTGTTTGAAATTAAACCATTTAATGCTCTCCTTTATAACCAACATTATTTTTGTAAAAGACACTATATTCCCCAGTGTTTGTATAAAACAAATAAGACAATTTTTAGTTTCTCTCTCTCTCTCCCTACCCTTTTTCTTCTCTATTTTCTCCTCAACATGAACGCATTTTTTATGCAGAGACCACGGTTTTAGACAGAGAACAGTGGCTGGGAATTTAGAGGCTTAAAAACACTAGACTTGGGGCTTCCCTGGTGGCTCAGTGGTTGAGAGTCCACCTGCCGATGCAGGGGACACGAGTTCGTGCCCCGGTCCGGAAGGATCCCACATGCCGCTGAGCGGCTGGGGCCGTGAGCCATGGCCACTGAGCCTGTGCGTCCGGAGCCTGTGTTCTGCAATGGGAGAGGCCACAACAGTGAGAGGTCCGCATACCGTAAAAAAAAAAAACCCAAAAAACAAAAAACACTGAACTCACCATTATCACTGTGAGATTTCCCTTAGGTTACTTAGCATCTGTGTGATTCAGTCTCTACCTTTAAACGTGGAATTACAATGCTTGTTCTTATTTATTTTACCAAAATATGGTAAGGGCTAAATAGTGTTAAAGAGTTTGGGAAATACAATTGCTGCATAATCAAGAAAGGGTATTTTGGAATGATTATTATAGCACATCAACTTCTCATTGACAGCTAATAAATCATTTGGCATGTTAGTAACAAAAACTACTAATTATGCTAAGTGAACTGTTCCCTGATATAATTCTGTACTTTATTTCTGGTAACTCATTTAACATGGATAGTCCCTCCTTCTTAACACTCAGTGCTTTGCCAGCAATTTCTTTAATCTTATCAGATCTCTTTGATTTAATTGAGAAGTCACTCTAGAAGAATGTCATTTTTCCTGCGTCTCTTCAACAAAGTAATATAATTAAGATTATGCAAAACAGAGAAGATTCCCTGAGTGCCAGGCAAGAGTGAAGGCCTGTGAAATCCCAAAATTAGGAATTGCTGTAGTCAACATAAATAATTGACATTTAGATGACCTAATTAAAACAAATTACATCTCTGTAGGGGAAACTTATGGTTTCAAACACAGGATATTCTTGAGAAATCATAGACACAATATTCAAGATAGCTCTGCTTTATATTTTCTATAAAAATCATGCAAAACTGAGTTTATTCTCAACAAACTAATGTTCAATGTATGGGAGAATTGTGGAAATTTGAAACTATATCAGAAAGAGAATATTCTTAACTGCTGTTAAGGCAAAATAACATAGCAGTTGAGTGGGACAACTGTAGAGCCAGACAATAGACTCTTAGATCATGTCTATACAAATTCCTTAATCTCTGTGCCTCAGTTTCATTGTCTATAAAATGGGTACCTCCTGGGCTTTTGTGATGATTAAATCATTTAATGCATGTAAAATGTCTTGAAGAGTGCCTAAAATATAGTAAGATTTTGATAAATCTCCAATTTATGGTAATTTTTACTTTTTTTACATGCTCAGGTACTCTGATGATAAAGGGAAAATTGGAAGCCTTGTAAAAATAAAATGGGCAATTGACCTTAATATTTTTTCAATTAATTTACTTTCAGAATTCCTTAAGGAAAAAAAATTATATTTTTCCCATGAAAATTACACTCTTATTCCAGGAGGGCTTTATTACCTCTTCTTCTCATAGAACAACACATTTTTATACAAACTCCCTCAGACATTCAGAAATGTGCTCTCATTTTGGAAATGTATCAGTTATGCTCTAATGCTCTAACTGCTTTGAATTTTGCTCATTGTGTCAAATCACCTTTAATAAAGAAATAGAATTATAGGTGCTGACACCATATGGAAAAAAAGCACATTCAAATTCTTTCTATAAGGAATTTGGTCCACTCACATTAATGGAACAATATCTACCATATCTCCTGATGAGAGTATTTTTTAAAGCAAAGGACCTGCTGATAAAACTTTGTTAAATTTTTATCAAAATCTTATTTCAAATGCCCATACCAAAGGCACTTTTGTGTGATATAGTATCTACAAAATGATGAATTAAAATGATTATCTGTTGAAACCTTATAGGTGGGGTATTTTAAAATATTGCTTTCTCTTGTTGAAAGCAGAAGGTGGTTTTTGGTGAAAATGTACCAAAGTCCACTTACTCTATTGCAAAATGTAAGATGCAAAGCAGATTGTCTTCAATAACGCAACAAATCTCTACAGCATGGTGATTAAGAAGAACTTGTGGGGCTTCCCTGGTGGCTCAGTGGTTGAGAGTCTGCCTGCCGATTCAGGAGACACGGGTTCGTGCCCTGGTCTGGGAGGATCCCACATGCCGTGGAGCGGCTGGGCCCGTGAGCCATGGCTGCTGAGCCTGCGCATCCGGAGCCTGTGCTCCACAACGGGAGAGGCCACAACAGTGAAGGGCCCGCGTACCGCAAAAAAAAAAAAAAAAAGAAGAAGAACTTGTGAAAGTTGTACTGCCTGAGCTCAAAACCCAGTGCTGATTACTAGCTGTGTGCCCTTAGAAGACTTATATAATGTTTCTGTGCCTCAGTTTCCCCCTCTGTAAAATGAGGAACATAATTGTATTGACCCAATGGAATTGTTGTGGGGATTAATGAGATGACACATGTGAAACATTTGGGGTATGGCACACAAATACTCAAAAAGCTTTGCCTCTATCATCATGGGTATGTGTATTTTCTGGTCAGTAGCTGGTATATGTATTTTAAATATTATTATGGAAATCAATCCAGCAATGCAACAAGTCACTAATTTTAGGAATGTTGTCATTGCACATCATTACTCTTAACTGTACATTTGGAAACGTTGGTATAAAAAATTGTTTTCTTTAGAAACCAATCTACATTAAATACTGATTACTACAAGATTTTAGAAAGTGACTGAGTACCCAAAACAAATGAATAACAAATGTGGTACCTTCAGGTTATGTTTACAGGTTAAAGTTTTCCAAAACTTCCTTTCTTACTGGAGTGTTTATTGTTTTAAAACTCACAGCCAAGAGAAGGAGAAATGGGTGAGGCATGAACATTGAGAGTTTAGGTTTCCTGAAAACCTAGGTCACTGTCCAATCAGAGCAGACAGCTTTATTATTAATTCCTTGACTATTATTTAGTTACTCCCCCTACAAGAATGTTGCTCTACTCTTAAGGAAAGTAATAGCTACCATTTTGTTGGCAATTATTAAATATTAAACACTATTCTAAGTGCTGTAAACATTATTTCAAATTCTCTCAACAATTCTCTGTAATGGTAAAGAAAAATCATAAGAAGTCAGATGGGAGGGACCTTCAATACGGCAGAGGAGTAAGACGTGGAGATCACCTTCCTCCTCACAAATGCATCAGAAATACATCTACCTGAGGAACAACTCCTACAGAACACCTACTGAACCCTAACAGAAGAGCTCAGACTTCCCAAAAGGCAAGAAACTCCCCACATACCTGGGTAGGGCAAAAGAAAAAAGAATAAACAGAGACAAAAGAATAGGGATGGGACCTGCACCAGTGGGAGGGAGCCATGAAGGAGGAAAGGTTTCCACATACTAGAAGCCCCATTGTGGGCGGAGACTGCAGGTGGCGGAGGGGGGAAGCTTCAGAGCCGCAGAGGAGAGCACAGCAACAGGGGTGCGGAGGGCAAAGCGGAGAGATTCCCGCACAGAGGATCAGTGCCGACCGGCACTCACCAGTGCGAGAGGCTTGTCTGCTCACCCGCCAGGGTGGGCAGGGGCTGGGAGCTGAGGCTCGGACTTCGGTCGGATCGCAGGGAGAGGACTGGGGTTGGCGGAGTGAACACAGCCTGAAGGGGCTAGTGCACCACGGCTAGCTGGGAGGGAGTCCGGAAAAAAGTCTGGAGCTGCCGAAGAGGCAAGAGACTTTTTCTTGCCTCTTTGTTTCCTGGTGCGCGAGGACAGGGGATTAAGAGCGCTGCTTAAAGGAGCTCCAGAGACGGGCGTGAGCTGCGGCTATCAGTGTGGACCCCAGAGACGGGCATGAGATGCTAAGGCTGCTGCTGCTGCCACCAAGAAGCGTGTGTGCGAGCACAGGTCACTATGCACACCTCCCGTCCTGGGAGCCTGTGCAGCCCGCCACTGCCAGGATCCCCTGATCCAGGGACAAATTCCCCAGGAGAATGCATGGTGCACCTCAGGCTGCTGCAATGTCACGCTGGCCTCTGCCGCTACAGGCTCACCCCGCATTCCGTACCCCTCCCTCCCCCAGGCCTGAGTGAGCCAGAGTCCCCGAATCAGCTGCTTCTTTAACCCTGTCCTCTCTGGGCGGGAACAGACGTCTTCGGGCAACCTACACGCAGAGGCAGGGCCAAATCCAAAGCTGAACCCCAGGAGCTGTACGAACAAAGAAAGAGAAAGAGAAAGAGAAAAGAAAGAGAAAGAAAAAGGGAAATCTCTCCCAGCAGCCTCAGGAGCAGTGGATTAAATCTCCACAATCAACTTGATGTACCCTGAATCTGTGGAATACCTGAATAGACAACGAATCATCCCAAAATTGAGGTGGTGGACTTTCAGAGCAACTGTAGGCTTGGGGTTTGCTTTAGCACCTAATTTGTTTCTAGTTTAATGTTTAGTTTAGTATTTAGAGCTTATTATCATTGGTAGATTTGTTTACTGATTTGGTTTCTCTCTTCCTTTTGTTTTATATATGTATATATATTTTCCTTTTTCTGTTTTTGTGAGTTTGTATGTGTATGCTTCTTTGTGTGATTTTGTCTGTATAGCTTTGCTTTTACCATGTGTCCTAGGGCTCTGTCTGTCTGTTTTTATTTTTGTTCTTTTGTATAATTTTTAGCACTTGTTATCATTGCTGGATTTGTTTTTTGATTTGGTTGTTCTCTTCTTTCGTTTTTTATTACTTTTTTCTATTTCTAATAATTGTTTTTATTTTAATAAATTTATTTTATTTTATTTTTCTTTCTTTCTCTCATTCTTTCTTTTTTTTTTTTTCTCCCTTTTCTTCTGAGTCTACTGACTGACAGGGTCTTGGTGCTCTGGCTGGGTGTCAGGCCTGAGCCTCTGAGGTGGGAGAGCAGAGTTCAGGACACTCATCCACCAGAGACCTCCCAGCTCCATGCCATATCAAATGTCAAAAGCATTCCCAGAGATCTCCATCTCAATGCTAAGACCCAGCTCCACTCAATGACCAGCAAGCTACAGTGCTGGACACCCTATGCCAAACAACTAGCAAGACAGGAACACAACCATGCCCATTAGCACAGAGGCTTCCTAAAATCATAATAAGTTCACAGAAACCCCAAAACACACCACCGGACGCGGTCCTGCCCACCAGAAAGTCAAGTACCAGTTGAATCCACCAGAACACAGGCACCAGTCCCCTCCAACAGGAAGGCTATACAACCCACAGAACAAACTTCACCCACTGGGGGCAGACATCAAAAACAACGGGAACTACAAACCTGCAGCCTGCAAAAAGGAGACTCCAAACACAGTAAGTTAAGCAAAATGAGAAGACAGAGAAACACACAGCAAATGAAGGAGCAAGGCAAAAACCCACCAGACCAAACAAATGAAGAGGGAATAGGCAGTATATCTGAAAAAGAATTCAGAGTAATGATAGTAAACATGATCCAAAATCTTGAAAATAGAATGGAGAAAATACAAGAAACATTTAACAAGACCTAATAGAACTAAAGAGCAAACAAACAATGATGAACAACACAAAATTGAAATTAAAAATTCTCTAGAAGGAATCAGAGGCAGAATAATTGAGGTAAAAGAACAGATAAGTGACCTGGAAGATAAAATAGTGGAAATAACTACTACAGATCAGAATAAAGAAAAAAGACTGAAAAGAATTGAGGAAAATCTCAGAGACCTCTGGGACAGCATTAAACACACCAGGATTCGAATTATAGGGGTCCCAGAAGAAGAAGATAAAAAGAAAGGGACTGAGAAAATATTTGAACAGATTATAGTTGAAAAATTACCCAATATGGGAAAGGAAATAGTCAATCAAGTCCAAGAAACAGAAAGAGTCCAATACAAGATAAATCCAAGGATAAACATGACAAGACATACTAATCAAACTATCAAAAATTAAATACAAAGAAAAAATATTAAAAGCAGCAAGGGAAAAGCAACCAATAACATACTAGGGAATCCCCATAAGGTTAACAGCAGAACTTTCAGCAGAAACTCCACAAGCCAGAAGGGAGTGACAGGACATATTTAAAGTGATGAAAGGGAAAAACCTACAACCAAGATTACTCTACCCAGCAAGGACCTCATTCAGATTTGATGGAGAAATGAAAACGTTTATAGACAAGCAAAAGCTAAGAGAATTCAGCACCACTAAACCAGCTTTACAACAAATGCTAAAGGAACTTCTCTAGGCAGGAAACACAAGAGAAGGAAAAGACCTACAATAACAAACCCCCCAAAATTAAGAAAATGGTAATAGGAACATACATATCAATAACTACCTTAAATGTAAATGGATTAAATGCTTCAACCAAAAAACATAGACTGGATGAATGGATACAAAAGCAAAACCTGTATATATGCTGTCTACAAGAAACCCACTTCAGGCCTCGGGACACATACAGACTGAAAGTGAGGGGATGGAACAAGATATTCCATTCAAATGGAAATCAAAAGAAAGCTGGCTTAGCAATTCTCATATCAGACAAAATAGACCTTAAAATAAAGACTAATACAAAAGACAAAGAAGGGCACTACATAATGATAAAGGGATCGATCCAAGAAAAATATATAACAATTGTAAATATTTATGCACCCAACATAGGAGCACTTCAATACATAAGGCAAATACATAAGGCAATACATATGGCTAACAGCCATAAAAGGGGAAATCGAAAGTAACACAATAATAATAGGGAACTTTAACACCCCACTTTCAACAATGGACAGATCATACAAAATGAAAATAAATAAAGAAACACAAACTTTAAATGCTACATTAAACAAGATGGACTTAACTGATATTTATAGGACATTCCATCCAAAAACAATAGAATACATTTTCTTCTCAAGTGCTCATGGAACATTCTCCTGGACAGACCATATCTTGGGTCACAAATCAAGCCTTGCCAAATTTAAGAAATTTGAAATCACATCAAGTACCTTTTCCAACCACAACGCTATGACTAGATATCAATTACAGGAAAAAATCTGTAAAAAATACAAACACATGGAGGGTAAACAATACACTACTAAATAACCAAGAGATCACTGAAGAAATCAATGAGGAAATCAAAAAATACCTAGCAACAAATGACAATAAAAACACGATGACCCAAAACCTATGGGATGCAGCAAAAGCAGTTCTAAGAGGGAAGTTTATAGCAATACAATCCTACCTCAAGAAACAAGAAACATCTCAAATAAACAAGCTAAACTTACACCTAAAGCAATTAGAGAAAGAAGAACAAAAAGACCCCAACGTTAGCAGATGGAAAGAAATCATAAAGATAAGATCACAAATAAATGAAAAAGAAATGAAGGAAATGATAGCAAAGATCAATAAAACTAAAAGCTGGTTCTTTGAGAAGATAAACAAAATTGATAAACCATTAGCCAGACTCATCGAGAAAAAAAGGGAGAAGACTCAAATCAACAGAATTAGAATTGAAAAAGGAGTAGTAACAACTGACACTGCAAAAAATAAAGGATCATGAGAGATTACTACAAGCACCTATATACCAATACAATGGACAACCTGGAAGAAATGGACAAATTCTTAGAAAATCACAACCTACTGAGACTGAACCAAGGAGAAATAGAAAATATAAACAGACTAATCACAAGCACTGAAATTTAGACTGTGATTAAAAATCTTCCAACAAACAAAAGCCCAGGACCAGATGGCTTCACAGGTGAATACTATCAAATTTAAGAAGAGCTAACACCTATCCTTCTCAAACTCTTCCAAAATATAGCAGAGGGAGGAACCCTCCCAAACTCATTCTACAAGGCCACCATCACCCTGATACAAAAAGCAGACAAAGATGTCACAAAAAAGGAAAACTACAATCCAATATCACTGATGAATAAAGATGCAAAAATCCTCAACAAAATACTAGCACGGAACCAACAACACATTAAAGGGATCATACACCATGATGAAGTGGGGTTTATCCCAGGAATGCAAGGATTCTTCAATATACACAAATCAATTAATGTGATACACCGTATTAACAAACTGAATGCTAAAAACCATATGATCATCTCAATAGATGCAGAAAAACCTTCTGAGCAAATTCAACACCGATTTATGATTAAAAAAAAAAAACCCTCCAGAAAGTAGGCAAAGAGGGAACTTACCTCAACATAATAAAGGCCATATATGAAAAACCCACAGCCAGCATCATTCTCAATGGTGAAAAACTGAAATCTTTTCCCCTAAGATCAGGAACAAGATAAGGCTGCCCACTCTCACCATTATTATTCAACATAGTTTCAGAAATTTTAGCCACAGAAATCAGAGAAGAAAAAGAAATAAGGAATACAAATCAGAAAAGAAGAAGTAAAACTGTCACTGTTTGCAGATGACATGATACTATACATAGAGAATCCTAAAGATGCTACTGGAAAACTATTAGAGCTAATCAATGAATTTGGTAAAGTAGCAGGATACAAAATGAATGCACAGAAATCTCTTGTATTCCTATACACTAATGATGGAAATCTGAAAGAGAAATTAAGGAAACACTCCCATTTACCACTGCAACAAAAAGAATAAAATACCTAAGAATAAACCTACCTAAGGAGACAAAAGACCTGTATGCAGAAAATTATAAGACACTGATGAAAGGAACTAAAGATGATACAAACAGATGGAGAGATATACCATGTTCTTGGATTGGAAGAAACCACATTGTGAAAATGATTATACTACCCAAAGCAATCAACAGATTCAATGCAATCCCTATCAAACTACCAATGGCATTTGTCACAGAACTAGAATAGGAAATTTCACAATTTGTGTAGAAACATAAAAGACCACAAATAGCCAAAGCAATCTTGAGAAAGAAAAATGGAGCTGGAGGAATCAGGCTCCCTGACTTCCGATTATATTACAAAGTTACAGTAATCAAGACAGTATGGTACTGGCACAAAAACAGAAATATAGATCAATGGAACAGGGTAGAAAGCCCAGAGATAAATCCACGCACATATAGTCACCTTATTTTTGATAAAGGTGGCAAGAGTATACAATGGAGAAAAGACAGCCTCTTCAATAAGTGGTGCTGGGAAAGCTGGACAGCTACATGTATAGGAATGAAATTAGAACACTGCCTAACCCATACACAAAAATAAACTCAGAATGGATTAAAGACCTAAATGTAAGGCCAGACACTATAAAACTCTTAAAGGAAAACAGACGCAGAATACACTATAACGTAAATCACAGCAAGATGCTTTTTGACCCACCTCCTAGAGAAATGGAAATAAAAACAAAAATAAACAAATGGGACCTAATGAAACTTAAAGCTTTTGCACAGCAAAAGAAACTGTAAACACTATGAAAAGACAACTCTCAGAATTGGAGAAAATATTTGCAAATGAAGCAACTGACAAAGGATTAATCTCCAAAATTTACAAGCAGCTCATGCAGCTCAATATCAAAGAAACAGACAACCCAATTCAAAAATGGGCAGAGTCCTAAATAGACATTTCTCTAAAGAACATATGCAGATTGCCAACAAACACATGAAAGGATGCTCAACATCACTAATCATTAGAGAAATGCAAATCAAAACTACAATAAGGTATCACCTCACACCGGTCAGAATAGCCATCATCAAAAATCTACAAACAATAAATCCTGGAGAGGGTGTGGAGAAAAGGGAACCCTCTTGCACTGTTGGTGGGAATGTAAACTGATACAGCCACTATGGAGAACAGTATGGAGCTTCCTCAAGAAACTAGAAATAGAACTACTATATGACCCAGCAATCCCACTACTGGGCATATACCCTGGGAAAACCATAATTCAAAAAGAATCATGTACCACAGTGTTCATTGCAGCACTATTTACAATAGCCAGGACATCAAGCAACTTAAGTGTCCATTGACAGATGAATGGATAAAGAAGATGTGACACATATATACAGTGGAATATTAGCCATATAAAGGAACAAAACTGAGTTATTTGCAGTGAGGTGGATGGACCTAGAGTCTGTCATACAGAGTGAAGTAAGTCAGAAAGAGGAAAACAATACCATATGCTAACACATATGTATGGGATCTAAAAAAAAAATGTTTCTGAAGAACCTAAATGCAGGACACGAGTAAAGAGACAGATGTAGAGAATAGACTTGAGGACATGGGGAGTGTGAAGGGTAAGGTGGGACAAAGAGACAGAGTGGCTTTGACATATATACACTACCAAATGTAAAATAGATAGCTAGTGGGAAGCAGCTGCATAGCACAGGGAGATCATGTCGGTGCTTTGTGACCACCTAGACGGGTGGGATAGGGAGGGTGGGAGGGAGACACAAGAGGGAGAGGATATGGGGGTATATGTATACATATAGCTAACTCCCTTCGTTATACAGCAGAAACTAACACACCACTGTAAAGCAATTATACTCCAATAAAGATGTTTAAAAAAACTACAAAAAACCAGAAAACATGTTTACCC
Organism: Mesoplodon bidens; assembly: GCF_964165515.1. NCBI lineage: Eukaryota > Metazoa > Chordata > Mammalia > Artiodactyla > Ziphiidae > Mesoplodon > Mesoplodon bidens. The sequence continues at coordinate 28,561,808 of NC_138168.1, read as the reverse complement.
AAACACTTGAATGTGAATGTTCATAGCAGCTTTATTCATAATAGCCCCAAACTGGATGTTAAAAGAAAAAAAAACAAAAAACAGAAGTCAGATATAAAGAGAAAATGTAATTCATTTTTTTATAATTAATTAGGAGAACTCCCATTACCTGGTTAGCATGTAAAACTAAGTGATCAATTTAAATGCAATCCAATCTGATTATATAAACACCTGCTGTAGGGCCTCATCTCTAGCTGGGGTAAAGTGTTCTCTCCTCCTGGCTTTTCCCTAAGATGAGGTAACAGAGGAGTGTGTGGAAGACTTGACCTTGCTGTTTTGGGAGGTGGCAGAATGTCCTGACCGTGGACTAGTCCCTGGGTCTACACTAGTGGTTATCTACTGGATTCTAGGGCAATGCTTCCTGTCACCTGTTGACTATTAAGTGTTCCGTCTGTGGCTAGTGCATTCATGGTCCTTCATTTTGGGCTGGGCAACACTCCTGGAGTAGCCTGAACTCCCTTCAGCTCTCCTGATTGTGGGTCCAGAGGCCCGCAGTTACCCCCACATCCTGAGGTCCATCCAGCCTCCAGTGCAGGATGGATGCAGGCATCTGGCAAACCCACTGGTTTCTAGTCAGCATGCACCCCACACAGGAGGCTGGAAAAGGCCAACCAGATCCTCTCCCAGCCTGATGACAGCATCCCACTCTTTTAAGTAGATTGGGTTGCCTGTGATGTTACAGGTTCCTTCTAGAATTCCAGAGGGAGAATGTGGAGAGAGCTCTTCCCATGCTAGATATATCCGGGAACTTATCTAACATAGGTCCTCTCCAAGCCCAAAGGAAGGAGATTAAGACACATTGACTTGTTTCATCCTCCCACACTCTCTGTCCCCTCCTTTCCCTCCTTTCCAGATCCTTCAAGACTAAGAAATTCTATTTTAACTTCTGCATATCATACACTCTATACCACAGAAGAGCAAACTTTATGGTTTTGTTATTAGAAGTCATTGTTTTTCTACACTTTTGCAGAACACTTTGACCTGGATTGCCTCCAGGTTTGGTTACTGATGTAAGAGTGAGGGGGAGGAAAGGATTAGTAAAGGAATACAGCACATCTCTCCCACAAAATCTGGGTCACAAGCATATTGGTTTGTTCAAGCCTCAGCTACCAGTCTCTCCTGGTTAATGTTGAGAAGCTGAAATAAAATCTGATCTAAAAAGTAAAATTAATTTCTGACAAAATGCTATGCACTTTTACACTTGTAACATGTTATTAATCCTAGAAATCTGAGGTACAAAGGAGCTAAATAACTTGCACAATCCAAATTCCCAATTTTCCCAACTGCATGGATGCCTCCTCTGCCTTTATGAATAAGGCCGACACCTTGGTTGAACACTTAGTTCTCTTTCTTTTGCAGAAACACCCAATAGTCTTTGCACAACACATTTCCCTATAAAACTTGACCAACATACCTCCTGATGATCTGATGAACTTTCTTTCAGAACTTTCTATAAATATGATGTAAAATGTAAACATAAAACATCATTAAATATATTATATCTCCACTGTCTCCAAGTTAGTTTGAATGTGCAATTAGATACTGAGTCACATTAAAATTGTACCTAATGCTATAATGTCCAAGGATGAACACTTATCTCAGGGAAGATAGAAAATAAGTCTTTAAAGTCACTTTTGTAGTCCAAATTCATTCAGTCAACAAGTATTTATTGGATTCCCATTTTGCCCTAGACATATTTGAGGCACTGGGATTACTGCTCTAAACAAAACAAATTTCCTCATGGAGGGAGGTCTGTATAAACTTCAAAAGGGTCTCAACACAGGGGAGGGAGGGAGATGGATAATAAACAGATTGACACATAAATATAAGTGCTATGTGGAAAAATAAACAGGATAAGATAGAAGTGGTAAGGTGTCTATTTTAATACAGTATTGGTGAAAGCCTTTCTATAATTACCTATAGGCAAAGCCATGAAGAAAGTGAGAGATGAGGAATTCAGGTTTCTAGGGAAAGTCTATTTTAGGTACAGAGAACCACAACAGCACATGCTTGAGTGGGGAATAAGCTAGATGTATTCAAGGAAGAACACAGCCACCCCTGTGGCTGGAACAAAGGGCACCAGGGGAAGAGTTCGCACCGATGAAGCGCAGAGGCATGGGAAGGAGATTATGGAAGGCCTTTAGAGACGTCTCCCTTCATTCTGTGAAAGGAGCAATGCCACTGGAAGGTTTTGAGAAGAGTGTCATCTACTGATTTCAGCTGCTAGATGAAGACAAGACTGACTGTGGGAGGGCAGCAGTGGAATCAGGAAAGGCTGTGGAGAGATGACTGCAATAGCCCGGGAGAAAGATGATCACAGGATCAGACAGAAGTGGTAAGGTGTCTATTTTACATATAGTATTGGTGAAAGCCTTTCTACAATTACATGTAGGCAAAGCCATGAAGCTATGAAAGAGGATCATGAAGGTTGTATAAGAGAGAGTCATACAAGAAACAGAAGAATCTATTAAAAGGCATTTTCTGTGGGTAATTTTTTTTCACCAAACACTTTATGGATATATATTTTTAAAATATCATGTTTACTTTTTTCCCCTTTAGAAAATAACTTTTATTCAATACAGCATAGGGATTAAGGCCACAGGATTTCAACTCTGTCAAAGATTTAAATCATTCCTGGATCACTTCCTAGCTCTCTGACCTTGGACAGGGTACTCTTTTCTCCGAACCTCCATTTGCTTATCTGCAAATTGACAATAGTAATGAAGAGAGGTTTGGAAAGTGTTCAATGTGGCAATGCATGTAAAATTATACAGAAAATGTTTGATGAATTTTAGCTCCTTATGACACCCTCCCCCTTATTTTTGGAAATTTGGAAAATATGGCAGTGTCCACTGAAAAAAAATGCACATTATGTTCTATTCTGCAGATGTACTGAGGGCTTAAGCCTGGGAGACACCCCCACAGATAGCTCTGAGGGCCTGCTCTAAAGAGGTAAGGGAGGAACAGGGATACAGAGGAGTTTTTGCAAAAAAAAAAAAAAAAAAAAAAACATGTTGTTGGAACATCAAAAGATTACTCTTAATTAAAGAAAAACCAGACATCTCAAACTAATGAATTTAGCACTTTTCTATGTATGGGAAGATGCAAAAGTCTGGGCTTAATGAAATCATTCCTTTGATATGCACCTTAACTAACTAGGGCCAGTATCCTGGGTTATTTTCCATCCCGACTCCCCTCAGGGTACACAGTCCAGGGTGTCTGTAGTGGCTGATGGCTTGATGGCTGCAACATCCTTTGTTTCCTGATATGGCAGGTGACTTGCTTTCATCCACAGCAATATAAAGAAAGCAAAAAAAGATCAGGGAGGATACTACCCATGTCTTATGACTCTAAATATATATATATATTTTAAAGTCTTTATTGAATTTGTTACAATATTGCTTCTGTTTTATGTTTTGGTTTTTTTTTTTTTTTTTTTTGGCCGTGAGGCATGTGGGATCTTAGCTCCCCAACCAGGGATCTAACCCGCACCCCCTGCATTGGAAGGCAAAGTCTTAACCACTGGAATTCCAGGGAAGTCCCATCTATTAATATTTTAGCATGACCTGAATGTGAACAAAGTTAATATATTTTATTTTCTTTACAGGTTTCAGTGTCTTCTTGGTAATGGAGCAACTTTTTTTTTTTTTGCGGCACGCGGGCCTCTCACTGTTGAGGCCTCTCCCGTTGCGGAGCACAGGCTCCGGACGCGCAGGCTCAGCGGCCATGGCTCACGGGCCCAGCCGCTCCGCGGCATGTGGGATCCTCCCGGACCGGGGCACGAACCCGTGTCCCCCGCATCGGCAGGCGGACTCTCAACCACTGCGCCACCAGGGAAGCCCTAGAGCAACTTTTTACAATCAATTTCTGCATATATATTAATTAATTACCAGGCTCACTCCCACAAACATGGAAAGTAAGAAGCAAAATAAGGTATAGATCTGCCACAGCCAGAGAGGCTTTGCCTCGTTCCAAAAGAGTAGTAAAAGACTGATTTAAAGTGAATGGAGATTAAATGTAAACACAGGCTAGCCTAAATAAAATACAAAAATGAATTCTTCTCAGTGTGCTATTCATTCAAATAGAGGATTTGAAATTCGATCAAATGCCAATGCAAAGCCATATAATGCTTGAATGACATTAATTAGCTGAATATTGAGCCCAGGAGCAAGTGAGGCTCATCCACTGAATATGTACATAAGATTTTCCTACCAAGGAGAACCACAGAAAAATATCTGGAGCGTCTCCCTCCTCTTATTTACATTCTGGTCCCTATTAACATTTTCCTGAGAAAGAATTTCATGCAAATAAAAGCCTTCCAACTTAATTGCAAACTGATAATAAAGCCAGCACTTTCTTTTGTGACAAAATGCCTTTAAAAAGTGTCTGAACCATGAAAGTATTTAAGAGACTATGATTTTAACCAGACTATGTTTTAAGACATCAATTGAAAAGGAGGATTTCAAATATTCCCTTATATTCTATTCTTAATTCCAGAGAACTTTATAGTTTCCAGCTTAACATCACTATTTGACAAATACTAAATTCACATTTCTTAAGCTTTCATCAATTCTTTTATTAGCTTTGTCTGTTTTTGACATTTTTTGTTGGTTTATGTAAGGTGAGATCATGAAATTTTACTCTGATTTGCATCTTTTTATTCCCAAAATCAATATTATGAATCTAATGAGGTAGCCAATCTAACAGCTTTGATATCACAAGCCTCCTAGGTGTTTTAAACAAATTCATCTTCACCATTCAAATTTAAGAATGCATAAGCAGTTTCAATATATTTGGATATAAAAATTTTTCTATACTAAATGTGCATTTACTTTGAAAATTCACAATAAACTATACTATTACTGCCACTTTCTTACATATGTTATATTCTATCACTTAACAAATCCATCCTTTTTTGAGCTTCAGCACTCCTTCACAGATAAATCAGCAAAAGGCCAGAAAATAATCAGTATAGCAGGAAATAAACTGGAAATGTAAAGCTCATGACCTCTAACACCTTTTTGACTATTATTATCTGACCTTTTGCTAGTCACTCACCCTTTTGTAGCCTCATTTCTACAGTCTGTAAAATTGAGAATGATAACATTGTAGTTACCTCCCAAAGGGATTGGGTAGAAAAAAACTGGTACAGGGGCTGTAAAATAACTTGCAAGCCATAAAATGCTACATAAATGCTTGATAATAAAACAGTTACAGAGCCCCATGGTTTAATATAAAACTAGTTTTTCAGCTAAACTAAGTCCTAGCAGAAGCAATTAAGATCGAATAGGAAAATATGCAAAGCTCCTGGTCATAATTAAAAGGGTTTATTTGTTTGAATTGATTTTATGGACTAATGGGTAGGTGTCTGCACAGACTGTGTGATCAAATGCGTGGAGTAATACAGTCATCACGTGGTAGAAAAGACACTTCAATCCAGCAGGCTGAAATCAGAAGCTAGAAGGCATATCATTCCACAGCCCCATGGGTGTATTCCTCTTTAAATGAGTTTGTATGTGTGTGTTTTGCCTAATAGCACTGTTTTATGGTAAACAACCAGAAGTGGAGGAAATAGTTTTGACATATTTTTTACCCACCCTAGCTGAACAGGTTCATTGTGCTTTTGAAATTCTAATTTCATTTACTTAAAACTAACACTGTTTATTTCAAAGAATCTTCCCCCAAATTATGATTTTACTCTGGAATTTAATCACAACTAGATGTTGCCTGACATAATTTACGTAACATACAGAAATATCTTAATCATTTTCCAGTTTTCCTTTTTGCTCCTCAGAAGAGAAATGAGACTAGAGGATAGATCTTGTCACCTCTCACAGAAGAGCTTTGGTCTTGGTCTCAGAATCACTTGCTAACTTAATGTTTTTTGAAAAGTATAAGCCACCTTAAGAATAATAACAAGTCCTTAATCAGGAGAAAGAAGACACATTAACTCATATAAAGAAACTTTAATATGTATTATTAGTATGTAGTAAGTCGTATAGAGTATTTTTACTAGAATTGATACTCCAGAGCCATCACTAGATGAAGACACAAAGGAACATGCTACAACTCCAACTTTTTATTTATTAACTGTGTATCCCTGAACAATCACTAAACTTTTAAATTTACCAGTTTCTTCATTCATTCAACAAAGATTCATTGAGACCTGCTATGTGCTGTGCATTCTTCTAGGCACTAGAGATTCAGTGAACAGCAGAAATAAAAGTCCTCACCCTCATGAAGCTTGTATTCAAGTACACATTGGAAATGATACCTCCCCTGTCTATCTCAAAGGGCCATGACAATCTCAATATGATAACTTATGGGAAAATGCTTTGTAAATTATTAAGTTCCACGGGAATATGTTATTCCCATGATTATGGTAATTATGTTATTACTAGTAATATTAAGTGCTAGATACAAAGTCAGGTTTTTAAAGATAAATAATAGGTTTCTGGCATGAGTGGAGGTAGGGGAAGAAGATAAGGCATCTAGAAATGGGACAAGCCAAGGACAGACCTTGTGACTTTATCAGGTTTTCCAAGAGCAACTAATAGTCTTCTGCTTTTCTGGTATATACAATGTAAGGAATGTGACGTTGTGAGACATTAATTTGAGAGAGTGACATTAGCAAGGCGCAAGACGGCAGAGTAGAAAGCCCCAGCCATGTGTCCCCACAGAAACACCAATTTAACAAGCATCCATGGAAGAAAGAGGGGGCTTAAGAATATCTAAAGGGCTACTGGCAGAGGTAATGAAGGAAGGTCTCAACTCCCTTCTAAACTGTGCACGTGATCATGCTTCTTCCTCTTCTCTCTCCTTCTTTTCCAGTCTGAAGTTACAGAGAACAGCCATGAATTATACATTCCAATTGTTTTGTGTTGAGCAGCCTTTGAGTCTGTTTTGGGCAGTAGGAAGTAGAGAAATGAAGGAGAAAAATACAAATGAAAGCATACAAATAAAATCTGTGCATACTATGTTGGAAGAAAAGCAACATTAATCATGTATTTATTTATCCATCCTCTCGTTCATTGAACAAATGTGTATTGAGAACCTATCTTATGCTAAGTGCTCAGCACAATGGAGAATATAAAAAGAAATAAAACCTGATCATGGCCCTTGGGGAATTTACAGTCCAGAAGAGAAGTATCCGTATTAGATTTTCTTCTAAATACTTCAAATCTGAAAGATAAGAGAATCTGAGAACTTTAAAAATAGAAAGCCCAGAAGAGTAAGTTATGCTTTGAAATAATTGTGTCTATATTTACTCTAATCATAAAATATAAAATGTCAAGGTAATTTATTCAACGTGCATGAAAGAATTCCTGTTTAAATAGCATCAGTGTCAAGCACTGGTTGGTTTGCTGGATGAGGTGACCTTCAAACCTCTTCTTAGTTCCAATCAAACAAACTCTTCACTGAGTCCCCTGTGACAAGATACTCAGTCCATTTCCAAACACTTAAATCTTTTCTTTCATGTTGAATAAAAGCATACATTTTTTCTCATGCTATTATTTCGAATAAAATAATCCATAATAGGACTTCCCTGGTGGTACAGTGGCTAAGAATCTGACTGACAATGCAGGGAACACAGGTTCAAACCCTGGTCTGGGAAGATCTCACATGCTGTGGAGCAACAAAGCCCATGCGCCACAACTACCGAGCCCACGTGCCACAACCACTGAAGCCCACGTACCTAGAGCCCATGCTCCGCAACAAGAGAAGCCACCACAATGAGAAGCCTGTGCACCGCATGGAACAGTAGCCCCCGCTCGCTGCAGCTAGAGAAAGCCCACGCTCGCGCGTAGCAATGAAAACCCAACGCAGCCAAAAATAAATAAATAAATACATACATACATACATTTTTAAAGAAATGGAGCTATCTTGTAAAAACAAAAAATAAATAATTCATAATAAATGACTCTTGCTGATATGTATATATATATATATATATATATATATATATATATATATATATATATATATATATATTTCAATTCCAAGCTATAATTTTTTTATTCTTAAATGCTCCTTCTAGCATCCTGGATTAGAGGTTTCAATCTCTACCTTTGAAGAAAGGCATCTCTTTCCTTTCTGTCCTCTAGCATCTTTTAAAAAGAAATCAACTTAAAGTCACATGATATTTAATTTCTCATTAATTTTCAGTACCTCACTACAAGTGTATGTATGATTTTCAGACTCACAGTATTCAACTGAACTTTTAATAAATCCTTTTTACTAGCTACACTTGAAAAAATAATTGCAAGCTTCAGAAATGTCTGCATAGTAATTTACATAACATTTCATCATTGTTTTCAATTTTCTGGGATTTTCCATCCTTTTCATCCTATGTCCTTCTCCTTTCAACTATTCATGAAGTTTTATCACCTGGAGATAAAGCAAGTTAAGTTTGTTTTTTTTCCAATTTGCTCTTTTCTGCATTCACAAGTTTCCCAGGTTCTAGAAATCCATAGCATTCAAGCTGAGCATACTTTTGTGGTTCAGCAAAACTAAACATTTTCCAATTTCAAGATAGTTGAACTTACCCATTGTTTTCCATATGATCAGGGAAGAGTAGGTTCAAGTGAAATATTTTATTTGAAAGAAACAGGAGGACATGCCAAGGTGCAAAAATTCCATGTATAATTCTACATTAGACATATGCATTCAGAGAGTAAATGTACCCTTTCTTTGTCCAAAACTTTGTTAAAGAAAATACAAAACATACAAAATACTGTCAGCCCTAGTACTTGCAATGATATGGACATAAACAAGAAAACAAAATTTAACAACAAGCATAATTTTCACCTGCCATTGTTGAGATTGTCCATCTGAGCTCTGGATCCTGAAAGATCAACATCAATATTAAAAGAATACTGTAAACAAAGTCTAAATGTCAACCCTTAAACCATTCCCTTTTTATGTCTTTCTGTTGCAATTGTAAATTCTGTCACTATGAAAGCAAATGATTCATTGCAATTGTGAGGCCATTTTAATCTATGAAAGCATCTGAACAATCAACAATAATGATGTGTTGTGAATAATGCAGCTGAAAATTGTTTTGGGGTGAATTCTTAGCAAGATATTTTTGCCATGTCCCAGGCTTCAAAGGGATTGAGCTGTAATGGAGATTATACTACTTTTCTGCAAACTCTCTTCAAGGGTGGAGACTATTTGAGTATCACCATACTTATCACCATTTAAATCAGCCCAAAACACAATTCCCTCCCCTTTTCATGGAAAATAGAGTATTAATTCATTGCATTACATCAGATGAAATTGGTTCCTTAGAGAAGGGCACGTAAGCTATATATAGCTCCACATGTGAAGTATTGATACCTGTGAGTTTTAGGTCTGAAATTTTTGTGTGAGAACACCTCTCAAAGAGTAATTTTAAAACACTGTAAAGATTCTGTACTAAGTGCCAGGAAATCTAGCTTTTAGTCTCAGCTTTACTGATGTCTAGTTGTATGACTTGATATTTCGAATCCTTTATAAATTTTTTTTTAAATCTGATTGAACGGGACTAGCCCAGTTGTTCTCAAATTGGCTGGACATTAGAATTAGTTGGCAAGCTTTTAAAAAACATAGATGCTCCCAAACTTCCCCAGACATGTTAAATCAGAATTTCTGAAGGTGGGGCTGAAGCATTAGTATTTTCTTAAGCTCTCTGTGTGATTGTAATATGCATCTAACGACCACTTTCAACTTTAAAATGCTCTGACATTTTATGAAACTTGCCCTTTGAGAACCTCAGCATGTGTTTCAAATGAGTTCTGAGGAGAGAATTTCCAGTGTTAGGTGTTGGTGTTTGTTCTATCAGTTGCATTCATAATGTAGGCTGACAAGGAAAAAAAAAAAAAACAGCAAGCAAAAAAATTAACAGGGAAGGTAGACAGGCCATTCAAACGAGAGCTCAATTACAGAAGAGCTGTCTCCAGGAGACCAAAGTCATGCTCTTTAACATTCTAAGTGATTGGTTTGTGCAGTGAACCAAATCTGAGCAGTTCCAATGTTTGAAAATGTAATGAATTATATAGAAATATTAATATACCCTTCAAGGTCATGAAACAGTTCCTTGGCCTTAGGAAACATGTAACTTCTGTGAGCTCATTGTAGGTCAATTTGATGGACCTCTTATAACCTTAAGATTCACCTTGCTCTTTTCTCTGCATTAAAATATGTTAATACCAGCTTTGGAATCAAACTGATTCATTTTTTTTAAATCTGCCTTTCTTAAACTTCCTTTTCATTTGCAGAATCACCAAAGAGTTGTTCAATATTACCATATTTTCTAACTCTGAATGAAATTAAGCAAAGGACTAAAGTATGAAAAGGTCATCAAAACAAGAGACTATAAAAGAAATCTGAGAATAGCTATACATTGCTAAAATTTAATTTAAAGTGAGTCCTGAAAATGTGTAATGGTTAAGGATTGAGTTTCAGTCCTCAGTCACATGTTTAATGAATTTTCTGTATCAGCTATCTCTAACCAAATTAGTGGGAGTGGGAGAGGGTGGGGAATTTGCTCATCTCTATTTCTTTTTTCTTTTCATTTAGAAGGGTAAGCTGTTGAATATCATATATACAATGTGGTACATAAAATGTGGTTAATACTGCACCTAACATACAAAGTCTACAATGGATTATAGATTTACAATGGATTTTAGATCTACAATAGATCTATGGATCATAACATAATAAAAGAGGCTGTACAGAAATTATGAAGTAAATCTCTGGGACAATTTCAGAGTAAGTCTGAAAAAAGTCTTATTTAAATTCAATATATACTTTTCATGACATAGATTTCTTAAATTTGTTTTTAAAAACGTTTAAAAATATAAGTGGTTTTAAAATAACTTTCAGCAGTGTGAGTCCATTAATTTCATAGTAGTTGGTTCTAAGTTTTTAAAAGAATTCTATTCCACCTCTGACATTTTACCAAATAGTTTTGCTGCTTTTGCTGAAATTGTGCTACTCATCTGGAATCTCTTCCAATTTCTGTGTGGTTAAATAGAAGCAAAAACTAACAGTAATTTAACTTATTTTTAAAGACGTGGGTATGAAAGTCTTAAATGGATCCAAATCCTTTCATAATTAGACTAATTAAATTCTGCTTGGGTCTAAAAGTTGTGTTTTAGCCCAACTCTTTTTTTTGTTTGTTTGTTTCTTGGCTAACATGTTTCACAGTCATTTCAAATGGATTAATCATCCAATCTGGTATTATACAGTTCATTCAGAATTTTAAATCTAACCATCATATCTTATTTATTAATAAAAATGAGAGTAATCTATTCCCAATTAATCTTTAATCTCTAAAGTGTTGCAAAGACAGACACTTGGAAAATTCTCAGTTGCAAGGTAATTTTTAAATGTTTGTAAGTTTGTTAATGAATCCCATGATTATCTACCACATTTTAATGAAACTGATCTAGTTCTGCTGCAACTTAAGGTGGCCAAGTGTATATGAAAAATATGTCCCATCCATTCACAATCTATCAATCTTGATCTTTATTTTTCTGTTGGCAGAATTTTAAAGCTGAAACTGTATTTAATAGTAAACAGGATCTGTTTTCAAGTCTATTCTTTGAGACCTATCTTACTTTTGTGTCTTGGATAAGATGTTCACACACTTATTGGAGTGTATTCTGTTTGAAATAATCAGTCACTCAAAGACTTATTATTAATTGTGTTATTAAGTCTGTTAAAAACATTCATTGATTTGTGGAGTTTCTCATAAAAATTCTCAGAGACTACATGTAGTTTATGAATAATGCAATGAACTGCTAAAACACCTGGAGCAATTTTTTAAGTTAGCTGTAAACCGACATTGCCAACAACCCATAGCTGGCAGCCCCATCTGTAGCAGAAGTAATGACCCCAAAAGAGGGAATATCCTTTTTCACAAAATAATTTTTAGAAATTTCAAATATGGACAAGCCCTTCATATTTATTATCAGTAATTTTTAAAATAACATTTCCTCTATGATTTTTTCATTCCATATGAAACTTTTAAATGCCAGCTTTAAAGCCTCATTATCCAAAGGACGTTTCACCCACTTACAATGAAAATTCATTTTGACTACAGTTCACCTCACAGCTAATTTTTGACATCTTCTGCTATCTCATCAATTATTCGTCAAACAGTATCTTTGCTCAGTGGAAGAGAAAAATTATTTCACTTGGATTTCTTTGGTCTGCATACCAAAAACATCTTGTATAGTTGGTAAAATTAATTTTTCCTCACTGCGGTGAAGGGTACCATTTGTAATCATGTATTCACATGTACAAAGCAAGCAGAAAATTATACTTAATTAGAAAGATTTTTAAAATTTTTCCAGAGACATTTTTAATTTTTACAAAATTTTTCTTTAAATCTTGGAAATATGATATATGCCTGCTAACTTTGTCAACATTCTTCTTTGTAAAATGGGTTTGTTTAGTTTTGTTTTGTTTTGATTTGCTTTAGATTTTAACAGGCTGATTGCTTCATTGGAAAATAATGTGTGGGCAGAGTGCATGTTGGTTCATTTGCAGACCAATCTACAATATCCAATTTCAGACTGATATTTAATATTTTTAAATGAGTTAAATAAACATTTTAAAAGAGTTAGAATTACTGTGAATGCAACAACCACAAGCCAATGAATGTAGATGTAGTGTATTGTTCTCAGCACTGAAGTATCTAGCTTTCTGGTGCTGACTCTAAATTCTGGCATCACCTCCAGTCATTGTGACAATAATAATTACCCACAAATTTTCCAAAAAAAAAAAACCACCTTTAGGGCATGGTGTTATTCATATTGAAAACCAATGCCCTAGACCTTGTTTACCAAAAATGGCACTTTCTAGAGACATCTAATTTTCAAGCACACAACTCTCCAAATACTACCTCGTATATGTCCAGGTTACTCCTCTGGAATTCTAATTTTGGAAAAAGAATCCTCATATCAAGATCTCAAATCCCCTGACTCTATCATCTTTACTCCTTTTATCACCCCTCTCATGTCATCTCCCCTTCTGGGTCTAGTCACCTTACATTCTACGACCCATCAAACCTTCTCAATTCTGCTGTGACATGCCTTAATTAAATCACAACCTTGGTTAAAGCCAGCTCTCCATACAACCAGACAGAATGGTCTTAGCTTAAATGTTTGTTTGTGAATCTTAAGGAAGAACCTCAGGCTCTTTGGTAGCTATACTAAATTTTCCTAATCTATTCACTTTTATTTTTCTAGACCGTTTACCTTCTTTTCTTCCAATATCTAATCCTGCGCAGTCTTCAAACTTGTCTGATTGCTTGATTGCTTCGCTTCTGGTTTCACTGAGACAAGAGAAGAAATCAGAAGAGAAATTCCACATTCCTCCAGCAGTGAGTCTCCCCACCTTCTTAGAAGTGCACTCCCTGCTTTGCCTCCTGCCACCCCTGAGAACTGTCTGTGCTCTGGACTCCATCTAAACTCACTAGTCAAGAACTTTGGTCCCTATATTGTCCTTACGTTTTGTTTATCATCAATTTTTACCTATAAATAAGATCATTTTAACCAGCATTTTAACAAAACATAAAAACTCATATCTTATTTTAAACAAGCAAAAGTCTCTTAACCCTACCTCCCTTCTAGTTTGGGTCCCATTTCTCTGTTCCAATTTACAGAAAATTTTCTTTCTTCCTTTCCTTTCCTTTCCTTTCCTTTCCTTTCCTTTCTTTCTTTCTTTCTTCCTTCTTTCCTTTTCTTTTTCTTTCTTTCTTTCTCTCTTTCTTTCCTTTACCAAGCTATCAATCCTTTATTTATTGATTGATTAATGTTTTCATTTATTTATTTAATTTATTTTGCTTTTTATTTATGTCACATAAGCTGTATTTTCTTTTTCTAGAATATATTTAAAACAACTTCATTAACTCAGTCAAGTATAGTGCAAAATATATGGGCTTTGGTGTGACTTTTTAGTCATAAGACCTGCTTTAAATTGATAAGTTTTAGAACTAGTAATTCTATAGTAGCCATTCTAAACCTATTTTTTTTTTACTGTTTCTGTCTTCTCTTCCTTCATGCTCCCTTTTTTTTTCTCCTGAGACCACTTCAACCCGGCTTTTTTTCATCCTGCCACAGGAGGTGCTCTTACCAAACTCAACAAAAATCTCTGTATTGCCCAATGCAATGCCCATTTCTCATTTGTCAGCTTTCTTGACCTATAAATGCTATTGATATTGTTGATTAGTCTCTCCTGAAACTGTTTTCATTTTGCTTCTCCCTGTTTTATCTGCATCTCTAACCGAACCCACATTCTCATCTTCCTGTGCAAGATTTTCTTCATCTTCCCAAGCTCTGACTAGTGGATACCCAGGGCTCAATCTTTGGTTATCTCCCCTTCACCCCCTAAGTAATCTCATCTACTTACATGCCACATGTAATGCTACTTATTGCTACATTTAAGAATCCTGCCCAGCTTTCCCTCCTGAACACTTTAACCAATTGCCTACTTAACATCTCAGCTTGGATGCCTAATAAACATCTCTAATTTAACATGTGTAAAATTGGACTCATAATTTTCCCTCCCCAAAGAGTTATTCCTCCCATTTTCTCTGTCTGAGCAATAACACCATTCTTTCAGTTGCTACAGCCAAGACATTAGAGTCATTCTTCTCTTCTCTATTTCTTTCACACCTCCCATCCATTCCATTAGAAAATGCTTTTGACTCTAATCTCAAACATATATTCAAACTGAATCACTTTTTATTACCTCTAAACATGTAGTTCATTTCATAAAATGAAAAACTCTGCATCTCCATTAGTTCACTTTACTTGCATTAGAGAGCACTTTAAAAACTTAGTGGCTTAAAATAAGTGTTTTATTATAATTTTAAAATCTGCAGTCAACTGAAGGGAGTTCTACTGACCAGAACACAGTTCAGCCAATCTCAGCCAGGCTCACCAACATCTCTGGAGCCTCAGCTGCGAATAATGAGTAGATGAATCTGGTCCACATGATTTCTCATCTTCTAGGCAAGTTAGTCTGGGCTTGTGATGGCAGCTGGCAAGGTTCCAAGAGAGCAGAAGCATACAAGGCCTATTGAGACCCAGGCATGGAAATCAGGAATCACACAATGTAACTTTGCTGTATTCTATTCGTTAAAGTAAGTCAAAATTCCACCCAGATTCATTGTGAGGAAGAGCTACAAAGTGACACTACAAAGATATGTGGATCTACATAGGTGAATGATTACCACGTTTTTGCACTGAATCCACTATGCCATTTCATTCAGAATGAGGTCCCAAAGTCCTATCTCTGGCCAGCAAAGGTTTTTGTAATCTGGCTATCCCTTACTTTTCCAACCTTACCTCTTCTCTCTTTCTTCCTTCCTCACTGCATTCCAACTACACTGAACATCCTCCCATCTTAGGTTCTCTTCATTTATGGTCTTCTTCTCAACCTGGAATGTTCTTCTCCCAAATCTGTGGGCTCTCACCCTCTCTGTATTTATGTCTCTTCTTCAATCAGAGAGATATACCCTGAATCATTTTTCAAAATGCCACCTGCAGGGCTTCCCTGGTGGCGCAGTGGTTGAGAGTCCGCCTGCCGATGCAGGGGACACGGGTTTGTGCCCTGGTCTGGGAAGATCCCACATGCCGTGGAGCGGCTGGGCCCGTGAGCCATGGCCGCTGGGCCTGCGCGTCCGGAGCCTGTGCTCCACAATGGGAGAGGCCACAACAGTGAGAGGCCCACGTACCACACACACACAAAAAAATGTCACCTGCAACCCCTCCAGTCTCTAAAGGTGCTTTATCATTCTTGATAATACCTATTATTTCTTTGGTTTTAGCTTATTGTTTGTCTTCACTAAAGGAATGTCTGCATTGTAAGAGCAGGGGCTTTGTTTTATGGACACCTCATCCCCAGTAACTAGACCAGTGCTGCTCAATAAAAATGTAATACAAGACATGTATGTCATTTTTAATTTTCTAGTAACCATATGAAAAAAGGTAAAAAGTGTTAGGTGAAATTGATTTTAATAATATTTATTATTTAGCCTAATATATCCAAAATATTATCATTTCAATATGTAATCCATCTTAACAAGGGTTAAGATATTTTATTTCACATTCTTTTTTTTTTCTTAACTGTCTTTGTAACCCGGTGTATATTTTACCTTTATATACATCTCAAATCAGATAAGTGCTCAATAGCTCCATGTGGTTAGTGGCTACCATTTTGGACAGCCCAAATCCAACTCATTGTTAGTGTTTCATAAGTGTTTAGCCATGATTGTTTTAACTCAAGCAGTCTAAGCTCAGGTAGGCCAAATTCAATTGAAGGAAAGCCCTGTGGCAAAACTGAAACTACTAGTTCCATAACTTTATCAGTTTAAGGCAGATCTTATTACTTTCTCTACTTCTTTATTACATTGTCCTTGAAGCTTTAAAAGCCTATTTCCCCAGCTTGATCTCAATGTTCTTGAATGCTTTACTATTTCTCAACTTTTCTTGATTTCATTGCTCTTAACTCTTTTAAGTCAAGAGTAAAACATTCAAGACCATTGAGACAAAGGTAGGAGATCAACAAGAAAAAAACAAAAACAAAACCACAAAATACCTCAAGTCAATTTGTATCTTTGTTTCTCTGTTCACAAAAGTAATATTTTTTCTCAGCATTCCAATTAGTTGTTTTGGCCAGATGTTTTAAAAATCAATACCTTGCCTTCTTTCCCATCTCTTTCCATTGTAGGGTCAAAAACCCTGTGATGGACAGAGATTCCTCTGAGCCATATTCACACCAGCAACTAACAAACACAAGTTTTCCCTGTCTCCAGGCAATTACACTTGCAGTTCATTTTGCCTGAAAAGTGTGCCACCCCCCTTCATCCAGCTTTACCCTTCAGGTGTCAGATAAAAATAACTTCTCCTCAGAGAGGTCTAGATTAGACCACCCTCCCTATTATACATGCTCACAGCACTCACTTTCCTTCATAGCACTTATCATGATGGTAAATACCTAATCATTTGAGTAACTATACATGAAACACAGAATCATGCTGTAACGCTGTTATATAGTATAGTTACTGACACAAAGCAGATGCTTGAAAATACTGAGGACTGACTGCAGTAGGTGAATAAATGTGGTGGTTGAATACAACAGAATGGGAAAATTTAGAACTAGAAAATATTGCTAACCTCCACTAATGCTCAGCTCCTTCATTTAAGATAACAATTCTAATGGTGACAATGGAAAATCCTTCAGAAAATTAATGAAGCAGTGAATGGGTGAATGACTGAGTAGTGTGTGTGTGTGTATGTCTATACACACATACATACACACAGGAGAATATATTTAACTTACTTGACTGCTTATTTGTACTTGCAAAGTTCACTAACTTTTGAGTAAATATAGTATAAGTGGGGAAAATGCCACAGGGCAGGGTGCAGGGCACCAAGAGAGAAGCTGAGGAGATGGCCTGGGGATATGGCCATGCCTCATGATTAAGCAATTGTGTAACCTCCAGGCACTCTGGACTTTTAAGTTCATTCTTTATAAAATGACTTAACTGGCTTTAATCTCCATGAGCCCTATTTTATCAATTTTAAAATGTACTTTTTTTCCCCACATTATAACTTCTCTGACATCAAGATGCATCTTACAATCAATGGCATTTTACAGCCCTGTCAAGGGTGGTTGTGAGTGACATGAACAAAATAAAAATCATCCCTTAATATCTTCTGGGAAGACCAAGAAAACATGAATACCAATAGATTCACTGAAATACAGGGACTTAGAGGCATAGAATTCTGTAATTCTAAGTTATTTCTTTTAATACCCATTTCCTAAAATTTTAAATTAAAAACCATGTATAGAATAGCATTTCTTGCTTGGATCACTGACTCGATTCCTGTTAATTATTTTTTAGGTCAAAATACCCAGGATGTTTAGGCTTGTAACGGACATAGAAATCTTTACAGTGTGTTTTCATACATGGCTAACCAAATGCTACTCAAACATACATATTCACCTGAAGACATTCTTTTCCAGTTGAAGAAATAGTCCTCAACCTGGAATCCTCCAAGTAAGAAGCTTCATTCCCCTCGGCCTGATCAGCATACACACTGTGAAAACCTAGAAATAAATGGTTTGCCACTTTTCATATCCTTTCACATCATGGTGGATTTTCATTTTTTATGAGTCTGACAGCATGTATTTGTTCAAACCATCATGGTATATCTTGATAAATAAACACCATATTTATTGGGCCCCTCCCCCTACCTCAGAAGCCTTTGGGAGGTCCTTCACTGTTTTATCATTTCTTTATTTCTTTTAAAATTATTTTGTGTTTCAACATTCTGCTCATGGTCAATTTCAGTTAATCACCCTAGGAAATGCTCTAGGAAAAAAAAAAAAAAAAAAGGCGGATGTACACATTCTCCCAGACCCAGAATTTTATAGACAGAGCCAACATCTGGATACATGTCTACATGCCACCTCACCTCCACAAAGACTTTCTTCATTGGGCTTTGTTATTGCTTTGTCTTAATAGGAAATGCTTTTCTACAAAGCATTTTGAATTCCTCTTCTTGGGTTAAAAATAACGCAATTTTTAATCTCCTCTTTTATTCCCAGCATCATTTTGCTTTAAAACATATTGATTAAATGTCAAGTCTTCACTTAAAACTGGCTTTTGGACAATTTTTGTTGTGCAGCTACTATTATTTAAGCAGAGGTGTTTGCTCTTACAGTCAAATGAAGGCAGCGTGAGCTGTGGAGATTGTGCATTAGGGAGAACAGCTGATGGATTACAAATCTCTGCATTTCACCAACAGAAATGAATTTGAATCCATCAGTTTTATTCCCTTCTGCCAAATTGAGGAAGTTCAGTTCATGCAGATCTGTCAAAATATTACATTAAACACCTAGGTGAACAAGATAAATTAATTTAATTTTGCAGTTTGCCTTGATTGGGTTAGGCTACTCCTAGGCACAAAGCAAAAACTCCCAGGGAAATTGAGCCTCGTCAGAGACACGATCATGGCAGCGCCAGCCCTGCTCAGCTGAATAGTCAGACAAAGTGTTAGAAATCACTTTGACCAGGGAAGGGAGGTGCCTGGACTTTCCCTGTGACACCCATGCCTGTCTTTTACTTAACACCTATCTGATGTTCCCGAAAGAAAGTAAACACAGTAGTGAATAAAATTAAAATGAAAAAAGGCCACTGTGCTTGCAATGCAAAGCAGATCAGTCAGGGCAACCAAAATGAAAGGGAAAAGGGAACAATAATCCTGCTGTGTGGTTATATATCACCTTTCATGGAAACAATGTGAGAATTCTCTATTTTTGCAGGCCAGCTCCCCAGAGGGCTTTGAAAGCAATTCAGGAGGGAAATAAAAGGATTGCAGAACAGATTTCAGGCTTGAATGATAAAATGGACATTCTGCAAGACAGATTTTACTGAATTGATAACTGGATGATTGAGGCTGTCACACATAAATAAGTTGAAAAGGGATAAAATCCAAAAGAAAGCAGAAAATTTTGAAAGGATATAAAAGTACAAAGAGAACCGGATGATCTTGAAAGAGGGTTAGAGAACCAGCCTCTATATTGAGAGACAGTCAAGAGGATTCAAACCTGGAAACTGAGGAGCCACTGGCAGGTATAATCAGTACTAAAATAAGAGATCCATACGTTTCCGACACATTGCAGTGCTAACCCTGCACAGCTGGAGAGGGTGAAGCAGTTAGCAAATCATGGAATAATTACATTGATTTAAGCAATAGTCACCCTGAAGTCTAGTCTTCTTATTCCATCTTTTCTTTTATGGAAGGAGGGGCCTGTGGATGGACCACTACAGAGGTCCAACATCATGCAGGATCTGGGCTTCTGCTGAAGTTTTTCTCAGGTGTCTCTTATGGGAAACCCTTGGCCCTACAGGATATGCATCTCATGGGCTGTATCTCATTCCCTAAAGAGTAATAGAGAGATGCCACCTTGGCCAGTTCTGTGGGTCATAACTTAGACCTTGAAGGAGGCTGGAGCACTGGCTATGACAAGAGAATCTAGGAAGGCAAGTGGTTCCACTGGACACCTTTTCTCCTCCTGCTTTTAGAAAATGTCCATCCAACTTACTCTCTTACTCACTCTCCTCAGTGTCTTACTGGAAACACTGAGGAGTTGTGGTCAGGGCATTCTTGTCCCAAAAACAGTTGGCAAGGAAGAGTAATTGGAAGATGCCGGATGAGATGTCCAAAGCAGCTGTTAACCATGGGCAAGGAGATGTGCCCTGTCCCATGTGCCTCCATGTGATCCCAAGTCTTAGGGTCACCTTCTTCCTGGAAGAGGTGGCCACCTTCCTTCTTGTGTCCAGGGAGCTCTGGAGAGGCTGTCTTACTGTGTGGGTCAGCTTTCCCAGGAGGCATGCCATATACCCTTTCTCAGCAGGTGAAGACACCAAGGAGAAAGAAAGGCAACAGTGTCCAGAAGTAAATGCAAAATAGACTTTCAGCCCTCTCACATCATCAGCTTCTCCTCTTCTTCTGCAAATTCAAAGATCGGTGTGTCAGAGCACCACGTTACATTTGCAAACATTAATAGTAAGGATTTTGCTGTTTCACCTTGAGGCTGAGTCTGGTTGTCACACTGAGGGAAGAACCATAAGCAAATTTTTAGAACAAGTTTCTAGGTAGCCCTATCTGGTAGAAAGTAATGATTTGTTAGTGCTGGTGGTATCTTATGCTTTCCTTATAAAAGTGGTCTATGAGCATCATCTGACACTGGATTTCTTTCTGTGATAGGAATGTGGTACATTCCTGTGTATGGGTGTACATTAAAGTGTATATGGACACACAGGTGGTCATTCTGGAAGTGCAATATACTGTTACTTTATAGTAATGAAAGGATGCTATTGCAGTGAGCCACCTCCGACAAAATTTTAGGGTCGAGTACAGTGAAGAGTATGTGGCCTAAGTGAACAAAATATGATATTTAGAAAATGAAAAATGGGCACAGTTCAAAAACAGATGCAGTTCAAATCTTAACCCTACCAGTGAGCTTGGCTAAATTATATTCTCTTGCTTTGTCTTCATCTCTGAAATGAAGATATTAATACCCACCTGTATAGGTTAATGGCAAGATGAAAAATTATGTAAGTATAGTGGCTTCACACAGCAGGCGTTCAGTACATTGTAGCAACTATTATTACTAAGAAACAGCACAGTGTAGAACAAAGAGTAGAGAATTTCAAAAGGAAGGAACTGATTTGAAGTCCAGTTTGACGTTTATCAGCTGGATAAGTTTGGGAAAAATTCTTAACATCTATGACACTCTGTTGCCTCACATGTCAAGTGGGCATAATAATAATAATTTCATAGGATTGCTGTAAGTAATAAACAAGATGAGATAAGGGAAGTGCTGACCTGGGATAGAGTAACTGCTC
This sequence comes from Mesoplodon bidens, assembly GCF_964165515.1. NCBI lineage: Eukaryota > Metazoa > Chordata > Mammalia > Artiodactyla > Ziphiidae > Mesoplodon > Mesoplodon bidens. The sequence continues at coordinate 28,540,354 of NC_138168.1, read as the reverse complement.
AAAGAATGTGAATTCCCTTGGTCCCCTGCCAGGCAACCAAATAGATCTATTTTTGCATAGTTTGTTCTTCAACAATAAAAAATGCAAAGCATTTCTAACCAGATATCCAGAGAGCCTTCCTATGATTACCCCTAAAATAGCTGTGGTATGCCCTCAGAATGTTCAATTACACAAAAAGTCCTATTCCTTTTGTGAATAGGAGCTTCCAGACTCCTCAGGAAATTTCTGTCACTTACAAATCGTTCTTTTCTCTTTCTGCTGGTTTGTTTGTTCCCCTCCCTCCAACTTTGATAAAGCATCTGCTATGCTTGAGGCATGGCCTAGAAGCTGGAGTCCAAGGGAAGGGAAAACCTGTATCCAATGAACATTCACTCCCCTTAAGGTTAGACACTTCCGCTAACAGTGTTTCCCTTCACTTCCCTGCCTCATAAAGCCTCTATTGTGTTGACTTCTCTGCCAATAATGCCCTGTTACTCCTCTGTCATCCATTGATTGCATTTCCATTGTCCTGGCCTGATACTGTGCTAACCCAAGCACTGATGCCAGTGGAGGAGGATTCATGCCCAGAGATCCTTGGAGCCCCTCTCTCGGCAGCCTGGCTGAGATAGAACAAAATTTCAGCATCAGCTGCAGCCGTAGTTCACGGCCCTGTGAGCATGTGACAACTCACTCTTTCATTCAGAACGCTTCTCTGCTCTCGGCTTCTCTTAGATTTTCATTTGCCTGCCTCCGGGATTCAGATGCTTTCGTAGAATTGATGCAAACCCCTGGGAAATTTATTTGTCCTCTGATATCATCCACGCTAACGCTCCCCTCCATTAGCTCAGATATCAAGAGTTGACTATACATAGAACTGAGGGGGATTATAAAAGCACTTAAAATCTAATGAGAGAGAGTGGAAAAATACTGAAGGAATTTTTTTAAAAAGGAAAGAGAGAGAAGCAGAAAGCAAGCCACAAATATCTCCATAAATCAACTTATAATGTCTCAGCAAAACACAAGAATTAAAGAGGATATGTGATAGAATTACTGGTACATGCCCCTAAGTCTGGGTCAGGGTCCCAGTGCCACCAGAGGATAGCAAGTTAGAATATTATGAAAGTGGGTCAGGGTTTAGGCAATAGGTTCTATGGCATTTGGGGGAAGGAAAGTCAGGCAACTGTCATTCTAGTTGATGCTGAATACCTCTGAAATGAGTTCCTTACTTAAAAAGATGGTTTTTAGACTGTAACTCATCTTGAATCCATATGAAAATCAAAGTACAAGGCAGGGCGAGTTGTCAATATTAATAGTAGCCCAGCCATTGTGTATTACGAGCAGTTCCATCTAGGAAATTAGCAAGTAGTGCCAGTTCATAACATAAGTACACAGACCCACATCTTTTGTTTGTTTGTTTGTTTTTTTCGGTACGTGGGCCTCTCACTGTTGTGGCCTCTCCCGTTGTGGAGCACAGGCTCCGGACGCGCAGGCTCAGCGGCCATGGTTCACAGACCTAGCCACTCCACGGCATGTGGGATCTTCCCGGACCGGGGCACAAACCCGTGTCCACTGCATCGGCAGGCAGACTCCCAACAACTGCGCCACCAGGGAAGCCAGACCCACACCATTTTGATCATATGGGTCCCTGGAAATGCAAGAATAGCTCTCACTGTTCTTGGTGGTTCAACCTCATTGATATTTCTTACTAGCAGAGTAGAAGTAACCACAGGCCCACCAATATCATGAAAGAGAAGGGATTTGGTAATTTCCAATTTCCCTTTTAATATCTGTTATTTTTTTATATAACAGGATAGGGCATTAGAGTGGTTCATTGCAAATTAAAATAATGGTGCCCATGAGAGCAGTGGTTATATAACCACAGGATTAGCATGTTGTTCAGATTCCAGGTGAATTTTTGTGATAAGTGATTTCGTAAATACTATTTTCTCTTTCCCCAGTCATGGATACAAGCCAGTTCACATTCACTGGGAGGGTTGTAAAGCATACCTTCATAACCCCTTTGGATATTGCCAAAAAAGGGTATATCTGACTATTTTCATAAAGCCATTCACCCAAGATTTAGTAGAAGTAAACTTAATGCCTGATAAGCAGGTCCATCACCACAGCAATGACCTAATTACTGGAATCATAAGAAGGTGATAAAGGCCTGTATATGGTAGTGAACCATTTGCAACAAAATTCTCAGGCATTGATGATTCAGTGGCAGAATTCTTGTCTGTCATTTGCAACAAAATCAAAGTGTCACTAACAACTGTTAACATCTGGTGATTCACTACACAGAATGAAAATATTCAGATAAGGTGAAAAAAAAAGCAGCTGATCTTAGATGAGACACTTCATTTGCAAAAAAGGAGGTATTAAAATTATTAAGATTCTCTGGATATAGGAAAATACAAATCTGGAGGGTCTATCAGAGTCCTCATATGGAAAAGAAAATGAATTTTGAGAAAAAACTAATTCCATTGTCATATCTCCTCCAAGATGGTTTAGGTAACTTCTTTCATAATCCAACCTCATGAGGTAAAAGGTGGCATCAAGTAAGAGGAGTAGGGTGATCTGAGTTATCAGAGTGTGTTCACTGTATTTTTATGTACACAAGAAGATGTTTTCCTTAAGAAAAGGAGAATGGAGTATTCCTTCTGTGCCCTCATCCCTGAATAAACATCAAGTGTTGGGAAAGATCCGAGGCTCAAACCTAGAGGCCAATATGTCTCAGTAGCATAGTCTACCTGGTCTAAGACTAGAATAGTGGAGTAGGTGGAGATAATTACAGAGGATTTGGCAAATACAGAACGAATGCAAAGAGAGAGCAAGGCGAAATGCACCATGTACTTATAAACTTGCTACAAAGGGAGTATAATCCCTTAGCAAACTTCACCCTGGAAGACCACTCTTGTGAAACGAGGAAAGTTTGTGTCAGTCATCTTGATCCTCTTGGCAGTGATCTCCCCAAAGTAGTCTCGATTGCATAGTATCAGCAAGAGACACAATGACCTCCATAGCTGACTGGTCATCTATAAGAATATGGCCACTGGAGGAAGGCTGAGGACACTTAAGCAACTGCTTTGGTGGGAAGAGGGTAAATAACTGCAATGTTGTGGCCTGAGGAGTATAAAATGCATTAGCACGTGCACGTCAATAGTCTCAAGAACTGAAAGATAAACCATGCTGGGTCTGGAAGCAAAACACTGGATCTTCTCAGAGCACAAGATATTGTTTTCCTGGGATTTTTTTTCCCACTAAATCTGGATTTCTTTTAATTTTTTTAACGGATACTGGTATAGAGTTGCATGGTAATGAATAGCATTTTTTGTGTTCATATTATTTTAAATGCTTCTGAATTTTTTAAATTAAACTTTGGTTTTGAGATAATTGTTGAATCACAGGCACCAGTAAGAAATGACGCAAAGATTCCTGCATCCTGTACCTGGTTTTCCTCAATGGTTAACATCTTGCAAAACTGTAGTAAAGTATCAAACACAAGATATTGACATTGGCACAGTCAAGGTACAGGACATTTTCATTAGCAAAAGGATCCCTCATCCCTTTATAACCACTTCCTCCATGCTCCCCCTCTCCTGTCCTTGGCCCAAGCAACCATTAATCTGCTCTCCATTTTTACAGTCACCGTTTTAATATTATAAGGATAGAATTATACAGATTGTAATCTTTGAGGGCTGGCTTTCTTTTCATACAACATAATTCTCTGAAAATTCATCCATGTTATTGTATATATCAATATTTGTTCCTTTTTATTTCTGAGTAGTATTCCATAGTATGCATTAATCGTCTAACCATTCAACATTGGAAAGACATACGAATTATTTCCCTTTTTAAGTTATCACTAATAATGCTTCTGTGAATACCTGTGTATAGCTCTTTGTGTGAATGTACATTTTTCTTTCTCTGAAGTAAATATCCAAGAGTGAAAGTTCTGAGCAATATGACAATTGCATATTAAGTTTTATAAGAAACTGCCAAACTGTTTTCTGGACTGGCCATCCCATTTTACACCACCACCAATATGAGTGATACAATTTATCTGTATCCTCATCAGTTTTTTTTTTTCTTTTCCTCATTCTGGCAGGTGTATAGTCATATTTTATGGCTTTAATTTGCTTTCTCTAAGGAATAATGATGTTTAATCTCTTTACATGTCTTATTTGCCATCTGTATGTCCTCTTTGGTGAAATGTCTATTCATGGTTTTTGCCCATTTTCTAATTGGATTGTGTCTCTTCTATTGAGTTTTGGAAATTCCTTATATATTCTAGATACTAGTTCTTCGTCCAACAAATAGTTTTCAAATGTTTTCTTCAATCTTTAGCTTCTCTCTCCATCTTTTTAACAGGGTATTTCACAGAGCAAAAGTTTTTAAATTTGATGACATCCAATTTATCAGTTTTTCATATAATGAATCATGCTTTTTGTACCAGGTCTAAGAATTCCTTATCTCGCCCTAGAATCCAAAGATTTTTTCATCCTTTTACTTTCAAAGTACCTATATTATAGTATTTGAAGAGAGTGTTTTGTTGATAACATGTAGCTGATTTTCCCCCCACTCTGCCAACCTCAGCTTTTAATTATGTATTTATATCATGTACATTTAAGGTAATTGTTGACATATTACAGCTTAAGTCTGGCACTTTGTTATCTGTTTTATGAATATTGCTTGTGTTTCTCATTTCTCTGGTCTTTTTTCTTACTTTCTCATGGGTTACTATTTTTTTTGAACTTTCTTTTATTTATTTTTTTAGACAGCAAATTCTTATTAGTCATCCATTTTATACACATCAGTGTACACATGTCAATCGCAATCTCCCAATTCATCCCACCACCACTCCATCCCCCCCACCGCTTTCCCCCCTTGGTGTCCATATGTTTGTTCTGTACATCTGTGTCTCAATTTCTGCCCTGCAAACCAGTTCATCTATACCAATTTTCTAGGTTCCACATATATGTGTTACTATGCGATATTTGTTCTCCTCTTTCTGACTTACTTCACTCTGTATGACAGACTCTAGATTCATCCACATCTCTACAAATGACCCAATTTCGTTCCTTTTTATGGCTGAGTAATATTCCACTATATATATGTACCACATCTTCTTTATCCATTCATCTGTCGATGGATATTTATGTTGCTTCCATGTCCTGGTTATTGTAAATACTGCTGCAATGAACATTGGGATTCATGTGTCTTTTTGAATTACGGTTTTCTCTGGGTATATGCCCAGTAGTGGGATTGATGGGTCATATGGTAATTCTATTTTTAGTTTTTTAGGGAACCTCCATACTATTCTCCATAGTGGCTGTATCAATTTACATTCCCACCAAGAGGGCAAGGGGGTTCCCTTTTCTCCACATGCTCTCCAGCATTTATTGTTTGTAGGTTTTCTGATGATGCCCATTCTAACTGGTGTGAGGTGATACCTCATTGTAGTTTTGAGTTGCATTTCTCTAATAGTTAGTGACGTTGAGCAGCTTTTCATGTGCTTGTTGGCAACCTGTATGTTCTCTTTAGAGAAATGTCTATTTAGGTCTTCTGCCCATTTTTGGCTCGGGTTGTTTGTTTTTTTAATATTGAGCTGCATGAGCTGTTTATATATTTTGGAGATTAATCCTTTGTCCGTTGATTTGTTTGCAAATATTTTTTCCCATTCTGAGGGTTGTCTTTTCATCTTGTTTGTAGTTTCCTTTGCTTTGAAAAGGTTTTTAAGTTTCAATAGGTCCTATTTTTTTATTTTTGTTTTTATTTCTATTACTCTAGGATGTGGATCAAAAAAGATCTTGCTGTGATTTATGTCAAAGAGAACTCTTCCTATGTTTTCCTCTAAGAGTTTTACAGTGTCCGCTCTTACATTTAGATCTCTAATCAATTTTGAGTTTATTTTTGTGTATAGTGTTATGGAGTGTTCTAATTTCATTCTTTTACATGTAGCTGTCCAGTTTTCCCAGCACCACTTATGAAGAGACTGTCTTTTCTCCATTGTATATCCTTGCCTCCTTCGTCATAGATTAGTTGATGATAGGTGTGTGGGTTTATCTCTGGGCTTTCTATCCTGTTCTATTGATCTATATTTCTGTTTTAGTGCCAGTACCATATTGTCTTCATTACTGTAGCTTTGTATTATAGTCTGACGTCAGGGAGTCTGATTCCTCCAGCTCCGTTTTTTTCCCTCAAGAGTGCTTTGGCTATTTGGGGTCTTTTGTGTCTTCATACAAATTTTAAATTTTTTTGTTTTAGCTCTGTAAAAAATGCCATTGGTAATTTGATAGGGATTGCATTGAATCTGTAGATTGCTTTGGGTAGTATAGTCATTTTCACAATATTGATTCTTCCAATCCAAGAACATGGTATATCTCTCCATCTGTTGGTATCATCTTTAATTTCTTCCATCAGTGTCTTATAATTTTCTGCATACAGGTCTTTTCTCTCCCTAGGTAGATTTATTCCTAGGTATTTTATTCTTTTTGTTGCAATTGTAAATGGGAGTGTTTCCTTAATTTCTCATTCAGATTTTTCATCATTAGTGTATAGGGATGCAAGAAATTTCTGTGCATTACTTTTGTATCCTGAAACTTTACCAAATTCATTGATTAGCTCTATTAGTTTTCTGGTGGCATCTTTAGGATTCTCTATGTATAGTATCATGTCATCTGCAAACAGTGACAGTTTTACTTCTTTTCCAATTTGTATTCCTTTTATTTATTTTTATTCCCTGATTGCCATGGCTAGCACTTCCAAAACTATGTTGAATAATAGTGGTGAGAGTGGACATCCTTGTCTTGTTCCTGATCTTAGAGGAAATGCTTTCAGTTTTTCACCATTGAGAATGATGTTTGCTGTGGGTTTGTCATATATGGCCTTTATTATGTTGAGGTAGGTTCCCTCTATGCCCAGTTTCTGGAGAGTTTTTATCATAAATGGGTGTTGAATTTTGTCAAAAGCTTTTTCTGCATCTATTGAGATGATCGTATGGTTTTTATTCTGCAATTTGTTTATATGGTGTATCACATTGATTGATTTGAGTATATTGAAGAATCCTTGTATCCCTGGGATAAATCCCACTTGATCATGGTGTATGATCCTTTTAATTTGTTGTTGGGCTCTGTTTGCAAGTATTTTGTTGAGGACTTTTGCATCTATATTCATCAGTGATATTGGTCTGTAATTTTCTTTTTTGGTAGTATCTTTGTCTGGTTTTGGTATCAAGGTGATGGCAGCCACATAGATTGAGTTTGGGAGTGTTCCTCTGCAATTTTTTGGAAGAGTTTGAGAAGGATGGGTGTTAGCTCTTCTCTAAATGTTTGATAGAATTCACCTATGAAGCCATTTGGTCCTGGACTTTTGTTTGTTGGATGATTTTTAATCACATTTTCAGTTTCAGTGCTTGTGATTTGTCTGTTCATATTTTCTATTTCTTCCTGGTTCAGTCCTGGAAGGTTATAGCTTTCTAAGAATTTGTCCATTTCTTCCAGCTTGTCCATTTTATTGGCATAGAGTTGCTTGTAGTAGTCTCCTAGGATGCTTTGTATTTCTGTGATGTCTGTTGTAACTTCCCCTTTTTCATTTCTAATTTTATTGATTTGAGTCCTCTCCCTCTTTTTCTTGATGAGTCTGGTTAATGGTTTATCAATTCTGTTTATCTTCTCAAAGAACCAGCTTTTAGTTTTATTGATCTTTGCTATTGTTTTTTGTTTGTTTGTTTGTTTCTATTTCATTTATTTCTGCTCTGATCTTTATGATTTCTTTCCTTCTGCTAACTTTGGGTTTTGTTTGTTCTTCTTTCTCTAGTTCCTTTAGGTGTAAGTTTAGATTGTTTCTTTGAGATTTTTCTCGTTTCTTGAGGTAGGCTTGTATAGCTATAAACTTCCCTCTTAGGACTGCTTTTGCTTCATCCCATAGGTTTTGGATTGTCGTGTTTTCATTATCTTTTGTGCCTAGGTATATTTTATTTCCTCTTTGATTTCTTCAGTGATCTCTTGGTTATTTAGTAACATAGTGTTTAGCCTCCATGTGTTTGTGTTTTTTTCCCTGTAATTGATTTCTAATCTCATAGTGCTGTGGTCAGAAAAGATGCTTGATATGATTTCAATTTTCTTAACTTTACTGAGGCTTGATTTGTGACCCAAGATGTGATCTATCCTGGAGAATGTTCCGTGTGCACTTGAGAAGAAAGTGTAATCTGCTGTTTTGGGATGGAATGTCCTATACATATCAATTAAATCTATCTGGTCTATTGTGTTATTTAAAGCTTGTGTTTCCTTATTAATTTTCTGTTTAGATGATCTGTCCATTGGTGTAAGTGAGGTGTTAAAGTCCCCCACTATTATTGTGTTACTGTTGATTTCCTCTTTTATAGCTATTAGCAGTTGCCTTATGTATTGAGGTGGTCCTATGTTAGGTGCATATATATTTATAATTGTTGTATCTTTTTCTTTGACTGATCCCTTGATCATTATGTAGTGTCCTTCTTTGTCTCTTGTAACATTCTTTATTTTAAAGTCTATTTTATCTGATCTAAGTATTGCTACTCCAGCTTTCTTTTGATTTCCATTTGCATGGAATACCTTTTTCCATCCCCTCACTTTCAGTCTGTATCTGTCCCTAGGTCTGAAGTGGGTCTCTTGTAGACAGCATATATATGGGTCTTGTTTTTGTATCCATTCAGTGAGCCTGTGTCTTTTGGTTGGAGCATTTAATCCATTCACTTTTAAGGTAATTATCAATATGTTTTTCCTATTACCATTTTCTTAATTGTTTTGGGTTTGTTTTTGTAGGTCCTTTTCTTCTCCTTTGTTTCCCACTTAAAGAAGTTCCTTTAGCACTTGTTGTAGAGCTGGTTTGGTGGTGCTGAATTCTCTTAGCTTTTGCTTGTCTGTAAAGCTTTTGATTTCTTCATCGAACCTGAATGAGATCCTTGCTGGGTAGATTAATCTTGGTGTAGGTTTTTCCCTTTCATCACTTTAAGTATATCATGCCACTCCCTTCTGGCTTGTAGAGTTTCTGCTGAGAAATCAGCTGCTAACCTTATGGGAGTTCCCTTGTATGTTATTTGTCATTTTTTCCTTGCTTCTTTTAATAATTTTTCTTTAATTTTTGCCAGTTTGATTACTATATGTTTTGGCATGTTTCTCCTTGGGTTTATCCTGTATGGGACTCTCTACACTTCCTGGACTTTGGTGGCTATTTCCTTTCCCATGTTAGGGAAGTTTTTGACTATAATCTCTTTAAATATTTTCTTGGGTCCTTTCTCTCTCTCTTCTTCTTCTGGGACCCCTATAATGTGAATGTTGTTGTGTTTAATGTTGTCCCAGAGGTCTCTTAGGCTGTCTTCATTTCTTTTCATTCTTTTTTCTTTATTCTTTTCTGCAGCTGTGAATTCCACCATTCTCTCTTCCACGTCACTTATCCATTCTTCTGCCTCAGTTATTCTGCTATTGATTCTTTCTAGTGTATTTTTCATTTCAGTTATTGTGTTGTTCATCTCTGTTTGTTTGTTCTTTAACTCTTCTAGGTCTTTGTTAAACATTTCTTGCATCTTCTCGATTTTTGCCTCCATTCTCTTTCCGAGGCCCTGGATCATCTTTACTATCATTATTCTGAATTGCTTTTTTTGGAGGGTTGCCTATCTCCACTTCATTTAGTTGTGTTTCTGGGGTTTTATCTTGTTCCTTCATCTGGTACATTGTCCTCTGCCTTTTCATCTTGTCTATCTTTTTGTGACTGTCTCTCATGGGTTATTTTAACACTTCTTTAGGATTCCATCCTGATGTATTAATACTATCTTTGAGGATTGAATTTTCTTAGTAGTTGATTTAGGTATTACAATATATATACATAAAATCATAGTCTACTCTAACTTTTTATGAAAATGTATTGCATCTAATCATCTTGAGAGAAATTCATGTTTGTCAGTCTATATCTAATTATATCTAATTAATATCTAATTAGTATCATATCAAATGTTACCCATATATATGCTGTCTACATATCTATGAGTACATATGTACTCTTCAATATTCAGTATTCAAAATATATTAATCAAAAAACAACAGAACTGAAAGGAGAAATAGATGAATCTATAATTATAGTTGGAGATTTAAACACCTCTCTTTCTCAGGAATTGATAGAACAAGTAAACCAGCAAGCATATGAAAAATTTAACACCTTCAATCAACTTGACCTTTTTGGAAGAATATAGCAGAACACACATTTTTTCCAGTACATGTGAAACATCAAAATAGACTACATTCTGGGCCATAAACCAAATTTTAACAAATTATAAAGACTAGAAATAAGATAAAGCAAAAGTTCATAAATGCATTAAATTAGGAATCAACACAAAAGGATATCTAGAAAATCTCCAAATATTTAGAAATTAAATAATATACACTGAAATAATTCTAGGTCAAAGAGGAATCCTCAACAGGAATTAAAAATATTTTGAACTGAATTAAAGTGAAAATACAACCTACCAAAATTTCTAGGATACAGCTAAAACCATGCTTAGAGGAAAACGTTTATAATTAAATGCTTATTTTGGAAAATAAGTAAAGTTAACTATCAGTACTCTTAGCTTCAGAAACTAGAAAGAGATGAAAAAATTAAACCTAAAGCTAAAAGAAGAAATGAAATAATAATTGTAAGAGCAAACATGAATACAATTTTTTTAAAAACAAAAAAATAAAGCAATGGAAACAAAACTGATTCTATAAAAATATAAATAGAATTGATATCTACCCCCATATACTCAACAATGTAAATGAATCAACCAATGTCTTAAAAGATACAAACTACCAAAATTCACTCAAGAAAGAAGAAACAGAATATCCTGATATCTATAAAAGAATTTAAATTAATAAAAAATATTTCGCCTAAGAAAACTCTCAGCCTAAATGCCATCACAGGCAACTTCTACTAAATACTTGGGGAAGAAATGCAACCACGACAATACAAACTTTTCTAGAAATTGAAGAGGAGGGAATACTTCCTAACTTTTCTTATAAGTTCAGCTGTACTCTAATAACAAAACCAGAGAAAGATACTACAAGAAAACTACAGACCAATATCCCTGATGAGCATAAAGGCAAAACTCCTCAACAAAATATTAGCAAATCAAATCCAGGAATATATAAAAAGAATAATAGATTACAACCAAGTAGGGCTGATTTGAAGAATGTAGGCCTGGTTCAGCTTTAGAAAATCAATTAAAATAATTCACTAGATTAGCAGAATAATGAAGAAAGTCAAATAATGATCCCTATATGTGGTAAAAAGCTTTTGACAAAATTCAACATTGATTCATGATTTAAAAAAAAAAAACAAAAAAAACCTCAGGAAACTAAAAATCTCTGAATGCTTCCTCGATGTGACAGATGGCTGTTACTTAAAATTGAGAGTTTACATTATAGTATTTAAAGATGAAAGACTGCATGCATTCCCCATTAGATTGGGAATAATGCAAGGATGTCCTTTCTCACAACTTCTGTTCAACATTATACTGAAAGTCCTAGATAGAGGAATAAGACATGGAAAGAATAAAAGGCACACAGATTGGAATGAGAGAAAGAAATATGTCTGTATTCACAAACAACATGTATATGTAGAAAATCCTAAAGCATCTTTAAAAAGCTTCTAAATATCATGAGTCAATTTGAAAAGTTCACAGGATACAAAGTCAGTATACAAACATCACTTGCATTTTAATATATTAGTGATGAATAATTGGAAATTGAAAATTTAAAATACAGTAAAAGGCTTCTCTGCTGGCACAGTGGTTGAGAGTCCGCCTGCCAATGCAGGGGACACAGGTTTGTGCCCTGGTCCGGGAAGATCCCACATGCCGCGGAGTGGCTGGGCCCATGAGCCACGGCCATTGAGCCTGTGCGTCCGGAGCCTGTGCTCCGCAACAGGAGAGGCCCGCATACCACACACACACACAAAAATACAGTAAAATTTACAACAGCACAGAAAAATTATATACTTAGATATAAATCTAACAACATATGTTTAGGATAAATATGCTGAAACCTATAAAACAGGGATGAAAGAAATCAAATAATATTTAATAAATGGAGAGATATACAATGTTCATGAATACTGAAGCCTGAACACTATTAAGATATAAATTGTTTCCAAATTGATCTACACATTCAACTCAATCCAAATTAAATTCCCAGGAGGATTGTTTTGTAGATATTGATAATCTGAATCTTAAATGCATATGGAACAGCAAGAAAACTGTAAGAATCCAATTAATTTTGAAAATGAAGAACAAAAAAAGGAAGATTAACACTACCCGATTCAAGATTTAATAAGAAATTCCAGTAATCAAGATAGTGGTGATAAGACACATAAGTCAATGGAACAGAGTCCAGAAATATACCCACAGCATCATAATCAACTGATTTTTGAAAAAAGTTTAAAATCAATTCAGTGATGAAAGTACAGTCTTTTCAACAATGGTGCTAGAAAAACTGTACATCTCTGTGTCCAGGGTAAATAATGAACTTTGACCCACATTCTATTAACTCAACATGGATCATAGACCAAAACATAAAACACAAAACCATAAAACTTCTGGCAGGGGCTTCCCTGTTGGCACAGATGTTGGGAGTCTGCCTGCCGATGCAGGGGACACGGGTTCATGCCCCGGTCCGGGAGGATCCCACATGCCGCGGAGCAGCTGGGCCCATGGGCCATGGCTGCTGGGCCTGCGTGTCCGGAGCCTGTGCTCTGCAATGGGAGAGGCCACAACAGTGAGAGGCCCGTGTACCGCAAAAAAAAAAACAAAACTTCTGGCAGAAAATATAGGAGAAAATCTTTGTGATCACAGGTTAGGCAAGGAGTTTTTATATAATTTATCGAGTGTTTAGATAGAAGATACTCTACCAGAATGAGAAGGGAAGGCAAAATATCAATGGAATACAAATGGCAACAAATGAACACTACTGTATTACAAATGAATAAAATATCCACACTGAAGTGAGTAAGGAAGGTAAGAACTAACCTGAGTTACTTTGGGAGTCAATACTTTGACTGGAGACTGTCAGTCAACAGCAGAAAGAACTGTAAGAAAAATTTTTTACTATATTTAGCAGACTTGTTTCTCCCAGGGGTGTGTACGGGTCAGCAATTCTGAAACTAATTTTTGTGAATACTAGGTTTGAAAAAAATAAGTGAGTATATTGCAGATAATGAGAATCAAGTTTCTTACTATAAGAGAAAGAAGTTACAATTAAGAATACAGGAGGGTTAGAGTAAACATATGGTATTGGACTGGAATCACAGGTCTAGTATGAACTCATGGTTTTATACCTTACATGCTGATATTTACAGAAATAATTTAAGGGGTATGTGTGCACGCATGCATGTGTGTGTGGCTGGTTTACTATATAGACGTGCATTTCCAAGTTTTATCCACTGAGAGGGTCTAGATACAATGAGGTTTTGGTAGCAATGAGCACTCCTTCTATCCAGGTCTTGATGTCTAAATACCATCGTCTAATTAAAGGAACCAGACATCTTTGACAAAATGGTTGATTCCAGGGCTGGAGAAAGAAAAAGCAAGATGACACTGGAGCATCTTGTGTTGGCATAAAGTAAGGAAGTAGTCAAATTGAAAGTTCATAAAAACCAATCTGAAAGAGCCCCTGTTGACTAAAGCTGGAAAATTCTGAGAAATAAAATTAACCAAGATAGCATTAGATTATAACCCACAGATAAAATAATACTAAGCATTCCATAGTGATATAAATAAATACTGGCACACATAAATAAAGGAGGGGGAAGTAGTAGGTCTTCCTTACAGATTTTTAAATTAATAAATATAGAAAGAATAAGGGAAATGGAAAACCACCATTGGAAAAACACAGTAAAAATTGTTGCAAACAAGATCAAAAGATGGACGCTAAAACTAACGGGCAAAAATTGGAGGAGAACCAGATATTTTTCAGTCTCAAATTATCTTCCCAGGATATTTATTAGTTCAAAAGGAGAAAATAACAGCCTTACAATGGAGAAGCACAGCAGACACCACTTTAACCAGGTGATAAAGGTTAAACAAGAAATATCAACTTCATGTACCCGTCATCTACACTTTGTAAGTGTATGTACAAGAACACATAATTTCTGTGACATTCTTGCCAAAAATGCATAACTTAATATAATTATGAGAAAATATTAGTCAAATGAAAACTATAAAGCGTTCTACAAAATAACTAACCAGTATTATTCGAAAGCATCACAATCATGAAAGACCGGAAAAACTACACAACTTTCACAGATTGGAAAAGACAAAGAAGACATGAAAGTAAATGCAATGTGATATCTCAGATTGGATCCTGGAATTGAAGAAATAGATTAGCAGTAAATTGGTGAAATCCAAATAAAATACGTAGCTTAGTTAAGAGTATTGCATCAAAGTTAATAATTTTGAAAATTATACAAATATTATGCAAGGTGTTGGGAAGCTGGGTGAAGTATATATGAAAACTCTCTGAGTTAATTTTGTAATCCTGCTCAAAGCCTAAAATTATTTCAAAATAAAAGTTTTAAAAGTTACATAGTAAATTCCACTTATAATATTGGAATCATACTGTTATTGCATATAACACTAGTTCTCAGATTCCTTTCTTGATCCTCAGGATAGTATCATATTTTTCTAGCCCTTGGGATAGTACAATATTTTGAAAGTTGTTGTCATAGGTAGTGCGATGATGATGATAATTCTATGTGAAAGAATTAATCAGTTCATTTCTTCTTTAAGCTTAATATGACACTGAGGTGAATATCTTCTAAAGCAAAGGTAAGAAAATAATTTACCTACTTCTCTCTGGTTCCCCCATCTTTCTGATAGAATAGATTCTATGTAAAAGACCTCACCAACTGTGGGAGGAAAATACGATTGTTCTTATATTCTATAGGGTCACATGTGGCACAAGCTAGAAAGAAATTTAGAGGTCAGGTGCCAGGTCACAGAACTAGTGGGTTTACTGAGCACCCCCAGTCCAAGGCTTTTTTGACAATCCTTTGTTGCATCCCACATAGTAAATTTTACACAGCATGTTAAAGGTTTCAGTTGGATTGTTTAAATGAAAGTAATAAAATTCGTAATTAATTTTAAATTTAGTAAAATTGAAAAACAAGGGAAATATTCCTTAGATGAAATTTCTTTGCATGATGTCTCAGATGGTTTTGTCATCACCAGTTTCACTGAGAACATCACCCTGTTGGAAACTGTGATCTGAACAGATTAAGCACCTTTCAGCCTGAGTAATTACCTCCCAGGGCTATAAACCCTCTGTGTCCAACACATAACCAAGCCTTGTCATTAAAATATAAATTACTTTTCCCTTTTTGATCTATTTTAAAAGAGAATTGCGGGCCTGACAGCTGACTGGGAAGCAGGGGATAGAAGAAATCGGAGTAGAGAACAATGTTGTCCTGGAAAGAAGCTTCTCCTCCCCTAAAAATGAGCTCTGCTTTGAGGCTTGGGTTAGGAAAATGTTGGGGATTAAAGCAATAGATGGGGATGGAGCTAGGAAATGGAGAAACAATTAAAACAACAGCTGCTTTGCATCCCTCCCACACTTTGGTTTTTTCTTATCCACCCTCAATGCTGAGTTTTGTAGCCCTAGTTAGCTACAGAGCAGAACAAACTAAAACAGTCACTATGGATATTTTTTCTTCCAAAAAAATTTCAGTACAAATAACTTCATGACACACACATCTCAAATATTAAATTAACAGCCTTTTCTCCTTTGCTGCCACCAAGATCCCCCAGTTGTATAGAAATGAGGATTGGAAAATATTGCCTGGTATACCTCTTGGGCACCCTGAACTTCTGAAAAACAATAGCTACAACAGATGTTTCTTTCATAAGATCTGTGTTTGATCTTCTAAATAATGTTTCACTACCAGGGGCTTGGCAAAGGGTCAGGAAATGTGTATAATTCAAGGGGAAAATATGGAAACAAAGAAAAAATCCCATGATACCCTCAAACAACTGCTAGAAATTCCGCTGATCAAAATATGGTTTATATTACAGCAAATAATCTTTATTTTAAATGTCTAATTTCCAAAGATACTTAGGTTTTCAGACAAAGGCAGGCAGCCGTTTGCAATAAAAGCACACCATTTTGTTTTGCAGACAATAGTAAAGTCCTAAGACAACAAGCCACATATGGATGTCACATATGGATGTTCTCCCTAACACTGATTTTTCAAATCAGGCTTTGAAAATCTAGTCTATGACTTCTCCAACCTGACCTTCAGAAGTTTGTTTAAATGTCTGATTTAACTTTCTTCTTATTTATTCCAGGTATTCCTTTTGGGATAAGAAACAATCAGTTAATTACTCGTAATAATGATCCACAGACTTGAATAGCACCACTCAGTTATTTTCTTTTAAAAAATCTCCCCTTCACACACACACACACACACACACACACACACAAATTATTTCCCCTAACTTCTAAAACATTATTCAGGGATCCTTTTCTCTTTCCTGTGAACACTGTGAATATTAAAACCTGCATTCTTACTCTTGAAAATACACTGAGGAAAAGTTTTCTTTTTCTTGAATAGTTGTCTAGAACAAACATGGTCAAAAAGTTCAGCCTAATAAGCCTGCATTGTATTCTTCTTCCATTATAAGTACTGTTAGCTAAAATAATTCTCTTCATCATGTCAATTCAATTGCACCTTTATTTGGTGTCACTTAGAAAGTTACAGTCATTAAAACACCAACTCTCAGGGATCAGATTTCTGGGTAAAAAATGTGTCTGCCAGTAGTTTGAATTGATATACAGTGATGCCATACTTAGCTTAGGAAAGGAGTACACATGGAATCTAAGTGGTCTGTCGTGAAAAGCATTTATACATATAAAATATGAAATTCATGGTTACAATTGGGAAGAATGCCAAATCCATGAAATAATATCTTACCCATCTTTGTATGAACCATTCACAATCATAGAACAAATCCAGCATAAATCAAAAACTCAAACAATTTTATGTGAGGCCAACAAGAGATTTACAAAGTTATTTCAGTTTAGAGTGAAGCAAATATGCCCCATACTCAAAAGTCACAGTGTTAAATGTGAAATGTGTGCTGGTATTCCTTTCAAGAGCCACAGAAATGACTTTTCCCTGTTTCTTTCGTAGGACTAATCTCTCGATTTCACTATTATATATTTGCTCTTTTAATTCTAACTCCTCCAAAGAACCTATGTTTCCCTTAGGTGTCACTCCAAAGCAAAATCTATTGCACTTCTAAACCATGGAACATAGTAATTCCTTAGCCATGTAGCTTTTAGTATCTGAAATGAGATCTCAGGAGTGAAATTCCTTATATTCAAGATGAGTTTCCTTCTCAAACTTTAGGTATAATAAGATTTGAACTTCAACTGATGAAAGTAAATGCAATTGTGATAAAATGAATTTTTTTCAAATAGTGAGAAATTCCCTATAAAATAAAATCCCATAGGAATCCAAACTCCAAATAAGAATTACTGGTTTTCAAAGAATTAACCCATCTATCTACACCTAAGTGAAAAATGGTGCTATGTTAAAAGATGCAAATTCTTGTTAAATTTGTCATCATATGTCACTGTTTTGTATGTACCATCTGTTTTTTGTGTGTGCTTCTTTTTTGTTTTTCTTAAATTTTGAATTGAGGGGAGTATATTTTGAATGTGGCTAAATTTGACAGAATGCCTCCACTTAAGTTATCTTTGTTTTTTAGGATGATTTTCTATTTAATAGTGAAATGAATAGATAGCTTTACTTATATTTAAATAACTAATTTTAAAGAAGGGAAAAAAAGAATTTATTCACCTTCAATGTTTGATCTAAAAAAACTTTTACATGGTAGATAAAGATTACTACATTTAATAAGTTTTCCCTTAGGTGTCAATTATTTTAAACCCAGATTTTACTTATTTCTATAAGAATGTGGTGGTTATTCAGACCATGAATACCTTTCAAGAGATCAAAGGACTTTAGAAGACTAATGTATGAATTAGAAATAAACTTTTTTTTCCCAGTGATTCTGAGAAGAACCCTTTCAATTCAAAGGCAGCAGAGCCCACTGCTGGCCTAGTTGTGGAAATTTTTCTCTAGTCAAATAATTGGATGTTACTTGGGACTAAATTTATGGGATAAAAGCCAAGTCTAAGAATATAAATAACACAAATTTTCAACTAGCTTTCAAAACCTAGTGATTTACTGCAATACAGTGTGATGGTATGTTTAAAGATCAACATAAAGATGCTCTCATCACATATGGCATCTTGAAGATATACTTTTGGAAATCTGTAATTCTTCTGGACAACTAAGGACCAACTGTGATGTCAGTCAAGTTGCTGGAATGGGAGGAAAGTCTAAATGAAGGTCTAGGAGCTTTGGGACCCTCTTCTAATTCCATGGAGTATGTTTTACAAATGGAGTGATCAACATGAACTTAGTCAACAAATATTTAGCTTTTGTTATCATTCCAGAAAGAAAAATGGCAGAAGAATTTGTCCTAGCTCTGGCTTTTAATGGAGGGTGTCTTAGTTTCCTGTGGTGGCTGTAAAAATTACCACAAACTAGGTAACTTAAAGCCACATGCATTTATTCTCTCACAGTTCTGGAGGCCAGAAGTATGAAATCAATAATACTGGGTCAAAATCAAGGTGTCAGCAGGACCATGCTCCCTCCAGAGCCTCTAGGGGAGAATCCATTCTTTGTCTCCTTCAACTTCTGGTAGTGGCTGGCCTTCCTTAGCTTGTGGCTGTATCACTCCAATCTATGTCTCTGTAGTCACATTGCCTTCTCCATGTTTAAACCCCACTGTACCTCTGAATTATGAGGATGCATGTAATTGCATTCAGGACCAGCCCACATAATCCATGATAATCTCCCCAGCCCAAGGTCCTTAACTTAATCACATCTGCAAAGACTCTTTTCTCCAATAAAGTAACATTCACAGGTTCCAGGGATTAGGATGTGAATATTTTGGGGGGACCATTTTCAGCCTACCATAGAAAAACAAAATATATCTCCTAAAACTTCACAGTTTCAAGCTGATCTTTGTCTGATTTGTGGATCTGAAAAATATCCAAGCCAATACTTAATTTAAGATTGTCACAAGGTAGCACATTTAGATACTTGATATAAATAAATACAAATCCTCTTTAAGGGAATACACCCTTATACAGGAGACAAAAATATCTGAATGAAAATAAGCTCTCAGGAAAGAAAAAAAAAAAGCACAAGGAAACAACAAGATAAAAATATATAGAAAAAGCAAACATCAAAATTAGATCCACAAAAACTTCAATACAGTAAAACTCATCAAAAATGTTCCCACAATTCAGACCTAAAAATATTAATGACTGGGTCCCAGGACCCCAAAACATAACTGGCTAGTTATAATGGCTCACCCCAATTATTTTATTAACTTTGTAATAATACAAAGCTGTATTTTTCATGATAGGTATTTTGAGCACTACTCATAGTTTTATGGGCTGCATTCAACTAGAATTTCTAGATCCAGAATAAAATAAATGTGTCTAGTATGGCTAAAGAAATAAAAATGGGAATCAAAGTCATGAGGAGAAAGAAAAGAAACTATCAAAAATTATAGAGAATTTTCTAAAATTTCATAGAAATTTTAGAAATAAAAATATAATACTTGAAATTTAAAAGTAAATGGACAGATTAGATAGCAGATTAATAGAGAATAACAATAGCTGCCTCTTAGTGAGGTTTACTATATGCCAGGTACTCTTTTGAGCATTTACATTAATTGACTAATTTAACATTTATAACAATCCATGAAGTAAGTATTATTATTTATTTTATTTTACAGATAAAAAAGCATAAGGACAACAGATTAAGACATTTGCTTAACTTGTATAACTACTGAGTAGCAGGACTAAGGTTAAAACCTCAGCAGTATGTCTGCGAAGGCCACTTTCCACTAAAATATTTTGCCAACTTGATTAGCCACAGCTGAAAATATAATTCCAGAACTGGGAAACAATCCAGAATTAATTAACCAAATTGTAGAAACAAAGAGAAGGAAAATATTAAAGAGAGATGAGAAACAGAAAAGAGAGTAAGATGGTTTAACATATATCTAATTGGATTTCCATAAGGAGGGACTAGAGAAAATGCAGGGAAAATAATATTCAAATAGACAATTTTTGAGAAGTTCCTCAAATAGATAAAAGAGATGAGTCCATCTCCATCTATGCAGGAATCACAATCAATTCCAAAAAGGACCAAAAAAAAAAAGGGAGAAAAAAAGGAAAAAAAAAGAAGAAAGAAAAGCAAAAAAAAGAAACCCACACATAAATACTTACTAGTAAAAATGCAGAGCACCAAAAAAAAAACTGTCATTCAAGAATGAGGGTGAAATAAAGGCATGTGCAGACAAAAAAAAAACAAAGTGCACAACAAGAGCAGAAATTCAGCAGAGGAAATTACAGAGGTTATTATTCTAAGAGATGAAAAATTATCCTAGAAATAGCTCTAAAAAGTAAGTGGGAAAGCCAAGTTAAAAAAATGGAACATATGTTATATAATCTATACAAGCATTGGTTATATAAGTAAGTAATAATAATATCAAATTTTTGGTTTTAAACACATCAAAATAGAGCTGAAATAATAATCAACAACCTTTGACAACAACAAAAATGAAATAAAGCACTTTAGATTTTCTGGTAAGTGTTAACTGCGGTTTTCAGACCAACCCTCCGATTCAAAATATATGGTAATTCATATATTGGAAGAACACATAACAATAACAATAAAAATCTGTTTAAACTAATTGGAGAGTGTCTAAGGAAGAAAAGATCTGCAGGTCCCTAATCCAGGAAAAAAAGAGTTCTAGAAAGGTAAATTTGGTTAAATATGGCTTTTGGAGACCCTTACAACACAAGGTAATTGTAGATTCCAAAAGTGATGAACTGAAAGCTAAGAAACTGAACAAAGTTGTTTTCCAGATATATAGAGTAAGAAGACAAAAATTGAAATTCAATGATAGACAAAGAAGAGGAACCTGGTACACACCAAGACTTTTGTGAGGACTCCAAAACACTGAAATAATCCTTCACAGGGACTGAAGCCAATATCATATTGGACTAAGGTGGTCAAGAACTATTATTACACTTAGCCTAGCTAATAACCGAAGGCAAAAGTAAATCCCTCTGGGGAATTATATCCATACTCTCAGACTGTGTATACTATTTTTTTCTGATGAAGGCAGAAATAATCAGACATTCAAAAAGATATTTTTTGTTACTGAAAGCCAAGAATAAAAACAGATCTTTAAGTATCTAGAAAGCATATTAATCTGACATGAGTTTTTAAATCACATGAGAAAAGTTCTTGCAAAATAATGGAAGTCATTTAAATCTAGTTTCTCCACATATCTCCCTAAAGCATGCAGATTATCAAGGCAAACAAATAAAACCACTTATAAACCACTCTATCAAATAAATGACAAAGAACATAACAAACTTTAATTTCTTTATAATTAATGAAATAAATATCTAAGATAAGCAGAGTGAAATATGGTACTCAAGGCAGAGAAAAGAATCAGGTTAAATTGTGCAGAAAATAGATGAGGTCAGTGGAAGCCATGAAGATGAAATTGGTCAGTGGAAGCCATGAAGATGAAATCATCCTAGAAAGGGAGAATCCCAACCTAAGAGAGAAATAGAAGTCTGATACCTGGCAGACATAACACTGACAACAGGTAAATCAAAAGGAAGGAGGCTAAAAGTGTATGGGACAAGGGCAAGGCACAACTTCTGAGGGAGAGAGAGATGATGGAAAATAAGGGAAGATACCTTGAAAATTTGAAGAATAAAAAAAGAAGATAACAAGTGGTGAAAACCATGTGTTCTAGAGACATAAAATAGGATTACAAAACCAGGAGACACACCACCAGCCTCTTGGTTTGGAACCAAAAAACAAACAACAAAAGTGACAAAAATACCATCAGTAAAAAATACTGCAATTCAATGCACCATGTAAAAAGATTTTTTCTGAAGTGAGAACTCAGTCAGTCCTAATCAGTCAGTCCTAATCACCTACTAACATGAATTCACCTCTTACTCCTTCTTAGGAAAGCTTTTTTAAAAAATATAAATTATAGAAAAAAAGAAGAATATCTGTATAAAGCTAGTATACGAAGAAAACAGAAAACTGGAATAAAAACATTTTGGATGATGAAACCATGCTCTTTTTGCTCATAACCCCCACCTCCTGCCCCTTCTCCTTAACACACACTCTCACATAATAAAAAAAAAAAAAAGAAAACATAGGAACATTCTAAAACAACACTTCACTCAATTAAATTTTTTAAACAAGCAATGACAGATATGAAAACATATCAAATCAGAAGTTTAATAACTCAAAAAGAAACAGACAAAAAGCAGAAAAATGGGAAAGTGTTCACCAAACTCAGAAAAAAAAAGATGGAAAACAAAGGGGAAAAGTATAAATAAGATTAAACTACATGATGTCTAAAGGAAAATAGAATTGACTGAATATACTGTAATAGGCATTGTGAAGGTTAATAAAACTTATCAGGAAGAATGTGATAAATATGGATGGTAAGCAAAGAAGATCCAACAAATGTATAATTGAAGTCCTTGAAGTAAACCGAAACAACAACAAATGGATATGAGTAATAATTAAAACTATGATCTAATAAATCTTCCCAGAAATAAAAGAAAACCTGAACCTACTTATTTAAAATGTTCACTTTGTACCTAGAAAACTGACCCAGTATGTCAACCCCCAAACATGAATATACAAAATAAGTGAATAATAAAAATCAAAATAAAGGGAACTTAAAAAAATAAGACAGTGCTATGCCCACCTCTATAATAATAAATACAAGAACTTACAGGATATAGAGAATTTCAAAGAAAATGCAATCTACCAAAATTGAACACAGAAAAGATAGTATTTAAAAGATTAATTTCCTATAAATAGAAAAAGTTATAAAATAACTTGATTATGAAGAAAGACCAGGTCCAGATGGTTTCACAAGGGAATTCTGCTAAGCTTTTAAACACTAGATAATACCAATGCTTGTTAAAGTGCTTCAAAATAAGAATCAATTGTAGCATTTATAGCTAACCTGCAAATACTGCAAAAAATACATAATCATGGACCAATTTCATTAGTTGATATCACTAATCTTAAATAAAATAATAACAATCAGAATCCAGTAGCACTTTTAAAAAATGCTTCATTGTTATGTGGGATTTACTCTAGGTATTAATGGTTCAATATTTGAATGATTCAATATTAGAAAATCTATGAATATAATTTACAATATTAATAAATATGAAGAGAAAATGCTATAATTATTTCCATAGATGCTGAAAAGATCTTTAACAAAATTCAACACACATCCCTGATTTAAAAAACACTCTCAATAAAATAAGAAATTGGGTACTTCCTTAAAATAAAATAAACATTTTATCAAAATAGGAAATTGTGTATATTTCTTTAACACCATAAGATATCTATTTTTCAGTGCATATAATAATATCTATTTTTACTACTTTTTTACTTAATAAATAATCTTTATTGACATTCTCATTAAGGTTTTTTTAAAAAGCAAATATTCCTATAGATCCACTACTATTCAACATTGTTTTGAAAGTACAGACTATTATAATCAGACAAACAATAACAATTAGAGACATAAAAATTATAGATGTATAAATATATACAAAGAAAACCCAAGAATATTGATAAAAATGACCAAAACAATACAATAATTCAGTAAGTTAGCAGGTTAGTAATATACAACTAAAATACCCAAAAAAATCATATATAGAAGCAATAACAAGTAGGAAGAGATGATAGAACTGTTAACTCATTCATAAACACAGTGAAGAACATTTAATACAATTAATAGTAATTATTCTAAAAATCATACTAATTTTTTAAATTCTTAAAGAACAGGAAAGTAAACAATTGAAAGTCATCTGTGCTTTAATAAGATGATGCAACATCATAAAGATGTCAATTCTTCACAAGTTAATATGTAAATAATCACAATCCAAATAAGACTTTTAATTTCTAGCACTATAAAAGCTGATTTAAAAGTTTTAATCTTACCCACATTGATCTATACATTTAAATAAACTCCAATCAATTTCACAGCAAGGTTTTTGGGCAGCATAGACAAGCTAATACTAAAATTTATACAATAAGGTTTAGGTGCTAGAATAGCTAAAACAATTTTTAAAAAGAAGAATAAAATGGTAGAAATCATTCTACCCATTATTAAGGCCAGCTATATAGCTACAATAATCAAGACAATGTGGTATTGGCAGAGAGACAGACAAATAAATCAATGAAACAGAATACAGAGCCCAGAAATAGTCCCACACAAATATGTCCAAATGAATTTTGACAAAGTTACAAAACCAATTCAGTGAAAAAGGATAGTCTTTTCAACAAATCGTGCTGGAACAATTGGATATCCATAGGAAAAAATGAACCTAAACCTAAACTTCTCATGTTATACAAAAATTACAGTTTAAACATATATTGATTGTCAACTCTGTGCAAATTTCTATGTCAATGACTATGATACATGTGAGCAAAACATAGCCCTTGACAGGCAGTAGAACATTATGAAAAGAATAAGTGGGCATACATAAATTACTGTTAAAAAAGGAAAAAAAATTAACTCAGAATGGATCATAGACCTAAGGGTAAAATATAAAACTATGCAATTTATAGGAAAAAATAGAAGAAAATCTTTGAGATCTAGGGCTAGACAAAGAGTTCTTAGACTTGACATCAAGAGCTCATTAAAAGAAAAAAAGATAAGCTGGACATCATCAAATTTAAAGACTTTTTGTTTTGTATAATACCCTGTTAAAGGACAAAAAGACAAACCAGATTGGGGCAAAAAAATTTGCAAACCACATATCTGTCAAAGGTAGTCTCTAGAATATATAAAGAACTCACAAAATTCAACGTTAATAGAACAAACAGTCTAGATGGAATATGGATATATTCGTCAAGGTTCTCCAGAGAAATATAACTAATAGAATTGATTGATTGATTGATTGATCATAGGAATTGGCTTACACAATTGTGGAGGTGGAGAAGTACCATTATCTGCCTTCTGCAAGTTTGACAGCCAAGAAACCCAGTGGTGTAATTCAGTTCAAGTTTGAAGGCCTGAAAATCAGGAGCTCTGATGTCACAGAGCAGGATGTTATGGATGTCCCAGCTCTAGCAGAGAGAGAAAATCACCCCTTTCTCCACCGTTTTTTTCTATTCAGGCCTTCAACAGATTGGGTGATGCTCATCCACGTAGCTGAGAACAATCTTCTTTTTTCTAAACCAATTCAAATGCTAATTTCTTCTGGAAACAGCCTCCCAAAACCACTCAGAAATAA
The DNA here is from genome assembly GCF_964165515.1 of Mesoplodon bidens. NCBI lineage: Eukaryota > Metazoa > Chordata > Mammalia > Artiodactyla > Ziphiidae > Mesoplodon > Mesoplodon bidens. Next base: position 28,514,915 of record NC_138168.1, on the reverse strand, counting down.
TGTTTTACCAGATATCTGGGCATCCCTTAGCCCGGTCAAGTTGACACATAAAATGACCCATCACAATGAACGAAAGACATGAATAGGCATTTCATGAAAGGGATATGCAGATGGCAAACGATACATGAAAAGATATTCAACATCAGTAGACACTAAGGTAATGCCAAGTAAAACCACAGTAAGATATCACTACATACCTATGAGAATATATAGAATTAAGAAAAAAACAAAGTGACAACACCAAGCTGGCAAGGATGGAGAGAAACTGGTCACTCATATACTGTTTATGGGAATGTAAAAAAGTGCAGACAGTCTAAAAAACAGTTCAGCAGTTTCTTAAAAAACTAAATATTCAGCTACCATACACCCTAGCAACTGAAATCTTTGGCACTTATCCCAGTTAAATGAAAACTTATGTTTGCAAAAAAACCTGTACATGAATGCTCTTATCAACTTTATTCATAATAGTCAAAAATTGGCAATGAATCATCTGTCCTTCAACAGTTGAATGGTTAAACAAACTGAAGAATATCTATACCACGAAATATTACTCAGCAAATAAAAGAAGCAAAGTATTGATGCATGCAGCAACTTAGATGAATCTCCAGGTAATTAGGTTGAGTTAAGAAAGCTAGCCCCAAAAGATTACATGCTGTGTGATGCCATCTCTATAAATTTCTTGAAATTATAAAAGTATAGAGATGGAGAATGTTACAGTGGTTGCAAAGGGTTAAGGACTGAGTTAAGGGCTAAGGAGAAGGAGGAAATCATTGCTATAAAAAGGCAAAAACAACAACAAAAGGCAACACTAGGAATCCTTGTGGTGAAGGGACTCTTCTATATCTTCCTGTATCAATGTTAATATCCTGCTTGTGATATGGCACTAAATTTTGAAAGATATTACCATTGGAGGAAATGAGTAAATGATACATGGGAGTTCTCTTCGTTATTTCACAAAGTTGTATATGAATCTACAGTTATCTCCCAAAAAAGTTTAATTAAAAAATTTAAAAAAAGGAAAGAAAAGAAGAGAAAAGAAAAGATAGATTGGGAAAATCTTACACAGAAGAGCAGTAAGGGGAAAAATAGCCCTGCCAGATATTAAAACATACTAACAAAGCCTGTATAATTAAAATAGTGTGATCCCCGTGCACAGGTAAACTCATGATCAATGAGACAGAAGAGAAATGGTAGAAATAGATGCAGGTACATTTGGAAATGCATGACAAAGATACTATTTCAAATCGCTCAGGAAAGGAAAGATTCAGGGAAAAAACTATGTTTGGGTGGCAACTGGATACCCAGCTGGGAACTAATTCACACCATACATCAAAATAAATTCCAACAGGAGTAGCTATCTAAATGTAAAAGCCAAAACCCAAAAACAAATAGAAAAACAAACAAGAAATCCAAAAAACAGCCATAAAAGTGCTATAGAAATATGAGGAACTGTTATAACTTGGGGATGGGGAAGCCTTTCTAACGATGATGCTATGTACATCAGACTATAATTAAAATTTTTGTTTCAAAATAACACCTATAAACAAAGGAAAAGATAAGTCACGAACTATGACATCTTAACAGCAGGTATAACCAACAAGATATGAGTAGCCTATATACATAACAACAATAACACAAAAACAGAAAAATGACCAAAAGCCAAGAACATGTCTTACATAGCAAATAAGCATGAGAATATGCAGACCTTCATCCGTTTTTAGGAAAATACAAATTCAAATTACAATGAGGTACCATTTTGTGAGATAGGCAAAATTGAAAAGTCCAATAATACCAAGTCTTTTCTATATCTTGGGGATATAGAAAATACAAAGACTAATTCATTTCCTGTGGAAGTATAAATTGATACAAACACTGTACAATTAACCAGGTACATATTTTGGCCCCCAGTAATTTCCCTTTTATATACCTGAGAGAATCTTTTGCATTCCTTTCTATGAGGTTGATTAGAAGACAGTTCACCTAGTAATTACGAGCGTGACTTTTGAGGCTAGATCATTCTGGCTTCCAAATCTACTTCTAACATTTCTAGGTCTAAACCATGGGCTCATTACTAAAACACACTGTACTTCAGTTTCCTTACGTTTGCAGTAGGGATAATACTGGTACATGGTGTTTTCCTCATAGGTTTGCTCTGAGTATTATATGAGTGAATGCTTGCTAAGTAACTTTGAAATAAATGATGATTATGATGGTTATGGAGGTGATAATGATGATGATAAAGAAACAGGTGGTAGCTGTACCGATTGAAATAAGAGAAACTGGAAACCCCTCAACTGTTCATGGACAGAAGAGTGGATACATGAAATGCAGCAACAAAATGAATGAGCTATGACTACAGGCATCAACCTGAATGAACTGCATAAAAAAATCGAGTGGGTCTTCCCTGGTGACGCAGTGGTTGAGAGTCCGCCTGCCGATGCAGGGGACACGGGTTCATGTCCCGGTCCAGGAGGATCCCACATGCCGCGGAGCGGCTGGGCCCGTGAGCCATGGCCGCTGAGCCTGTGCTCCGCAACGGGAGAGGCCACAGCAGTGAGAGGCCCGCATACCGCAAAAAAAAAAAAAAAAAAAAAAAAAGAGTGGAGCATGGGGCAGTTCCTGGCATAGACTGGTGTTGCCTGAAAACAAATGCAGAGTTAGCAGCTCTCATGTCAGAATACCTTTGAATTATGATACAGCATTAATGTGACTATGAAACCTCATCCACTTTCTAAGGAGGGTGGCAGGAGAACAGGGTAACTTGGGGTTCTAGGAAGACATCCAAATTCTGCTTCTATCCTCTTGTAGCAGTCAGGCAGTTTCTGTAAGACCAGGGTTGAAATGGGGTGATCTTCTGAGAACCACGGGACACACCAGAGTAGAGGGCAGAATGGAGGGAGAAAGAAGAAAAACAAGTCCAAGGAGTCTAAAAAACGAAATGGGGGAGTCTGAATCAGAAAGTTTCTAAATTGTAGGGAACAGAGACAGTAATTTTTCTACAGATCAAGGAAGTAAACTGAGGGTCTGGAACAATTGCCTAGAGTCAGAACTGTTGTTGACAATGTGTAGGGTGTTTAATGATGGGATAGAAAAGGTCTCATTTAGGATGGATGTAAGCCACCAAATTTATCTGAATAATTCAAGGAAGAAAGGAGTACAAGGGGAGAATAGCTAAAGATATAAATCACCTATGTAGTTATAATTTCCCAAACGCACAAGGTCAAGAACAATTTCACTAATGTTTTACTTCATTTTGATCAGATTTTTAGCGCCAAAAAGACAAATGTTCTTTGGAAAATATATGGATTCTATTGGAATGACATAGTTGCCACAGAAACTCACAGGTTTTGTTAATGCACATAATATTAAGAGAAGAAAGTGCAATTTAGAGAAAGCTAGCATACTACCTTTCAGTGTTTAACAAAACATTCATGGAATGTCCAGTGCATGTCACTGCCAACACAGTAATAGCTGTGCCTTGCTATTCAACATCTTGATGCATGACTTGGAAGCAATGGCCATATATGGCTATCCTATTAGGACACATACGCATTTTCCTATGCACAGCAAGCACAGTATAACATGTGAAATAACAAGATAAAATCCAAACATGGCAACAACCCAAAACACATCAGCATCACTGAAATAGAGACCATTGTGATTTCAGCACTGTTCCCTGAGGAAGCTGTGTGTCTTGAATAGGGGGCTTTAAAATCCCATAAAGAAATTCTACTAAGGGCAGCAACGTGGCTTCATCATTACTGAATGAATGATAGGCCATTGGTCTTTTCGCATAAGAATGCAGATAAAAGCCCATTCCACGGAATGTCGAATTTCCAGACACTATCCTTAATACGTGCCTTTCAACCACAGCATGTGAGTCTAATGAAGCATAGGTGCTGTGTTATTGTATATTTTGGATACATGAGGAAACCAAGTAACTCATTTACGTAACAACATATTTCATGTGCAACTCACCAAAAGCTAACCTCACAAGGATCACTATATTCCAACACAGCATCACAAGCTCATGCAATTAGATAGAGCAAATATCACTCTATTTTTACAGGGGTGGAAATTATGGTTTGGCGGTTACCTGCTCAAGATTAAACAGTTAATAACAGTAAAGATTTGCTACAAGTCCTTTGACTCCAATCTTGTATTCCTTTGATTTATAAAATGTTACAGCAGTAGGAAAAACATGTTTGTTTTTGCTAGAAAAATTAGACTTATAAAATATTCTGTATATTTTGAGTGTTTTATTTGTAACATTAAAATATGATTTATAGACAATTTATTTGCAAAATTGGCACAAATTGACATTAATTTTCCACTAAAATAACACTGAATGGGAAATTATATTAATAAAATGAAATTAGGGCTAATAGATTTTAATAACAGAAAGTAATGACTTCATTGTTCAAAATCACCTTAAAAATAATGTATTTTTTTAAGGAAGAGTATTGCAACTAAAGAACTATCTCCTGAGGGCACATTTTATCTGCAGTCTTCTAAAGTAGCTAGAAAAACAGTACAGATGAACCTATTTCCAGGGCAGGAATAGAGACACAGACATAGGGAATGGACATGTGGACACAGAGGGAAGGGGGGGATGGGACAAACTGGGAGACTGGTATTGACATATATACACTGCCATGTGTAAAATAGATAGCTAGTGGGAACATGTTATAAAGCACAGGAAGCTCACCTCGGTGTTCTGTGATGACCTAGATGGGGGGATGGGAGGGAGGTCCAAGAGAGAGGGGATATATGTATACATAGAGCTGATTCACTTCATTGTACAGCAGAAACTAACACAACATTGTAAAGCAATTTTGCTCCAATAAATAAAATAAAGTAGGTTGAATTTTCTCTGAGATTCCAGGTACCTCTGGGCCAAAATACAGGGTAAGAGTCTTCTTCACAGTAAACTTCCAGAATAAAGGAAATTACAAGATACCCAGTAGTCAGTGTATAATTGGAAATACAACCCTCAAGCTTCATAGACAAAGATTTCAAACTCAGTAATAATGATGAAAGTAGTACAAAAAAGATTTGAGATCATTAGGATTTATGTGAATAAATTCAACACCTAATCGTCGATCTGCAAAACCTTCCAGACACAAATCAAAAAGTTCTGTCATACATAGTTCTGTCATTCTAAGATGATAATTCTCTGAAGAATCACCTCCATCTAAAGCTATAAGGAAAACTCCCTCCATGAAATAGAAGAAGATCCAGTCAGTTCATATTCTTTTGAAGTTAGCAATAATGGAACTAGCAAATAGGCTTTAAACTTGGAAATTCTCAACCTGCTTTAATTCTGTTAATCTCCAAAGTGAATTTCATGGGTACTTAGATTCCAAATTCAAATCCTAATTTGTTCTCTGTACTGTGCCTTACATATATGGGTATTCTGCATATAGTAGTTACTTCCCTGTGTCTTAAATACAGAAGATATAATAGAATACTTACTATTGAGACATAAAGAAGAAAAAGTATGTTCCTTTACTATGGGGAAAATTGTGCCATTATGTAATTAAGTATATAGTAAATGACTTCATTTTATGATCATGAAAAATCAGAAAAATGTAAAATATATCTGTCCATGTCAACAAAAAAATCACTGCATGATATAATAGGAAAATCACTGGGCTTGTGTTCAGAATACTATATCCAAGTCCCAACACTACCATTTATTAACTGTGAGAATTTAGGCAAGAAATTTAATCTCTCTAAAATTCTTAGTTTTTATCTAAGTAAGTGAGAGGAATAGTACCTAACTTGTAAGGTTGTCATTGTAATTAAATGAAAATCCACATAGAAAGCAATGTGTAAACCACTTAACATTACGCCATGTAAATTTCAGTTAAGCATGGCCCTTTTAACCAAGTGTTCATTAAACAGATAAATAGGAGAAAACCTTGACTGAAATTAAGTCCCAGGCGTGACTTGAGAACAACAGAGGATTGGGTGTGTAGCTAGATCAGTTATATTTCTACCTAAGACTTGCCATTCAATAGCCCTAGAAGTAACAGGAAGCTAAAGACAGTTATTTCTTATAGTCTTCCAAGTTAGATGGGGTGCTGGGAAAAAGAGGAGTGCAAAGAAAAAGACGATTGCAGAGTCAACAACCTCATTACCTGAATTATAATTGAATAAAGACAACTGCATTCAAACAGTTTAAGTGCCAATTAGTTCAGTGACAAATTTAAGCTGTGATTCCTTGCTTAAGGACAAGGTGAAGCTCTAAAAGTAGTGGTGTGAAATCCAGAATACAGTGGCTGTCTGAAATGCCTGATGTGCTGAAACTCATAAGCTATTATTAATTACTAAGAAAAGTCAGAATTGAATCTAGAAGAAAATGCTTTTCATGGGATGTAAATGCTAGTTTATATTCTATATTGTTTGGCAAATAATGTATACAAATATTACATTGTTCTAAAGGGCATTGACCACGAAATAAGTGCAACATTAGTTATTTTTAAAAATTTGGGCTTCCCTGGTGGCGCAGTGGTTGAGAGTCCACCTGCCGATGCAGGGGACACGGGTTCGTGCCCCGGTCCAGGAAGATCCCACATGCCACGGAGCGGCTGGGCCCATGAGCCATGGCTGCTGAGCCTGCGCGTCCGGAGCCTGTGCTCTGCAACGGGAGAGGCCACAACAGTGAGAGGCCCGCGTACCGCAAAAAAAAAAAAAAAAAAATTAAAATCTCTGTTTTGGTAAATGAGGTGTGGCATCTAATAAAAAATTGAAAAACTAAAAAGAGAATTTTAAACCCTTTAATCTAAGTCAGAAGTTCTCAAATCTAGCTGACCATGAGTATCGCCTGAGGAGCTTTGTAAAAGTACCACTTTATGGGCTTCATCCCTAGAGCTTCTGATTTAATATGTGTGGGTAAGACCTGGGGAACAGCAGTTTTAAAAGCTCCACAGGACACTGAATATCTGTGATCTCCACATAAGATGTACGGCCTTTACATAGATCCTAGAGCTTTCATGCATTTAGACCTTTTAAGCATTGTCACCAGAAGTCACTGAATAGGCAGAGTGGAATTGTGACAAATAATATTTTAATTTAAAGAGACATAACACCATGCTATGCCCTAATCACTCTATAATTATTCTTAGTTAGTTTCTCCAGACACTACCTTAACAAGCAAGAAGATTAACATTCTCCTCTATTCTGTTGACCTTCTGACCAAATCTTACCATAAACAATAGCTCTATAAGACATTTGTCAAAACCATCAAAATCATCATCTCTCCTTACAAAATCTCAGCTGATCAGCTTAGCTCATTTATTGATCTGGCAGTACATTTTGAAGAATATTTAACCTAGGAGACCAATCAGAATGGAACCATCCTCAAAGGTATTAGATTTGTCAGGAGTCAAGTTAAAGTTTGCATGGCAGTGATGAGCAATTGATTGTTGTCTTGCTCCAACTTCTCCAGAACTCCTGGTCCTGCTAGTAAATTCTTTGCACAATAGAGCACAAAATTAGCAGTGTGCTATATAAATACTGTTAGTTTTGTCTTTAGGCTGTTTTACATCTTCGATTCATGCAAACATTCTGTAGCCCTCCATAGAGAATACATGTCCAGTTCTGTATCCTTCATAACACATGTACATACCTGTTATCTAAAAACATGGTCATGACACTTCAGGCAAACCCACTCCAGATGATTTGCTAAACTGCTCTACAACTCCTGACAAGAGCAGTGCTAACATACTGATTTTTAAAACATTACCTGAATTCTAACTCACTAACTACTCATTTATTTTGTTTCGTTTTGTTGTTGGTTTTTTTTTTTTTTTTTGCAGTACGCGGGCCTCTCACTGTTGTGGCCTCTCCCATTGTGGAGCACAGGCTCCAGACGCGCAGGCTCAGCGGCCATGGCTCACGGGCCCAGCCGCCCCGCGGCATGTGGGATCTTCCCGGACCAGGACCCGGACGCGTGTCCCCTGCATCGGCAGGCGAACTCTCAACCACTGCGCCACCAGGGAAGCCCACTACTCATTTATTTAGATTATAAGGTCTCCCCTGATAACAAAATAGTTGATTAGAAAGCTAAATAACTGGTCTAGTTCTCAGAAAGTTTTAAATTGTCATAATGTCGTGTTTGCTTACCAGACAATAAAGTAAATTTAAACATATATACATGATTTTAAATAAAATATATAGTATATACAACATAATATTACATTGTACATATAATCTTTTAGACCACTTATTACTAAATTTCATAATATCAAAACCAGCCATAGCCAATGGAACTTTCTACAATGATGAGAATAATGAAAATGTTCCATTCTGTATGAACCAATAAAATAGCCACTGGACATGGAGCTATGTGGCTACCACATTGAACCTTAGTAACTTTGTAAGACTACCACTTTATGGGCTTCCAATATGTCTCACGTGTTATATGTGACTAATACAATTGAGAAATTTAATCTTCAGGTTTATTTAATTTTAATTCACTTAACTTTGATTTTAAGTAGACACTTATGGACAGCTAAGATTTAGATAAATTATGAGTTTTTCAAATACAAAATGATGAATGCTGTAATTGCTTATATTATGTATTTAATAAATAGCTTGACTTGTCAAGAAGCACCTATAAAATGACAATATGTACTCTTAGGATTTTTAAACAAATATATATTAAAATGTAGATTATGTAATAATATGAAAAGTTGATAAGCATATATAATATATATACATATACATTATTTAAAATACGGTGTCCGAAGTTCTTGCATTTCATGGTTTAAGTCACCTACCTTCTTTTTATAATTTTGATGTGTTGTTTCTAAATTATAACTTAAGAAAGAGTCAACATGATCAATCAAAGTACTTCTCCTCAAATAATGAATTGAGGGATTTGTGAATAATCTTATTCCCAATTTGTATAAACCATAACTATATTTTCTTATTTTAACATTTTTCTGTTCTTTTGAATACTAAAGACATCCTAATGTGCTATAAAAGAATTCTGATGAAATGTACAATATGTTGATATAGTAAAGAGAATCATAAAAGGAATTACCAGAATTAGTGCCATTCATACACTCCTGATTAACTTATACTTCAACAGCAGTCCTTAACAGTGTTCCACTATTGGTATTAATTATTTAATTTAGGACTAACAATAAAACGGATTTTAAACGAATATACAATGGCCAAAATCATAGTACTGGTTTAAAGTGCTTGGGTGATTGATAAACTGACTGACTGAGTTATGCATTATGCTTCTAACTATTTGTTATTCACTCAGAGACTTCTAATATGGCTCCAATTCAAAGGAGAAATTTGGGGGGAAACATCCTTTTGTATGTTTCTCTTTTAAAACAGTAGTTTCAAAAGCAGAATTTTTAACAAGGCAATCTCCCAGGAGGCACCTTTAGGAACATCTAGATAGTCTCTATCCACTGGTTAGGAAATGCTGCTGCCTCCAGTTTATGATTCACTTGGTTTGCTAGCCAAGTACCTTTAGATACGCTCTGCACAAGAGCATCAACAGGTGCCACAGAGCAATGTGCAGTAGCGGTCTTCCTTCTCCCTCTTATCGAGACGTCCACAGCTTGGAAAGGCACATTCTTGGCTATGGAAGCTTTCCAGAAGATAAAAATTATCTCTTGGGTCAGGTCACATTTCCTAGCATTTTAATTTTATTTTTATTGACTTTACGGATGAAAGAGACCTGAGAGTACAATTATTTTTATAGGTGAATCACTCATGGAACAATTCCAAGATTTATCAGGATCTTGAACAAGTGTAAAGAAACAAACCAAAAAAAAAAAATTGCAAATTGCATTGATGCTATGTTTAAAAACCACATCATATAATTTGTGAGACATGGAATACTTAACAAAGAAGTTTTGAAGTAAGGGTTTCTGGGAAGATGACAGACTAAAATATTATACATATTTCTCTCTTTTCCCAATTTCAATCCAAGCACTCTCCACTTCTCCAAATCTGGGACTTAAAGTACAAAACTATTTTTTTTAGCTAATCGTAGAAGCCTAAAAATGGGAGTAAACATTTTAAAGCCTTATGGTGAGATTCAGGAGTGGGCAGAGAAATTTAACATGTTAAATATCTAAATATCTCATTTTATTGTGAAGGGAATTTGAGGATTAGGTGTATTAGTTGGGTGTGGGGATAGAATTGGTTATTTATATCCTTAAAATGAGAAAATGATGTGTTGGATTATGAATATTAGCTATACACAGGTAAGCACTAATGGAATAAAAGTTAGAGCTTTCAAAAATTAAAATATATATATAAGAAAAGAAGAACTGATAACTTAATTCAAACCAGCAGGATTAAAAAGAATTAAGAAAAAGAGAAAACAAAGTAAAACATATAATTTAAAGAGACATAGATTAAATAAAGAGAGATAGATTAAAGCAAGTACATCACTTGTTATAATAAATGTGAGTTGGTAAATTCCTAATTAAAAAAGACAATTGTGGGACTTCCCTGGCAGTCTAGCCATTAAGACTCTGTGCTCCCACTGCTGGGTGGGTGCACGGGTTTGATCCCTTGTCAGGGAAACTGCATGCTTTGCAGCGCAGCCACAAAAAAAAAAGACAGTTGCCCTAGAGTTTCAGAGTTGAGTATTAACTTTAAAACAACAAGCATATTTTAAATATAAAACTTTTAAAATATAAATCTGTGAGAGATAATATTATTTGTTATTCTCAGTCAGATAACAATATAGAAAATGCAATCCCATTGCACTTTTTCCAGTGCATATTCTATTGAAGTATTATTGACTTAAAATATTATCTTAGATTCAGGTGTACAACATAGTGATTTGATATTTTTATACATTACAAAATGATCAGCACAATAATTCTAGTTACCATCAGTCACATATAAAGTTATTACAATATTATTGACAATATTTTCCATGCTGTACATTACATCTCCCTGACTTCTTTATTTTATAACTGGAAGTTTGTATCTCTTAATCTCCCTTGCTCATTTCACTCATCCCCTCTGGCAACCACCACCAGTTTGTTCTCTGTATCTATGACTGTTTGTTTTGTTACATTTGTTCATGTGTTTTGTTTTTTAGATTCTACATATAAGTGAAATCACATTTTGTTGATAGTGTCTTTCACTGTGCAAAGCTTTCTAGTTTGATGTAGTCTTATATATTTTTGCTTTTATAGCCCTTGCCAGAGGAGATATATCCAAAAATATATTGCCAAGACCAATGTCAAAGAGCATACTATGTTTTTGTTGTTTTTTTTTTGTGGTACATGGGCCTCTCATTGTTACAGCCTCTCCCACTGCGGAGCACAGGCTCCGGACGCGCAGGTTCAGCAGCCATGGCTCACGGGCCCAGCCGCTCTGCAGCACGTGGAATCCTCCCAGACCAGGGCACAAACCCGTGTCCCCTGCATTGGCAGGAGGACTCTCAAGCACTGCACCACCAGGGAAGCCCCTGCCTATGTTTTATTTTAGGAGTTCTATGGTTTTGGGTCTTACATTTAAATCATTAATCCATTTTGAGTTTATTTTGGTGCATGGTGTGAGAGAGTAGTCCAGTTTCATTTTTTGCATGTAGCTATCCAGTTTTCCCAGCACCATTTATTAAAAAGATTGCCTATTTACCATTGTATATTCCTGCTTCCTTTGTCCTAGATTAGTTGACCATGTAAGTGTGGGTTTATTTCTAGGCTTTCTATTCAGTTCCATTGGTCTGTTTTTGTGCCAGGACTGTACTGTTTTGATTACTGTAGTTTTGTACTATAGCTTGAAATCAGGGAGCTTGATACCTCCAGCTTTGTTCTTCTTTCTCAAGATTGTTTTGGCTATTCGGGGTCTTTTGTGTTTCCATGTAAATTTTAGCATTATTTGCTCTAGTACTGTAAAAAAAAAATGTCCTTGGTATTTTGATAGGGATTGCATTGGATCTGTATATTACCTTGAGTAGTATGGTCATGTTAACAATACTAATTCTTCCAACCCATGAACATAGTATATCTCTCCATTTGTTCGTATTGTCTTCAATTTTTTTCATCAACGTCTCATCCTTTTCTCAGGTCAGGTCTTTTACCTCCTTGATTAGATTTATTCCTAGGTATTTTATTCAGTGCATTTTTGAAGTCATCTTAACTCTACTATAATAGTGTAATTTCAAATCAAAATAAAAACTCTCAATTATGAATATTTTAAAATATTTTCCTCTTATTTCTTCTATATTATATTTAGAACATTGTCTATTTTTGAAAATATATGTAGGTAGGTAGGCTATGTTATCTATATTTAAGGATAATAAAGGGGTTATTAAAATATTTTTGTAAAAAGTAGACATTACATATGACAGGGTTGAAAATTCTGAATTAGATAATCAGGGAAGAAAGAAAAATAAAGCCATTTTTATTGAGAAAAATAACTTAAGTATATAACTAATTGACTATAAATTGAAGAGGTATTTTTTGTAACCATTTGGCCTTTCCCTTGTACTGATTAAGGATGATTGGAAAATAAGAAGGCGATTTAAAGACCCTGGTAAATTCTGGATCATGACTGCAGTTAGATAGCCACTTTTTATTTGCTTTCCTTACCTTCAAACAGTCCTGCATTAAAAATCTTTTAAAAGTTGGATACTTTCTCTTTGCTTGAAATTCTACAGAAAAATTACTCTATAAACTCAAATAATTACTATTAGTAGGAGTATTAGAAATCATGTAGGCTGCCTTCATATAAGGAAAGAGACTCAACATTTAAGGTCTTTCCCAAGAACATACAGCTTTTGAGGAGCAAAGTCATGATTCAAACTCAGAAATTCTATTTTCATATCTGCTGCTCTTTCCACTCCACTGGACTTTCTCTTCTCATGATGGTAGGCAAAGAAAAAAGTCAAAGTACAGTGATGACAAATTTAAAATAAGTTTAATATCTCTTTCTATTTGTGTGTATGTGTATGTGTGCACTTAAGAAAAACTTTCCACATAAAAATAAGAAAGTGCAGTAGAGCAAAGAAGCAAGTCTTGCTGGAGCAGACAATTAACTTTTTTCCTCCCGTACTATGTGGGGGTTTTGTTTCTTTTCTGTTTCTTGGTAATATGTTGATTTATATCAACAATGGCTTCCTGTTCCATTTTGTCTTCCATATCAACTATTAAAATTAGTCATAAATACTGAGTGAGCAGGCACTTCAGATCTAGTCTACACCCAATCCTCAACTTTTATGGATATGAAAATTCAACAACTTTTGCTCTAATATCTGAGATTCAATTATGCATAATTTTATTTACACTTTAGAATGGCTACTATTTACTGAAAACCACATAAGATCCAGGAAGAATCTTTGAATGTAACTTAATTATCAGCAGTAATTACACATGGAAAAAATGCTGCTAGTTTATTTTGAGAGGTAGCTCGGCACAGCACATGTGGCTGATCACACCCATTGTCTTTGCTCAACTGAACATGAGCTATCTCATCTCTACATTTTACATCATAAAGCATCCTCAATTTAGAGTCACTGCAATATTTTCTGTTCTCATGTTGTCTCCACTTAAATGCTCCTCTTGGAATATATACTTTCAACAAATAAAAAATGTATCACCCTGGGTAAATGATTAAAAGAAAAATATGGGATCTTATGAGTGCTTTTCAAATGGGTCTAAGGACTGAAATATTACCTATGTACTTTTCCTTTCTCACTCCCTCACCCCTGTGTGGGATGATCTAAGGTAACTTAATGGTTACTATTATAATTTGGATGCTAAAAAGTGAACATACTCATTATTATCCTTACTGTTGAGTTATTTTTATACATATGAGTTTTTGCAAAGTACAGTAAAAACAGTACTCCAAACTTTAGAACTGTGAATATATATTTATATAAATTCTTGTAAATAAAATGTTCAAAACTTTCACAAACACTCTTATCCTATGACTAGTTAACTCCTAATTAACTGTTTTTCTTTATTTAGTGAAGATGAAGAAAAGTGTGTTTTTGTGTGTGCACATGTGTATATTGGCTTTGAGTTACAGTCATAGGAAAGGTCAAAGATGTTTCACAGAAACAAGAAGCAAGGGCCTTGTATCTTTGTTATGAGTTAGCATTCCATATATGGCTTTTGAAAACTCCTATATTGACTTTGTGTCCCAATTCTGGTGAAGTTTTCATACCAGTCTAAGTTCTGGGGTCAAAGGTTTATAGGCACTGTAGTAAGTATAATAATTCTTTGACACCAACAGAAAAGGAGTTAATATACTAGGTTGACAAAATTTTAACAAACACACAAAACAAGAGCCAAGTCAAGATTGAAGCAGATATTTATTTCATAATTTTTTTTTAATTTGGGGAGATGTTTTTCTACTCTTCACATAAATATATTATTTTAAAGATATACACATTCAAAAACAGGAATCTATGAGTACTGGCTCTACCCAGATAAAATTATTAAAAGCATAGACTTTGCACTATTCTTCCCCCAGATTCACTTAATTGCCTTAAGAGATCTGGGATGAAACTGTCATTGAACCAACTAAGTAACAGATCAAGTCTCTGGAATGGAGTATTCTAGTAATGACTCACATTGAGTTTGCTGTAAGTCCAGGTACATGTAATTTGTAAATAATTCTCCCAGTCACATAGTAATCTCAGGTGCACAGTCAAAATACCTGTTTTCAAAATAATGTAACTTTTGCATTTCTCACTCTTCATGGGATAGTTTCCTCCTCATAGTCTGTTTCAACCACATTTGGAAGAACAGAAAATATAATTGGAAGATAAAATGTTTTTCTTTAAAGTAAAAAAGGTTATTGTCATAGACCAAATCTGAGATGGAGATGTGCATGAGAGATTTTTATCTGGGAGTGTTCTTGGTCGCAAACCTTGTGAGGGAGTGAGGACTGAGTAGAAGAAAGGGTGGATGGAGATGCAATGTCAAAAGAGGAGTCAGCAGATTCCATGACTTGCTGTGGAGTTGGGATAATCTTGCTGAGATGTCCCAAGGGAGCCATGAATTGTAGCCCCTACAAGACCCTGTCTTTGAATGCGGGCTGCCCCCAGTGAGAATGTATAGCCTTGGGGGAGGCAGCTCTGCTTGGGCAGGGGAGAAAGACTCAGCTGTGAGCTGTCAGCATCCTCACTTCCAGCAGCTGGGAAATGAACACTTGGATCCTGAAGGATGATCTGTGTGGTGCACCTCAGCAGCCACTACATTTAGTAGAAACTTTGTAGTAGCAAATCAGATCCCAACAGCACATAAAGGAATGATGGGTGAGTTCAAGGAGGAAAAATCGAGTACCTTGTTAGAAAGCTTCCTCTTTTACTTTCTTTCTTTTTTTTTTTTTTAGCACTGGTGTCCTTACCACTTCTATCTTTCATGAAGGTGGTGGGATGGGTAAGGGGAGATGTTTGGACAATTCTGTAGCCACTATTAGTTGGCTTCACATTCTCTAATTTATGCATTGAGGTACACCCCAAACACTGTTTACTGGTTAATGACCCTTGGTGCTTTTATCTATGGATTTTTAATATATACAGAACTAAGAGAGTTAAATTAGAAAAATATCTATAACTGAGAAGAAAATACTTTCTAAAAGCTACACTGCAAAGTAGATTATTTTTAAGAGTTCATTGTTTAGGGGATGAAGAGCAATATAAATTTAGAGACAATATTTACAAATATACTTATATACATATATAATGAAATAGTGTAATATGTCATAGTATAATAATAGCAATAAAAATGAAAACTGTAATATCAAAATAAGAAACAGATAATAAGCAGTTTTCATTCAGCATAACACACCTAGGATATGTTGACCAGTTGCAATCAGAGCAAACTATTTTCAGAAAAAAATTGCTTGTCTTATATCAAAGAACATACTTAAATAAGTCAATAAATATCAACTATTACACATAATTTAGATTTAAATTAAAACAGATAAATCAAGGAATTTACAGCTGCATCCTATTTCTCTTTAGGAAGAGTTATTTTTATGCTAAGTCTTCATCTGTCTGTGGGCTACCTAGAGAGATAATGTAAACAATTTAAAACTTATGAAGCTGAGGGGGGAGCTTCAAGATGATGGAGGATTAAGACATGGAGATCACCTTCCTCTCCACAAATGCATCAGAAATACATCTACATGTGGAACAGCTCCAACAGAACACCTATTGAATGCTGGCAGAAGACCTCAGACCTCCCAAAAGGCAAGAAACTCCCCACATACCTGGGTAGGGCAAAAGAAAAAAGAAAAAACAGAGACAAAATAATAGGGATGGGACCTGCACCAGTGGGAGGGAGCTGTGAAGGAGGAAAAGTTTCCACACATTAGGAAGGCCCTTCGCAGGTGGAGACTGCGGGTGGCGGAGGGGGGAAGCTTCGGAGCCGCAGAGGAGAGCGCAGCAACAGGGGTGTGCAAATCTCTTGCATTCCTATACGCTAATGATGAAAAATCTGAAAGTGAAATTAAGAAAACACTCCCATTTACCATTGCAACAAAAAGAATAAAATACCTAGGAATAAACCTACCTAAGGAGACAAAAGACCTGTATGCAGAAAATTATAAGACACCAATGAAAGAAATTAAAGATGATACAAAAATGTGGAGAGATATACCATGTTCTTGGATTGGAAGAAGCAACACTGTGAAAATGACTATACTACCCAAAGGAATCTACAGATTCAGTGCAATCCCTATCAAACTACCAGTGGCATTTGTCACAGAACTAGAACAAAAAGTTTCACAATTTGTATGGAAACACAAAAGACCCCGAATAGCCAAAGCCATCTTGAGAAAGAAAAACAGAGCTGGAGTAATCAGGTTCCCTGACTTCAGATTATATTACAAAGTTACAGTAATCAAGACAGTATGGTACTGGCACAAAAACAGAAATATAGATCAATGGAACAGGATAGAAAGTCCAGAGATAAACCCAGGCACATATGGTCACCTTATCTTTGATAAAGGTGGCAAGAATATACAATGGAGAAAAGACAGCCTCTTCAATAAGTGGTGCTGGGAAAACTGGACAGCTACGTGTAAAAGGATGAAGTTAGAACACTCCCTAACACCATACACAAAAATAAACTCAAAATGGATTAATGACCTAATGTAAGTCCAGAGACTATCAAACTCTTAGAGGAAAACATAGGCAGAACACTCTATGACATAAATCACAGCAAGGTCTTTTTGACCCACCTCCTAGAGAAATGGAAATAAAAACAAAAGTAAACAAATGGGACCTAATGAAACTTAAAAGCTTTTGCACAGCAAAGGAAACCATAAACAAGATGAATAGACAACCCTCAATGGGAGAAAATATTTGTAAATGAAGCAAGTGACAAAGGATTAATCGTCAAAATTTACAAGCAGCTCGTGCAGCTCAATATCAAAAAAACAAATAACCGAATCCAAAAATGGGCAGAAGACCTAAATAGACATTTTTCCAAAGAAGATATACAGATTTCCAACAAACACATGAAGGAATGCTCGTCATTAATCATTAGAGAAATGCAAATCAAAACTACAATGCGATATCATCTCACACCCATCATTATGGTGATCATCAAAAAATCTACAAACAATAAATGATGGAAAGGGTGTGGAAAAAAGGGAACCCTCATACACTGTTTGTGGGAATGTAAATTGAAAGAGCCACTATGGAGATCAGTATGGAGGTTCTTTAAAAAACTAAAAATAGATCTGCCATACGACCCAGCAATCCCACTACTGGGAATATACCCTGAGAAAACCGTAATTCAAAAAGAGTCATGTACCACAATATTCATTGCAGCTCTATTTACAATAGCCAGGACATGGAAGCACCTAAGTGTCCATCGACAGATGAATGGATAAAGAAGATGTGGCACATATATACAATGGAATATTACTCAGCCAGAAAAAGAGACGAAATTGAGTTATTTGTAGTGAGGTGGATGGACTTAGAGTCCGTCATACAGAGTGAAGTAAGTCAGAAAAACAAATACCGTATGCTAACACATATATATGGAATCTAAAAAAAAAAAAAAAAAAAGTCATGAAGAACCTAGGGGCAAGACGGGAATAAAGACCCAGACCTACTAGAAAATGGACTTGAGGACATGGGGAGGTGGAACTGTAAGTTGGAACAAATTGAGAGAGTGGTAGTGTATATATGGACATGTATACACTACCAAATGTAAAATAGATAGCTAGTGGGAAGCAGTCGCATAGCACAGAGACATCAGCTCGGTGCTTTGTGACCAGCTAGAAGGGTGGGATAAGGAGGGTGGGAGGGAGGGAAATGCAAAAGGGAAGAGATATGGAGATATATGTATATGTATAACTGATTCACTTTGTTATAAAGCAGAAACTAACACACCATTGTAAAGCAATAATACTATAATAAAAATGTTAAAAAAGAAACTTATGAAGCTTACATAACCCTGACTTTCATAAATGTCAAAATGGAGCACGCCTGTATCTCTTCTTTGATTCCCTTCTGTGTTATCTGACTGGTAACACCTGACATCAGTCTCCTTTCCAATGTCTTTGTTTCCCACACTATTCACTGGAGTTTGGTAGTTTCCAAATTATTGAATGCTGGATTTTGATTTGCTAACTATCAGGCACCTGATATTAGAAAAGAAGCAGAAAGAAAATGCAATTTCCTTAAGAAGAAACTGATACATAAAAATTGAGCCTGTCCTTTCTGGCAAGAAAAGAATATTGTCTTACTTTTTGAAAACACAAAGCCTATTATTGTTAGTATGGGTTGTCATATAACCTTTGGAATCAGGTGTAATATAAATGCATTTCAGTAATAAATAAATAATGTTACTATGGTTACAATATGGTTCTCTGATGAGAGACAATATCCTAAATCAATTCTAATGAAGCAGCTCAAGGCTTTATGGTAATACAAGCTGCAAAATTCTTTATGATGTCTTTCCTCTCCTTTATACTCCATAGTCATCTTGTCACTAAAATCCAGTGGACTCTTAATCTGCAATACAGCTTATAACTATGCCTTTATTTCCATCCTCACTGCCCTTGATGTGTTTGAACCTTTGTCATTTCTTACCTGGACTTTGCAGTAGTCTCCTAATGGACAGCTTCTCATCTCTTTCTCTTCCAAGGTAGCCCTCGTATAATTTAGTAAATCAGAGATCAGGTGTCTTTTAGTCCTTTTTTGTTTCCCAAAATCCATTAATCAGTATTTATAAAATGAAGTTCAAAAGTTTTTAAGCATATAATTCAAGGCATTTCCTCAGCTCTGTGATTTCAACTGATAGCATTTTCTTTATTCTCCCATCATGTCCACTCCTGTCACACTCTCTCTACCCTGATCATACCGAGAAAATCTATGCATTTTGTACATGATCCCAAAGTTTAGTATGGCTTTCCTTAGCTATATGTCTTTGAGACTATTCAAGGTTCAGTTTAATACTTCTTATCCATTAGTTTTTCCTTATATCGAAGAGCAGAATTCTGGTGCACTTCACTGCCAACTGATCACATCTCATTTACTTTTTGAGTATGAACTTCATCACTCTGTCTTGTAATATAGATTATAAATGCTTTAGCATAATTATACTTTTATCTTAATATTTGTATTCTTCTTTCTCTCAGAATCCAGAATTTACTTATATGTGAGATGTAGTACCTAAAAGTGGTAAAGAACATGGGTTGTGGAAATCATCTTGGTTCAAATCCTGAATCTCATATTTAGCAGCATCAGATATTGAACAAATTATTTAACTTCTTTAAAACAAAGTGTGATCCAATTAAATGGTTGTGTTTGTAGTACCTGTATTAGAGAATTCTTATGAGGGTTTATTCAACACATATTTATTGAGACACTGCTTTGGTCCAAGCATAGACTAGGGTATACAGAGGAGAAAAAAATAGTTGTGCTTTCCTCCAAGGGTTATTATAAAGATTAAATGAGATAATGAATATGATAAACACTTTACACTTACATTTTAAGTGCTAAAAAAAGGATTAGCAGTTAATAATATTGTTGCTCTAATTTTTTATTTATAAATCTTCACCCAACATTTATTGAAAAACTACAGATGCCAGATTCTGTGATGACTCTGGAAAGAGAGAAATAAGCATGTCTCTTAAACTCTAGAGCTTAAAGCATAATAGGAGAGCAAAGTAGTATGCGATCAACATGGTGCAGAGAGATGGGTATTGATGTACTGAGTATTATGAGAACACAGGGATGGGATATAGTCCAGTGCCAGTGGAGGGGTGGAGGTTGGAGAAAGACACTTTTATCAACTCTTTATGGTCTGAGAGAGTTTTTTCCATATGAAAAAAGAGAGAACTACCTTCTAGGCAGAGAGAGGAACCTGTGCAGAGGAAGGAGACATGAGGGACCATAATATAAATAAAGACTTACATGTAATTGGATAAAACTAGAAAATATGGCAAGGGCAGGGAGGCCTACAGGAGCCAGATCATGATGAATTCTCAGTGTCATGCCAAGCAGTTTGCACTTCATCTTGAAATACATAAGGAACTTTTGAAAGATTTTAATCAGGTTAATAAAGTGAAGGGATTTGCATCATTGAAGCATCAGGCACTCTAGTTGTGATATGGAGAATGAACTCAGGAAGAAAAGGCTAAAGGCACACAAGGAAGCAAGGGGTATTATAGTAATTCAGGCAAAATGACTGTACCTGGGAGGTTTTCAATAAATGTTAGTTGTATAAACCAGCAATTTTAACAGTTCACACTCTTCAAATCCAAAAACAGAATCTCTACTATTATTTTATCACTTAGAATTGACTCACAGCACAGCTGTCTGTTCTTAAACATTTAGGATGTATTCACTAAGGGCTGGCCATTTTTCAATATGTTATATGGTGATATGAAAAGATAGAATTATAAAATACAGTCCTAGCCTTCAAGAAAGCATATTACTTAGACACTAACCTAGCACAAAGGACATAATGGCAAACATAAAAATAATAAATAAATAAATATACACATAATTAATAATAATAGATTTTTAAATGCCAGGCCTATTTGAAATACTTATTAAGTGAAAAAGAGATTGTTACGGACTGCCCCAGTCACAGAGGCTTCATGTGGACTGACCAGGAAGGAATCTGGCTAAGCAGATTTAACTTAAAACAAAGAAAGTAATTATTTTCATCTTGCTTTCTGCTTATTACAACTGAGAGAATTTGGTTAGGAGGACCACATCATAGTAGGAGTGGAGATAATATTAAGTAATTCCTGTTACCTTTGACATTTGTAAGGCAGACATTATGAGGAACATAGTTGGGTATTTCTTGATCAATCATCTTAGTCACTTCAAAATACCAATTAGCCCTTGTAAATGTTAATAATATAAGCCATAAAGAACAGATGGCCGCATGATCAGAAAACAGCTGCTGTTTTCCCATCAAACCAAAAGATGTGAGCACTGTTTCTAAACAAGTGCCCAGCAGAGAAATCGTGGTGATGAAATTTTCTGCTCCAAGCCCAAGCCATAGATCTTCTATCTAAAGCTGCTTAAAGGCATTTACTGGTGCTATGGGCCATAATGGTGTTGATGATCTCCAGGGTGTGGAGTGCTCTGAGATAAACAGGCAGGTCACCTTTGGCAGGCCTGCCAGCCAGCCTGGGGGATAATCTCTTCAAAGCTCAGGATAAACTCCCTGGCATCATTCTGTTCTCTGCTCTTAGGATCTTCAAGAGCTTAGGAACCAGGCTGAAGAGACACTTAATCTAAATGGGCTCCAGTGTTCCACACAAATGGGACCATTGCCATCAACAAAGACAAAAGGAGGCTTTCCCCGAGTTTACCGGGAATGGCCATTTATGCCCCATACGCTGCCTGCACTGGAGGTTTGATTTCCATCTGCTTGATCTTCTTTCACTCTTCCCCTCCCTTCCCATCCCCCCGTCTTTCTCCTGTGCCAGTAGAAGCAAAACAGAGAACGTGTGTCAGATTCTTTGGTAATAAACTTGATTGATAACGTTAAAAGAATCCACTGTGCACAGATGCCTTCTGAAATATTTTTCCTTACATTCGTCTTCTAGAAATACGTGTATTACATATTTTGACTCATTTCTATATACTCACAGACTAAACTCTCAAATGACCATAAATATCAAATTGTTAAGTGTCTAAAGTACCTGTGTACGATTTATTGTGTGTTTGGATGGGCAAGGAATTTAGGCGCATACTTGGAGTCAGAAAAGGCCAGGTTTCAGATGCTTGCTGACAGCAGAAGTCCTACAGAAGGCATTTGTAGTTCCATCTATCTGGACCTGTGGCAAACTTAAGTCAAAGCAGCTGATATGCTGGCTCATGGAAAATGAACTTTCTGGAACCAGCAGAGTATTTGTCCACAGTGAGATCACTTAACATAAGTTCATACAATTTTGGAAATTTTTCTCTCTGAGGATGGAAGGGAAAGGGTCGGGCAGGTACTCTTGAGCAGAACATGCCTGCTTCTGGGTCCAAGACCAGATGAATGATCCAGAGTGGATCATGTTTCCACAGGCAGGGAAACCCTCCAGCCTCTTTCCCTTCCCCAGCTACCGACAGGCCCTCCACACCTCTTATGCATAGAGATTGGCTAATTACACACGAGAGTTAATTCCATTCCTCACTGGCTTAAAGCCAGACCATATTTCCAGTTTTGTGTGGAGTTTGGCATGGACATGAACTTGTGTTCTTAAGTAATGGGATCTAAACACCAATAACATGGACTTCTTCCATGCCTGGCTCTTACCAATCTCCCTCATGCGATCTTCATCTTTTTCTCCTTCCAGCTGCTTGATACAAACAGCATGATGACCTTGAGAGCCCAGTGCTGAAGATGAAAGAGATACAAGGTGGAAGAACCCTGGGTCCCTGAATGACTCGCCTTTATTCTTTATTAGGGTAGTTGCAGCTCGGTTTGGTTCTAAGAGTTTTAGCTCCTAGAGTATGACCCTTACCCTAGGAATGGTTCTTACCTGGAAACTTTGGCTTTCTTACCAGAGTACTCAGTGAAGTCTCTCCACCCCAGCTGTGTCAGAACCCCACCATCTCTCAGTACTTCACATCCGGTGGCAGCTCTGTTCAGCCCCTATCCCTGCGGGACCCTCTCTCTGCAAAGTCTAGGAAGTTTCTCCTGTTCGTGTGGAGCCCAGTGCTGGAGTGAAAACCAGGAGGGAACTAGTGGACATGCACAGAGATGTCTTCCTCCACCCCCATGCCCCACACAAAGCTTTCACTTCCCTTGTGCCCTGCCCTGTAAGTTCCTCCAGCAACTTTGAATTATAATATGTGGCACTTACATCTCAATAAAATTGTCACTCTGCTTGGACTCCAACTCAGTGCACCAAAATTACTCACCAAATACTCTGAATATCACTGAAGCATGTCAATCTACGTTATTCCTTACTTCCACATCACTAAAAGCAATTCACTTGTGAGATTCTAATGCTTTATTTTTTATACAATCTGTGTTTTCACAATTTTATGTGCATCTATTTTGCTAGCAAGTTACAAAAATCGCCTGAGATTGTTTATAACTTCAGGAGAAAACAGTAGTTGCTTTAAAATATCTGTTGTTTAAAATGTGGCAAAAGCACGATATAAACAATATGTTCAATTGGAAATCACAAGAAAGTGGTTTGTTAAAGATGTTTCTCATAAAAGCAGGGATTTTAGTGGCATTTCCAGGCATGATTTAACTTGAGTGTAATGGGAAAAGAAAGAGGCATTTCTGATATTCAGAAAAGAATAAAGAAGAGTCCATAAGTAAAAAATTAAAAGTTGATTTAAAAAAAAACAAACATGAAAAGTAGCCATCCTGGAAAAGAGACAGAATATAACTTTATATGAACGTGTCCTGTTAAAGAAATATATTAATATTGTCTATCAGACACATTTTTACAATGAATGTATATCACATAATGAAAATGTTTTTTTTAAAAGGGCATGCAGCCATATATTGATACTAGAAAATTTTGATAATAAAAACAAAAGAAAAATAGCTAAGATGTAAAAACATAGTGTATTAGATTCCTTGAACAAAATTTTATAAACTTTCTGCTGTCAGCTAAAGTAATAACAATGGTTAGATTCACTTCGTTATAAAGCAGAAACTAACACACCATTGTAAAGAAATTATACTCCAATAAAGATGTTAAAAAATAAATAAATAAAAATTTTAAAATTAAAAAAATATTAAACATATTGATTATGTGATAACTCAAATAGCTATTTAGACACTATAATACATCATCAAACTCTCTGGTATATGTTGAGTTAAAAAATATATTCCCACCAACAGTGCAAGAGGAATGTAAATTGATACAGCCACTATGGAGAACAGTATGGAGGTTCCTTAAAATACTAAAAATAGAACTACCATACGACCCAGCAATCCCACTACTGGGCATATACCCTGAGAAAACCGTAATTCAAAAAGAGTCATGTACCACAATGTTCATTGCAGCTCTATTTACAATAGCCAGGACATGGAAGCAACCTAAGTGTCCACTGACAGATGAATGGATAAAGAAGATGTGGCACATATATACAATGGAATATTACTCAGCCATAAAAAGAAATGAAATTGAGTTATTTGTAGTGAGGTGGATGAACCTAGAGTCTGTCATACAGAGTGAAGTAAGTCAGAAAGAGAAAAACAAATACCGTATGCTAAAATATATATATGGAATCTAAAAAAAATGGTTCTCAAGAACATAGGAGCAGGACAGGAATAAAGAAGCAGACGTAGAGAATGGACTTGAGGACATGGGGAGGGGGAAGGGTAAGCTGGGACGAAGTGAGAGAGTGGCATGGAAGTATATACACAACCAAATGTAAAATAGATAGCTAGCAGGAGGCAGCCGCATAGCACAGGGAGATAAGCTCGGTGCTTTGTGACCGTCTAGAGGGGTGGGAGCGAGACACAAGAGGGAGGGGCTATGGGGATATATGTATACGTATAGCTGATTCACTTCATTATAAAGCAGAAACTAACACACCATTGTAAAGCAGTTATACTCCAATAAGGATGTTAAAAAATAAATAAATAAAATTTTAAAAATTAAAAAAATATTAAACGTATTGATTATGTGATAATTCAAAGAAAAGATTATTGAATTTAAGTTATTTAAATTAACAAGTGATGAAATTACTTTGAAAATGTTAAAATTATCCTAAATTTTTTTGTTATTTTTCTGTCCCTTCGTTCTTATTAATACAATAGCCATGGTTCAATTAACTGATAATTTCCAATAAAACATTTATTCTTATGATTCAAAAGTTGAACAAGATACTGGAACTCAAAAGAGGCCAATGGGCAAAGCTTGCATTTTAGCTGTCTTAAAGATTAGTTTGAGAAAACTCAGCTAAATTGTATACTTTTGATGTCTCAGCTTTCAAGTCAGTCCAGACTCTGAGCTCCAGTCTAAATGCAAGGATATTGGATACCTCCATTTCAAAGCTTTTCATTTCTCAGGATGAGGTGTTCAATTTTTGAAATGTAACATTCCAGTTCCCTCACGACCAAATAGTTTTTGAAAAAGAACAGAAGATTCTGAAACATTGTTATAACCAAAAAAAAAAAAAAAAAAAGGAAAAATAACTACAAAGGAAGAGATTCTTGCTTAACCAAAACTAAAAGGCAAAAGGACATTTTCCAAATAGTTCCATCCAAGGACAAAAAACAACAGAAAAACAGAAAAACCTTTCAGCAGGGGCAAAACACTGCAAATAAAAGACGTGTCCCAAGCCTGTGTGTCTCAAAGAGCTAAAGGTTATGTAAACTTTTTCATATAACTCACTGAATATAGAGATACAGAACCACTCAGCAATAACAGTTGGGTGCAGGAAATATGAATTGTTAAAGACTATCATTATTCTTGTATATATGTTAATAATGAAGGGAAATAGCTGATTTCAGTTAAAACACAGCAAAATTTATAGTAAGGAAGTGCTATGCGAGGTGGTGTGTGTGTGTGTACATACACATAAGTCACACACACAAATATGTATGTACTTAATTAACTAGCATAAAATTAGTCAACCCATAGCTCCTGTTTTCAGTTAGTCCTTACTTATTCAGCAAATGTTTGTCCTCCGAGGAGCCAGATGCTGTGTAAGGCATTGAGGATACCTTGATGAATACAACATACATGATCCCTCACTTATGGTCCCTAGCAGTCCGTTAGGAAAGATGGACAATAGTCACATAAACAAAAAGATACAAGAAATGTTTAGGTGGTTAAAATAAAGAATAATAAGTGCCCCACAAAATGAGGGTTTTCATGGTTGCAAAAGAAGGCATTTACGGAAGCAATCTCTGAGTCATTCAGGAACTCAAGTTCCTTCTATCTTGTGTCCCCACCATCTCCACGGCCCTGTCCTCATCTGCATGGTTGAAGCTGGATGTGGGCATCTCCTTGTTCCGAATCAAGAGAAAGGAAAATAGAGGAAGTCCAGGGAGAGGGAATTCCTTTTAGGCAAGTGACCCAAAATTTGCTACTCACTTTCCCTCACATTCAGCTGTTCACACTTTGCCTCAGGGGAGTCTGGTCAGCCATGTGCCCAGGAAGGAGAAAGACTTGACTGGACAATGAGCTGTCAATACTGCCCCTTCCTACTGCTGTCCTTTCCAGAATCCCCTCTCCCAGCTATTCACATTGTATACTATCTTCTCTTTGCAAATTGTGGCATGACCATATCTTAATCAATAATTTGTTATAACTTAGCTATTTATGAATCTTCTTTCCATGATTCATCATGTGGCAGGGGCAGAGGTCTCAATATGTAGATCTAAAAGATCTGTCTGCAATGTACAGAAAAAAAATAGGTGTCAAATTAGAAGCCAGAGTACCAGTGCTTAGAGAATCCAAGTGTCTCTTCCTTTTTTTTTTTTTTTTTTTTTTTTTTGGCGGTACGCGGGCCTCTCACCGTTGCGGCCTCTCCCGCCGCGGAGCACAGGCTCCAGACGCGCAGGCTCAGCGGCCATGGCCCACGGGCCCAGCCACTCCGCGGCATGTGGGATCCTCCCGGACCGGGGCACGAACCCGTGTCCCCTGCATCGGCAGGCGGACTCTCAACCACTGCGCCACCAGGGAAGCCTCCAAGTGTCTCTTCTTCTGTTCACAACTCATCTTTAATTTAAATTTATATATACACACATGTGTGTATATATATTTGTGTACATGTTTAAGTATATACACAAACACAAACACACACTTATACCTATAGGCATTAACCAATATATAAATTGAGTTTTCTCCATATAATTATTCTTAAAATCCACTCCTTAAAATTTATAAAATATTTCTCCTTAGGAGAAAAATGATTATAAATGAGGGGGAAAGTCCTAGTCTATGATAGAAAAGCATCCTAATGTCTAATAAATTAATATAAGGCTATACTATTAATATTTGTGAAAGGAATAAGATGAAACACCCTAACTAAATATGTTTTTCATGAATTTCCACAGGGAATTTATAAACCTTCCCCTTCCTCCCCTCCCACGACCCCCTGCCCACCATAATGTGAACTGGGGAGTGCTCATTTCTCTTACTAAGCTCATACCTGTCAACCACGGAGAACAAGGACCAACTCTAAGCTGCTGGGGTGCCCTTGGCTTTGACCAGGGGTCTACCTGGACTGTGAGTGTTAGAAGGGCTGGGAGTCAAGATTGTTCTCTAGGGAGCTCCAATTAGGCCCTGTGGGTCAGGATTTCCTGGTAAGATAATATCATAGAGAAAATTTCCAGTCTTCAGGGCCTTCTCATTCACACTTCATCTCTCCTTCTGAGATCCCCAGAGATTAGCCCATTTGTATCATTTTTAAATTCAACCCACATACTGTTTACAGCTAGAGTTTTGGTCTGGTCTATAGTGTAGGTGAACACATTCAACCACCACTATATTTATAAGACATGACCCTTTAGAGGATGACAGTAGTGGATCAGTAAGAGGTGAGATGTTCTTATGCCTCACGCCCTTCATTTTCTCATTTACACTCTAAGGGTAAAGCCCAGGTGCAGTGTTGTTTTGGTGGGGTCCAGCTGTACATGAGAGATTCAGAGAGCTCTACATGCAGAGTAAAAATAACTGGACTAGGATGATCCTAGACATTTCACCGTAAGAGTGGGCATAAAAAAGGCTGAAATGAGTTAAGTGGGACATGGTAGGGGAAGGAAAGGCAGAGGCCACAATAAAATGTAAGAAGGCATTCAACTAGGACTGAATTTTTTTTAAATTACAGTTATAGGAATATGTGAAAGTTTTACAAATAAAGTATATGCATAACACACTTGAGTATATTTTGCTGAATTTTTACATTCACATACTTAAGAGTCACCCAGTATTGCATTGACATGTCCATGTATCTGTGGTAGCCGTGTGGAAACAGCAAACACACATACAAAATCATATTACTGTGGGTGGGAAAAAAATTTTGAAAATAGAAGAAACTATTTTCAGTTTATTTAAAAGGTTCTGATGAAAAAACCTTTAACAAGCAATATATACATTTATGTATAACTTGAACCAAAATTTAGGCATCTTATTAAATTACTAGTTCTGAGGTTTTTACTCTTTAATTAGGTTTAAGTGCTTCTTAGCATAATCTTTTCAAAGGAAATTGCCAAGCAAGAAATAACTATAGGTTATCTGAAAATATCCTTACTCAGAAGAATAAAGCATTTTTAAATTTTATTTTATTTTATTTGTTTTTGGCTGTGTTGGGTCTTCATTGCTGCATGCAAGCTCTCTAGTTGCGGAGAGCAGGGGCTACTCTTCATTGTGGTGCACGGGCTTCTCATTGCAGTGGCTTCTCTTGTTGCGGAACATGGGCTCTAGGCACGTGGGCTTCAGTAGTTGTGGCGCTCAGGCTCAGTAGTTGTGGCACACAGGATTAGTTGCTCCGTGGCATGTGAGATCTTCCCAGACCAGGGATTGAACCCATGTCTGCTGCATTGGCAGGTGGATTCTTAACCACTGTGCCACCAGGAAAGCCCCAAAGTATTATTATGTAGTGCAGGGTTCTCTACTTGCATGGAATCCATGAATGTATTGATATCAAAAAATCCTTTTTGATTCATTAACTCCATTGTTCAAAATATCGTCAGAGAAATGTGACCCTACTTATTTGTTTAGCATTATTTAAAAGTAAATACATTTTATCAGCTAAAACTTCTACGATTTCTACTTATTAAACAATACCAGCATCTTCTAGATCAGGGTTCTGACTTTAACTCAGGTCCACATACAGCTACAAAGGTTTTCTGTTGAGTGTCTAAAAACTGATTTAAGAAATCCAGCTTTCAGATCCTCAAATTTCATATGTTCTCTTTGCAAAAGTGATCTGCCAAGAAAGGGTCAGACCTCAAGTTCTCCTTTCCCACATCTCCTTTCAGAATCACATTTCTCCCACTTGGAAATAAAAGATGTACCCCTCGCTCAGCTGGCACTTTACGATCATGTGAAAACCTCTAGAGTGCCAGACAAAGGAATAATTTTTCAGCTCCTTTAATAGAAGCACATGCTCCAATAGATTTTACTAAGAGATACAGTCTCAATAAATTTTAGTTTTATTATCAAAATTTCTTACTTAATATGCTTTGATCAAGTATATATTACTAATAATGGTTGTAATAATGCAAGCAAGACCATTTAAAAAAATGGCCACAGGAAGTTAATAGAAACAATTAAATTTTCAATCCACACTTTTTTTTTTTGGATTATAAGGAAATGACAGATGATCCATAAAAAACTTCCAAACATTACAGGATATTACTTTAGAATAAAAGTCTGTGAAGGAACTTGGAATTGAAACATAAGTTCAGGGAGACAAAGGAAAGCTATAAAATTCCAACTATTTAAGAAGCACTTGTTCATGTATTGTTTAAATGAACAGTGGAAGATAGCAAATCACTGTGTTATTTGTACTCCATTTGATGCACTTAAAACAATACAACAGTTTTATTTAAAAATCTCAATATTTAGTGCATTCTGACCATTATACCCTTTAACATTATCTAAACTTATATTGAAGATATTAAAATATCAACCTTAAAAATATGCAAGAAGATAAATAATGTTCAACATTCTTTTATGGAGTATGCAAAGAAAAAAATTATTTGAGGAACACTTCCCTACATTATTCTGAATTATTGAGGCTCCAATTTGCTCATCATTTGTTCGTTCATCCAATCCAACATATACAAGGAACTAGTAAACGTCAGTAATTGGGGAAAGCGTGAGGGATTGGGAGTATGGGGTTACCAAGAGATAAAATAAGAGTTCTTGGGCTTCCCTGGTGGCGCAGTGGTTGAGAGTCCGCCTGACGATGCAGGGGACACAGGTTCGTTCCCCAGTCCGGGAAGATACCACATGCTGCGGAGCGGCTGGGCCTGTGAGCCATGGCCGCTGAGCCTGCGCGTCCAGAGCCTGTGCTCCACAACGGGAGAGGCCACAGCAGTGAGAGGCCCACGTACCGCAAAAAAATAAAAAATAAAAATAAGAATTCTTAAAGAGTTCACAGTCTACTGAGAAAAATAACAAGTAAAATGTTAATACATTATAGTGTCATAATGAAGATAAATGAAAGCTGCTATGGAAACAATAGGAAGGACACCAAATTCAGGCTGATGTGGGTTGGGCAGTCTGAGAAGACAATCAGATTTCACAGGTTGTATGGCGATTCCTTTGCTGAATATTATAAGATAATTAAAAGTTACCCAGATGAAGTACATGTACACATATGTGTGTCGCAAGCTGGATAATTGAAACAGATGCAGCTAGAAACTGTAAACTGGAAGTCAATGTGTGTGATGGAATAATAATCTGGAATATTCACTGTGGATTATCAACAATTCTTCTCCTAGCACTGTCCCAGCAACATCTCCCACTCAAAACATGAAAACCGGCTCACCCAGATAGGAATTATTAGGCTGAACAAATGCACCAGATTTCCACTTCCAGCCTGAAGTAACTGTGAGAAAAGTATAAAACAGAATAAGTTTGAAAGAAGACACCATCAAATTGAAAGAGTCCCTTTCTGGCTCACACACCAAGAGCAGGAATGTCCTTCAACCTTGGAGGAGAGCATGTTTGGAGAGGAGAGGGGAGTTAGATGTACTGTAGGATCCACTTTGCCCCACCCTCAGATAACCTAGGAACATGATAATTTATTTACCAGTTCTTCACATTTGTTGATTTAGCAGAATCTGAATTCAGAATTATGGAGTAGTATCTCTTAACTTCTGGAACTCTACCTCACCAATGCACCCCTTGACACAAGGGCATGGTGAGGGGGTATATACAGGGAGGTGGAATGGGTCCAGGAAGAAAGAATTCCAGAGAGAGCCCTGCTGAGTCTCTAACTCCTCTTTGATGAAATAAACAAGGATATTGAACTTTCCAATGGCCCCTCAGGATGATGAAGTGAGTGGAGAGAAAAACTCTCTGGGACTTGCCAAGGGCACTGCACAGAATATTGGGGGTGAACCATTTCCAGTAATAATCTAAGGAGGTTGGACCACAAGTTCCAGGGACCTAAGATGGGTGTGACATCAGTATCCCTAGGGAAACCAGTTTGGAACCCATTCAGATGAGATTTCACACACAATGCACCCTGTATCACACTCACCCTGGTGCCCTTTGAATAACCCCCTGAGGGATGTGGTCAGGGGAGAAGACATATAGGAGTCACCCTGATTATGACTGTATTTCAAATAGGAATTGACTGAAAAATGTGTGATTTGGACAGAGCAACCTGGAAAGGGTCTAGATTAAGTTGTCTGTCATTATACAGAATTCCAAGAGTCAAAAAATCAAATTGAGTTATTGAAATAAAGTTACATTTTTGCACATCAGAGTTTGTAACTTGGATATTTATAGCTACTGCACATGAAAGGCCTTGGATGTCAGACTGAGGAGTTTTGGTTTTGTCCTGAAGGCAATGGGAAGCAATTGAAGAATTTTAAATAGAAAAATGTGAGAAGAAGAATTGAATTGTATAGAACTCATTCAGGCAGCAGTGTGGAGAACGGATTGGTGAATTAGGGGTCAGAGAGATGGAAACCCAGAGGAAGGAACACAGCAATGAGCCTTTTGACCTACACATGGACAGAAATAAAAGGAATAAACCAAAACAGTGGAGACAGAATGGAGAGGATTCATTTGGGAGTGTTTACATGGCATGTGTCTCCGCCCAGCTCTGCCCATTCAACCTCAGCAATTGGGTCATTGGGGCAAGATTCTGACCACAATGCCACCTGTAAACCACCTCCATTTCAACCAGTGTGCTGCTCCTGTACTGTCTCAGCAGCTCCTGAATTCGTGCCTATTTGCTATCACATTTTGTTTTATTTCACTTCTACTTTTTAAAAGGTAATAAGTTACCATCTATGTACGCTCACACTATTTTACATGTACTTACATTATGTCCACTGACCATATACCATAGCAAAAGTCCATGTATAAAGTCTTTCAAATTAAAACTATAGAATTTAAAACAGTATTGTTTGGCTGAGTGTATCCTTCTATCCTTAAAACTCACTTGCTCTTTCATAAGAGCTTCCAGCAGAATCGCATTTGAGTTAACAGCCTCTGAGAACAGAATTCCTAGGTTCAAATCCAAGTTCTAAAACTTATTAGGCTCATGATCTAATAAGTTGGTTTATCTGTCTGGCCCTCTTAAAATCTGTAAAATGGGATGATACTACTGTCCATTTCATTAGCCCATTTAAGGCATTTAGTACAGGGTCAGGAACAAAGAAAACACACAATGATGCTAACAGTTGATTGTGTGGCAAATTTGACATTCCTTAAATGTGTTTAAAGTTTTAAGTTGCACAGAGCACCAAGAAGTTTCCTCACCAAAATCTGTCTGATGCTAATATATATTTAAACAAGGTGAACCTCATGTTAAAATCTGTGGGTATGAAAGAACAAACAACCACATAATTTACACATTTCTCCTTAGTCTTCACTTTGCTTTGGCCAACTACATACAGATATCTATTTATCTTTACACTACTCTAAAACATTTTCTAGAAGGGCAGGATGGAAGCTGTCCTCTGTATTTTATGTGGTGCTGAGTTCAGATGTAAGCATTCAATTTACAACAATAATAAAGGCTAGATAAGAAATAATCCAAATGGAAAGAAGACTTGCCAGTTGGGTTATTTCTACTGAGCAGAATGTTTATTTTTTCATAGAACAAATTAGAAGTTTTCCAGATGGTTTATCTAAAGTATTTTTCTCTCCTCCAAGCAGAGGATAGAAGTGTTCATAAAAGGTCATTCCCACCTCTCCAAGAAGTACATTTTCATAATTTAAAGAACTAAAGTTCAAAAACATATCAAGTGATCTCTACTCAACATAGGAGTTACATCTATCTGTCTATTACAGGTAATCGTGTAATTTGAAATTTGTCAAAAAATATTTTGAAGCCAATAATTGTCTTTTGTGGCTGTCTCTTTGTTGGAAGCACTAATCTTCAACATAACACTAGCAAAAGAAATGCATTGCACTAATTTGCCAATAGCAACAAAGGGAGAATTTTAAAATTCAACTTGCTAGCTAGAAACGTCTAGGTGGGCACATGATTTGTCACATAACAACACATTGTCAGGGTATTATCAGAGAGAAGAAGGGTTTTGTCCCTGGTACAGCATCTTCAGATTAAGTAAACAATTTATTTCTACTTCGATTCTCCTGAGATGGTGAAGAGGAAAGAATTTAATATTGAGATTTTATCACTTGTCAAATTAAGATAGCTGCTTTTGTGAGATGGAAAATGAATCAGAAAACAAAGCTGAGGCTCCAACAGAAATTCATCTCAATTCTGTGATGCTCTGCAGAGAGCCCTTCCATCTGCAGTTCCACAGGACTGTGGGCTCTGGAAGTAGGAGGAGGCCAGGCTCCCCACCTGCCAGCCAAGCAGAAGTCAGACCTCCATGGGGCCCCATGCTGACCAACCTGCTATGAGCTTCTGTCCTGGTCTTGAACACATTATAGACTTCTGGTCCTGATCATGTGGTCCAGCAATAGGAGCAGGGAGGTATTTCCCAGTAATCACGCAAGCAAAACAAGATGAGTCCAATAGAGAAGCATTGTTCTTTTCTTGATAATCATAAGGCAATCATAATTTTAAATAAAGAGATATTGTGGAGGCATTTTAGAGCCACATCTTTGCTCTTCCCTTGTTTGAGGGGATCAGTTGCCCTGAAAGTAAATCTAATTTTTGGATAGTGGAGAATTTACTTATGGTTTAAAGGGGAATATGGGTCAAGTGTGATGGAAGATGATTTAGGGTCGTCTCAATATCTTCAAGTCTGAGATTCAGGAGAGTGAAGACATAGTAGCATCATCTATGATCCTTAATAACTATGAAACTTGCTCAATGAAATTAAGTTTCTAATGTAAGTTGCTATCAATGTACCAATTCATTAAAGTGATAGATGAGTAGAATTATTCAGTCTACAATTAGGGAGGACTAATCTGTTCCTCATTATGAAAGTTTCCCCTCTCGCTCTACTAAGACTACGTGTGGCAATTTATTGGCATACTTTTATGATGCCCGCTTTATTAAAAATAAACAATGTTATAGCTGTAACACTTAAGTCCAAATATCCAGGGGAATTTTAACGACTCTTATCACATCTCATGAATAAGTTTGAACATAAACTTCAAGTCAATAAAAAGACTCTGTAAGCCCCCTTGCAATATTCCAGCTAGGAGGTGATAAATCCTCTAAGGGTTATTTAGCTCTATTAGAAAAAAGATGTACATTTTTTTGCACGTGAATAAAAGAGTCACTTCAATGTTTTACCATCTTCCCTTGTTTCTCATTCACATTAAAAATGAGAGAAATCAGAGTTTCTTAGCTTTCCAAATAATTTGGCATAAGCAGAACCAGTCTGTGGTTGCTACTATGTGTGTTGGGGAAACCATCTCAGGATGCCTTTCTGAATCAAATCACTGGGCTTTCTGGGGAGGGCAACGTGCCTGTATATGCTTACTCAGCAGCCTCTAGAATGTCAGCCTTCACCCTGAGAGGAGGGGCCATTCTCATAGTCTCTGCCCTAAAACCATTTGGGGGAACCTTTCTTTGGGAAGAGATTCTATTTTCTCAGTTCTTGGATTGCTTCTATTTGATTTCTTCACTTCCGGTGGGAGGATCCAGGGGAGAAGCTTTGCAAGGGGAAGTGGGTGGGGGAGGCTTTGTCCACACTCATCCATAGGACACCCCTCCCACCTTCCCAGGGAGTTCCAGCATGCATTTGTGTGCATGTGTTTTATAAACTATTTTATTTGAACGAAGTACTCCCCAGCTGATAAAACAAACATATTAGCTCTTCTACATTGAGTTTTGGACTCGGATAGTTGCCAAAATTGCCAGTGTAATATATTATTGTCCCTGGTGAGAGGAGAAAAAGAGATCCCAATGTTGAAATCTTAATATTATTGTGTTAGAATTTAAGGAGGTCATACCGTTTTTTACAGGGAGAGCCAGAAATATGTTATTTGTCTCCACTGTTTTATTAGTTGTACTTACTACCTTGTTTAGGGTGAGTATGTAAAATTTAAACTATGTATGTACTATAAAATCTATACTATGTATGTACTATAAGAGCTACATACAATTAGGTTCTAAAAAGTTTGCTTTTCTTTAGAAAGGCTTGTAATAATTTGCAGAAGGGAGTTTCCCACAATTCAAGTTCTTCCTAGGAGTATAGATGAGGTTCTATATTGATAATTTAGTTTTAGAATATCTCCACCCAAAAAAATAAGTGCTCATTAATTATCAAACCTTGTAAGAAGTGCTATAAACATGTAATTGTTATTGTCATAAGATAGTATTTAAAGGATAGACTAATGAAGGCAAAAATAACTGTAAGGGTCCCAGTGTGACCTCCAGCTGTTCAAAAGGAGACACCTGACCCTCCAGCTGTTCAAAAGGGGACACCTGACCCACCAGCTGTTTAAAAGGAGACACCTGACCCACCAGCTGTTCAAAAGGAGACAGCTGACCCTCCAGCTTGTCCAAAAGGAGACACCTGACCCTCCAGCTTGTTCAAAAGGAGACACCTGACCCTCCAGCTTGTTCAAAAGGAGACACCTGACCCTCCAGCTTGTTCAAAAGAAGACACCTTACCCTCCAGCTGTTCAAAAGGAGACATCTGACCCTCCAGTTGTTCAAAAGGAGACACCTGACCCTCCAGCTCTTCAAAAGGAGACAACTGACCATCCAGCTTGTTCAAAAGGAGACACCTGACCCTCAGATGTTCTTTGTGAAATGCCAACTTTGCTGTTTAATGGCCTCAAACAAATGTGGGATAACTTTATTAGCAAAAAATAAGTCTATATCAGATGCCAAAATATGGCATCACAACCAAGGCCATATGTTTGCATTAGAATAATAAGCTATTTTTGGTTATATCAGAATGTTTTCATTATTTGTATAATTTATTTGTTTTGTCATCTGCTAACATACAGTAGCAGGAAAATAGTAGCAGTCACCAAAAGTTAAAGAAAAAAATGATTGGAGGAAAACTTCAAGTTCAGTATTTAAGTGTCAGGTAAAAACCTCCAATATTTCATTTTATCAAGAGAAAAGCTGGACCAAATTCATAAAGCTTTAGGGTTCCTTAAGAGTATAGTTTGAGAACCATAACTCTAATCTTTCTGCCACATTTTATAAATGAAGTGAGCAAGCCCCAGAGTGGTGAACAACCTATTTAATGACATCTTGTTATTAGCAAAGCTAGTCAGAACCTAGGTCTCCAGCTGCCAGTCCAGCTTCCTGGCTTTCTTTTTCCCGCTGTGTCAGGACTTATTCAATGTGGAAACTTGTACGAGTTTTTCTTAATTTTGTGTCCATTGTTGGCTCAAACTTTAGGTGCTGAGTTAGTTTCACTAAGTTCTCATATGTCTGTAGCAGTTTGCATGCCCCTCACTATTAGTGCATGAGTGTCTCCATCATTCCACATCCTCACAACAGTCAATGTGGGAGAAGCTATTAATTGTCTTCTCCAAAGTCCTCCATCCATCCTTTTGTCTTACTAATTTTGTTTGGATTGACAATGAGTTCCAGGGGCAATTGTTCTAAGCTGATTCCTCTTTGCTAGATACACGATTTTCCAGCATCCTTGCAGCTACGGACTGGTCATGTGACATACTTCTGAGCAGTGAGATGCAAGAGGAACTCTTCTAGGAATTATTTCATTTTCCCGTAGAAAGAGACAAGCATGCAAGGAGACCCTCTTTGAACATCCTCATCTCTCTCTCTGAATGTTATCTTGTGACCATATAATGCATAGAATATCAGCAACCACCTTATCTCCTCAAAGTGACCACTTTAAGATAAAAAGCCAAACAAATGAGGAAGCCAAAGGAAAGAAGGTGGTCTTGATGGCATGGCTGAATTTCTGTACCAATCGAGAGCCACTCACCTCTACACTCATCACTGTGTAAGATATTTTGATGTCTTGGTTGCTTAGACCAATGTTAGATGGATATTCTGTTACTCAAAAACTAACAGAAAACATGAACAGACATGCCTGCAATTGCATGACTTTTCAATTAGTCATGCCAATGAATTTAAAATGGTATCTCACTTCTTGTATTAATTTGAATACCTCTGATAATTAGTGAGATTAAACATCTTTATCATACCATTGTTAACCATTAAAGCTTCATGTCCTGTGAATTTACAACCATTGCCCATTTTTCTATTGAAGAATTGC
The DNA here is from genome assembly GCF_964165515.1 of Mesoplodon bidens. Lineage (NCBI taxonomy): Eukaryota > Metazoa > Chordata > Mammalia > Artiodactyla > Ziphiidae > Mesoplodon > Mesoplodon bidens. The sequence goes on along the minus strand of NC_138168.1, from coordinate 28,477,197 downwards.
TTCAATATTGTGTCACTTACCTGTTAGTTCTTTGTATGTGTCCTTTGTTAAACAAATAAAATAATTAATTTTAATAGTCAAATTTAGTTGTTCTTACAATATGTGCTTTTGGAGTCACGCTTAAAATGTTCTTTCCCATCCCTTGGTTATAAGGGAATTCTTCTATATTTTTTCTATTTTTTTAAAGCTTCACCTTTCATATTAAGTATTTAATCTGGAGGTTAAAAGTTTAACTATGGGGCTTCCCTGGTGGCGCAGTTGTTGAGAGTCCACCTGCAGATGCAGGGGACACAGGTACGTGCCCCAGTCCGGGAAGATCCCACATGCCGCGGAGCAGCTGGGCCCGTGAGCCATGGCCGCTGAGCCTGCGTGTCCGGAGCCTGTGCTCCACAACGGGAGAGGCCACAACAGTGAGAGGCCCGCGTACCGCAAAAAAAAAAAAAAAAAAAAAAAGTTTAACTATGTTCTCAGGCAGGGATTAAACTTTATTTTTCTCCATACAGTTAGTCACTTTCTCCATACCGTCTATGGGACAGCCTATCTTTTCCTCTCTGATTAATGGTGTTACCATGATCTGACAAGATTACCATTTAGACTGGAGTCTTTTCTGTCCCAATGGTCTAAGTAGTATGTCTTAGTATTTGGTAGAGGGTGTATCCTTCTTTAATATTAACTAATCATGAACATGTATTTTTCTTTACTAATTTTAGGATCAATTTGTCAATTTTCTCAAAATTTCTACTGCAATGTTGATTATAATGGCACTACATTTGTAGATTAATTTGAAAAAATATCTTTATATTTGTAATTTATATCATCTATAAATGTAGTTTAACTCTTCATTTACACAGTTTTTATTTACTTTAGTTGTTCCATTACTTAATTTATTTTCTTTACTATTTAGTTATTCCCTATTTTCTTATCTCCTCTAGTATTTAGTTTTTTATTTCTTTTAAAGCATTTTAGTTTTAATGCATTATTTTATTAGGTTATTTCTGAAATACTTTATACTTTTAATTCTTTCATGAATGTATTTCATTTCCTATCCTATTTTCCTGCTTTCTATTCTTGGTTTAGAGAAGCAGTCTTAACTTGTAAATTTACCTTGAATTTTACAATATTGTTGTATTCATTTATTAGTTCTAATTGTTGAGGGACTGTTCATTCTGATGAATCTTATATGTAGATAATTTGCAACTCTAAATAATAACCATTTGTCTCTTTCAACTTTTATAAGAGATTTCCCTTTTTATTTTTCTTTTTAATTAATTAATTTATTTATTTATGGCTGCGTTGGGTCTTCGTTGCTGTGAGTGGGCTTCTCATTGCGGTGGTTTCTCTTGTTGCGGAGCACGGGCTCTAGGCATGCGGGCTTCTGTAGCTGTGGCTCAAAGGCTCTAGAGCTCAGGCTCAGCAGCTGTGGCGCACGGACTTAGTTGCTCTGCGGCATGTGGGATCTTCCCGGACCAGGGTTCGAACGCGTGTCCCCTGCATTGGCAGGAAGATTCTTAAACACTGCGCCAACAAGGAAGCCCTATTTCAACTTTTATAGCTATTATTTCTTTTCCTTTTCTCATCTTTGACCAATACCTCTAGTATTAAATTCAATAACAGCTGTTCTAGTGGATAGCTTTCTTGTATATCAAGATTTTACCAGACTCAAATAGGTATGACAGTGCAGGGGAGAGCTTGAAGTAAGAGAACTCCCACCAAAATAGCTCTAAAATATAATAAGCTGGTTTGCCAGAGTTTCATGGATGCTGGCAGAAGATATAAAACACTAGGGTCAGACACAAAGGACTTTATTATTCATAACAATAGCAGTAGCCAGAGTAGTAACATAATTAGTAGTTCCCCGAGCCCCAAATCCTATAGGGTGTCATAAGTGCTGGGTGGAGCCTCCGTACACAATAGGGTGCTGCAAAGGGGAGGAGTCCTGTGCTTTTATAACAAGCAGTTAGGAAGACTTCATTTTGTCTGAATGGAAACCAGATCTATTGCAGGATTATGTGACCTACTCTGGCAAGGCATTATCTCACTTTTTAGAATTTCAGGCTACAACAATCCTGCAAATAGCCCAAGTGAAAACATGGTCAGGGCCTTCCAGTTTTGGGTTTCCCAGCACTGTGTTATTGTTGACCTCCAATGGAATGATATGCAGTGAAATTGTCTGCTAAGTATGATGCTAACTTAAGATTTTTGTTATATAGAATCTGTAATTTCAGGATATTTCCTCCTATTTCTTTCCAAGAGATTTATCATAAAGAGATATTGAATATTTTTAAGTGCTATTGTTTTATCTATTGAGATAACCGAGTGATTTTCTTTTTTAGGCTATTAATATGATAAATTATAGGTATGTGAATATTCTCATGTTTGTAGGATAAATAGTGCTTCATAACAATATATTTTTATATATATGCCTGGATTCACTCAACTAATATTTAACTTAAGTTCTGGTATCTATGTTTAAAATGAAGTGGGACTATAATTTTCTTTTCAAGGACTATTTGCTCTAAAAACTAAGGTTATACTAGCCTTAAAAATGAGTTGGACCATATTCTCTCATTTTCCTATTTTGTGCAACAACCTACCTATCTCTGTAAAGTTAGGTAGAACATACCTGTACAACTATATGGGTGTGAGTATGAAGAGTGCATGTTTTATGGGATCTTGGTTTGTTGGGATTTTGTTTGCTTACTTTGTCTTTGGATTTTGTTACTGAGGAGCTCTGATTACTATTTTAATATTCTTTAATGGTTATTAGTAAATTCAACTTTTATCTTTCTCCCTGTAAAACTGTACTACTTTGTCTAAGTTTAGAATTTATGGATTTGAGCATAATATTTTTTAATGTCTCATATCATAGTCTTTTTCTTTCTTTTGCAATATGCATAATTTAGGGGTTGTTATTTTTATGTTCTATTCCACTGAATTTTATTTTCTTCTTGTTTGTTTGGGCTTATTCTGTTGCTCTTTTTCTCATGTCATATTGAATACCTAGCTCATTTGTTTTTATTTATTCTCCATTGTGTATTTAAAGCTATAAATTTATCTCTAAGTACTGCATTAGTTGGGCCTCACAAATTCTGAAAAATAATGCCATCATTGGTGTTCAAGCATAAATATTTCATTGTTTCCTTTATGATTTTCTCTTTTACCAAAATGCTGACAGTTTTAGTTTCTTGACATAAAGAGGTTTTTTTTATTTTGACACTCTAATGTTGTTATTTTTTTTTAATGTCATTAAATTATGGCCCAAAAACATAGACTAGAAGATGGTGGTCCTTTCTTACTGAAACTTCCTTTGTGGCCTAAGAAATTGTTGATTCAACATCACCTTAAAAATAAATATATTCTCTGTTAGGTATAAAGTTATTTCTATTAATATATATATTGGTACCGATACATATAGAAGTATAAACTTAAGCATATTAATCAAATCTTGTCTTTTTTGTCTGCTAGATCTTTCAAATATTGATACAGTTATGTTGAAAACCTCTAAATACAACTTTTTTATTTATCTACCTCCTCTTACATTCCTGGCCTTGTTTCTTTACCTACTTTAATCTATTATTTACTTATTTGATATATCCTATATCAAAGGATATATTGTTAGTATATTTGGGTTCATGATCATTTTATTTCTTTAAACTATTGTTTCCTTTCATATAGAAAAGTCTATCCATTTTAGGATAGGAAATATATTGAAGAAAGACTATCTTTCCCAGGAAACTCAGGACCATAATATGTAGCTTTTAGTAGTTTTTAAAAATTGTTCTTTGTACTTTTCTTTTTAATGTAATCAGTGTCACTGATTATGTAAATCATTATAATATTGGGGTGGTATCACCTCCCAAGCTAATCAATACATATATGGAACATGACAGAGAGATGGATTTTGAAAGTAATTCAAGAGTTAAATCCAATTCTGTAACTATCACACAGGGTTTCAAACAGTCCACAACCCTCCTTTGTAACACCTTATATTCATTTCTAAGTGCTATATCTTCCTCCACTGTAGTTATCCCTATAAAAGAATCTTACAAGTGCTCTTATCGAGGTTTATATAGGCTTGGTCTGATGGCTTTGAACAATAGTGGCAATTTGCAGTATACTAGCTTCTCTCTCCAATTCTCAGAAAAATCAAAGCATACAAAAACTATTTCTCCTGATGCAGTTTAGGACCAAATGAAAGAAAAAAAAGAGTTTGTCCAAACTAAGAAGACTACTTTTTACTTCACACATTTTTAGTAAAAAAAAAAAAAAGTTTCTGATATTTATTTCATGTGTGCTTTGTTATATAAAGACAAATGAGAAAATATATACATTTTTCCACTTTAATATTTCATGGCATATTTATTTGGAGACTTTAAAGAATAAACGTTCTTGTCTTAATCAGACTATGAATTAACCAAGTATGATAGATTTAATTTAAATGCACTGTAATCAAATATTTGGTTTCTATGTCTTCACTTCTCCCGTACAGAATACTTCAAATAACTTTATAATCTTGGAACATGGATAAATCATAACTATCAAATATTATTTTCTTAAAAATAAGATCAACTTTAATTATCAAATGGACTTTCAAGAATAAGCATATTAAATACCTGAGATTTCAATCATCTTATGGAACTGAATTACTGTTACTTTCCATGAGTCCCTTCTTGCTAGAATTTTGAAGACCTACAAACCATAAACATATAAGCTCAGTTTAATAAAGATCTATCCATCAATGGAAAATTATTTACCAATAACTACTATTCACTTATCAAAAAATTGAGTACCTACCATATGCCAGTTAACAAAAAGCTGCATTTGACTCCTTGTCCACAAGAAGCTCACACTCTAGTAGAGTTCAAGGTATGACCCTGAATGGTATGCATACATTCATATGTGTAGCAGGGTGATTCATTGATAATAACCAATGCTTTCTTTTCAAATTTTGTAATTCCCTTCTGCCTGGTAACCCTTTCCCCACCCCTCTATCACCACATGGAAGCAGGTAGGGCTCTCCTTTCCCATAGCCCCAGAGAATGGAAGTGACAAGGAAAGGGTTTAGAGTCAAAAAAGTCTTAATCAAGGATCCCCCAAAGCCAAACTCATGTCATAAATAATGAATTTGGAAACAATGGTGAAATAAGAGTCAGGTTTCTTTTAGCTCACTAGTTTTTTTTTTGTTTGTTTGTTTGTTATCCTATACTTGGTGAAACTTCCATGGCCTGAAAAGTAAAGTGAATATTCTAAAGAAAGCAAAAGAGTTGTAACCGACTGGGATGTCTGAAAAAGGAGCTATGATCACTCTCTAACATACCAACAAAGGGCTATTCTTTGTTCACAGGAGTTTATGGAAGGTGATATTACCATCTAAGTATGGAGAATCTTAATATAAAAGAGTTGATTTGGACCTGCTTCCCATCAGCAACATTGGAAGGTAAAGGTAACACTTTCTTAGAAGTTCTCCATGTCACCATAGTCAGAAAATTAGAGTAGCAACAAGGCACTGCATGACATGTCAGGTGTAGAGAGAGCCTGAGGCAGCACTTTCAGTGTCTCCTACTGCACAAAATGACTTTGGAAAGCAGCTGAAGTTTTATGTGCCCTTCAGAAGGGAACACTAGTTGAGAGTGAGAGTTTGTGTGTCAACAGACCTGAAGGTGTCTTGGGGAATTGACAAGGGGATGTCACAGAGGAATATGGTATAAATCAGAGACGAATTAAATGTTAACGTGGGGCTTCCCTGGTGGAGCAGTGGTTGAGAGTCTGCCTGCCGATTCAGGAGACACGGGTTCGTGCCCCGGTCTGGGAAGATCCCACATGCCACGGAGCGGCTGGGCCCGTGAGCCATGGCTGCTGAGCCTGTGCATCCGGGACCTGTGCTCCGCAACGGGAGAGGCCACAACAGTGAGAGGCCCGCGTACCGCAAAAAATAATAAATAAATAAATAAATAAATAAATAAATGTTAATGTAGACACTCAAGAGGTGTCAATAAGGACAAACAAAAATAATTGAGGACCAGACTCTGTAGTCCCCTGTTTCTCAACCTCCCTTCCCAGCACTCCCTATGCCATCATAGGACATTGAATATCCAGAAGCTTAGATGGTATACTAGAGCAAAAGAAGAAGGAAAACAATCTCAAGATGAATGAGTTTAAACCTGAAACACACTAATATATTACTGAGAAACTCTAATACCTGAGAAACTGGAATATATTAATCTTCCTTTCTTGAGGGATAATTGGTATGGGGGTTTAAAAGAAAAGCAAAGTTCTGGAAATATAACTTTTCTGCACCTATAAAATTTATGGACATTTAGAGAGTTAAATAAGAATGAGTTTTCAAAGTGCTCAATATAGTGTCTTCTGCCAGAAACTGTGACAGGTCTGAAATTTGAATTTTCTTCCAAGTTTGCTTGACACAGTTATGTGGAGGGTAGAAGACAAGATTCTGAGCTCATTGATGAAAAACTGTTTATTACTCACAACAGTAACAGTGGCCAGAATATCAGCATTTTTAGTGCCAGTTCCCTGAGCTCCAGCTCTCATGGGGTGAAGATAATGGGGTCAAATGACCCCAGTTGTGGCTTGCATTACAAGACAGCAACTCTGATTATAAAATCCTCCTTTCTGTCAACCAACAGCAAGATCATTTTACACTATACTATACTATACACTTTATATACTGTAACATATATACACATATACACATACACAGTAGATATCAATATCTTCATACCCATGTTCTTTTTAGCAAGTACAACCCTCCTTCACCAGCGCCACATTTATTAACTTTTCCACGTTAAAACAATCCTATCTCAATAGCCCTTAAAAAAGAAATTTCAACAAAACCACCTTAATCCCAAACGATTCGGAATTGCTTTCCTTAGGAAAACTTTTCTTTTTTCAACCTTATTTGGAAGTAATATTTTCTTCCTTACTTGTGTGTGTATGTGTGTGTGTGTGTCTGTGTGACCATGATTGTAGAAAGCAATACATTTTCAAGAGAATTAGAAATGTATTTAGATGTCAGCTTCCAAACTGCTTCATAGTTTTTTGGATACAGTCATACAAACTAAAGGAAACTAGAGTCAATAAAATGCTATTTACTCCCTAGTGTAACAAGACAACAAAGAATGCAACAACAATATGATTATTTCTACCATAGTGAAGAGTCTTAGCACCACGGCAAACTTCTCAGATCAACAAAATGTGTTTACTTTTAGGTAGATCTAAACTCTATTGACACTACCAAACATTTTTGTAATAAGGGCTTCCCTGCATTTCTGCCAGGAAAATTAAAATGTCATCTGATTCACTACATGGTAATTTCAAAAAATGTTGGAACTCTTTGTATTTTTTAGCAAGGTTTTAATCAATCCAGTTGAAGTCTACAGCTTGCCTAGTGATGCAAAAAGTGAGGTACTAAACATATCCCAATTTCCTGTTTGAATCAGTAAGAATAATTGAGTTCTCAGTATATGCCAGACACATATATTATTGAACCTTCACAGCATATAAAATAAATATATGAGAGTAGGTTCTATTATTATCCTTATGTGGGAAATACTGAGGAGTACACAGAGGAGGAAATGATTCAAAATAGAGGAAGTGACGTATCAGTGGGGGACATGGGAGATGTGGGGAAGCTGTCTGCCTCAGTTCAATATACAATATACACAATGCAATGAATAAGGATGTATATATTAGATATATTTATACAAGTGTAAAATGAGGGACAGCGATGTATATACAGAGAGATAGATAGATAGATAGAGATAGATTGACAGATAATGAGAGGCTGCATTGCATATAGAGAATTTGAGAACAATAATAAAAACAACTAAAAGCCAGTCTGCTTTATATTATGGACATGCACTGATAGTGATTAAATATCCTTCCCAGAAAAAAATTTTTTTTTGTTTAAAAAAAGTCTAAGCCTGAACAGTTGCTACCATTATGGTTGAGATTTGAATTAGCTTACTTTTATCACTTTCTTTTTAATAAAATGTATTCTACATGGTGATTTTAAAGATGAAAACACTAATCATGTTTGATGTGCAGTAAACCCAGGAGTACCATTATACCATGAATAAAGAACACATATTACACATTGCTTATAGCCATTCACAGCAAGTGAGTTGTTGGTCTTTTTCTGAAAGCATTTTTACTCTTTCCCTGAGAAATTAAAATCATGGTTATCTTTTCTGTCTGTATCACATAAGTAAATACATACATACATGAGGCGGGGTTGGGAATTGGACGGACGTTTGAGAGCATTTGGTATTATTTTACTACAGGATTTTGGACTATCCAAGCCATGACATACAAAGCGCCCTTTTCCCTGTGGGTTCCTGAAGAAGATACTGAAGAAAAACTGGGAAATGAGATGCTTCTTTACTAGCTAGACCATAGCACAATTCCTCCTAAACGTAAGTGCTCATGAATCATGATGGAAGTAGGAGGCTCAGGGTCCTATCAAATACAAAACTACAAGGTCAGTGTGCCTCTTTCAACTATGAGTTAGCTTTTCAAAGATGACAATAACCCTCCTCTCTAAATTTTGGTAGTGTATAAGGATTACAGAGATGAGAGGTCTGGGAAGAGTCAACTGATCCCAAGATTAACTGTAGAGGCCACACATGGCAGAGGACCCCAGGGCTGTACAGCTGCACCCAGTGGTGATAAAAGGCAAGATTACTGAAGGGCTGGAGTGGAGCCTGCATGGCTATAAAGGAGCTGCCTCCTGTCTCTCCCTCTCTCATTATCCTCCAGCTCGTGGCCTCCCGAACAACCTCTGATATCTATAGGTTGACACTCCCCAGCCATAGAGCTGATTGGTCTGTGTGAACCTTATAATAAAGGCTTCTGTGGTTTTCCCAGGGTCTTTGACTTCCTTCTCATAACTGTGACTATTTATACTTACTCTTGAGTTATCCTCAGATGATGTCCCCTGACTTTCTAAAGGACTAGAGAGAAAGGAACTAAGCCACTTTTGTGCCTTGTACCATATCTAGTCCCACTGATTCCAATTCTGTCTGCTCTCTTTAACTTTCTGTGTCTCTGAAGATGAGGACTTGGATCACAGAGCACACACAGGTCCATCTATGGCCTGGAACCCTTTTCCTCTTATTTTCTTCATTTATTATGCTGCACATTTGCATTTTATCACTAAGCAGTTCACTCCAAGTTGCAGTACAAGATATTTTGAGGATGATCTACACAACTTCCCTTCCCTGGGAAACTTGAGAAAGCTCCCAGCAGACGTGTTTGTCCTCTGGGATACCATCCCCTGGGCACATCTGATAGGTCCAGGGTGGGCAGCTGACCCAACTTGGCCAATGACAGTCCCTTCCTCTGAGATCTGTGGTTGGCAGGAAGAGATTATATTTTCAGTGGGGAGTGATTTCTAACATTTATAGGCTATAAGGGGAACTTATGTTTTGCATAGACACTGGGAAACACAGAAAACTGGTCTTCAGAGAAACAGAGAGACACTAAAGCAGGAATGCAGGGAGTTGAGTGAGAAAGAGAGAGAGACAGAGAAAGTCCAAGCTCTGTGAGTGACCATGTGTGCCCTGATAATTAATATGTGCTCAGAGACTGGCACAGCCCTGGCACAGAAGAAGTGCTCAATAAATATCTGTTAAAAGAACACATGAACAAATATGAAAAGACTCCAAACAGCTCTCCAGTCCCTGATTCCAATATTTTCCTAAGGTCTATGAGGAACCCATTTTATTCACACATAGGCTTTTTATTTAAACTGGATCAAGTTTTATTTTCCCAAAAGACCAGAAAAAAAAAAGAAATATAGTTTATTTCTATATACCTACTAAGGTCACACTCTGCTAAAAAAAAATCAGTGTGATAACATTTACAAATCCCTTTCAATTTCAAGTCCATGGAATAGGCAATTTGCTTCTCTATGACTTTGCATATTAGCATCAAACATTCCCATACCTGACTTTAGCACATTTACCTCCAGAGGAACCATACTGGAAAAGTCACAGACACACACACACACACACACACACACACACACCTTTATGATTTATGTATCCACTCGTTATTCCTTTAGAAGCTAGAATGATATTGTGCAGAGACAATGTGACCCTGTAATCCTCCCTGAACTGAAGATCTACAAAATGGTGTTTTTAAATGATTGGAGAAGACAATTTACGTGATGCAAACAAAGTTTAACACTTCATGAAGAAAACAGTCTCTTTTTGGAGAACTGCAAAATGGGGCAGGAGGCAGAAAGCTTTGTTAGGTTAAAGAATAAAGAACAAAGAAGAGAAAAATAGAAAATTTCTGATTGGCTGGAGCCAAACTTGTCTGGGGTGAGAAGGCCCAGAGTTGGCTCAGTGTCTGGGGACTGGTTGACTGAATACATTGCGTTTCTGATCAAGTGGAGCATCTACAGGGACATGAACATGATCTAAGTTTGAGTTTGCTAATGTGGCACCCTTGGCAGGAGCGGCTCCATCTTGAACCTAGAAAATTATTTCAGCAATGGTCACAATACTGTCCCATTTTACCTCTGATTAAATGCTTTAGGCCTATAATAAATATCATATCCACCTTCTTACCTCTTCTTCATTCTTATATATAGGCCATATTGAGCATCACTTGACAGACTAGGGCAGTGGTTCTCAGCTAGAGATGATTTTAGCTCCAAGAGCACATTGGCAAAGTCTTGAGACATTTTGGTTGTCACCACCCAGGGAGTGGGTGCTACTGACATCTAGTGGGCTGAAACCACACACCTTACCAGGCACAGACAGTCCTCCACAATGAAATTTTATCTGTTCTGAAATGCAATACAGCCAAGGTTGAGAAACCTTGGTCCAGGGAACACTTACCCTGAAGTCCCAGAATAGAGTCAAGTTAGCACAGGTGTACTATTTGTGACTTAAACAGAGATAAGATGGCTGGTAAGACCTCCATAGATGGGCTGAGGTGAGATAACCATTAGCAAAGTGCTCTGACAAAATATGCAAGGTCCCAAGGAGTAGTAGCATAGCTGATAAAGTGGTATCCATATAGATGATGGGAAAGTCAGATGGTGGACAAGCCTCAAAACATGAGTATTTCCAGTGTTCTTTGACAGAGATCCCAACTGAAGTGTTAAAGCTTCCTGAAGCTTTGGCTCTATACCACCACCAGAGAAAACAAAGCTGTGGGCCACATCGGTAACTTTGCTCTCATTCAACGCACTACACTCTTCATCAACAGCATCTTCAAACATGAATAGCAAATACAAGTGTGCTTGGGTCTATCCCAGCTAAAACTCAGGCAGAAAGCAATGACCAGGGCAAGCTGAAACTGATGAGAATAGAATTGTAGGCAGGAGCATACTGCAGCCATTCCGAAAGTATAAGCTTTTAAAAATCCTCTACCTAGTTATTAATGCCATGACATGAAAATGTGGTCAGAGCCTGCAGTCTTTGTTCTGAGTGAATTCCATAATGTTGTCTAAAATTTGAGCACACAATTAAAAATTTAGCATACCAACTCATGTTAAAGACTACAGGCAACTTCAAACTGGCAAAGAGTTGGAAATAAAAGATAATTTAACAGCGTTCTAATCAGTAAACATTAATTATTTTTCCTTAGTTCTAGGTTAATTTTTAGTTAATTAATGTAAACACACCTACGATTACTTCCCACACAATGTCATAACATCATTAACCCATTTTCTTAGCCTGATGAATGTTTATCACCACAATTTGACTACAAACCTAAACTAAACTAGATCTTTCTTTGCAGCCCCTACATCAGAGATTTTCAGACCATAGGCCACAGGGCTATTGTAATGTATCTGTCAATCTATCTATTAACACAAAACACAGTCTTTAGAATAATTTATGTTCTTTATACTTTTTTTCTCTATATGAGGTTGCTGATGTAGTTAATAAAATAAATATTTTCTTTGAATTATTTAAGACTAATGTATTCTCAATCAATAAATGGTAGAATTACAATTATTATCAACTAGACACCTTTTTATTATTTTTAAAATGAGGTCTGATCTTCAAAATACTAAGAGGCACTCTCTTATGCTAGGAGAGCTGGATTTCTGTTTTTATGTTCCTTGTATTTATGTAAAAAAAAGTCAGTTAACCATGGGATATTTCTTCTGATTCCACAATTGCTCACTGTGGCATCCATAGCACAGCTGTCCAAATCTACCTTGGAATTCATATTTTCCTTCAAGATAAAAGTTTAGTGTACTTAGCTGTGGGCTTTGTTGATCCATTCCTCTTGAACTTAGTTTGGGCCCATAATTACATGTCCAATATAGAGAAAAATGTCAAGAAAGAAACAGATTTCAATTTCAAGCTTCAGAGGAGTTCTGATAATAAAAATGTGGTGAAAATGATGAAAATTACCTTGACTGATGCACCCTTGTTTTTAGGGACAATGTCCTATACAGTGGTTGAGAGAAAGGATATGTGTCAGTTCTGAGATCAGGCCTTTGCTGGGGAAAGTTGTCATTTTACAAGAGTAAAAACTCTTTTGATGTAGGAAAAATGTCCAGCCATGCTACTTGCTATGCAAAAACAGTGGGATTGCTTTATGCATGCCAGAAGCAGGGCAAAGGTACAACACACCCACTGCTGGGCTCCATCAGCATCTTTTGTCATAATACATGGCAAATGGACCAGTAACTACCCACTGCCAATTAGAGTGATGATGAGGCGACCTAAAATAGTTAGGTGAGCAGACTAAGTGCCCCTGTGGTTTGCCAATTACCTAAATTATCTGCAGTAGTTTTAGTGCACAGCTACCATGAATACAAATATAAAACACTCTAGTATTCAGGGGAGTTACTCCCTGCTTGGTGTCAAAAAGCAAAGAGAAAATATGCAGGATTTACATAAGCAGAGTTCTAGCAACTGTGATATCCAGTGTCACCCAGATGAAATACTATCCTGCATTTTTTTTGACAATTCTGTTTCCTCTAGGAAGGGCTCCTGAAAGGAGGAAGCATCAATTCTGTGCTCAGTGTCACCAATCAATTGTACAAATCATTCTCAGTGATCTTCACTAAATGGATATTGGAACAGATCTATGGTGGTGAAAGAAGAGTTGGTATCAGAAGACCTCAACTAAATAAAATGACTTTTGCTGAAAGATGGTTCTGGCGACTTCTATTCTAACTCCACTTTTCCCATAACAATCATGGCACCACCACTTCGGGTTTGAGGTGGCAGCTATTGCGGGGGTGGACGATGCCAACTCAGTAAGCCACTCCAGGAACCCAGTCAGAGGAGAGCAATGCTTTGGACCTGCCATCAGCTTATGATGTAAGGGATTAAGTGTTGCAGAGACCCAGCCAGGAGGACAACAGTGAGGATTTTAGTTCTGAGGAAGCCCTGTCTATTCCTTGCTCTTCTGATGTGGATCCAGCCCTATGGCTGACAGGGTCTTGGTGCTCCGGTCTGGTGTCAGGCCTGAGCCTCTGAGGTGGGAGATCTGAGTTCAGGACATTGGACCAAGAGAGACTTCCCAGCCCCATATAATATCAATCAGCAAGAGCTCTCCCAGAGATCTCCATCTCAACACTAAGACGTAGCTCCACCCAACGGCCAGCAAACTACAGTGCTGGACACGCCATGCCAAACAACTAGCAAGACAGAAACACAACCCCACCCATAAGCAGAGAGGCTGCCTAAAACTATAATGAGTTCACAAACACCACAAAATACACCACTGCACGTGGCCCTGCCCACCAGAAAGACAAGGTCCAGCCCCACCCACCAGAACACAGGCCCAGTCCCCTCCCCCAGGAAGCCTACACAGGCCACTGAACCAACCTCACCCACTGGGGGCAGACACCAATAACAACGGGAACTATGAACCTGTAGCCTGAGAAAAGGAGACTCCAAACACAGTAAGTTAAACAAAATGAGAAGACAGAGAAATACGCAGCAGATGAAGGAGCAAGGTAAAAACCCACCAGACCTAACAAATGAAGAGGAAATAGGCAGTCTATCTGATAAAGAATTCAGAGTAATGATAGTAAAGATGATCCAAAATCTTGCAAATAGAATGGAGAAAATAAAAGAAATGTTTAACAAGTACCTAGAAGAACTAAAGAGCAAACAAACAATGATGAACAACACAATAAATGAAATAAAAATTTCTCTAGAAGGGATCAATAGCTGAATAACTGAGGCAGAAGAACAGATAAGTGACCTGGAAGGTAAAATAGTGGAAATAACTACAGCAGAGGAGAATAAAGAAAAAAGAATGAAAAAGAATTGAGGACACCCTCAGAGACTTCTAGGAGAGCATTAAACACACCAACATTCGAATTATAGGGGTCCCAGGAGAAGAAGAGAAAAAGAAAGTGTCTGAGAAAATATTTGAAGAGATTATAGCTGAAAACTTCCATAACATGGGAAAGGAAATAGTCAATCAAGTCCACGAAGCACAGAGAGTCCCATACAGGATAAAACCAAGGAGAAACATGCCAAAACACATATTAATCAAACTATCAAAAATTAAATACAAAGAAAAAATATTAAAAGCAGCAAGGGAAAAACAACAAATATCATACAAGGGAATCCCCATAAGGTTAACAGCTGATCTTTCAGCAGAAACTCTGCAAGCCAGAAGGCAGTGGCAGGACATATTTAAAGTGATGAAAGGGAAAAACCTACAACCAAGATTACCCATCAAGGATCTCATTCAGATTTGACGGAGAAATTCAAACCTTTACAGACAAGCAAAAGCTAAGAAAATTCAGCAGCACTAAACCAGCTTTACAACAAATGCTAAAGGAATTTCTCTAGGCAGGAAACACAAGAGAAGGAAAAGACCTACAAAAACAAATGCAAAACAATTAAGAAAATGGTAACAGGAATATACATATTGATAACTACTTTAAATGTAAATAGATTAAATGCTCCAACCAAAAGACATAGACTGGTTGAATGGATATAAAAACAAGACCTGTATATATGCTATTTACAACAGACCCAGTTCAGACCTAGGGACACATACAGACTGAAAGTGAGGGGATGGAACAAGATATTCCATTCAAATGGAAATCAAAAGAAAGCTGGAGTAGCAGTTCTCATATGAGATAAAATAGACTTTTATATAAAGACTATTACAAGAGGCAAAGAGGGACACCACATAATGATCAAGGGATCAATCCAAGAAGAAGATATAACAATTGTAAATATTTATGCATCCAACATGGGAGCACCTCAACATAAGGCAAATGCTAACAGCCATAAAAGGGGAAATTGACAGTAACACAATCATAGTAGGGGAATTTAACACCTCACTTTAACCAATGGACAGATCATCCAAAATGAAAATAAATAAGGAAACACAAGCTTTAAATGACACATTAAACAAGATGGACTTAACTGATATTTATAGGACATTCCATCCAAAAACATCAGATTACACTTTCTTCTCAAGTGCTCATGGAACATTCTCCAGGATAGATCATATCTTGGGTCACAAAACAAGCCTTGGTATATTTACAGAAAATTGAAATTGTATCAAGTATCTTTTCCGACCACAACACTATGAGATTAGATATCAATTACAGGGAAAAAACTGTAAAAAAATACAAACATATGGAGGCTAAACAGTAAGCTACTAAAAAACCAACAGATCACTGAAGAAATCAAAGCAGAAATAAAAAAATACCTAGCAACAAATGACAATGAAAACACGACAACCTAAAAACTACAGGATGCAGCAAAAGCAGTTCTAAGAAGGAAGTTTACAGCAATATAATGCTACCTCAAGAAACAAGAAAAATCTCAAATGAACAACCTAATCCTGCACCTAAAGTAATTAGAGAAAGAAGAACAAAAAAACCCCAAAGTTAGCATAAGGAAAGAAATCATAAAGATCAGATCAGAAATAAATGAAAAAGAAATGAAGGAAATGATAGCAAAGATCAACAAAACTAAAAGCTGCTTCTTTGAGAAGATAAACAAAATTGGTAAACCATTAGCCAGACTCATCAAGAAAAAAAGGGAGAAGACTCAAATCAACAGAATTAGAAATGAAAAAGGAGAAGTAACAACAGACATTGCAGAAATGCAAAGGATCTTGGGAGACCACTACAAGAAACTATATGCCAATAAAAGGTACAACCTGGAAGAAATGGACAAATGCTTAGAAAAGTACAAACTTCCAAGACTGAACCAGGAAGAAATAGAAAATATGAACAGACCAATCACAAGCACTAAAATTGAAACTGTGATTAAAAAATCTTCCAACAAACAAAGGCCCAGGACCAGATGGCTTCACAGGTGAATTCTATCAAATATTTAGAGAAGAGCTAACACCTATCCTTCTCAAACTCTTCCAAAATATAGCAGAGGGAGGAACACTCCCAAACTCCTTCTATGAGGCCACCATCACCCTGATACCAAAACCAGATAAAGATGTCAAAAAAAGGAAAACTACAGACCAATATCACTGATGAACATAGATGCAAAAATCCTCAACAAAATACTAGCAAAAGCAATCCAACAGCACATTAAAAGGATCATAAACCACAATCAAGTGGGGTTTATCCCAGGAATGCAAGGATTCTTCAATATAATCAAATCTATCAACGTGGTACACCTTACTAACAAATTGAAGGAGAAAAATCATATGACATTTTCAATAGATGTAGAAAAAGCTTTCTACAAAATTCAGCACCCATTTATGATAAAAACCCTCCTGAAAGTAGGCATAGAGGGAATCTACCTCAACAGAATACAGGTCATATATGACAAACCCACAGCAAACATCATTCTCAATGGTGAAAAACTGAAACCATTTCCACTAAGATCAGGAGCAAGACAAGGTTGCCCACTCACAGCAGTATTATTCAACATAATTTTGGAAGTTTTAGCCACAGCAATCAGAGAAGAAAAAGAAATAAATGGAATCCAAATGGGAAAAAAAGTAAAACTGTTACTGTTTGCATATGACATGATATTATACATAGAGAATCCTAAAGATGCTACCAGAAAACTACTAGAGATAATCAATGTATTTGGTAAAGTAGCAGGATACAAAATTAATGCACAGAAATCTCTTGCATTCCTATATACTACTGATGAAAAATCTGAAAGAGAAATTAAGGAAACAATCCCATTTACCATTGCAACAAAAAGAATAAAATACTTAGGAATAAACCTACCTAAGGAGACAAAAGACCTGTATGCAGAAAACTATAAGACACTGATGAAAGAAATTAAAGATGATGCAAACAGATGGAGAGAAATACCATGTTCTTGGATTGGAAGAATCAACATTGTGAAAAGGACTATACAACCCAAAGCAATCTACAGATTCCATGCAATCCCTATCAAACTACCAGTGGCATTTTTCACAGAACTAGAACAAAAAATTTCACAATTTATATGGGAACACAAAAGACCCTGAATAGCCAAAGCAATCTTGAGAGAGAAAAACGGAGCTGGAGGAATCAGGCTCCCTGACTTCAGACTATACTACAAAGCTACAGTAATCAAGATAGTATGGTACTGGCACAAAAAGAGAAATATACATCAATGGAACAGAATAGAAAGCCCAGAGATAAACCCATGCACCTATGGTCACCTTACCTCTGATAAAGGAGGCAAGAGTATACAATGGAGAAAAGACAGCCTCTTCAATAAGTGGTGCTGAGAAAACTGGACAGCAACATGTAAAAGAATGAAATTAGAACACTTCTTAACACCATATACAAAAATAAATGCAAAATGCATTAAAGACCTAAATGTAAGGCCAGACACTATAAAACTCTTAGAGGAAAACATAGGCAGAACACTCTATGACATAAATCACAGCAAGATCCTTTTTGACCCACCTCCTAGAGAAATGGAAATAAAAACAAAAATAAACAAATGGGACCTAATGAAACTTCAAAGCTTTTGCACAACAAAGGAAACCATAAACAAGGTGAAAAGACAACCCTCAGAATGGGAGAATATATTTGCAAGTGAAGCAACTGACAAAGGATTAATCTCCAAAATATACAAGCAGCTCATGTGGCTCAATAACAAAAAACAAACCACCCAATCTAAAAATGGGCAGAAGACCTAAATAGACATTTCTCCAAAGAAAACATACAGCTGGCCAAGAGGCACATGAAAAGCTGCTCAACATCACTAATTATTAGAAAAATACAAATCAAAACTACAACGAGGTATCACCTCACACCGGTCAGAATGGCCATCATCAAAAAATCTACAAACAAAAAATGCTGGAGAGGGTGTGTAGAAAATGGAACCCTCTTGCACTGTCAGTGGGAATGTAAATTGATACAGCCACTATGGAGAACAGTATGGAGGTTCTTTAAAAACTAAAAGTAGAGTTACCATATGACCCAGCAATCCCACTACTGGGCATATACCCTGAGAAAACCATAATTAAAAAAGAGTCATGTACCACAATGTTCATTGCAGCACTATTTACAATAGCCAGCACATGGAAGCAACCTATGTGTCCATCAGCAGATGAATGGATAAAGGATATGTGGCACATATATACAATGGAATATTACTCAGCCATAGAAAAACACTAAATTGAGTTATTTGCAGTGAGGTGGATGGACCTGGAGTCTGTCATACAGAGTGAAGTAAGTCAGAAAGAGAGAAACAAATACCGTATGCTAATGCATATATGTGGAATCTAAAAAAAAAAAAAATGGTTCTGATGAACCTAGGGCCAGGACAGGAATAAAGACGCAGACGTAGAGTATGGACTTGAGGACACAGGGAGGGGGAAGGGAAAGCTGGGACGAAGTTAGAGAGTGGCATGGACATATATACACTATCAAATGTAAAATAGATA
Source organism: Mesoplodon bidens (assembly GCF_964165515.1). Lineage (NCBI taxonomy): Eukaryota > Metazoa > Chordata > Mammalia > Artiodactyla > Ziphiidae > Mesoplodon > Mesoplodon bidens. The sequence goes on along the minus strand of NC_138168.1, from coordinate 28,458,363 downwards.
GCTAGTGGGAAGCAGCTGCATTGCACAGGGAGATCATCTTGGTTCTTTGTGACCACCTAGAGGGATGAGATAGGGAGGGTGGGAGGGAGATGCAACAGGGAAGGGATACGGGGATATAGGTATACATATAGCTGATTCACTTTGTTATATAGCAGAAACTAACACAACATTGTAAAGCAATTATACTCCAGTAAAGATGTTTAAAAAAAACTACTTTTGCCAAGGAAAAAAATTATTTATGGTGGATATAGGGAAATAAAAAGAAAGAAGAGGCAAACAAGAGATTGGGATTCCTTCCATTCCCTAAAATTACAAAGATCATGAAAGAAATCAACAGCATCCTTTGTGGCAAACACTTAGGCACAATCATGAAGTCCAAGAGATAGCCTTGTGAAAAGACCTCATTCTATAGGACCTCGACTTTGGCAACAGCCCCGCTTACATTATCAGTGGAAACCACTTTCAATTTCCACTTGTTCTCACATCTGCAGTTACTAGGAACAAGGAGAGTGCTCAGTACTATTTTAAAGACAATGCAAGGTTTTCTAATAAAAAAAAAAAAGATGCTAACTTACGTGTTTAACATTTCCCCATTTTTCAGAAAATTACGCATACACTTGCCTCCGAATACAGCGCTGGGTGTGAATACACAGTCTGATGCCCTTATATTCATGTTCACTTAAACTCCATAACAGATTAGTACATAGCAAATGATTTCAGAAGAACAGTGCCATGCTCGCTGGATAATACGTACAGTGGCTGGGCTTAATGTTAATAGCAGCAGTCAGAAATCTGAGTTATATTGCTCCGGGACTGAACTAATATGTGATCTTTGACAAGTCACTTAATCTTTCATCTTTTTTAACTGTAACGATAGTTTATCTAAATTATAATAGCAGATAATAATACCTTGCTTGGAGTAGTGTGGTAAGACGTGATTAATTGTCATGCATGGAGCACTTTCAGGTCTTTGGATAAAATGTATTACTAAAGTGCACGGCATTAATATTATTCACCCATTAACAATGTTTTTCTGTGTAATGGTCCAATATACTAGCAGTTTAAGATACATTTGGGGATACTGTGAAGGTGGTGTCATAGAATGCTAAGCATTTTACTGCTCTTTGCATACATCTGTGTTGTACAAACTAGTCTACTTTATAGAATATTCAATATAGTTACTAAATTCCACACTGACTGTTTTATTATGCTAATTGATAATCTAGTGTGTTCCAAAGATTAAAGAAAAATGAAATTAAACTGAAAAATCAAAGGGTAACAACTTTATAATGCCTCTTTAATTTAGCAAAATACAATTAAAGTCACACAGTGATAGAATTGACTGTGAATACTAAGATGACTGTAATTGACAAAGTAAATGTTACAGAGCCAAGCTGAATAAAAGCAAAGAAAAATGCCAATAGGGTTCAGCGCCGTGGGATATCTATGTAGGCTTACAAAATTGAACTAGAAGACTTCTGGCGATGTCACTGAAAAGATTCTGAAGAATGCTTAAGTCACTGGAAAAGGTTTTTCGAATCAGATGAAAACGCACATGTTTAAAAGTAACACAAGAATTCGTTATTGTCTTTACTAAGAGGAAAAACAGGATGCTGAGAAAGAATCGGACTTTACTAAGCTTATTTGAGTTATTTGATATTTATAAACACATAGGACTCCATAGTGCCTGCTTTAAATAAAAACACATGCACAAAAGTAGCATAAGCATCTGCCTGCTGACATACGTGCACACACACGAAGTCTATGAATACATGGTTTAAAAATCCAGTTGAATTAGTAATTCTAGTGAGCTTCCAGTATAAAACCAACAGGATTGGGGCTCTCTCATTATATAATTCTACAATTGAAGGTCTTCACATGATTACAGCTTGACTGGAAAAAACGAGTAGACTTAGATAATGCTGGGGGAATGGTAAATTGTTTCAAAGTCTTAGGTCAGCAATGCATAATATCTTTAAAATACTTATAAAATTCCCCTTCTAGGAATTTAGCATTCCTAAGGCTGTATCCTTGCATTCTCAAATTTTTTTCACCAAAACCCTGGTAAGGCAGAGCAACCTTCATGAAGGGGAAAATATTTCTGAAGAGTAAGATTCTAACTTTTAAACTAAAGCAAGTATCAATGTTATATTTTACTATTATATGCTTTGTTTTAGACATAAGTAAACTTTTTCCCAAATCTTTGAGATAAAATTGACACACTAAGATGGTATATCTTGTGGATCCTACATCGGTCTGTAACCTTCAACAGCATATCACAAGCAAAGATACAAATATATAAGTAGAAACTGTGAAAAAAATAGCATGAGGTAAATGAACAAAGGACAGTGATAGAAAACAAGTCATTGGGAATAATTCTTATTTTAATAGAATGTCATCCTTGAGGAACAGGCTTGTGTGAGAGTGGGGAGTGGCAAGGGTAAGTTGATTTGAGACCTTTTCCTATATATATATATATATATATATATATATATATATATATATATATTCACTCTTAAATAGCTTATTTACTATAACATTGTGAGTTTTAAGAGCACATGTCATGTTTTAGCAGAACTGACTACCAACCTTCCCTATGTGATAGGATTATGGATGATTTTTTAATAAACTCTCTTTCTTGAGTTTTTACAATGTTTGTACTAGTTTTATGATTAGAAAAAGAAAAAAGCTATTAACATTTTTTGGCAGAATAAAGGATGCCGTTGCTTCTTAAAACATTGAAGATTGTTCCAAAAATTCCAAATTTTCTCTCATCACTGATAAAATTTTAATATGTGGAAATTACATGATCAAAATACAAGAATGATACTTAGGTTTGCGAACACTAGAATCCCAGACGCGCCTACTATGTTTCATACTTCTGAACAACACATCTATATCTTTCATAAGAATCAAGAAAAATGTTTTTAAAGCAACACTTAGTGTCTCCTGAATCTATCACTTAGAAATTATTTCACTCCAAAGTGAAATTTCAGGGAGGCTGCTCCCAACAAAAGACAATAAAACATTCTAGATTCAGGACGACACTTTTATAAAGTAGTTATATATCTTCTGAACCTGGGTGCCAGAAATAGCAGGAAAAGTATTGATAATGCAAAATTCCTCCTCCACACCTACACAAATGAATGTTCATCATGCTTGCCAAGAACATCAAAGGGAAAATGAATTCCTACTCTCCTCATAATATTTCTAGAAAGGAATCATCATTAGTAACAGAAATAGTGCATAAGAGTAGGACCATGACAGACAAGATTTATGTGCCAGTCTGTTTATATAAGTCTCTCCTCAGTTGGATTTCTTCAGAGTCTCACTCACCTCTTCCCTAAAAGGTAAACATTTTGGCCACAAACACCCATTCACTATGGGTCACCCAACCAGAACAACCTCAGGAACTCTCTATAATACGTAAATTTAGTGGATATGCACCACATTTTTTCCAAAAGTTTTAATCTCTCATAATATATTTTAAAATTTATATTATAAATTTCTGCTAAAGAAAAAATAAGAATTCATTCCTCTGTATGTGGCATTGTGCATTTGGCTAAATCAATACTGGGCCCTTGGTATTTCTTAGAAATTACTTTCTGGTTACAGTAACCAGGATATAGTCTGGTTAGAGTTGTTATTCAGATGAAATGAGAATACATATAACTTTCTGGGAATGCATTACAGCTCTGTAAAATATGTTATTATGTAAAAAGTTGAAGCAGCATGCTAGTAAGGTAAGATATTTTTCATCAATCATAGTAATGTCCTCATTTAACAAATTCTATCAACTTACCAATAATTCATTCTCTATAATTTTTTATTAGCTGTAATATTATTAGCACCCACTGGAAATTAATGAAAGAATAATGTGTCACTTTAATGGGCAATGAAGTGCATTTTTAAGAGTGAGGCATTACGGTTATTTGCCTGGACTCTTATTTATGGTTTCACCACTTACTATCTATGACCATGGGCAAATTAACTGGACTCTAAATATCAATGTACCCAGTAAGAATCATAGGAGTGTCACAACAATTAAGTGAGATAATCTATGTAAAGCAGTTAACACAGTAATTAATATATACTAAGATCTCATTTGTACTTATTATTAGAATTCATCTTCAAAATAATAATTTTTCAAAAAAGAACACTGCCATCTTGCAGACTTCAGGGAAACTGCTATTAAAGAAACAGAAATAACAGTTGAATTTTTGTAACTATAAAAATATAATTTATTTTGTTTTCATTGCTATATTGCCATTAATTTAGGGTATCTTTTATTTCTAAGAAAGGTAATTTAAATTATTAGGCTTCTGGATAAGTAATTTTAAGGTTTTGCCTTCGCACATCTGATGATGTTGGTTTCAGTGAAAATGTTAGTTAGATTTCATTTTTTACCTAAACGATGATAAAGAACAACTAAATCTCTTAATTTTCACTAATCATTTTGGAATCTTCTAGAAGTTGAGGTATAAAACATATTGTCTTACTAAACAAACAATGCTGAGACATTTTACATCCTTAAATAATGCACCAGATATTTAATTTTAAAATGTCTTTTTAAAAAGAAACTAAGCTCTGTTGTCATAGAAAACCATCTGGTCTTTGTCCCTGGTTCCTGGCATACAGTTTCCCAAATCCTTGGAATTTCTTAAGCAATAGGGTGATAGGAACATCTTTTGTTCTAATGAGGGGACTCTTGGTGGGTCCCTAGATAATTTCAGGATGGAAGCTAGTGGCCAGAAACACCATCCTTGATTAGAACTTGAAACTTTCAGCCCTACCCCTGACCATGAGGTTGGGGAAAGGGACTGGAGATTGAGTTAATCATATTACAGACAGAATGCTTGTGTCCCCCCAGAATTCAAATGTTGAAATCTTGAATGTGATGATATTAGGAGGTGGGGCATTTGGGAGGTAATTAGGTCATGAGGGTGGAGCCCTCAGAAATGAACTGGTGCCCTTATAAGAAAAGATACTAGAGCCCTTGCTTCCTCTCTCTTGCCCTCCACCATGTGAGGACACAGCAAGATTGCAGCCACCTGCAAACCAGGAAGCAGCCTCTCATCAGACACCACATCTTCTGCTGGCACCTTGATCTTGGACTTCCCAGCTTTCAGAACTGTAAGAAATACATGTTATTTAAGCCACCTCATCTACAGTAATTTGTTATAGCAGCCCACACTAAGACAATCATCGATGGCCAAAGATTTCATCAATCACGTCTACATGATGAAACCTCCATTTAAAAAAACCCTAAACTACTGGATTCAGTGAGCTCCTGGTTTGGTGAAGACATTGATGCACTGGGAGGGTGGTGAACCACTACTCCAGGGGACAGAGGTTCCTGTGCTTAGTACCCTTCAGACTTCACCTATGTACCTCTTCATCTGGCTGTTCATCTGTATCCCTTATAATAAACTGATACATGTAAGTTAAGTGTTTCCCTGAGTTTTTCAAGCCATCCTAGAAAATTAGCAAAACTGAAAGGTGATATAGGAACCCCTGACATTGTGGCCAAGCTGGACAGAATTACAGGTAACCTGGGACTTCATACTTAACAACTGGTGTCTGAAGTGAGGGTGGTCTTGTGGGACTGAGCCCTTAAACCTGTGGAGTCTGATGCTAACTATGAGTAGTTAGCCTTAGAATTGAATTGTAGAACACCCAGTTGGTGTCAGAATTGGCTGGTGTCAGGAGGACAAAAGAACCTCTCAAGAGATTTTGATTTAATGTCTCATAAATTTATCTGATTGTTTCTTTTAGTTCAGAACAGATTGTCCCCCCACTTCTTTGCTTAAAAATGTTGCTATTTCAATAGAAAATGACATTAATTTTGTTAACATTAAGATTATTTATATTTGTATAGTTTGGAACGGTCTTCTAAAGTCTTTCAAAATCAAAAAAGCTTAAAATTCCTCAAGTCTGTTTTCTTAAATCATGGAAATTTCATTTGTAAAAATTCCACCTTTCAACCTGAGATACTGTGTCTGTATAATATCTGTCTTTTACTCCATTGGTTAGTTCATATCTATCTTATACTTTAATCACTGCTTGAAAATTTTATTTTTTCCTGAAAGTTTAATATACTTAACATCAGCTCAATAGTGTTATTATATGATTTGAATTATGCATGTGTATATATATATATATATATATATATATCCATAAACTTTTTATATATGTACATAAAGGTAAGCAGAATTACCTTGAAATTTTTATATACATAACATTCAAAGGGAAACATCTTTTTATTATATAATTGCGATGGTTACATGATAGCATTCAATACTGTTACATGATAGCATTCAATGCCTGTGGTGACAAAATAATAAGGATGATAAAAGGTTTATTTGACTCTGTATTGCTTGATTAATTTGTAGCAGTTGTAGAAGCAAATTTTTGTTTGCTAGGAATAGTAATAATGTTGCAAACCTCTGTTCTCTGGTAGAGTTAAGTTAGAAATGCTTGAGGGGAAAAAATGTCCACATTAAAATCAAAAGCTAAAACCAAAAGGTAAGTGAAGAAAAGCAAGCAAGCAAGCAAGCAAACAAATAAACAAATAGGAAAAAGCCTATGTCAGTTTGGGTACTCCCTTTACCCAAGCAAAAGCCTTAACAATGGTATTTGTAGATTTTGAAAAACTCCTTTTAAAACAAAACTGTTGCAGCTTACCTAAACTGTTCAAATTGTAATTCTACATTTCACATATCAAGGTAAATGTTTATCTTAAAGTTACTTAAAAATTAATATTAGGATTTTTCCCCTGTAATAACACTGCAGTGTTTTTTTAAATAGCTATAGAATTATATTGTTTAAAAATACTCATAATTATTTATTTTAAAACTTATTCTATACCAGAAAATTATTTCTTTCCTTTCTAGCTCCTCCACAAACTACAAAATGAGAATGCCCCTTCTGAAATATTGTTACCACAACTGAACATGATTATTTTGGAATTTCACTGCGTCTGTAAGAGTTTAACCAACCCACTCCCTCATGTGACCTTGATCCCATTCTTCACCATAACATCATATTAAAGTTCTAGCAGCTGCATCATTTTGTTGGGGTCAATGAAAAACACAAGTCATTTTCACCTTAACTGATGTCTTGTCAAATTTCTCTCATTAGAGACTTGTGGGATTGATTTTTTTATAACCTAAATGCATAACTTTACAATTATCTGTACAGTCTTACTTTAGTCCTTTGGGATGATTTTACATCTTAATTTTATCATCTATTGTATTGGACATAGTTCCCACTTTTGTGTCATCTAAAAATATGAAAAACACACTATATTCTCATCCAGTGTTTTCAAAGCCCTGAATTTTATTTACCTCCACTTGAAACTCTTCGAATAATTTTTGAACATTTCAAGACTTTTTAAAAAATGTTCCTCTACAGATTTTTTTCAAATATGGAACAGAATAACCAAGGCCATCTGACTCATCAGTAAGTTCTCTCCAAATCAGCATCGTTCTATAAATCAACAGTTTCTGAATATGAATATCAATAATATACAACCAAAAAAAAGAATGAGGTTAGGAAGAGATCACTTGTTCTTAGTGTATTCATGACTATTTCTATCAACCATATATGTTATTCTAAGGTCTCACAGTCCTACAACTTCATCCTCTGCTCTAGAACATTAACAAACATCAATATTAACCTTTATGGAGTGTGTTCTCTGGAATTCATATCTCTATACATTTTTTAATGAGATAATTCTTGATCATTTTTCATTTTGGGGGAATTCTCTTCTTTCTATGATTTTCCATGATTTCTCCAAAATTATAGGCAAATTATATTTGAGAATATATCTACAATGCTTTTATAAACGTGAGAGATTTAAGAGTCAAGGGATTGTTCAGCATTTCAGTGCAAAGGAATAAATAACTCACAAAATGTGGATTTCTCATAATAGAGTTCAGGATGATTAGAAAGTCCTTGGACAACAGCCAGGGGTGGTAAGAGGGTGTCAAAGCAGGGAGAAGCTGGGCTTTGAAGACTTCTTGAGAAGGGAGGGAATTACCTTCCACTGGGATTGTTAGAGCAATCGACAGTCATTTCAGGAAAGATGAGAAAGAGCAGTGAATATTCATGTCACTGAAAATTAGCTTGAGGTCTACAAGCTGTCACATTGTCCTCTAAACCTTAGGACTCGGGAACTGGTCCAGTTACAGATCCATCCCAGAGATGGTATCTGTGTGTGTGTGTGTGTGTGTGTGTGTGTGTAGTAGAACTGACTGAAATCAAGAATGATGATTCACCACAATCAAGCTGCCATATAGATCTAAAAGGCAAAACCTATCTATTTAATTGAATAGTTACTTATTAAAGACCAGGGTGGGACAAATGAAGTGTGAAACCCTGCCATCAGGAGATATCAGTCTAGCAGAGGAGGCAGACAGCAGAAGAGCTAGAGCATTATAATTCTAATGATTAATGAGGGCTACTCTGTTGCTCGAATTTCACATTCATTTACGGACAGCTGAGTACTACAACCTCCACTCCTGCACAAGGTCAGGGATTTGTCCTCTTTGCCATCACATCCCAGTGGCTGGAAGAGTTCCTGGCTCACAGTATGGTCTCAGTAAATGTTTATCCTAATTGATTAATGCACGAGGAAATAAGTCTTATGAAATAAGTATTATGATAACAATTTCAAAGATTAGGAAACTGATGCTAAAAAAGGCTGAGTAACTTGCTAAGAGTATATAGCTAGCAGTAGGTGCCAGAGTCAGGATTCCAAGGCTAAGGACACTCGTATAAGATTTCCTATTTCAGTCACACATTTGCCTTTTAAATATCATTCACAAATAAACACTTTGAAACTGATATGTGGAAAAACAGGTGTGGTCTTTACTTAGTATGAGTCAATTTGTACAGCTGAAATAGAGAAAAACATTAATTGTCATTCGATCCACCTAAAATGCCAGTGCCCTTAAAAATAGGGCCATTAGTAATGCAAATATGCGGTCCCCAGGATTGTGAAAAGCTTGCTTAACCAAACAACTGGTCTCATGAGGCAAGCCTGCTTCCAGAATTCTTTCTGGCTGGGCTGCTCTCCATTTTCATATAAATGGCCAGCCTGCCAGCCCCTAAAGAGCTAAATATCTATAGCTTGTGACCAAAATTCTGTAATGAGAAAACCCTGTGTACTGTATATTCAAAGTCTCCCACTTTTCATGTACTCTGATCACTACATGTCGCTATTAGGGCATCGAAATGGCCATTTTAAACCTCATCAGGACTAGGTCTTGAGGATACAGACCTGTCATTTCTTTTTACTGGAAATACATAAAGCAAATATACGGGTGTGGTAGAAGCAACCCTTCAAGTTGAACAAGATGAAAAGAATATTTTCTTGAAATGGAAGTTTTCCAGGGCTCAAAGACATTTGGTCAGCACTTCTGGAAATCTATAGGAAACCAGTTAAATTTATTTTCTCTGCAAGTCTCATATTATAAAATAAGTTATAAATTAAACCAAAATACCAATCACATGTTGTCATCTCCCTTTCTCTTGTTCTCTCATTTATTTGTTTTATTAATATCCTCTTGTTTTTAATGGCATCCAGAATATTTGTATAATACATCTTTCTATGATAAACATTGATTTTTAAAGAAAGAAAAATAAGTTAAATAAATGATATATGCAATAACATTTTTCTCATTTATAATGCTAAGTCAGAGAGATACATTTTTTCTGATATTGATTTAATGGGGATGAAAAATGCTATAGTTCTTGTATTGGTCCATGACTCGTTCTTCTTGCCAGAATTAAGAAACCAAGGCCAATTCAAACTAAACAAGTAAAACTTAATGAAGAATACATATAAAGCATACTTAGGGTTATAATTAATTTCACAGTAAACAATTTAACTATTTATAAATAGTAAAATATGTTATTGCTGATACTCATTTTACTTTGGTTGTCAAATAGCATCATTTAGTGAATTGATAGGTACTATAAATGTTGCTATCCCCTAGCTCAGGGGCCAAAAACTTTTTCTATAAAGAGTCAGATAGTAAATATTTTAGACTTGGTGGGCCACATATGTTCTCTGTGTTATATTCTTCTTTTCCTTTTTTTTTAAAGAATATCTTTTAAAAACATTCTTAGTTCATGGACAGGATCTGGCCAGTGGCCTACAGTTTGCCAACTCCTGCCTACCTGTTCTAGCTTTGTCCCAACATGACAAAGCTCTAAACCTTTTGCTGATATTCTTTTTTTTTTTTTTTTTTTGTGGTATGCGGGCCTCTCACTGTTGTGGCCTCTCCCGTTGCGGAGCACAGGCTCCAGACGTGCAGTCTCAGCGGCCATGGCTCACGGGCCCAGCCGCTCCACGGCATGTGGAATCTTCCCGGACTGGGACACGAACCCGTGTCCCCTGCATCGGCAGGCGGACTCTCAACCACTGCACCACCAGGGAAGCCCTGCTGATATTCTTACCTTGGTTGAATGGAGAAGGAAAGGTTTGCTAAGAGGTGAGAAAAATAAAACTTTTCCAATTCAATTGCTTTTTTTTCCCCTTTATAGTTGCGTGCCCAAATGTACAATTCACTAGTATAGACAATCGTAGGGCCTGCTATGTGTCAGCATAGGGGCTCAGGGTTCCCCCAACCCAATCGCTCAGAGAGCAAACTCTCAGTAGTATAAAGACTCAGTTCTAACAATACATACAAATGAAAGGGCTGCTTTTATAGTGAACTCTGTGTATGTGCATGTGTGTGTGTGTGTGTGTGTGTACATGAAGTCCAGCTGGTCTGAATCTGTCCTTTCATTTGGCAAATGATCATTAAGAACTTGCACATCTCAGGCACCATGCAAGATCTAGGGGATCCAATGGAGCTCAAACCTGGAAGGCATGTGCCCCTGTGGCCCTTGAAGCAGAGAAGGGGAGATAGAAATAAACATGGAAGAAAATAAACAAAGGAAGTGATGAGTACCAGTGTCTGGGTGAGGGTCAATTACTTTTTAAAGTACAAAGTCTATCAACTGATTATTAAGCTCAAATATAGTAACCCCTCCAGGAATATTCAATTCAGGTCAACAATATTCACTCAAATTGAGGTGTCATATGTGGAAAAAAAAGGGATTTTTTTCATTTTGAATTAATGTATCCATTGCTTTCATTCTGGAGTGCTAAATAGAAAAGTCTGGGAAAAGTTGCTGATTTGCTTATAATAGTAAATATTACATAAAAAATACCAGCCTCGGGCTTCCCTGGTGGTGCAGTGGTTGACAGTCTGCCTGCTGATGCAGGGGACACGGGTTCATGTCCCGGTCTGGGAAGATCCCACATGCCGCGGAGTGGCTGGGCCCGTGAGCCATGGCCACTGAGCCTGCACATCCGGAGCCTGTGCTCCGCAACAGAAGAGGCCACAACAATGAGAGGCCCGCGTACTGCAAAAAAAAAACAAAAAACAAAAAAAAACCAAAACAGCCTCTAATGTGAAACTTATCAAGAAGAAATAACAACTGTCATGGAATATCAATATCTCTTTTTAATAATCTGGTAATCTTCATAACTTTCACAGAAAGATCTTGGCAGTTTACCCTAATTGTCAGCAAAAATGTAATACCCAACAGAAAATTCTATTGAGAAAATTTCCGAAATTTTATCAAGTGCATAATGCATTTACCAATATATTATGAAGTATTAGTAAAACAGTCCTTCAAGTTAAATGCAGAATATTTGATATCTCTAATTTCACATCCTGTGTTTTCACATTTTTGCTGATCCACAAAATACAATAACGTATAGTATATCTCTCATTGTTATTGCAAATTAGCAAGCTTCTATAACATTATATTTCATTTCCTTACCATTAGTACATTCAGATCATGCGACTTATTAAACTGGCATTCATTCTAAACTGATTTATTTTGCTTTCCATGTCACTATTTTAAATTTATTTTAAATATAATTTTAATTAATCAAAATAACTACGTAGAGCACACAGTTTTTCTGCCATAAATCCTGCCTTGGGGACTTTATTGAGTTCTTGAGGTATCAAGTTATATTTCAAGAAAGTTTTGATAAACCTCATAAGAGAAAAAGTTGGAGAAAAGCCACTAAGATCAGGTTTTAAAATGGGGCCTTCACAGAGAAAGCAAAAAGATGAAGACAGTTTGACAATGAGGAACAAAAGGCTGGAGCAAGCCAAGTCTTCTCAAATGCAATGAAGTTTAGAGTAAAAGAGTACACAGTTCTATTATTCACAAATTTGGATTATGGCTGGATATGGCTGTTAGATATAAAATGGAATGGAAGGAGAAATTGCAAGAGAACTAGGAAAATCTCTTTGTCTTAAAGATAATATAAAATAGGCTTTTATTGATCATTACTGTATATGAACATAGAATAAGATTTAATTCCTGGATTTTTAGTATGTCATAGGGATTTTCCCTTTTTCTTTCCCTTCTGTTTCCTTGAGGAGAGATTTCCAGGAGTCAGTCTTTACCACCACTTCTCACTTATTTATGTGAGTGGTAAATCTGGGGGGAAGACATTGAGCCTGCTCAGCTCTGGCCCACCAGGGTTGTTTTCTTGTTTTTTTCCTTTTTTATTTCTTTTCTTTTCTTTTTGGCAGCCCTTCCTTGTGAAGCTGACCCTTTCCTCTCCTCTGTACCCTAGGATCACAGAGAAGGCAATGCCTTGTTTTGGGAGGTCGCTTGTTTTCCAGTGCTGCCTGTGACTGGGTGGGTGAATCAATCTCACTCAGGGATGAAATAATAGCCAAATCCTCCAATCAATTATTTCTCTGTCCTCCTGTGTTTCAATTGGTTCTGAACTGACAGAAATGTTACTTACTTGTCCCATAGAGTCCCAACAGTAGAGGGCGCCCCACTGGATTCAGCATCAGGAAAGCTGGGTTCCAAGGCTGATTTTACCGCTAACCTATTCTAGCACCTCAGGAAAGGGCTGCCCCAACTTCGCCAAATTTTATTTTTCTGTAATGGCAAAGTTTGCACTGGCTTATTCCTAAGGTTCTTTCTACACTTGATCCATAAAATTGACCTAAAATGATGTCTTAATCGAGAAATATTTTTATTAAAATTAAGACTTTTTATATAAATAAAACAGCTATTGTTAACTGGCTACTTATTATGTGATAGCTATTCTGCCAAACATTTTATATTCACTAGCTTACTTTTAATTTTCACAACAATCCTGTAAGGTATCAGTCTTAATGCTTTTCTACAAATAAGGAATCTGAGTTTAGGAATCAAGCATATATCCCAAGGTCATATAGCTATGAAAATGTAGATTTGGGATTCATCTAGGTCAGTGTGGCTTTAAATTTCACATCGTTACCTAACAAATAGTCTTACATCAAAATTTCTTAGTATGGGCCTCCCTGGTGGCGCAGTGGTTGAGAGTCCGCCTGCCGATGCAGGGGATACGGGTTCGTGCCCCGGTCTGGGAGGATCCCATATGCCGCGGAGTGGCTGGGCCCGTGAGCCATGGCCGCTGAGCCTGCGCATCCGGAGCCTGTGCCCCGCAACGGGAGAGGCCCGCGTACCGCAAAAAAAAAAAAAAAAAAAAAAAAAAAAAAATTTCTTAGTATATCTTTTATATACAAGATAAATTAATTAAAATATTCTAACACTAGTCATATGATTTGTCCCCGAAAGCCCATTGTCATTTTTCCTCTGTATATTTATCTGTACACACATAATAATATAGTTTTAAAAATTCACAGATATATATGTACTATATATTACATATTAATATATATTATTTTATATACTATGTTATAGATTAATATATTTATTTTTATATAAAATATACTACTCTCTATGTTATATATTGTGAATATATATGTACACACATACACTATTTTTTTTTAGTTTTCTGTATCTTCAACATTTTATTTAATCAACGTATAAAACTTTAAATTATGTATTATAACTAAATTCATAGATCAAAAACAAAGAAAAATAACTGTTCCTCATAGTTTACTGTGGGTGTCTTAAATCACAATTTAGCTTTAGATCACAGAAAAAAAATTGATAGAAAAACTACTAGTACTTTCTCATTATATCAATTTATCTTCCTCAAGTATTAAATGTCTTTATGTATATAATTTTGTTTAAAAAAGAAAAGACCTGGAATCCCTAAAATGACTAAATCTAGTAAAATTGGAGAAGCTATCAACTTCTATTTTTTAATAAATAATAATTAAATTTCACTTATAATTTTTAGGTTTTGCATGAATCACTAATTTTCTTATGCACTCCAAGTCAATGAAAATACCCCCTTAAGAATTTTAATGCTTCCTAAAGCAATTAAAATATAGTACTTGAATAATGGCAAGCTTAATATCCTCGAGAAAAGATAGAGTGACTTAGTTTATATTTCCTTTTATGTGAATCCACTTTGGATTTAAAGGTAACATGATCTGTAATTAAAATGCCTGAAACAAGAAAAGACATCATAAAAAGTTTTGTGAAGCATCAGCCTCCCAAGAATCATTATAGAATTAAAGTCAACAGATTTGCATTATCCTGCAGAAAGACCCAACATTAAAAAAAAAAAAAAAAACAAACACAGAACAAAACAAAAAAACCTTTTCTCCACAGTGTAAAGCCAATGAGAAGAGTAGAGTATGACACACTGGACTCCCATTTTAACTCTGACACATACTACTTGTGTGACCTCTGAAAGTGGACCTCTACTGGTGTCAGTTTCCTTTGGTCTGCCCACTCCAAAGAGTCATGTGAGGTAACCGACACAAACTTCCTGCAACATACAAAGAGCTCAACAAATCATAGCTATTATGTGAGTGAGGATGTAATAGTGTATTCATATATTTCCAAACAAATGCTAATAAAATCTCATATTTTCTCCCCAGATAATAAGGAGTTATCAATAGCCTGATTATTCAAGCCAAAAACAATCTATTCCATAAAAAAGCATTAACACATTTATAGTCTCCCCTTTGTCCTAAACTTGTACATTAGCTCTCTCTATTTTTTGTATTATAATGAAGTCACTCCTTAAAAATAATAAAAGTAAAAACAACACTGTTATTTCCTATATCTGAAGAATCAAACTTCAAAAATATGATAGATGTGAAATACTATAAACGTAACAGTGTACTACATTACACTGAAGCATCTCTAAATATTCATGTGCTTAACAAATGTTTTCAGAGTAATATCTGTTATGGTATGTTCTAAAACGTGGTAAAGCTGGTCATCGTAGAAAAAATGGTTATCTTTTTCATAGACCTATATAAATCCATCCATAAATAAGATATCTTTTATGGGCTAGTGTGAAAGATTTTGGACTTCTACGGCAATAATAAGGTTTTATATACATATATATCACGTTCCCCAGGGAAACACATTTTTGATGTATACTCATTACTGACCTGACTAGAAAAAATAGTATCAAAGTTTCAATAAAGAATTTTAAAGACCGATATTAGAAAGCAATATTGAATTGTTACACCCCATTTCCAGGCACGCAACTTGTCTGATTTTACCCAAAGGGTGTTACATATCTGGGATTCTAAGTCTATTTAGAATATGCTGCAGTTTACACCTACCAGGCATACTTATGTCTTTAACTAAATTAGTAAACAGTCTGTAATGCTCCCTGTGATTTTTCTGACCTGAGAAAACTATAAATATACCTTCCAGTTGTCTGTCCACAAAATACACACCTAACATGTTTTGAGGCATGACAATTTCTGAAAAACAGAGATATTTATAATTCTAAACACCCAAGCCACATTCTTTAGTGTTTTATTTTTCCTTTTGGCATTTACAAAATAATATCTATTCAATATTTTTCTGTTATTTTCACAAATCCAGGCAGATACAGTTGTGTCCCCTTTGTTGTCGAAAAGCTCATTTAATTTTTTAAGTACCTGTTTGGGGGTGCATATTCTCTTGGAGAGTCCCAGACTTTCTCAAATACTAGGTTAATATATGTTGTAATATTTGGTATGCCTTCCGCTGTGCATCAATTCTCAGAGTGATAGTGAAATCTTTTATAGGATTGGTTGAAAATCAAATGCACATGGAAGTAATTTGTAATCTATGAAATCTCTCTGCCCTAGTGTCACCCACCACGAGGGAACACGATAGGTAATTTCATGACTGGAGAGATACTGATGATGTTAAATCCAAGTTACTCTTAATCTTGAACATTCAGTTTGTGTGTATGTGTGAGCCTACAGGGAATGGATGTTGGAAAATGACCAGAGATGGATCGTTTTGCAGAAAAGTCTTCATGTTAGGGGTGAAAAGACCTAATCTTTGCAGTCAGATAAACTGGGATGCCATTGCCAGTCCTGCTAAGTACTACCTACTTATTAGACATGTTACTGTTAGTTTCATCACCTATAAGTAGGGATATTCATTCCTACTTCATAGCATTGTTGGAAAGATTAAATTTCATATTTGTGTAAGGCTCCTGGCACATAAAACTTCTGGTACATCATTATCTTTCCATAATGTTCCTGTCATTCAGTCCTCCTTCCCTTTCTACATCATTTAAATTAATTTCAGCCATTAGTTACTAAGACTTTGTATGGGGCTTGCCTGGTGGCGCAGTGGTTGAGAGTCCGCCTGCTGATGCAGGGGACACAGGTTCGTGCCCCGGTCTGGGAAGATCCCACATGCCGCGGAGCGGCTGGGCCCGTGAGCCATGGCCGCTGAGCCTGCGCGTCTGGAGCCTGTGCTCCACAACGGGAGAGGCCACAGCAGTGAGAGGCCCGCGTACCGCAAAAAAAAAAAAAAAAAAAAAAGACTTTGTATGATAATACAGTAGGCGCTAAGGATGCTGCCCTTAAGCAGCTTAAACGCTAGTGAGGGAGGTACCCACGCAGCCCATATTCTACATACACAAACAAACAAGGACACACAACTAGCAGCTCTTTGTGTTAATGGTGTCATTTTTGCCCTTCCATTCCCTCTCTTCCCACAAACTGAACCCTGACTGGCCATCAATCATCAGACCCCATCAGATCTACTCCCTGTAAATATTTTGCATCTATTTTATTCTTTGCATTCTCCTGCTGGCCACTATTCCATTCTTTGTGCTCCTCTGCTGGCCACTGTCCTAACTTAGGCTCATAGTAATGCAGGTATTTCAAGAGTTTCTCAACAAGTTTTCCTTCCTCAGCATTTTCTAATGCATATTTTGCAACACTAGCTTGGTTATTATCATTCAACACATTTATTTCCTTCTTCTACTTTCTAAAACCTTTGACTTCCCCATGCAAAACAAAGCCCATTTGTTTAAATCAGTAAAGACCTTGACCTCTTCCTATAATTCTATCTTCTTCTAACCGGCCAATCCATTCCAGGTCATAATGATAATAAATGTTCCTTAAGCATGACCTGCATTCTTTTGCTTTCCCCCTATTTCTCAAGTTGGAACTACCTTCAGTGACACATCCTTCTCTCTTCACAAAGTATCATCTTGTCAAATCTCACCCAAACTTCGCAATACTGATCTGTATTGTTGGCATGAATCTTTCTTCCCTATTCTCATACCTATGTTATGACCTCCATAAGTATGAGCTCTCTCAGAAATATGCATGCATGTGCCTATATATCTCGTCCACTGGAATGTGAGATCCTGAAGGACAGGAAATCTCAGACCCAGTTATGGATTTCCCTAGGCCTTAGAATAACACTTTGCTTTTCTTTCAAGAGGCTTAAAAAGAGAGTCTCTCGAAGGGAACTGGGTTCAGCTTCACTTAGGCAAACTGTTCTCACTAATTTATCTTGCATTTCTCTCTCATTTATTCAGATATTATAATACCTTTTTCAACTATTTAACGTAGTTCCCTAACCCTTGACTAGTGACATTCAGTCCCATACTCCCTTTTATTTTACACAGTTTAACAGCTTCCTTTCATGAGTGGAGTATATAGTCATCTTCCCATACTGGTTACAGAGAAGCCACATAATGTTATTTGCCCAATCTGGCCTTTGTGAAAACCTGAACTTACAGTAGAAATTTCATGACTGAGTGAACTGACCACAGCTTAGAATATACCAGATATCCACAAGAGAAAGTCATAAAGTCATAAAGCAGTCATCTACAAGTTGGGTATTCCCTTTAACTAGTGCTGCATAGCAAACTACTCCAAATCTTAGCAGAGGCTTAACACAATGACAATATTTATTTTGCTGGAATCTGAAATTTTGTTTTTTTACACACTCTACTTTACTTAGCATCAGGTGTGTGGCTTGAAGACCGGGGGGCTGGAAATAAATGAAGGCCTACTCATTTACCTGGCTGATCAACTGGAATTTTACTTGAGGCTGTGGTCAGAGCACCTTTAGATGGCCTTTCCAAGTGACTTCCTCACAGCATGGAGGCTGGGTTCTAAGGGCAGGCATACTAAGAGGAAGATGTGGAAGCAATAATGCCTTTTATGATCACTTCAGAACTCCGCCCCATTTCAGCTGTAGTAACAGGCCTCTCAGGTTCAAAGGGGAAGGCACAAAGGACCCAGCGTTTGGTGGAGCAATGCCAACATCATACTGTTATGAAAGTATGTGGATGGGAGATACTGGTGTGTAATGTTTGGAAAACACAATCTTCCATATTAAGATTGAAGATGACATATACAGGCATAATCCTCCTGTCTCTTGATAATGTTCCTAGTGCATATTATGGGATGTGGGTTGCTATGATAATGGTGAGGAGGAGACTAAGATGATCAAATCTATTGCCCTGTAGAGCAGAGTTTACTCTCTGGAGTCGGCATTAAGACATCTCATAGCTAACTATAGATATTAACAAGTTCTAGGGTACCTGTTTAAGGATGCAGATTTCTGGTAACCAGAGATATAAAATTGGTAGGTCTGACCTAGTGACAAGGTATGTGACACACACCTTCAGTGATTCTGAGGTGGTTGATTCAGGATCTACACTTTGAGAAACACTAGCTTCTTCTATGGTTTCAGCACATACCATATAATAAAGATAATCCATTTGTATGAATCTTTTCAATACACAACCAGCATTGTAAAGGGATAGAGTGGAGGGAGGGAAAATGACCAGCTGTGCTGATATTTTATTTTCTCAGCCTTACTGCCGTGGTCTTTAGATGCCAATTAACTGGTACTTGCCAAATAAGATGTAGGATGTGGGAAACAGAAATTGTTAAATATGGTCAATCTCTATACATATTTCTTCATCTCAAACTTCAAAATAATTCTGCATTTTACATAAAAAAAAAGCTGAAGCTTAGGGAGATGAAATTGCATTCCGTCCGAAAAATTGGGAGAGGTAGGGGCCAGGATCCAGTTTCTCTAACTTCAAAGACGTCACCTGTTTGTCCACTAGCCTTCAATGATCAGCATAGGTGGAACAAAATCTAAAGTTGATTGCGTGTCCTCCATCACTTATGTGAATAATTTACTTAAAATCAGACATCCTACAAGGATCATGAAAAGGCTTTTCACTCCCAACAGTCTAGACAGTCTCTGATAACACTTGCCATAAATATGTTTCATCCCAAAGTCATCTTGTCTCCACAATGCAGCACTGAACATAGAGGTTCGCCCAAATACTCTCTGAAATGGTTTACGAGATAAAACACCCCTCTTTCTGAAAAAGATTGGCACCTCTTTTAGGTAACCCTGTTCCCACAACTGAAGATGAATCAAGTTGACCTTCTGTCTGGGCAAGAATATAAGTTTCTCTCTTAAACCTTCTCAATTTGGGAACCACTTTTCCTTCTTAACTGTAAGTTTTTCACTTTAGCACACAAGGTAGCTGATCTGCACTGCAGGAACCTGTGAGGATTCAGTCATGAGTTAACTGACACCCAACACAGACCAAAGGCTCTCCTAAGACTTATGACATTGGAGGCAGAATAATGGGCATATTAACTCTCCCTTCTCCCAGCCTCCAGGCGTTTCCCTCACTATGAAGCTTAATCATCAGGAAGTGGAAAACCTTGGCCATTTCCTTTTATCCCCTGCAGAAAGGCCTTCTCTGAGCACAATTGAATGTTATGTTCTCAGCCTGCAAAGTGAATCAATATCAGAACGGTCCATTTCAGTAGTCTTTTTGTTTCTTTCAGACGTTGTCCGCTTCATTATTCAGCACCTCTTACACAAGGAACCTCATGATAAATTTCTCCTAAAATTTAGTCCCAGGGAAAGGTTTGTTTCTAGACATGAATGTGTTTGTTTTCTTCTGTCAGACGAGAAAAAAAGAAAATGTGTAAACCAATGTGTTTATCTTCTTGCTTTGCCTGCTAAAAAACTTAGAGCCATTTTGCGTGCCCAACTATAGTAATTCACTTATACCAAGAGCCTGCTGACATCTACTTGGTTTTCTTGCTCCTTTTGGAAAGTTTCTTATCATCTTGCATTTTTATTTGTATTACTTTTTTGGTTACAATTTTTTTTGGTTTAAAGAGTAAATTATAAAGAATGCAGAGTAGAATAAAATAACTAGAGATAAAATCATTTAAAACATCTCCCAAGACGATGATTCTTCACCCTAGCATTTTGTTAATTTTCTTTCAATAAAAGTTGCAGTAACAGCATTTTCTGATTAGTTCTAGCATGCAGGTATTAGAAACCCAGAAAGCCTTTTTTTTTTCAAAATTACTCCTTTCACCTCTTATCAACACATTAGGGAAATCATGTCATTGTCAAGTGTTGCTGTCAATCATCTGTCAGTTACCAAGATGATGGCAAATAGCGTAGTCATGTCACATCTGGACTACTTTTAACCTCTTTATTTCTGTAGCCCAGATCACTCTGACTTTAAAATAAGGATTACACTTCTCTTTAGATTTCTATAAGGTACTGAGGTAACAATGCATGAATAGTGTCCAAACCTAGACTTTCATAAATTCATAGGTATTGATATGGGACTAGTACTGCTTTACAGATTGTTCACCTAAACAAATATCTCTTTTAATGAGTAAGACAACATGGTGTTTAGTGGATAAAGCAGAGACCCCAAAATGTGAAAAATTACACTGAAATGTATCTGTAAAGCTAAAACTAGAAGTGAATCTATTCATATTCTCTCCAAATTTGTGACACTAGTATCATAATGAATAATTTAGCGGCTTAGTCAGGAATTTCCCTTGTAACCAAGACTTCATTTTAATTGGTCAGTTCCCTAAAATATTACACATGTTTAGAAAGGTTACAATCTTCTCAACTGGGTCACTTGAAAGTACTTTACTGTTCACTTATGTCCTATAAACATTTTCGTATAATTTGCCTGAATTACACATAATAAAGGGTTGCTTTTCTTGTGTTCAGACTGTAAAGTCAAAGCAAAGGAAAAGCACCTTTATGGAAAGGTTTTCACCTTCACCAACTCATTGTCTTTACAGGACTAAGAGCTCTAGTGTTCAGGGTATGTGACTGCTCCCCCTCCCCTCCACAGACACACTTTCAGAGTGTGATTCCCTCCTCTGATCACGATGCTGAAATGAAAATTTGGTCAAGTGTCTCCCCCACAGACACGGATGTAAGCACCGTAGGGACCCCGACTACAATTTACAGACAGAGAACTTTACAGGGCTTCTGAGATTCTTTGTGAGAAAACGGTACAGTGTTTGCCAGATACTTCCAATTGCTTAATGGAGTTTTACAAAGTAATACTTTTCATAAACAGCCCTGAAATGAATATACACCACACACGTGCACACGTTATGTAGTGGGGATTTGGGTTTCATATTTTAAATAAAATATATCCATGAGCATCGTGTGGGCTTGGAGCCCCTTCAATGTCTTCTTCTCATCTCCAGAAATATCAGGTCTTGTGTACAAATGGATAAGGGGCTGTCCCTTCAAAACAGACAGCTATTACTACTCACAGAATGAAGAAGCCTATTTAGTAGTAAATTTTCATTAACTGGAAATTAATTCACATCAGTAAAGGTGGTATTTAACATACACTATGATTTCCTTCCTAGTTACATGCCACTTCCACACAAACATGAAGAGTAAACGACATGGAGAAAGATCATTTAAAAATAACTGGTCACGCTCTCCCAAAAGATGCTGAAGATGACCAGGGTTCTGAGGTACTCATTAGACTCCACCAAAATGTGTGATTAACACAGTAAATGAATAGCGTTATTTATGCCCTGGATGCTAAAAGGCAAACACCACACCCAAAATGGCTTTTTAAGAGATTAGGCTGCACTAATCTTAATCTAGCATCACTTTGTTTACAAAAATGAAAATCCGTATTAAGGGACATTAGAAATACATGCCCTATGGGACTTCCCTGGTGGCGCAGTGGTTAAGAATCTGCCTGCCAATTCAGGGGACACGGATTCGAGCCCTGGCCCAAGAAGATCCCACATGCCGCAGAGCAACTTAGCCCATGCCCCACAACTACTGAGCCTGCGCTCTAGAGCCCGCGAGCCACAACTTCTGAAGCCCACGTGCCACATCTACTGAAGCCCGCGAGCCACAATTTCTGAAGCCCACGTGCCACATCTACTGAAGCCCGCGCGCCTAGAGCCCGTGCTCTGCAACAAGAGAAGCCCCGGCAATGAGAAGCCCTCGCACCGCAACGAAGAGTAGCCCCTGCTCACGGCAACTAGAGAAAGCCCGCGCGCAGCAGCAAAGACCCAGCGCAGCCAAAAATAAATAAATAAATTTATTTTAAAAAAAGAAAAAAGAAATACATGCCCTAGGGATTTCATATTGGTAATATTTTATTATGCACATAATAGTAAAAAACATTTTACAAACTTCATTTTTAAAATAAACTTTTCCTATTTTATAATGCAAATGGAATGAAATAAACTTCTGCAGTTTTTTAAAACTTATAAAATGAATTACTGGAATCTATGGAGAGCTTCCATCTTTAAAAAAAACATATACTCTTTTCAGTTTTACAGCATGTCCTGCATTACACACGGTAATGCATCTCTGTCTCATTTCCTTCTAGGAAGCAAAACATAAATCATGTACCTGTTGCTCTAGGCTGTGTGAGATCAAGTTTCCAGTGTCCATCTTCTCATTTCCCTCCATACACTGTGATACTGAGGACAGTTATAAAAATACATTATACTCATTTCTCTTTAGTTGTTAACTGACTGACTAGTAGTTTAGGGAAGATAATTCTTCAATTTAATGAGATAGATTTCTTTTCCAGCTCCTAGTTTATGGAGGTCCACCCACAGAACTGCCTGATCAACACTTCTTAACTTTTGGAAACTCACGCCTTCACTCATGAGCAAGACATGACTACCACTCTGAAAAGCTTCTGAAAAGTGAGGAGAGTTGTAAACAAATTCGGAGAACTCACATCTGCAAATTTGCTAAAATGTATGATGGGCAAAAGGGAGATTTTCTGCATCAATGTTTAATCGTTTAGAATTAAAGCTATACACATCCATTTTCTTTCTAGAAATATAAAGCCAGAAAATATAACTATCAAGTAGACTCCTCAGAAGAGAAATTTCCTTTAGGTGCTAAAACTTGCCTACAAATTAGAAATGACAAAACATTATAGAAATCATAGACGCTAGGAGTAGGGAGAGACCTAATACGTTTCTGATGATGAGGGGTAACAGTTGATGAACACCTGCCATGGGCTGGGTGTGATGAAAGTGCTTTTACATAGATTTCTCTTTTAATACTCATAAGAAGCATATGATGAAAATATTATTACTGTCCCTATTTTATGGATGATCAAAGTAAGGCTTAAGAGAGGTTAAGAAACTTGCCCAGGGTCACACAGCCACCATGAGAAGTGCTTGGATGGATCCTAGAGAGCCTGGCTCCAGAGTCCAGACCCTGTCACACTTTTAGTGAAGCAGACTGGGGAAATTACATATCCAGAGCCATCCAGCCACTTAGGGGCACAACCAGAATTAAAACCAAGGCCAGCCTGGCACTTAAAAATAATACTTCTTGATGAAGGAAAACAGAAATAGACCCACAGACATAGAAAGCAAACTTATGGTTACCAAGGGGGGAAGGCGGGGAGGGATAAATTAGGAGGTTGGGATTAACTGATACACACTACTATAAATAAAATAGATAAAAAAATTAGGACCTAGTGTATAGCACAGGGAATGATGCTCAATATTTTGTAATACCTATAAGGGAAAAGAATATAAAAAAGAATGTGTGTGTGTGTGTGTGTGTGTGTCACTGTGCTGTACACCTGAAACTAACATGACAGTGTAAATCAACTGGTCTTCAATAAAGTAAAATTTTAAAAAGGAAGGAGCCAGAACAGATGGCATTGCTTATCTGGCCCAAAAAGCAGAAGTGACCCCTATACAGGTGCTCTCCTTTGAGTCTCCCACTTGGACTGGCCTACTCCCCACTACTCTCCATTCTCTCCCCACCCATTCTCCTTGTACCAAGCCTCATAAAATACTCCTGGGTGGATTACACTGGCCAAGCACACCACTGCAACGCTGGCCTGGTGCATGTAAATTGCGTCTCAGTGGGTGGCTATTATATTTATATTGGTTTAAAATGTTTCCATTGCCAATCCATTATGCTGGAATTCCCCCTTGCTGAGGGCAGCTGTGTTATTCTTTTCTTTGACTGAAGCCCAAGAACTATCTCTCCAACTCCTTGGGAACCAACCCTTTAAGAGTAAACATCTTGAGTCCAATGGGGCCCCTTCTTACCCCACTAACACTTGCTAAATCAGAAGCTTTCCCCTCCGGCCCCAATCAGCTCATATTGCTCATTTTCCAAGGAGATAGAAATTGGAGTGGAGTGAGAAAGTGATGTGTTGCCTGTTTTTGCAGAGAGTGAAAGGAACACACTGGGAATAACACTTGTATAAGTAATTCTGCTTCCTTAGAAGGTAAAGTATTCAAGCATCACCACAAAGAGGGTCCAGATGGTTTCGGGTATGTCCATATGAACACCCTTCAAGGAAAATGTAAGTTTGCAAGTGCCCCTTTCAGAACAGATCTCCTAGCAAACATTTATGGCTATCTCATCCTCAAAGTGAAAGTTCATTTGTCCAGCTGAGAGTTCAAAATTAGACTTAAAGTCAAGAACTAATTGAATATTAGTAATATGCATTTTTATGTATAACTGAGCCTAATAATATACATTATTTCAATAATATGCATTTCTATTTATATGGTGATACAATAGAATAGGAAGCAAGTTTACAAATTTAATTGTTCCCTTGAGGGCCAGGTTTAAGCACTACAAACTGATGACTCTCAAGTTAACCTCCCCTACTTGTCCTGCAAATAAAGACCCTTGGTCATAGGGAAAATAAGAGGAAATTTGGAAATATTATTGATACATGTGCAAAGGCAACCCCCCAAAAACCTTTATATGATAGTGTGTCCATTTTATCATTATTAATTAAGGATTCATACCTAAGAATCATACTGTTGCAATAAATACAAATTACAAATAATAATTCTCCCTGTTAAAAAAAGGGGGGGGGAAGAGATTACTCTCCTGTCCTTTTTTCTTAGGGCATTTACTTTAGAAAACTTAAAATTGTAAGTACTTTCTTCCATCTTTGAAATCTATAAACGTATATCCTTTTGAAAATGATAGGCTTTGGCATCTTTAAGACCCAGGAATGCCTTTCTCGAGGACTCAGGAACATCCAGGGAGGCAGCGCCCCTACCTCCAGTGCTCAGTTTCTGGGGGGTTGAGGATAAGGGAGGGTAGGAGCCTAACTTCAGTGGGCACCTTGCTCCAAGTTGCAAAACTACCTATTCACATAAAGATATGAGAAGTACTACCTGGCTAGTGCAGGAAGGAAGGATTTTCGGGAGGAAAGTTCAATGGGAATTTGGAAATTTTTCCTTAGGGGCACAAAATTTAAACTTATATCACTATGGAAAGATTAGCACTGTTGAAATTGAACTCCCTTGGTGAGAGTTGTAGCAGAACAGTATCTCCTGTTAAACTTACTGTCGGATTCCAGCTAACTCAATCTCAATTTCTTTGCTTTTTAAAGCCCCCCAAAGCTTTATAAAATGCCACTGATATACTTTCTCTTATGACACGGATCGGTACAGTCATATAGGAAAGTATTCCTGACTCTATCTCCATGAGATTTCAAATAACAGTGTTGCCTTCTTATAATATTTTATTTCAAACCAGTAAAGTCTTTAGTCATAGAAATCATAGGCTGCCCTGCTCAACCTTACAAAGCAATAGGTCATTTTCCAACACAAGACAAAAACAAAATGCAGCAAAAACCCAGTGTGTTGTAGAACTGGATTCCTATTTTTTTTCCTTCTCTTTATTTCTATATCATTGTTGTTCATCTGCCTCTTTTTTTCTGCATTAAGCCTTTATGCATTCTATTTTATATCTTTGTACAACAATTCAACTTTTGTTTTACATACTGAGCATATTGATTTATCTTATTTTATTTTTTGTTGGCTTCTTTTTTCACATTTTTTTCCTATATAATATTTTCTAACCATGCAGGAGTTTCTTTTATACCTTATGCTTTACACTCTTTCTTTCTCTCCTTGATTCCATTTACCTTTACTCATTTTTACACCTTACTCATTATCCCTTTTTCCCGTTATGAGCCCCCGAAATTCATTTGTTGAGTACCCCAAAATTGTGTACCCCCAAATAAATATGTTGAAGTGCTAAGCCCCAAGTAACTCAGAATGTGGCTATATTTGGGGATAGGATCTTTTAAAGTAAGATGAGGTCACAGGGGTGGGCCGTAGTCCAATGTGACTGGTGCCCTGTAAGTAAAGGAGATTAGGACACAGCCCATACAGACTAAAGGAGGACCAAGTGAGGACACGGCCAGAAGGCTGCCGAGGAGAAAGGCTTCAGAGGAGACCAAACTTACTGAAGCCCTGATCTTGGGCTTCTGGTCTCCAGAACTGTGAGAAAATAAATGTCTGTTGGTTGAGCCCCCCCAGTGTGTGCAATTTTGTGATGGCAGCCCTAGAAAGCTCATATACCCTCTGTTTCCATGTTTCCGCCTCTTTACGTTCTTATTAGAGCTCATCCTTGTTTTTTGCATATTCAGAGCAGCAGGCATGCCCTGGGGCTCCCTCACTTTTCTTCCTCCTATTTATTCACTTATCTTCTTCTCTATTAATTAACACATGAAATATTAAAAAATATTCAAAAGTGCTTTTATTGCTCTGTGAGGGTTTCAACTTCTCTGTAATGTAGTTTCATTGTCTGGAAAATGGAGAGGATCAAAGGATTCATCTCTTACAGGAGGTGCAGAGATTTGACATATTAACCCATAAAATGCCGAGAACAGTGTCTGGCACATAATAAGCCAAAACAAATGTTGGGTAGTGGTGTTATCATCATTGTTCTTTCATCCCACAGGTATCCACTGAGTGCTGATCCAGGGCCAGGAACTAGATTCATGAAGCTCATGGACAAGTGGGAAATACAAGAGAAAATAAAAACTAACCAACAAGTCAAGAAGTGCTGGCAGATTGTGATAAACGCTATATAATCGATTCTAAAAGGTGATGTGATACAATGAGATGGGGTGGCTATTTTAAATCAGGTGCTCTTTGTAGAAGTGACTTTAGTTCTGAAAAAAAAGAAAAAAGAAAAAAGAAAAAAGCCAGCCCTGGGCCTCCCTGGTGGCGCAGTGGTTGAGAGTCCGCCTGCCGATGCAGGGGATACGGGTTTGTGCCCCGGTCTGGGAGGATCCCATATGCCGCGGAGCGGCTGGGCCCGTGAGCCATGGCCGCTGGGCCTGCGCATCCGGAGCCTGTGCTCCGCAACGGGAGAGGCCACAAGAGTGAGAGGCCCGCATACCGCAAAAAGAAAAAAAAAAAAAAAAAAAAAAAAAAAAAGCCAGCCCTGCAAGGCCAGGTGGAGTGGAGAGAGAAGTAGTGAGGATAGTTGGTGCAGAGAGTCTACGCTGGGCATGAGTTTGGTGATTTTAGGAAGCTGGGAGAAGCCTCCTGCTTCAGAGCAGTGGGTAAGAAGGAGGCATGTACAAAATGATGTCATAGGGAGGCCCAGTTCATATGAGACTTTATAAGCCGCTGAGGCTTTGAGAGGTTAAGTAACTTGCTGATGTCACCACTGCCTGCCATTTTGTAGAAAGAGCATGAAAGGAGTGGGACTCAAGAATGGAACCCAAGGGTCAGTGCCATCAGGTCACTCTCTCTCTCTCTCTCTCTCTCTCTCTCTGTCTCCACAGCTTGTGTCAGCATTGTTCTGCATCCGATCTTCATTCTCTCCCTCCAGTCTGTTGTGCTCTAAAAGGGATATTTCAAGGAGAATTCTACTTGGCCCAGCTTGGGTCTCAAGTTCATGACTCACAAAACCACCACACATCTATCCCTGTATTTGGGGGAATGACAGCTCCATCCGGGATCACAAGAGTTGAAGGAGTTTTCCAGAAGGAGGGTGCCAGAGGAAAGCAGTACATTTCCTCTACAGTCTAAAGGGAAGCTCCTCCTGGGAAGCAAGTGTGGAAATGTGTGGTTTGGGCTGGCCCTTGGGCTGCAGAAGGGAGCTTGTCGTGCGGGGGCTGGCGGGAGACCAGGAGCCACAGGACTTGTCCAGCTCTGGGGAAGGGCTGCTCTGGCCAGCCCCCTTTTTTTGTCTCAGTCTGAGCAGGTTTAATACAACCCGTGAAAAGGTATCTCAAGTAACTTTTTTTTTTTTTTTTTTTGCAGTACACAGGCTTCTCACTGTTGTGGCCTCTCCCGTTGCGGAGCACAGGCTCCGGACACGCAGGCTCAGCGGCCACGGCTCACGGGCCCAGCCGCTCCGTGGCATGTGGGATCTTCCTGGACTTGGGCACGAACCCGTGTCCCCTGCATCGGCAGGCGGACTCTCAACCACTGCGCCACCAGGGAAGCCCTCTCAAGTAACTTTTATTCTTACACCCTGGTTCTGCAATTTCTTCATGAATAGGTGTGGTAATTTTATTAGCAATTCCAAAATTTGGGACTTTCCCAGACACAATCACTGTGAGTTTTCTGGCTGCTCTCCACCCCTCAGCCATAAGCTAGGAGTGTTGAGAAGGTGGTGGGAGCCCATGAGGCACTGAGCTGCGAAGAGATTGTGGGCTTCCCTGGAGGCAGAATGCTAGGACCCCTGTGCTCTACAGAGGCTGCTCTACCGCAGAGGCACAGCCCTGACTGAAAACAGGTACCAAAATATACACTGTGCCTTCCCTTTTATTCCAGTCCTAGGAATTTACCGTGAGGAGACATTCCACAAGTCCGTCAAAGGATATATGCAAAGATGTTGTTTACAGTAGGAATTAATTTGGGAAGAAAATGGAAAAGGGTATTTGGAGTAGGGAATCTGTTTAATGTGTTGTCCACCATGGAAGGAAGGTACTCTACTCATGCCTTCAGTAAGTGTTTATTCCCTCCCTCCAGGAGATAGCTACTAGAGCATCTTCCCATAGCACAAAAATCCCCCTACTTTTAAGTCCATCTCTTGCTCCCAATCCACAGAGATAGGCTGCCAACAGCTATTCAATCCATCACTCATTCACTCACCAAAGATATGTTGGGTGACTCTGCTGCAGATGATAATGACACCAAGAAACCATAGCTCTGTTCTTTTATGATTAAGTCCAGTGCTGCTATGTATATTTTAGAATATGCCTTTAGTTGAGCTTATGCAGGCTCTATTGTGTATATACCTAGGAGTGGAATTCCTGGGCATAGGGTATGCCTATGTTCAACTTTAATATATAGTAGGGCAGTGCTGCAAGTCACAAATATAATTTTATTTGTGATGCAAGTCACAAATATAATTTTAAGTTCTTAGTAGTTACATTAAAAAAGTAAAAAGTCACAGATAAAATTACGTTGAGTAACATATTTAACTCAATATATATCCAAAATATTCTCCTTTTGACATACAGAGTTAATATTTAAATGTATTAATGAAATACTTTACATTACTTTTTTCTAAGTTTTGAAAATTTAATATATCCAATAGATATACAGTGCATCTCAATTAAGATCAACCGCATTTCAAGTGCACATGTTATTAGTGGCTACTGCATTGGACTGTGCAGTTTTGGAGGGAAGGGATTTTGGTCTCTATTATTTACTACTGTGTAAAAGGAAATTTTACATTTACTTCAACACTTGCCTAGAATGTAATAAAATTGAGTGATGTGTTTCACCACAACCAGTTCTAACCAGCTGAAGCTGATAAACTGCTAAGAACTTTGAGTGACCCAGAAATGCCAGCCCCTCACTCGACCTAAATGAAGATTTTTCCTGATCAATGACCATGTTTCCAGAACTAAATCTGATTCATTATGAGTAGAGAGTAACACAGGTGACACCACATGGTACAAGATAATGAGACAGACATAAGCAGGGTCTTCACAATTTTGTAAACATGGAGTCTTTATCATTTAGGTCAGTCATTTTTCAATGTGTTGAGTGCACAAGAATCACCTGGGAAGCTGATTATAAGTTCAAATTCCAAATTCTGGAAGATACATTTTTAGCAGTGATTCTGATGCAGGAGGTCCAAAGCCCACATTTAGAGACATACTGCTGTATTTAAGATATACAGTTCTTAGATACACAAAACCTAAGAAAGTTTTGAAACAGGTAAAGAATATTCAAGTTGTTTTTTTTTAAAAGATCTCTCTTGTAGAAATACTTAGCATAGATATCACAGGGTGAGATCTGGAAGTAAGGAGAACCAATATGGAGCTGCTGCAATTGTTCAGGTAAGAAATAATAAAAGCCTGAAGTGGAGTACTTTTGGCTGGAGATAAGAGAGGGTGCATTCAGAAGACATGAGGACTATCTGAACCTAGTGTGCTCTGGAAAATGAAGTCAGGAGAGAAACATGGGAGTTGGGCTGCAGTTACTAGACAGACCATTGCGCTGTTATGCATCAAGATAAGAAATATTAAAGGGAAAGTGGAAGATGAATGTTTGTCCATTGCAATGCAGAACATGAGTGTGCTAATTGAACAGGCTGTAATGTCAGTTTCTCTCAACCCATCTGCCCTTTCTGGCTAGCATATTAGAAATGGAGTGGTTAGACTTAGAGAGCAAACTTACTGTTACCAGGGGGGAAGGGAGGGGGAGGGGCTAGACTGAGGGTTTGGGATTGACATGTACACACTGCTGTATTTAAGGACTTACTGTAAAGCACAGGGAACTCTGCTCAATGCTCTGTAATAACCTAAATGGGAAAAGAATTTGACAAAGAATAAGATACATATATGTGTATAACTGAATCACTTTGTTGTACACATGAAACTAACACAACATTGTTAATCAACTACACCCCAATATAAAATAAAAAATTAAAAATAAATAAATAAAATAAGACCAACTTGCCCCCCACTCTAGGCAAGAGACTTTCAAGACACCTGAATACACACTCTGCAATTCCATTTTTTTTTTTTTTTTTTTTGCGATATGCGGGCCTCTCACTGCTGTGGCCTCTCCCGTGGTATATGGGATCTTCTCCGGGACCTGCTCCGCGGTATATGGGATCTTCCGGGACCGGGGCATGAACTCCCGTCCCCTGCATCAGCAGGCGGACTCTCAACCACCTCGCCACCAGGGAAGCCCTGCAATTCCATTTTTAATGATGTTGCTCCCCTATCTCATTGTGAAAACTGGGAAGTAAAAACAAAGGCTTCAGGCCATGTGCTTCTCTTCCTACATCATCAATTATTGTCAAACATAATATACAATGATTTAGTAAATAATTGGCCAAGCCTACAAAAAAAAAAAAAAAGAAAGAAAGAAATGGAGTGATTAAACAGAGAAGCAAGAGTTGTTACCTCAGAGATATTTAATACTCTGACCCATGAAATAGCCTAATATACCCATAATATTTTCAAGTTAAAAAAGACTTTTCTAATCAGAATAACTGTATATCTCCTTTTCTCAGAGTTTCTCCATAACTCAAAAGATATCTGATTCCTCTGAGGGAATATGGCCACCAGAGAGACTTCAAACAAAGAGTATTCAAGTTAAATAGACAGAGATTTGGATGTTATATCCCTCCTGGGCTTAACAAGAAACACTTTAGATTTATCAGGGATTAATGATAAAGACACTGAAGCCAGGGGAAAAAAAAAAAAAAACCTTGCAGGGTCAATCAGAACCCTTGATATCATGGAATGAAGTCTTAGTCTTGCCTTAATCCTTTTTAGAAAGTTCTCAATGAAAGAACCTTTCCAGGGCTTCCCTGGTGGTGCAGTGGTTAAGAATCCACCTGCCAATGCAGGGGACGCAGATTCGATCCCTGTCTGGGAAGATCCCACATGCCACGGAGCAACTAAGCCCATGCGCCATAACTACTGAGCCTGTGCTCTAGAGCCTGTGTGTCATGACTACTGAGCCCATGAGCCACAGCTACTGAAGCCCATGTGCCTAGAGCCCATGCTCTACAACAAGAGAAGCCACGGTAATAAGAAGCCCAGGCACCGCAACGAAGAGTAGCCCCTGCCCGCTGCAACTAGAGGAAGCCGGCGCGCAGCAATGAAGACCCAATGCAGCCAAAAATAAACAAAATAAAATTAATTAATTAAAAAAAAAAAAGAAAGAAAGAACCTTTCCAGGCACCGTTAATTAGTGATTCCTCAGCCAGATGGATGCTGTTGGACTATTAAAATCAAAATTCTGACATCCAGAATGAGAAAAATTAGAGAATCAGTCCCTCTTCAACAAGTTATATGTGTGTCCACTGCCCATTATGATAACCTGTATTTCAATGATATGTTACACCAATGCAATAGGCCTTTGTTGAATTAAATTGCTTTCTTCTCTCCAACACTTCAAAAAGTACATAACAGAGGCTTCCCTTACACTTGCAGAGAGTAACTGGGAATGGTGTGAACACTGAGCCGCCTCCCTCTCTGAGCTTTCTATTTCTTGCTAGGGTGGGATCCAAAACCTAACTTCTATGGTGCTACAGCTCAGATTTTTCCATGATTGCAAGAGCTGCCTCCCAGTGCCTTTGCTTTAGAATTCCTTTTTTTTTTTCTAATGTGGATGGTATTCCTGTTTGAATCTAAGTTGTTTTCACCCTAGGATTCAGAACTGAAATATGTTTGAAATACATGCAATCAGCTCAAAGACAGTGGACTAGAATAGACCACGTACTCTGTCTGGCTTCCAGATACCTACCCAAATCCTTTCTTAAGGATTCTCCAATAGGTGACATTCAAACCAAAAGGAAAGGTTTCTCTAATGCGCGCTGGGCATCAAAGAGCAGAAGCGGGGCTTCCCTGGTGGCGCAGTGGTTGAGAGTCCGCCTGCTGATGCAGGGGACGCGGGTTCATGCCACGGTCAGGGAAGATCCCACATGCTGCAGAGCGGCTGGGCCCGTGAGCCATGGCCGCTGAGCCTGCACGTCCGGAGCCTGTGCTCCGCAACGGGAGAGGCCACAACAGTGAGAGGCCCGCGTACCGCAAAAATAAATAAATAAATAAATAAAAAAGAGCAGAAGCTTTGATAGCTTGGTGCCAGCACAGAACTGGTGAGAACAGCGGCAGCAACAACAGTCCTTCCTGTAGCAACACTAACGTCTCTGAGATTTTGGCAGTAAGTTACAGTTTTGGGGACCAGCAGTGATAGAACACATTGTTCAATGAGACGGAGCTGGAGAGAAAGGAAATGGAGTTGTCTCTCTGGCCACCCGCTGGTCCTTCTCTCTCTGACCTCTAAATATTAAAGTACTGAGGGCTAAAGTACAGATCAACTTCTCTGATCATTCCATAGATGATGATATTTGGTTTATGGTCTCAGCCATGCCATACCCCAATGATTCTCAAATTTATACACCCGGCCTACGCTTCTCCCTAAACCTCCTGATTTGTATATCCAAACTGCTGTTTGGTATTTTCAACTGAATATCTAATAGGTATTTCGGACTTACCATATCCAAAATCAGATTTTGATGTTTTCCCTCTAAATCTCCTCCTTCTACACTCCTCTCCACTCTGTCCTTCGAGTTCTCCACACCAAATATTTTAGAGTCACCACTGATTTTTCTTCTTGTCCCATCCCATATCCAATCCATCAGCAAATCCCCATAGTTTTTATCTTCAAAATATACCCAATATCCACTCCATGTCCGTTGCTACCACTTGGTCCGAAACTCCATGATTTCTGCCCTGGACTGTTCTAGCTTCCTCGCTGCTCTTCCGACTTCTAACACTGCCATCTTAAATGTACTTCTTGATAGAGCAGCCAGAGTGATACATCTAAAACATGCATCAGACGCTGCTTCTCCATGGATGAAGCTCCTCCAATGGCTCCCCATACAATTAGGATGAAATTCCGAGTCTGTGCACTCACTGTGTCCAGCCTGTAGCCCCATGCTCACACTGTCCTCTCCAGGCACACTGACCCCTTGCTGATCCTGAAATACAGCTGCTCACTCCCAACTCCAGGGGTTGGGACCTAGCAGCTCCCTTTGTTTAGAACACCCTTCTGAAAAATATTTACATGACTCTGTTCCCCCAACTTCCTCAATCTCTGTCCACATGTCACATGATGGAAGTGGCCTCTTGAGCACCGTGCACCAAAAAGCAGCCCTGCTCCCACACTGACTTTACCTTCCTTTCTCCATCATTCTGTCACTGGCTGACTTACTAAATACACATTTGCTTGTTTAATTATGGATTGTTTGTTTCCCCCAGTGGAATGAAAACTCCAAGAAGTCAGAACTTTGGTTTTTTCACTGCTTATCTCCAGGGCCTAGAACAGCAATGCTTAGAACACAGCGGGCTGTAAATATATATGGAAAGAATGATCTGTGGAAATAAAGTGGTGGTTCACAGGTCTGCTTGATCATCAACTGATGTAAGGAGTTAAAGATGTATGTATTCCATACATAACAGACGTATGTATGTTAAAGACATATGGCAAACATAGGTGTGTTTGCCAGTGGCAAACCTGGTAATTCAAAATTTCTGGGAGTCATGCCTTAAAATCTGACTTTTAGATACTTCCCAGGAGATTACGATAATCCTTGACACTTAAGAACCATGAAACCTAAAAACTAGTTCTCAGAGCTCCTGGGAAATAACCTCTGAGAACCCCTGAAACTTCTTGGGAAGAATTTGAGGGAGCTGGAATTCCCAAATATAGTTCAGGCCAGAGTCAGAGAGATACCGCTTTACAACTGATATTTTTGACGCTGCTCTTACCTCCAGGCTGCCCCAGAATGGGAAATGTGGGTTACCATGGAAAGCGAGTGATTCTGAAGAAACATCACATTTTGCTAAGAAACTTCGGGCTAACCCCCTTCTGTCTTTCTCTAGAGACACCAGGACCACCCACAGCCAAAGGGGAAATGTAGAAACGCTCCTGCTTTGTACTTACAAGGAGGTAGAAGGGAAGGGAAGTCTTGATCTGCACAGCCCTTTAGATAAAAATCTATGGGTCTTATTCCATTTGGTCCAAGGTGTAGTAATTACTCCTGGGTGTGTGATGGAGTCAGGACCACCACCTTCTGGGGGCAGATGTCTCTAATTGGACGTGTGGACTGGAGAACATGGTAGAATAGCCTTGGGCCTCCCCTCTCTCCTTTGAGGTCTTCTGACTCCAAGGGCCTACTGAGTCCAGGGCCTGATCTCAGCCCTTCAGAAACTTAAAAGAATTGCCCCAGAAGTACTCTTCTCTCCTGAAACTGATGGGAAGGGTATCCGAGTAGGTAGAGCGAGTGAGGGCAATAACAAAGGGACAGAAGCTTCTTGTGGATAATCTCAGCCAACTGACATGGACTGGGATTTGGAATCTAGAAAAAGAAATAAATGCTCACTCATTCGTGCTCAGTATCTCTCATCCGGGCTACAGATAGAGAGGGAAAGGCTCACTTCCATGAAATGCTTTGCTGTCACTTTGCCTTGAATGGATGAGGCCAATTGCATTAGGAGAGGACCCATGGAGCCTGCTGATGTTTTCATCTATGGCAGGAAGAGTAAAAATGATGTTCAGTTTGAGAGTGCCTTACGTACTATAATTATAACACCAGTTTACTTGAATCCTGAAAATATCCTTTCTCCATCTAAACCCAGACTGCGCTGAAAATGATTTGCCTTTTTCACCCGCCACCCCCCGATTCCAGCCGACCAGGTGAGCAGGACTGCAATTTCGCAGTGTTCCTCTGGGGCGGTAATGTGGACAAATGTATGCAGCAAGATTCTTTTCAAGAAGATTAAGTGAAGGGGAAAGTTTAACACAGAGGCTCAGCAGTTCTGCCAGGCTCTCTCTTGCAAACAGCCATGAAAAAAAATTACGTAGGAGGGAATGAGTTGATGCTTGCTGTTTGCTACAGGGCAACTCAGAAGCAGCAAAGGAAACCACAGACCAGGCCAAGGATTGCTGTGTCTTAACTAGCTCCCCTGGGGAAAGTGGCCCCCGATATTATCTGGGAACTGAATGGAAACTGGTAAGCACATGGCACTCCTCCATAGGTATAGAGTGTTTTTCGTATTCAAAGCTCTTTAATGCTTCCCCCAGGAGCCTTGGGAGATAAGAGCGGAAGTGATTATATCCTCAGTTTGTGAAAAGGAGAATCAAAACTGAAGAGTCAAGCAAGTTGCACAGAAAATAATTGGAGTCAGTGTCCAACCAACATCAGGCCTCAGGGTTTCCTGGTGTTGAAACCAGAGCTCAGAAAAACGAGGCCCAGAGCCTGGGTCTGAAAAGCACATACCAAAGGAAGCAAGTACCCAAGTACCGCCTCATAATTAAAAGTGACTGGACAAAATTCAGTCATGGTGCAGAAGAATGCAGGCAGATTTAAAACTGAAATGACTTATAAGT
The DNA here is from genome assembly GCF_964165515.1 of Mesoplodon bidens. Classification (NCBI taxonomy): domain Eukaryota; kingdom Metazoa; phylum Chordata; class Mammalia; order Artiodactyla; family Ziphiidae; genus Mesoplodon; species Mesoplodon bidens. The sequence goes on along the minus strand of NC_138168.1, from coordinate 28,421,638 downwards.
GGCACTTCACTGAAAATTAATTTCCTATAGCTTATTTCTGTAGGCATATTGGCATTTGATGGACATCAGTATGCATTAATAAGAAAGCAGAGATGAAAATCAAGAAACCTCTGGATGCCTGAATTTGTCTGTAAAGAATCATTGCAATATTTCAAAAGGAGCTCAAGTTAACTTGAATTAATAAAAGCTGAACTCTAAATCTCCCTTCCTTCATATCTAGCCTTTTCATTTCTTTCTTCCATTGAACTCTTTTTTTCTTCAGTGCTTTTGGCAAAAAGAAGGAAATTTGGAGGAAAAAAAAACAAGTTAGATCATCTTTTACTCAAAGAATATAAGAAATTTTACAGACTACATACCAAGCACTCCTATTTCTTGCTATGACAGAACCTCATCCATGAACCAGGATGTGTTCATTCATGCTTCCTTTGATTCTTGGTTACTAAGAGAACTCCAAAATCACACCTGAAGATATATATGTGTGTATATATATACACATATATATATACATATATATATATATGTGTGTATATATATATACACACCTGGCAACCGATGGGGGTGTGAAGAATGAGGGGTGAGAGGTCAGACTGCGTGTGTTCAATCCTGGCTCCATTACTATGGACCTTCATATCTTTAGGCAGGTAAGTCTCATTATCCATAACTATTAATTGGAGACAATACTTCAAGAGATTTGTTGTTTCATTGTTTCCCTGAAAATTATAAGGAAGAATATGTATAAATAAATTAGCATAGTAATGGATGGAAAGCAAATATTCGACAAAGGTTAACTTTACAATAGAGCATTTTGGCTTCCTCAATCTAACAAATTACAGAAACTTAGTGACAACACAAATTTACTGTCTTACAATTCGATAGTTTAGAAGTCTAAATAGGTCTGTCTCGCTGGGTTAAAATCAAGGTGTCAGCAGGGCTGCATTCCTTTCTGGAGATTTTAGGGGAATTCATTTCCTTACTTCCATCTTTGAATAACATTACATCTCTAGTAATGTTCCATCTCTGTGTCTTTCTTCTGTAGTTGCACATCCTTCTGACACTCTTGCACCTTCCTCTTTCATTTTTAAGGACCTTCGTGATTACATTGGACCTGCCTTGATGATCCAGAACACTCTGCCCATCTAAACTCATCCCCATCTCACACTTAGCAACTGTGTCAGGTAGAAGAATTACCTTCCAAAAGATATCCATGTCCTAATCCTTGTAATGTGTAAATGTTACCTTCTATGAAAAAAAAGGACTGTGCAGACCTGATTAAATTAAGGATCTTGAAATGGAGAGGTTATCCTGGATTGTCAGGGTAGCCTCTAAATGCCATCACAAGTGCCTTTATAAAAGGGGGACAGAAAGAGATTACATGCACAGAAGACGAGAAGGCAATGTGACCACAGAGGCAGAGATTCAAGTGATGTGGCCACAGGACAAGGAACACTTTCAGCCACCGGAAGTTAAAGAGGCAAGGAATAGATTCTTCCCTAAAGCCTTGGGGGAAGCACAGGACTGACAGTACCTTGGTTTCATTGCAGTGAAACTAACTTCAGAATTCTGGTTTTCCAGATCTGTGAGACAATAACTTCTCTTTTCCAAAGGCACCCAATTTATGGTAACGTGTTAGAGCAGCCACAGGAAACTACTACAGCAAGAGTGATTCCATCTGCAACCTTAATTCTCCTTTGCCATAATCCCAGGTTTGGGGGATTAGGACATGGACAACTTTGGGGGACAATGATCCTGCCCACTACACGCCTTTAACCCACCAGCTCCATAAATATATCCCTATAGTTCCCTCCACCCTCTTCCATGTAATGCATTGTACCATGGCTCTTGCCTTTAAATTCTATAGCTTAGTGGTTGAGAGCGTTGCTTCTGGAGTATGTCCATTTCAACACTTACTAGCTGTGTGACCCTGAGAAGTTACATAATTTAGTTTTCTTACTGATAAAGCAGAGATAATATAGTACCACTTCATAGGATGGTGAACTGATTAAACGATAGAATGCATGTGAAGTTCTTATTGTTTTGCACATAATAATCTTTCAACAATGTCACATAATATTATTATCATCTTTTTCATCACCATCATAATCATCAACATCTAGGTACTAGAAGGAAGATGGGTATAACAGTTTTCTACTACACAGTAATAGAAACAGTGACTTAAGACAATAATCATTTGTTATTTTATAATCATATGGGTTATCAATTTTTACTCAGCTTCCTTGGGCACTTCTCCTGGTCTCACTTGAGCTCACTCAGGTGGCGGCACTCAGCTCAGTGGGCTTCATGGTCCCAGACAAGCTTATTGCCATGTGATGTGATTGATGTGATGCCTACAAGGTGTTGCAGCCTCATGGAGACTAGCCCAGGTTCCTGGGCACGGAAGTCTCAGGACGAGACCTGCGTCTTGAGGCCAAGGCTCAAAACTCCCAGTTGTCATGTCTGCTACATTCCGTTGGTCAAATCAAATCCCAAGAACAGCCTGAATTCAAGAGTGGCCAGACAGATTCCACCTCTGGATGGGAGGAATAGAAAAGTCAGTTTTCAAAGGGGTGTGCAGAGAGTGATGGGAGGAATCTGTGGCCGTTTCTTGCAATCTAGCATCGTGAGCTTCGGGAAGATAGTCCTGGATCCGAAATTTGCAAATGTGTGAGCTTGGGCAAATCGCATAATCCCTGGTACAATAACAGCATCTGAGGGCCTATTATGTGCCAAACACTGTGCTAAAATCTGGAGATATTAGGAGAGCCTGACACATGCTCCCTCATCTAAAGAAGGTAGTTTATAAAATTAGGGAAATATTTATCTTAAAGTATTGGTGTGAGGAGGACATAGGTAATGTCTATGAAATGTCTAATACAGTGCTTGGTAGTACCTGGGCACATAGTAGGTACTCAATAAATGAGAGTGATCATTATTATTTAATTTGCACAAGAATGTCCAGATTTCACTTATAAATGGGTATGGAAGCACATGTTATTTGTATTAGTCTGCTCAGGCTGCCATAGCAAAATACCATAAACTGGATGGCTTAAAAAACAAAAATTTATTTCTTACAGCTCTGGAGGATGGGAAGTCCATAATCAAGGTTCTGGTAGGTTTCCCTCTGAGGACTTTTTTCTTGGCTTGTATGCAGCCGCCATCTTGCTGTGTGATCTTATGGCTTCTTCCTTGTAAGTACTTGTGGAGGAAAAGAGAGAAAGCTCTCCACTCTCTCTTTTTCTAAGGACATTAATCCCCTCAGGTGGGCCCCACCCTCATGACCTGATCTAACCCCAATTACCTACCAAAAGCCCCATCTCCAACTGCCATCACATTTGAGGTTAGGACTTCCACATATGAATCTGGGTTGGGGGACACCAACCAAACCAAAGCTTAACACCATCCAAAGCTTTTCATCTTTCAGGCCCAGAAGATAAAAAGCTGCGATATATGCTCTCTAGTGGCCTGGAATTGATTTCACAGTATTGAATCGGAGCCACCTTTTAAATAAACATTTATAATCAAAACTAAAAGTGCGCATCCAACCTCAGGTTTTTTCCATAAATACAATCGTATGCATAGGGTGCAATTACCAGAGCTATAAACACATGATGCATTAATTCACTCTTCAACAAGGACAGGTGTTTAAATGCCTTTCACTGTCCAGGGAGTGGCAAAGCCTGGATAATAACTTTAGTCTCAGACACAGCTTATTTTTTTGTTCAAAGGCTTATTGCAAATCCTGGGTGTCAGAATCAGGCCGTATAAAGGGAGAATGGGACTGAGAGTCTGACCACCTGGCTGACACACCCAGATTAGCGCTAACAAGCTCTGCGACCTAAAGTAAGCTATCTAACCTATCACAGCCTCGGTGTCTTAGTGCACAATAAATGGAAGGACGGGCTCAGTGTTTCTGCACCGTGTGCCATGGAGCCCTGGGGTAACACAGACCCACAGCAGGAAGAGGAGGCAAGGGCAGCTTGAGAGCTGTCCACATGGACTCCAGCTCAGCACCCCTCCCTTGTCTAAGCCTCACTAAGTCATTTGAAGAAAGGGTCCAGTGTAGAAAAAACTGGTAGATGGTTTGGGGGTGAGTGGGCTAGAGCAGAGAGTTCCAAACTTTAATGTCCTTACAAAGCAGCTGAGGACCTGGTTGAAATTCAGATTCTGATTCACTATGTCTGGGGTGGTGCGTTTCTAAGAAGCTCCTACCTGTGGCTACTACTGCTCATCCCCAGACCACTCTCTGTCTAGTAAGAGATTAGATTATGATGTGAATCTTTTTTTTTTTTTAAAGAAGATGTTGGGGGTAGGAGTTTATTAATTAATTAATTTATTTTTGCTGTGTTGGGTCTTCGTTTCTGTGGGAGGGCTTTCTCCAGTTGCGGCGAGCGGGGGCCACTCTTCATCGCGGTGCGCGGGCCTCTCACTATCGTGGCCTCTCTTGTTGCGGAGCACAGGCTCCAGACGCGCAGGCTCCGTAGTTGTGGCTCACAGGCCTAGTTGCTCCACGGCATGTGGGATCCTCCCAGACGAGGGCTCAAACCCGTGTCCCCTGCATTAGCAGGCAGCTTCTCAACCCCTGCGCCACCAGGGAAGCCCTGATGTGAATCTTTAAGTCTAAATTTTTCTTTTACTAAAGAAACACATTTCTAGGGCGGGCGCATGAGTATCAGATGAGAGGCAAATGAAGCTGTGGAATCTTAGGGATATTCCAACAGATCTCCCATCCAAAGAAGCTTTTCCTCCAGAAAGAACAGGTCTGAAATTACATTTAGAGGGATAGGTCCACCAGGATTGACTTGGGTGAGGTTTGTGTGTGCCTGCACCTCCACGTGGAATCCAAAGCAAATCTCTTCAAGGGTTGAGTGCAATGCTATTACCGTTTCCACTGTTCTTTTCATTTCCTCACTCCTCTGCACTGCCTGTTTCCAGGTGAGATGGGAAATAGAAAGACCAAAATACCAATAATAGGGAAGGATTTTCTTACAGTGTTTTCGGTCCAGCTGGAATTGGGAAGGAACAAAAAAATCTCACAAGCAAAGCAAATCTTGAGGCCATCCAATCTGGCAGAGCCCCGAGTGACTGACTAAGAATCTAATGGGGAGAATATCTAAAGTTTCAGGCCCCTGAAGGCTCCCCATCATTCATTTCAATACCGGAAATTTCCAGTCCCTACAGCTCTGGTTCCCCAACAAGTTGGGTAATTAGCTTGCTATCTGCCCCGTCAGGGAACTAGTCTTAACACTATTATGTTCAGAGGCACACACCTCCCTGATGAACCATATTATTAAAGGTTGCAAAGATAATGCAGAGATGAATAGTCTGCAAAACCACATGAAAAGTGCCAAGATGAATTCAATTATATTCTGGAGACTAAAGAATATATTGGAAATGAGGCGATTTCTTATTCAAGAAGACTTCCTCCCAGTTCTCTCTGAATGTAAACACACAGCTCTCTGCTGAGGATGGGGTCACCCACTGCTTGGGGAAAGCAGCTTGAATTTTATTACCTTGGTGATCCCTGGCAGCATATACACTTCAGGAGGTGCACACTCTGCTCCCCCTTACTTTGTCTCATGTGCTGGTTTCCAGCTCTCATAACATTTTAATTAAATTTGGGCTTGTCTTTCTCTCTCACCTTACTCTCTGCATCAAAGGAGAAGCTTTGCACATGCCGCCTGGCTGGGGTCCCTGCAATTCTTCCATTCCAAAAGCAGGCTGCTTTGCCAGACAAGGAGAGCAGCAATTAAATCAAAGCAGGGGTAACCTGCAGCTATCTCTCTGAGAAGCTTCTCGGAGAGATAGCTGCACATAACTTCAATGTGACTTACATAGAAAGGTAATGAATTCTATAATGCAAATTTACGTACAGGTCAAACAAGAAATGGCTTTGCATTTGATAGTACACTGGGTATCAGGTAGTTGTCACACAATGAATAATTCACCTTGCATCGTCACTTGCTATGTAAATGATAGTCTATGTATATTAACGCACTTAGCACTTAGAATAAAATGGACAGCTGGGGCCAAATGAATCTCTCTCAGGACATATTACCATTACGGCTCCCCAGCGAGTTTAACTCTTCATTTTGAGGATGGTAATGAGCATATTAATTGAATAGGGCATGGGATTTATTGGGATTCATTTTGATGAAGTCAGGGTTAGACAAAAACAAGGGAATAATTTTAGTACGTCTTGATGGCATTGACATTGGCACAGTTTGGGTTAACAGTCATGACTCACAGATCAATCTGGTTGGGAATCAGTGGAATTCAGGAATATGACAAATGTTGTCTATTTTCAAGTGGCAAACTCTACTTACATTCATTTTCTTTAAATGACACTTGGCCACATGAAAAACACATTTAACCTTCTAACCATTCAACCAGATTTCTTGATTTCTTCCAAAGCAGCTATTCATGGATCTTCTGCACTAACATTTACTATCCATTTGGATACCAAACCTATGGAAAGGAAAAGTCATTTTCTCACTGTGTTTCATAATCAAATCATAAAAAAGAAATTTCCCTGATGTCTGAATTTTCAAACCGTTAAGAAGTTCCAACCAGTACGAAAAAAATGTTTCTTACTGGTAGTGTTAGGCAACGTCTCTCACTGTATGTTTATTTTTGTTGGACTCAGGTGTGTTTGGGGAAGTTATTTGAACACTATTCAGCACCAGGATTTAGATTTTTTTTTTTTTTTTTTTTTTTTTTTTTGCGGTACGCGGGCCTCTCACTGTTGTGGCCTCTCCCGTTGCGGAGCACAGGCTCTGGACGCGCAGGCCCAGCGGCCATGGTTCATGGGCCCAGCCACTCCGCGGCATGTGGGATCTTCCCGGACCGGGGCACGAACCCATGTCCCCTGCATCGGCAGGCGGACTCTCAACCACTGTGCCACCAGGGAAGCCCAGGATTTAGATTTTTGATAGGCTGGGTGGCCCAAGTGGAGACAAAGTCTAGGGAGAGCACACAGGAGGGGAGACGGCCCCTGAGCGAGTATTCACCATAACAAAAGCATCTGGGCATTAGAAGCCATACTCAGCCCCAGGACCACAGATAGAAGAAAGGAAGAGGGGTGGTTTCTAGGCGCTTGTGTCAGTCTTGGCTCAGCCAGAGAAGCAGAATATCAGTAGGACACATATGAATTTACACAAGGAATGAGCAATTGTGGGGACTGGCTAATCAAATACTAACATCCATAGGGTGGCCATGAGAAAAGGAAGATCTTGAGCAGAGAGAAACCTGAGGAAAACAAGCTGAAGCTCATCATCCACTCATGTAAGCCAGGAAAAAAGATTCAAGGGGAAGGAAGTTTTAACCGCTACTTGGCGTCTCGGGACTCAGTGAAGACCTAAGCCCTTCCAACTGAGGGCCTTCCAACTAAGTCAGTCAGGCCCACCAAGAATAATGTCCCTTTTGATTCATTAAAATAACTAATTTGTGATTGTAACTGCATCTGCAGAATCCCTTCGCAGCAGCACCTAGATTAGAGTTGATTGACAAGAAATGGAGGTTTATGCTACAACATGACCACTGTTTCCCCCCAACCTGCAGCCCACCCTACCCAGAAACATGCTAGAAATGGAGTTCTGGGGACTGGAGTTCAGCCTAGCCAAGTTGACATATCTAAAAGTGGTCGCAGAGTTAATACCAAAACTTGTCTAGAACCATCAACCCTGAAAGTGTGTCTTCTGCTGGGGAGAACTTGGTGGTTATATAAATGGAAGAGTTGTGTTACCAAGTGCACAAGCAGCTTTGGAACTCAAGCAGCTTTGCTGTGGGACTCTCTCCTGCACTTAATTCATTGAGCATCTCTAGGAGGGATTTTCCTTCCGATGTTGCAAGATTAATGCCAAGAGGTAGAGCCACATGGCTCCGGTTCTGCTGCCATTAACTGGACTCCACTTCAGACAGAAGTGATGGTAACAGCAGTAGCAGCAACAGGAATGCTTTGCTTTGACATGGCTCCTCTGTGCAGCCAATGAGATTGGAGGACTCAGCTTCAGGGACAAGCGGTGATGATGGATTCATGAACATATGTTAGCATATCCGAGATAGCAAGGAAACACTTGATAGAGTAGGAACTATGAAAGGCTGGACATTCTAGAGTCAATTTTGTGGGGAACTGGAGCTATTTGAATTTGAGTAGTGATGTAACTGGGACTACAGTCGTCCTTTCCAGCCACTGACATCTTAGGTACTGACGTAGCAGCTGCATATTCATATTTATATACCAAGAGTCCATGGAATGTTCTAGGTCGCTGGGTCACTGTGACAGGGTGATACTAAGCCAGGGCCCAGTCTGAGGTCTGGAAGACCAGAGCCAATGGACAAGCAATCAGAATCAGGTTGTTAGGGTGGGATTGAAAATAGAATCAGAATCTCAGGAGAGGTAGCCAAAGGAAACCGGATATATGACAGGCAAATGGTAATCTAGTAAAACCAAACCCAGAAGTAAATAGGTTAGAAGGTAGAAGCCACTCAACGGCCAGTAAGCTAGTCACGGAAGGTCACAGAAACCTTGCTACATCTGGAAACATCTCCATTTTCCCAACTGATTTGGCTGCAGAAAAATAAACGCTGTCTTTCCTGGTCCACCTGGTTTCCTTATGGAATTCTAATCACAGCTTATTCTTAACCCCAGGTGCTCCTCATGTAAAGGGAAATTGAGAGTTCTTAGTGGAAATTTCAGAGACAAACAAGGGATAATATAATAATCCCAACAGGGAAGTAATTAACTTGTCATCACTTGAAAGAAAACTACCATTTGGCTAATTTAAGTTGATTTGAAAACTTAAAAATCAGCATAGTGCTGCCCTCCAACCTCCGCCTGTGGAACTTATATCATCGCTAATCATAAGTGTAAAGCACTAACAATATAAACATACAATCGAAAAACAATGGATTAGTACTTTATTAAGATGAAAATGAGAAATCCAGAATCCTTTGAATTTCTTGGGAGGAGAGTAGACAGGAGAGATGGAAAACCCAAAATATGAAAGTATTAAAGGTGTTTTTATTAAAATGGGAGTTATGAAAATTCCACTTAGAATTCAAGAAATGTGTGGATCCAACATAGGAAGTACATATATCTATATTTCATATTTTCAAATATAAATATGTAATATGTATCTGTAACGTGTGTTTGTTTTTCTTCTGGCACCTCATAACTAGAACTGTCAGTAGCATGAGAAAAGAGGACGCAACAGGTATAGTCACAAGACACAGATTAAGATGAGAGGGGAAGAAAGAGAAATTGAGGATACGAGAGTGAACAGGGAGGGGATTAGGACAGAGAAAGAGCAGGAAAAGGCAAAATATAAGGAGGAGTCCTGTAGAGGAAGTAAGGAAAAGAGGGAAATAAAGATGCGAGAGAGGAAAACAGGAAAGACAGAAGTGTCGTAACATAACATGGTGGAGAATATTTCCAGAGAGCTCCACTGGATGAGTGGATTGTTCAGTATGGCTGAAGCACAAGCTGGAGTCTAAAAAAGAAGAAGAAAAGAGTAAGAAGGGGGAGAGAAATAAAATGTACCATGATTAAGGTTGAGACACCCTACGATACGTCTTAAAGGAAAACAAAAATGGGGGCTTCCCTGGTGGCGCAGTGGTTGAGAGTCCGCCTGCCGATGCAGGGGACACGGGTTCCTGCCCCGGTCTCGGAAGATCCCACATGCCGCAGAGCGGCTGGGCCCGTGAGCCATGGCCACTGAGCCTGCACGTCCGGAGCCTGTGCTCCGCAACGGGAGAGGCCACAACAGTGAGAGGCCCGCGTACCGCAAAAAAAAAAAAAAAAAAAAACAACTCACTCTCTCACTGTCCATCCCCCATGTCCCACAGCCTCTCCAGCTATTGCCATATCTGTCTACTCCTCAAGAGGAGATCAGAGACTTCTTTCAAAAGTGCATCCAATCATGTTACTCTTTCAAAACCCTTCCAAGGCTTCCCATTGCAGTCTCAACATCTTCAACGTTTCATCTACAAAGTGTTACCTGATCTGGCCCCTATGTACTCTGTCATCCACTATATGCTTTAGCCACGTGGACCTTCTTTAAAGCTCCTTGAACACCCAGTGCCCAGTTCAGTCCTGCCTGAGCTGTTCTTCCCTCGGCCTGAAAGTGTTGCCTAGACTTTCATATGCCATCCTTTAACTTAAATGGTACATCCTCAAAGAGGTCTTCCCTTTGACTAGAAAAGAAATTACGCTAAATCACAGCACCCTCTCCTTCTATTATGACTCCTTTAAAATAGATTTTTTGCATGTAGATAGTGGTTGAATGTCTGTCTCTCCCAGCAGAAGGCAAGAAAAGTCACTGAACATTTTACTTACCTCTGTATCTACATAAATAAATGTACAATGCAGCTTAGAAGCAGATCTTATAAGTACAGGAGTAGGTGCTCCTACCTACTTAGTCCAGGGATTTTTAGGTTGGGAAGCTTAGCAACACCTGGAAAATTCACCATTTATGGCAAATGTGTTCTGTAAAGGGCTAGATAGCAAATATTTGGGGCTTTGCAGGTAATACAGCCTCCTTGCAACCACTCAGCTTGGCTTGTAGGGCGAAAGCAGTCATGGATAATACGTAAGTAAATGAGCATGGCTGTGTTCCAACAAAATGTTATTTTGGACACTGAAATTAGAATTTCACATGTTATGAAATATTATTCTTCTTTGTAAAAACTATTCTTAGCTTGGGGTCCATACAAAAACAGGCAGAGGGCTAGATTTGGTCTGTGGGCTGTAGTTTGTCAACCCTGATCTATGTTAGAACCACTTGTCATCAGGTCGTCTTCTTTCCCTTCCCCTCCTCATTGTCAAAACAACCAAATGACAATGAGAGCAGTAATAAACACTGCTTCCCAGAGAGAGAAAATATTCTAATCATGCCGTGAATACACATCTGCACACATGCAAACACACATACACACATGCTGCTTAAGTTCCTTCAAATGGCTTTCCATTTCTCTTATATTAAATCAAAATTTCTCAACAGGACTTAGAAGGCTCCTGGAGACGTTAGCTGAACCTAGACCCCCAGTCTGTGCACTGGCCATGCTGGATACCTCTCACATTGTTGCCCTAGTGCAGCTCGCTCAGCTCCGGGGCTCCATGAGGCTGCCTTCACATTTTTCTCCCAGCCCTTCCCTAACTAGTGATGGCTACATGTTTAGGGGAAACATCCTTTAGGGGGTGATGCCAGTTGCCTATTCTTTGTTCTCTGGAACCTGCCTTTTCCCAGTGCAGCAGGCTCTGTACGTGGCCTACTCGCGCCCCTGTCTCCTTCCTCCTGTGACCTTCCTCTTACCTGGCGGGGCTCACCTCCCACCAGAGGGCTAGAAACCCACTTCTTAATGAGTTATTTTTTTATTCCTAACTTTTTTTGTTTTTTGGTGCTATTATAAAAGATACCATTTTTGTTTTTTTATTTTTCTTTCCATTTCTGACTGTTCACTGCTCTTATACAGAAATGGGACTGATTTTTTATTGTTGTATTGTATTGGGCTGAGTTCAGGCCTTTGTGGCTCCACATCTGGCTCCCCGCATCTCACTGCCTACCGCCCCATCTCATCTCCTTGGCACCAGGACCAGGGCCTGGGGACCGTGTTACTGGGTTATCACCTGGAGCCTGACTCTGAGTCACCAGCCCCTTGCTGTGGTCTTCCTCTCCCTAAAAGGAGGATTGAGACTCCTGCCCTCTCACCTTTCCCAGGAATGTTTAAGATGAGTGAGTAATGTAGCAAGAGCCTCAGTGCACTGGCATGAGTAGTTTGACGTGGCTGAGACCAGTCACTTTTTTTTTCTAATCCAGGTGTTGTCATATAATTGCAAGGCTATGGCCATGTGATCTTACTGTGGCCAATGAAATTTGTTAAGAAAACCATTTTGTGGTTTTGTTGATATTTGTTCATAGTCCTTAGCCTGAAAAATTAGACAATAACACACAGCACAGATACAGTGATTTTTCATTTTTAGAGTAGTGTGTATCATTTGAGCTTCAGAATAACCATGAGAGACTTTAAAGGTTAAAAAGTGCCTTAAAAGCGTCAGGTACCTTCCACCAAATACTTAAAACAATAAGTGATGGAATTAAAGTCCATCTTCTGGCTGCCAGTCCAGGACCTTGGCTGGCCCTCCACCCAACTAATATTGACAAGCTAATGGGGACAGAAACTAGAAATTCACCTTTAGTTATTAAATGGGACAACATGTATGTATCGTGGTCCATATGGAGAAACTAGCTGATAGTCACTTATCTATATAAAAAAGTAAAGGGTTATTTAAAAGTAACAAATAGAAAAGCAATGCTATGAGGACTAGAAATGCAAACTATTGTGCACAATTTTCTTAGTTCAGGAATTACCATTGATTGGGTGGCTTATGAGCAATGGAAACTTATTTCTCGCGGTTCTGGAGGCTGGGAGTCTGAGAGCAGGGTGCCAGTGTGGCCAGGTTCTGGTGAGAGGCCTCTTCCAGGGCTGCAGAGGGCTGACTTCTCATTGTACCCTCACGTGGCCGAGTGGGAGGGTTAGGGAGGAAGCGAGCTCTCTTGCGACTCTAGTTCCATTCGCTCCATCCTTACGGCCTCGTCCAACCCTAATCACCTCCTGATTACCAGCACATTGGAGCAGCGTTTCAACATACAGATTTTGGGGAGACACAAACGTCCAGCCCTTAACAATGGTTGCAAGACACGAGGAATTAAAAAAATGAGAAAAAGTATTTCTGAAATGTTCAAATTTGGAGAAATAAATTTCGGTAAGTTAGAAAGTCCAGAGAAAAGTTTTGCAGTTAGGAAGGACTTGGCTAATGAGGTAATGAATGTAAAATGAACTGGAAAATAAAAATTTAGCCTTTGTTCTAATGCAGATGTTTTTATTGTGTATGTGTATGTGTGTGGGTTAAACCCTGAGGAGACCCACTTGAAGACTGAAGTGGATACAGTGTGCTCCATGCAGGGCCCTTCTTCCAGGCCTTTGTCACCCCCTCCCATCCACAGGAAGAGCCACTGTTGCTGACTCACAGCTGGACCCTCATTGAGAGTTGCCCTCTGCTGTCAGGAAACTTCCACTGGGGTCAGGAGCCCTCCCCTGGGGTACCGGGTGACCTGTGAATGTTACATGCTGGAATACAAAGGTCTAGCCCTTTTGCCTAAAGTTTTAAGGTCATTCAAGCTCCAGAGTTTCCTCTAGAATATTGTCTGAGTCTAATTTGCAATCAAATCCTAGAGCCAGGCAGTTCTATCTTCCTCACTTGCTTTAAAGGATATCTCCAGAGAGTATTTCCCAGCAAGTCTCTGGTATGCAATTGTCCCTCTCAGAGTGCATTTTCAGGAAAACCAACCTAAGACAAAGGTTAATTCTGAAAAAGTAGAGCATGTACATATATATATATATATTTTATCTACTTGGCTGAAATTTTTATTTCTCAGGAGATGAATAAAACACTATGAGGGAACTGCTAAACTTGGTTTATTTCTGAATAAATTTTGAAAAAAGATAACTGGTTGCTGAAGTAGAAGGCATGAAAATGAGAAACTATAATATTCCATCAGATATTTTAAATAGAGATTTTTGAATACAGAGAAAAAACAAATGTACCCTTTGCTCTGAAACTTCATAATAATAATGATCCCAATTAAGAAGAAGGTATATTCAATGAAAACAAAGAAACAAAGCAGCCTCAGAAAGAGTTGTGATGAACTTGGTTTTATAGAATGTATGTTGCATTAGGACAAGAGGATCACAAAATAAACAGACATAATACTAAACCAGAAAGGTTTAAGCCTAAGATTATCTAAGATATGCAAAAGAGTGATAAAGGAAACTAAATTTTTGGGGGGTGGGGTAATTTTTCCTACTAAGCTTCTAAGCTCGGAAATAAGCTACAGATCATTCCAATATTTACTTTACCAACTCCTTCTCCTTCTACGTGTATGCAGTTCCTGAAATGTAATAGCTGCTTAATAAAAGGTAGAGGAAAAAGGGAGGGAAGGAAGGAAGGAAGGAAGGGAGGGAGGGAGGGAAAGAAGAGGAAAGGAAAGAAAGAAAAGGAGCAAATGCTATAACTTAAAAAGACAACAAAGAGAGAGCAACATTAACTGATCCTCTTTTTTTATTGTATTTGTATTTTTTTGTTTGTTTAGGAGAATAATATTTGGTGTGATAAAATACTGCTAAAAAGAAATTGAAGTCCAATAGAGGCAGCATAATGGAAAAAAAATCATGCTTTATTTCTTGAGTCTTTCAGAACTGGGTTCAAATCATAACTTTATTACTTTGAGCAAGTTATGTATGAATAGTTTATAAATATTTTCATGGATAACTTGGTGATTATAAAAAATAAAAAATATAAAACTATATACCTCAATAAGAATATTGTTAACTCTGTATGTGGCTAGTTATCCTCTATCATCTATTCTTCTGTCCATACATCCTGTTCACTGCTTAAACTCTTCTGTCTGGTGTGTACCTCTCCCATCCCTGCTCTAGAATCTGTTGAAGTGATGTCTATCCATCAAGAAAAATCTTTGCCTTTGCTGACATCTTCTACTTAATATGATACCTTTCTACTTTTACTTAAATTTTCATTTGTACTCAGTGTATAGTGTTAATATTTTACCTTATACCTTAACCTCCAAATCAGCATCTTCCTCATTTTGCATCCTCAAACATCTAGGAAAGGCCTATGCACAAACTAGTGTCTCAAAAAGTATTAATTCTTTATAGAAACAAGAAAAAATGTAATAGGTATTCCATCTACATTCAGAGAGTTAAATTTTCTCCTCAAATTTATACATGAAACTCTGATATCAAAGATTGTCATACGTTCTATGGAACAGCTCATACTTACCTAAAAAAATTATTTTAAGAGATATTCTTAAAATAATAATACCTTAAATTTTCCTGAAGGCCATGAGAGAGAGAAAAATATATTCTCTTTTTGAGAAAGATCAGATAGTTGTGTATCTGAAGGTCAAATGCAGACTAAAGTTATTAAATATCTATCACCCAGGAAGAATGATTGATTTTTCTTATTTCTGTTCACACTGGTACTATAAAAGTTTAGTTTTTTTTATTTTAGTAAGATTATAAACTGTAATTAGTACTTAAAAGTGTAAGGGGAGGTATTTGCTTCTATTCCACAAAATGTAAGACTTACAAATTCAAACTACTGACAAAATGCAAATGGTTATTGGCTGACCTGTGGGGTTTTTTATTTTACTGATCAACTTTGGAATGAAAAGAAATAATACATTAATTTAATAATTGTCCATTGTTGAGACATCATTAGCCATTTAGGACTCTGAAGAGATTTAAAGGTCAAAAGCACAGCTTTTAGTTCACTAGCAAAAATGATGCTCTAAATGATATCTTGATGACCTATAAGGGTTAATGCATTTCCTAAGTAAGCACTTTAGACCCTTGTTAGTGGTAGAAACAGCCCTACTAATGTACAGCTATCAGAGCATAAAAATTTTTAAGATATGTGTCTTACTTCAAGCCCTAAAGGTTAATTAAGTGAGGGTGTATTTGAATTAGGAGGAGACTTTCCTTTAAAAACAATATTAAACACTAAATATTGTCAGCATAAGATACATGAACAATGCCAGCACACAATTGAAACCAAAAAAAGCTTCCTGCTGAAATATCCAGCCCAGAAGAGCAGTTTCTCAGGCAGTGATGAGTCTTCACAATGGGATTTATGAGCTAGGGTCAGCACTTTGAATTATACTAACCAGCAAGGGGAGCAGACTCCGGGATAATCTAAGGGCAAAGACCTTGGTGTAATAATTACTCTGAACTTCCCATATGTATGTAATCCAAATAAAAGCCATAAAATACACATCATGTAAAGACAACTGGTGTTAGCAGAACAAGAGAATACAGTCAGTGAAGCCCATCTGAGAAATTTGACAGTGAAAAGTCACACCATTCTAGGACCCAAGAACCTAGCCCACTATGTGGCTGAGCCAATGTTTCAGCCCCGTTTATTGAATTTTGGTTTGCTCTATGTTTTTAATATATTTCTCCCATTCATTTCTTGCTGTGTTTGCAATGTGCTTTCATTTATGTACTCCCTTTATCTATTTAAGTTCTGGGTTTTAGATAGATTGTTGTATGTTTTTTCCTTGCTTTTCTTTCTTTCTTTTTTTTTTCCCCATGTACTGTGTTTTTTATTAGTGTGGGTAAAATTTTATCTCTACTCTATGACTTCTGTTTTTATTTTATCATTTCTAGGGTGCGCATTCTCTTCCTCAATAGCTCACTCTTCTGATCTCTTCTGAAGGCAGTTCTTATTGGTACAGTCTCGCTGAAGTCTAGTGGTAATATTTTATTAAATGTTACTTTGAGGCTGAAATCCCCCAGAATTAGCAGCAGGTAGCCCAGAATCATTACCAGTCTGAATATTTTCTGTACTGAGAGGATAATGATAAAAGCAAAGCCTCAGTTGGAGGTTTACCACTTATTACTTAATCCACAACCCCCCTGCGGGTATCTTTTGGTGCCTTCAAATGCCCACCCAAGGGTTGTACAAAAGCCTGAAGCTAAAATACATAAATAGTTTTTAAAAGGTCCTATTACACAACATAAGCTTTTTGCTTTAGAAGATTGTTATCTTACTAACAAGAAACCCCAAGTAACCCAAGTATTTGAAAAACTGTGCACACCACTAAGTGCCCATTCTAAGTATTTTGAAAACTCTTCCTAAAATATTTTTCTTACTTTGACTGAGGACCAACAGAAATGCTTCAAATCGCCATTTAATGAAATGTTTAAATAAGGGTAGTGGGAGAGTTTTTAAAAGAAGAACTGTCTCCAGACATCCTAAACTCTGTAAGTTGAGCCAGCCAAGCACAAAAGGCCAAAGGGCTGAACATCACCCTAAGCAAAATGGTGGCGAAAATACCAATATATACAAGAGCAAACCATTTGTACTCTTAAAGGCACTTGGTGTCTCTAACCAGCAAAGTAACATAAATCCACTTCTCATAATATGTGGACTTTCCAGATTTTCTTTTGTTAAAAAAATATATGTATATGATGGGTAGCTAGGTTTTGAGATCAAAATGAAGAAGTGAGTGGAACCCAGATGTGCTTCAAGGCCCCAGTTCTCCTTCGTCAAAGATGCCAAGGAGGGTGTAAAGACAACAATCACTGAGTGAGAAACTGAATCAACTGAAAATGGAAAAACAAACGCTTTCCCCATTTAAATTCCATTTTCAGATGACTACGGGAAGGACGTTTTAAAAAAAATCACCTCTTTAGAAGACAAAGCTTTAATTTCCAAGTAAAATATGCATGCTCTTTGACATGTGTCTTGCTTTATAAGGAGAGCTGAGCCATCTCTCAACTTATCCACAGGGAGACCTGGGGAGTCCTGGGTGATGATGACCAAGCACAGGATGCAAATTGGAAGCGACCTGGGCGAGCATCGGATTGTACAAATTAACTTTGTGGAACATGTGTTCAACAGTGCCATGGTGTGGGGTGTGGCTGGTACTATGCTAAAAGTTCTGCATGCCCTAAAGAACAATAAAATACAGCCCTGTTCCCTAGGAACCAATGAGGAAAAGAAGAATTTCCTGAAGAGAAAAGGAAAGTTACATATAACTATGATACAAAATAAAAGAAACATGTGTTTCAACAAGAGTAAAGTCGCCTTCGACTGGAGTGATGACGAAAAGCCTAATGAATGGAAGAAATAACATTTGATCTGGATGTGAAAGCATGAGTAAGAGGGGTTTTTCTTTTTTGGTTTCTTATAGCAAAAGAAATACACATTCATGGTAGGAACTTTAGAGAGTATAAAGAGACAAAAAGAGGAAAACAAAAATTCTGACCCCAATACAGCCACTGTTAACATTCAATTAATGTAATTTAAAACACTCTACCGTTAGAACTGATAACATGGATATTATTGACATGGAAATACGTTCACTATTGTTAAGTGAAGATACATGATTGAATCGGTTATTTATACATTCATGCATATATATACATACTCTGAATCATGTATGTGACGGTAGAATTAAACTTGTGTTGTATTTTTTAATTAACTACTTACTATTTTTTACTCTTAAAATTTTTTTTAAAGAGGAGGGCTTTTAAATGCATTTTTAACTTAATAAAATACTTGACAAGTTTTAATGTCCTGGTAGGTTAAATAGAACAAAAATCAACATGATAATATCTGCTTAATTATCACCAAGTCACTGAGCAAATTCAACCACTTATGATAAACGTGGTTTACAACTTCAAGCAAACAAGAGTCCTCTACAGCAAATATTCTTATAGTTGTGCTTTCAGAGAACAAACATATGTAGTCTCAAGGTTATAAGCCAACAATTCTTGAGGAAAAAAAAATTATTAAAGTAGAACTACGAATTCTACAGCGAAGCCCTTTGTCCTTTGTGATAAACAGAAAAGAAGCTCAACTTGATGATGACAAGATACAGGAAAAGTATAGATTTAACTTAATATTTATGGTAATGGAATGCAAATATTCTTTAACCTTCTTCCTTATCTTTCTAAACAAAGGGTAATAGCCAAGTAAGTCACTGCTTTGCATTCTCAGAGACTGACAATGTAAACAGATTATTAAGCCAAAATTTTCCACTAAGCACTATTTGAAAATTACCACATATGGTTTCAACTATAATTTTAATCAAGACTGAATCAAAGTATTTGGGGCTTTGTAATTTTCTATCTCCATAATACATACTATTGAATAAAATGGTATTTTACCTAACAATATGGCAAAAACATCTATTCCTACAAAGGGATTAACATATTATTTTAATGGTTGCATTATAGTCCATTCAAGGACTAAATCATGCTTTAATTAACAATTATTGTTGGACATTATCAGTTTTTTCCAACTTTTTATTAATACGAATAATGCTTCCGTGACTGTACTATTATGAAATACTTTCTACATGCATGCGTATATATTTGTGCATTTTCTCATATTAGTCTTAGATAATCACTAAAAAGGGGAAATTTTGAAAAAGGATATGCCTACTTTAAAGGTTATCCTTGAGTATTGCCCAAATACCTTCCTGAAAATTGTGTGCCTTTATGCATTATAAATCTTCCAGAAGGGTGTCACAGTGTCTATTTTTCTACAAACTTTTAAACACTGGGTATTACCATTTTTCAAAATTATTTCCCAACATTTGAGTGAAGAGTGGCATCCTATTCTGTTTTAAATTGCATTTCATTTCTAGTGAGGCTTTGTTATTTTTGAAGTTATATATGGGTCCTATTTGGGGTCATCTGCACTTACGTGGATTTGCCTGTATTGGCAGGTTGGATTACAGCTTCCTGTATTCAGAGCCTCCCCCTAAGGTGCTTCTCTCTGTGGGAGAAGTGTGCACCTCACCGGTGAACTCAGATGTGGGTTCACAAATTGCTCTGAAAAGAAATTGGAGTGGAAGTGACGTGCCTCTTGACTGAAATTTTAAGAATTAGCTCTTTGTTTATGTATTCTCCTTCCTTCTGCTGCTAGACTGATATCCTGGAGAGAAGCTGAGCCTGGGAACAGTTGCTTTTGTGGAGAAGCTGCTCCTGAGAAGAACCACAATTGTCCCATAATGAACATATAATGTGAGTAGAACTAAATTTTTATTGCTGTGAGACACTGATAGTTTGGTGTCACTTGTTTCCTTAGCAAGGCCTTTGTGAGTAATTTAAAAACTTGAACTCAAAGTGAGAAATAATAGTGAAAAGAACCCCAAATATGTGGCATTCACTTCAGGGCTAACAAGTAGTCAGTGAATAAACTGTTATCAGAGCCCAATGGATAGCAACCCAGGTCATGTAATGGTAAAAACATTCAGCCCTAACTTGGAAGTCACACTGTGGACCAAGGGAGTGTGTTACTTGGTGAAGAACTTGGAAAACAGAATGTTAACAGTGTGCCTTAGTTACTATTTGGTTCATTCAGCCTGGTACTTATAAAAGGAGATGAATTATTAAAAGAATTTACTTGTTTTCCACAGAGAAAAGGGAGTCTAGAAACACTTCCAATGCTGGAAGATGCAATGAGTTTCTATCACCAACCAGGGAAAGATAAAACCCAGAAAGCCTTTGAGTGACAAAGGATAATTAAAACTCAGCCTCATGGCAAGGCGCAAATCAAAACTATTGAAACTGAATTGATTTTTAGCACTCAGTAAATTCAGGTAAAAGAGACTAGAGGTATGGCTTTCCCAAATCCCAGCCTGATAAACTCAAGGTTCCCACAATTAAGTGTGGAGAATCAAGTCCTGAAAACATTGTGGATGTTAAGTCCCGGCACATTATGCTAATTGAAAGCAAAAAAACAAGAAGTTGACTATGTTTTTTAATTGAACTGCCAAAATTGCCGCCAACCTGGCCTCAAAGAGATTATGACTACTTAGGAATTAAAATAACCCTAGAACACTTATTAGATTGAGACATCTTAAGGAACAGATGTTCTGTACGGCAAAGGAAACAACAGAATAAAAAGAACCTATGATGGGGAGAAAATATTTGCAAACCGTATATCTGATGAGGGGTTAATCTCTAAAATATGTAAAGAACTCATACAGTTCAATAACAAAAAGCCCCCTAATAACCAGATTTTAAAATGGGCTAAGGACTTGACTAGACATTTCTCCAAAGATGACATACAAATGGCCCACAGGTATATGGAAAAATGCTCATTGTCACTAAGCATCAGGGAAATTCTAATTAAAACCACAGTAAGATATTTTGTCAGGATGGCTATTATTTAAAAAAACTCAAAAAAAAAAAAAACCTCAAAACAAGAAGTGTTGGTAAGGATGTGGAGAAATTGGGATCTGTACACACTGTTGGTGGGAATGCAAAATGGTGCTGCCACTGTGGAACAGGATGCGGAGGTTCCTTAAAAAATTAAAACTAGAACTACCGTATGATCCAGCAATCCCACTTCTGAGTATAAATAATTGAATCAGGAACTCAAGGAGATATCTGCACGCCCATGTTCATTGTAGAACTATTCACAATAGCTGAGATGTGGAAACAACTTAAATATCCAGCAATAGATGAACAGGTAAAGAAAATGTGGTCTATACATACAATGGCCATTATTTTGCCTTTAAAAAAAAGGAAATTCTGCAATATGTGACAACATAGATTGGCCTTAGGGACATTACGTTAAGCACAATAAGCCAGACACAAAAGTACAAGTACTGCATAATTCCACTTACGTGTGATATCTAAAATATTTAAATTCATGAAATCGAAGACTAGAATGGTGGTTTCCAGAGCCTGGGTTACTTGAGAGGGGGGAATTGGGAACGTTTAATCAACTTAAACAGGCGAATAGTGATGAATTAACTCCAAAGATCTGCTGTACAAGTTTGTGTCAACAGTCAACAATCATGTACTTAAATTTTGCCAAGAGATGGATCTCATGTTGAGGGCTCTCACCACAATAAAAAAGAATAATAATAATAAATAATATACCAAAAAAATGTTCTTTGTAATCTCTGTTGTCCTTTACAGAAATAGTTAAGGAGGAAAAGAGAAAAGGAAGACACTCCTAGAGAATAGAATCAAGGACCACAGCGAACAATGAGTAGATACTCCCAGGGAGGATAATGAAATTTCATGCAAGAAACATTGCAACATCTGTCCTGTGGGATTTCAGCTGTGTCCTGCCGTGTTGTCTCATTTCTCAGTGGGAATTATACTGTGGGGTGATCCTATCCCTGCTCCATCAGTGTGTGTATGTGGAGAATAAGGGGTGGGGCATATAATTAGTATTTAGTTTGCATGGTACCAGTTTAAGAGGAACCTCTTCAAACCTGATACAGGGGCAATCTGGCATCTCTCAGATATCAAAAGTTTAAGCTCGTTGCTGTAATTTGCTGCATGCTGGGTTTTCTCCCTTGAGTAGGGTGGCAGCTTAAATTACGGTTCACTCAAATTTGGCACCCCTCCTCAAAGGGAGATTATAAACTCTCACTCTCTGAAAATCAGGGATGGTTATGTGATTTGCTTTAACCAATGAAATATGAGTGGAAATAATATGAGTCACTTCCAACAGAAGTTTTAATAGGAGATCATGGTTTGGAATCACTCTTTTCCTTTGCTACAGCAGCATCAAGTTTCCAGAAAGTTTCCCTATTAGCCTAGATCCTGTAAGGAAGACTATGTAGAGAAGAACTGTAACTACCTCATGACAGACATGAAGCATAATGAGGAATAAACTTTGGGCTATTTGTTTCTTCAGTGTAACCTAGCCTATCCTGATTAACACATGTGTTATCTTTTTTTTTTTTTTAAGATGTTGGGGGTAGGAGTTTATTAATTAATTAATTTATTTTTGCTGTGTTGGGTCTTCGTTTCTGTGAGAGGGCTTTCTCTAGTTGTGGCGAGCGGGGGCCACTCTCCATCGTGGTGCGCGGGCCTCTCACTATCGTGGCCTCTCTTGTTGCGGAGCACAGGCTCCAGACGCGCAGGCTCAGTAGTTGTGGCTTACGGGCCTAGCTGCTCCGCGGCATGTGGGATCCTCCCAGACCAGGGCTCGAACCCGTGTTCCCTGCATTAGCAGGCAGATTCTCAACCACTGCGCCACCAGGGAAGCCCAACACATGTGTTATCTTTTGCTCAATTCATGAGATGTGTTTGTTAACTGACATATATAACTATATATGTATAGTTTACAATGGCAAATAATGGTTCCTTTTTGTCACTAATTTTTTTAGTTATTACAGCCTAGAAAAATGTTTACTTTTTTATTTTCATGTTGTTCAATCTCTCCATTTTTTCCATTCTGTGTATGTGTGTGTGTGTGTGTGTGTGTGTGAGAGAGAGAGAGAGAGAGAGAGAGAAAAGAGGTAGAATTGATACATTTTACCTCACTGCCAAAGTGTATGTAAAAATTACAAATATTACCCCTAAAGTTTTGCAGTTATTTCAAAAATATATCTGTCTTCAATTCTTCTAGGAAATAGTCTGTTGAAGATCTAAAATGCTAGTTTATTTAGTTATTCAGTTGTCAAATGCCATTTATTAATTTTTTCTCCCCCCACTGATTTGAAATGTTATCATCACGTGCTACATTTCGACTTAACTTGAGTCCAGTTAAGTAGACATCCAGGTTCTAGATTTACTGTTCTATTCCATTTATCTGTCTTTCAGATACACAATATTTTAGTGACTGAATTTGTGTACATTTTTACATCATGTAAACCAGACACCCTCATCATGCCTATTACTACTCTGGTTTTTCAAAATTGTATTGGCCATTCTCATCCATTAACCTAATAATTATTTTTGTCAAGTTCCCTTCAAATTTCGTTAAGAGAATGATTTGCCACACAATTTTTAAATTAATTGGAAGACTTGACATCTTTAAATATTGAGACTTCACATCAAGGAAGATGGATGTCACTTTTCTAACTCACGTCATCTTTTATTTTCTTCCTTAGTAGAATTGTCTACTCTGCCCACAGAGTTATCCCAATTAGGATAAATTTGTCTATTTTTTCGTTTAAAAAAAGATATTTTATAACCAGCTTACTAAGATTTTCTATGTTTTTAAGTTTTTTTCAAATAAATCTTTTGGATTTTTCAAGTAGGCAATTACATAATTTTAAAATAATGATATTTTATATTAATTTCTAAAAGTGATATATGATTTTACTTTAATTGCATAATTAGAATTTCCTAAATAATGTTGAATAATAGTGAACATGCTTGTTGCATTTGTAATTTTAATAGTAACACTTCTGGTATTGCAGTTTTTAAAATAACAGGGACTGTTGGTTTCTTAGTGAAACTCTTTTTATGTTAAATAACTATCTCTTGAACCTTAGTATATCTGTATATTCTGTTTGTGTGTGTGTGTGTGTGTGTGTGTGTGTGTGTTTTGCGGTACGCAGGCCTCTCACCACTGTGGCCTCTCCCATTGCGGAGCACAGGCTCCGGATGCGCAGGCTCAGCGCCATGGCCTACGGGCCCAGCCGCTCCGCGGCATGTAGGATCTTCCCGGACCGGGGCACGAACCCATGTCCCCTGCATCGGCAGGCAGACTCTCAACCACTGTGCCACCAGGGAAGCCCTCTATATTCTGTTTTTATCAGAAGTGGGTATTAAAAGTCTCATCATTGGAGAGGATTATAATGTGTTCATATTATCAACTAATAGGTTGATTATTTTAACTTCTTTAAGATATATTCTAATATCTTTGAATTTTAGGAGCAGATTCAATTGTCTATAATGCATTATTAGTTTAATACCTTACTGGTTTCAATTTGATACATGTTATCTAGGATTTTTTAAATTTTGTTAACAAGTCAGCTCCATGAGGACTAGGATCCTCTATTGTATCTCTACTACAATTTATAATTAATGAATGGATGACTATATATCACTAAGTGAGATTGTTTTTTTATGTGTTTGCTCTCATTGTCAAATTACATTCTTCTAATACAGAGACTTAAGGAACATCCCTGAACATGGCAGATTAAACTGATGTAACTGATTCCACTACCCTAGGCTCTGCTACAAAAAATGAAAATGTGATGGATAAAGCATAACTTAAAAAATATCCATTCCATTAAAAGAAAAAGAAAGAAAGAAGTAACATCTCTGTTTCCAAGAGAAGAGGAAGCAAAAGCAGTGTAGTAGTCCTGGGAATGAATTACCTGGCCACTCACAGGGCTTTTTATCACAAATAGATTCCTAAGAGGCTAGAAGCTGGGCCCTAATGCCCCACGGAATTAGGAGATGTGACCTCAGCCCAATGGGAGGACAGACAGGGAACCAAAACGGATCCACCTCCAGAAGCCAGGAGCAAACAAGAGGTTTCTCTTCTGTTTACAAGTAAAGAAGGGGTGAGGAGGCCTGCCTGTAGCTAGAGCCTTGAGTGAAAAGAAAAAAAGTCAAAGCCTCACCTTCATCAAGCTCATCTGTGAAGTCCAAATCTATTTTACCTTTGTGATTTAGCTATAGATAAAGAAATTAATATTTTTAACTAGTCCAGGGCCACTGTAAATTCATGGAGCAGACACAAGCTCAGCAGCGCTCTGAAGGCACCCGTGCACCCCACAGGGTTCACAAGGAAAGCAAATCAACAGCATCAAAGTAGAGTTAAAGATCCAGGAGCCCACAAGAGAAAAGCTACAAATTACATAAGAAACAAATTACAAAGTGGAATCAGCAGGTACCACAAACAGGATAATTAGCACATGACAAACTTCAGATTACAGAAAAGTTGGAAAAAGACTATAAAATAATAATGATTAGAATTTAAAAAATAAGGGAACTGAAACTATAATGAAGAACAGGACACTATTAAGAAAATAAAGGGTGGATTTTTTAATTGCCATATACAATTTCTAGAAACAGAAAACATAATTGTTGGCTCTAAAAGCTCGGTGCATTGGTTAAATACCAAAATAGGCACATCTGAAGAGTAAAATTAGTATATAATTAACGTATATTAATATATATGTGAATATATTTTTTTCTCATTATATTTGATTACTAGATATTCTGTAATTTTTATATTCATTACATCTTGGCTATAAGTTCCTTCAATTAATAAAAATAGCACAATTTGCCAAATACTTAGATAATATACAAAAGTGCCTGACATTATTTATATGAATTACCTAATATAGCAACTTTATGAGATAAAAATCAATATTATTTCCATTTTTACTACTGACGGAAAGTAAGTAGTGGGAGGCTAAGTGACTTGCCCAAGGTCACACAGCTAGTAAGAAGTAGAGCCTGGTTCTCCCCCAGGTCCCTGGCAGAATAATGACCCTCTCCCTCCAAAAATGTCACAGTCTCCACCCCCACAGGACACTTCGTAATTACCAACTAGGTCATGTTTTGATACGTCTCTTTATATGTTATTCTTCAGGTATTATACTCTAGCTTTACTACATGAGAGTCCAAGAACATAGCTTATTCAATTACCACTCAGAAAATTTTTGAGTGCTTAAAAAAGTTCATCTATATGATATTGATTATAGGTGTATATTCTGATATCCTATCTACCTGATCTCCTTAGGTAATTTTCAGGAAGTGTTTATGTTTATGAGTGGTATGATGAATAATATCTTACATACCTAAAAATGTCTATGTGTGTCTGTATCCTCAAGTGAGTAATCATTGGGCAGTAAACAGAATTATGGGGAATCAGTCTTTTATCTTAAGAAAGCCATTTGTAGCCCCTGTTGCTTAGAGAGCTGTGTTTTTATCAAAACCCACTTCTGTTCCTCCCCGGCAAACCTTTACAAGCATTCTGGGCAGTTAACCATGGCTATGGGAGTAATAGAACACCAGGGAAGTGATGGAGGCCCCACCCATGCTTGCCCCAGAAACACCTCTCAAGCTTTCCTGTCTCTCTTTCCCCATCTACTGACTTTGAAAAAAGACTCTGAAAACCTAGAAGAAGGTGGAGCCCCAAAGAGGAGTCTGAGTCTCTGAATGAGTACAGGGAAGGTCACTTACTCAGAAATACCTGCTGGGTTTTACAGAACCAAAAAGTACTTTCACTCTGTTAAGCCACGGAGCTACGGAGTATTGTAACAGCATCTTGTGTTGTTCACCATAACCAATCTAAGATAGTTCCTTGGATCACAGGTTTTATGCTAATGCTATTCTTTCCTTTTCAAAATCCAATTCTTATTAAATTCCCCCCTTTATCCTTGTAATTTAGGATATATGTGGGTATATTTTTCATTAATCCTGTCTTGCACTCCCTGAACCCTTTCCATAGAGACACACAGCTTGTGGTTGGCATAAGACTAAGCCTCCGAAGATGTCCACATCCAAATTCCCGAAACTTGTGAATACATTACCTTTTTAGGCAAAAGGGATTTTCAGACATTATTAAGTTAAGGACCTTGAGATGGGGAGATCATCTTGGATTATCCGAGTGGGTCCAATCTAATCCCAAGAGGCCTTAAAATTGGAGAACTTTTCCCAGCTGTGGCCAGAAGAGATATAACAAGAGAAGCTGGGTCAGACAGATGTAAATTTGTTGGCTTTGAAGGTGGAGGAAAGGGCCATGACATGAGCCAAGGAATGTGAGTGGCCTCTAGAAGCTGGAAAATGCAGGGAAGAAAGATGCTCCTCTAGATTCTCTAGAAAGGAATGCAGCCCTGCTGGAAACCTTGATTTATCCCAGTTAGACTCCTTTCAGACTTCTAACATACTGAACTATAAAGTAATAAAATTGTGTTGCTTTAAACCATTGAGTTTGTGGTAATTTGTTTCAGCAGCAACAGAAGACAAATATACAGGTCTCTGGTCATCTCAGGAAATTTTATTGTGTTATTTATTTTATCACTGCTTTTCTTCTGTTAATTCTATTGCCTCCTCTTAAAATTCAAATGACATATATTGGATCATATAAATGTAACCTTCATTGCTCTTATTTCTCTCATTACCTTCCATCATTTTTTTTCTCATCTGAGTTCCAGTCTTCTAATGTGCTAATTATGTTTTATTGATATTGATAGAGCTTTCCTTGGGAACAATTTTAAAAAATGTTTTAGTTCAGCACTTATTGTTTTAAAGCTCCAAAACAGTATTACTATATCATGATTTTCTTTTGTCAAACTTTTGTGCAACATTTTCTTGGGTCTCACTGAGAATCTCTACAAGCTCTAAAAAAAATGTCTCCAATTTCCCATAATAATTGGAGAACATATGTTCTGAATGCTCAAAATGGTTCCCCTCTTTTGGACTGCTAAATTTTCAGTATGCCAATTTATTTTTCTCTGCTTGCTCATCCTTCTGGAAGTAGATATAATGATTAGTTTTGTTATCTAAAATAAACAAAAATCATGAGAAGAAAATACTTAAGCTATATTGTGATTTCTCCTTGCCTAGATCGTAATCTGGGATTTCCTACATGGTCAGGGTGGAGTTGTAAGCGGTGGGAGATGTCTGAAAGGTATGGAGTTCACCCTTGTTTAAAACCAATTTATCCTTTTGTTTCTCTTAGCCAGCTGGAGCCAGCTGGACATGGCAACCCCCTTCAGTGGCAACATGGCAGGACCTACCCGGGTATTGCTCAGAAATCTGCCCCTCAATATCCATATACAGCCCACACTCCTCATTTTAGCTTTGAAAATCATAAGAAGCTTTGGATGGAACTGCCCTCATTTTGATCTGAAGACACTGGGGAGAGGGTATTTTAGGTGTGAAGAAGAGAGTTCTTTGCAGTAAGGGATGGGCAACATATTGGAGGAGCAGTATAGACCCTGGGTTTGACTGGCATCATATCATCACTTTCTACCTCAAAGGACTATTTAAAGAGCCATGAATTTTCCTTTGGATTTCAGATGTACTACTTATTACTACAGATGTAATGACCATTGTTGATTAAAGAGGAAATAATACCAGTTAGTGGAAATGGCATTTTAAGAAATACTTATTTCTCATAATCAAATTATATTATCAGAGACCTGGACATTTCTGGGTGGAAGAATAATCACATGTAATGAACAGCACTGTGATAAATGTTTTATGAATATTATCTTATTCATTCTTGTTTAACTCTTAATTAAAAACCTATTGAATAAACTTTATAGGATGTATTACAGAGAAGATAACTGAAACTCAGAGGATTAAGTGTTGTTTAAGAAAAAATAGCTATAAATTAGCAGAGCCAGGATCAGAATTCAAACACAGATTGACCAACTCCAAATTCAGTTCTGAAATTGAAGTGCAAATATACTTAGTGGTAAACAGTTTCAGGATGACATGATGTCTGTGTATAAAGGAAATAGTATATGTTTTAATTGAAACATCCATGGTATAAATGGCATCGATGGGTCCTGGGTGTCCCCAAACTCTAACAGTGTGTCATGTGAGGCTACCTATATCACGGAAGTTATGTGATTGATCAAGAATCTTTTGCACTTTTTAATATAAATTACATTTCTGTGATTTTTCACGATGTAATTTCTTCTGTGTGTAGTTCTTTTTCATGCTAAATTTCACATTTCCTTGATGTGGTCAGTTCCTACGAATTCAAATCAGTGGAATTCAAATGGGATTACATTTCTTTCATCTAAATAATTTATCTTAAGAAAATGGATGTGAGGAGAGTGCCTTAGAAATAGAAAGCATTGGATACATGGAATCTGCTCTTGGCTTCCAGGAGTATAAAGGAAATTGCACAATAAATCAATTTTTATGGATGCTATTGACTTGCAACATTTGCTGCTTTTAAAAATTAATAGCTGAAATAATGAACATTCAAAAAACTCTCTCCACCATCAGTTTGATTAGTTCATTGATATGAAGTACAGATGACAGATGCAATATTTGAAACTAGATCTTCTTGCAGTCCAATCAGAGGAAATCCAGATAGAGACCACAGTGGTCAATATGGCCTTTCAATTTTTTTTCAGTTAATTTGTGCAAAAGAGCCCTTTACATAGACATGCTCTATCCAATAAAATGAACGTTTAATTATTTGTATAAATATTATTGTAAATGCATAATAGTGCCTCCACAGTCCAAGTGGCATCATTTTATATTAATATTGCATTACAGTAAAACTGGTAATAAAGTGCTGCTCTGAAGAAATTGTGCATGGGATTTTTAACATGGTGCTCAGCCAGGAGACAAGTTTATTAAAGTTACTGAATTATGTAGTGGAAAAAATGGAGTTACTAAAATCCTACCCATGGAAACTGCAACAAAACTGAGAAAATGAAATGGTTACAAGAAATTAGAGGCCAAACTTTGTGATTTCTTTTACACTAATGTGAAATCCATTCAACTGTCTATAAGCCAGATGCATTTATCCAAATTAATTTCCAGTAAATTCACACAAACGCATGAAAACAAGTGATAACATTAGGCAAAAGGGTACATACCAGAACTTCAAACCCAGTTAGGACTCTAGAAATAAAAATACTCACAGAGACGCCCTTGAGGATCTCAAAGAGTCTTGAAAGCAGAAGAAAAAGATGAAGAAGCATGCAGTTCTCATTTGGATCTTATTGAAAGGGGCCTTGTCATTCATCTACTGTTGTACAGACTTGAATGACTTGACATACCACCCTGAACTTACACTGAGGCTGTTATTTTAAAGGACAGAATTCTTAGAGCATCTAGGTGAATGTGTGTTTTATTAAAGTTATGTTAGTGGGGGCTTCCCTGCTGGTGCAGTGGTTAAGAATCCGCCTGCCAATGCCAGGGACACGGGTTCGAGTCCTGGTCCGGGAAGATCTCACATGCCACGGAGCAACTTAACCCATGCGCCACACTACTGAGCCTGCACTCTAAAGCCCGTGAGCCACAACTACTGAGCCTATGTGCCACAACTACTGAAGCCCTCACGCCTAGAGCCCGTGCTCCTCAACAAGAGAAGCCAGCACAATGAGAAGCCTGTGCACTGCAACCAAGAGTAGCCCCCACTCGCCGCAACTAGAGAAAAGCCCACATGCAGAAATGAAGACCCAACCCAGCTAAAAATAAAACATAAATAAAATAAATAAATTTATTTTAAAAAAGTTATGTTAGTCTGCCATTTGATCTGTATGAGAGTAAAGCACAGTGTTTGAGAGCTTGGCTTTGGAGTCAGTCTAGTTGGTTGTGCAACTCAGCCATTTGTTGTGTGAGTCTGCACAAGTTAATTAACTTATCTGAGCTTCTCCCATCCTTGGAGGGCTGATGCAAAAAATAAATGAAGTATCGCTGTAAAGTATTTAGCAGATGGTCTGACTTAAAATGCACACAATAAATATTAATAATTACCACCAATGTTTTATTTTAATTTGAGCTCTATCTATATAACACTACAGTAAACCCAGAAACATAAGCTGGCAGATAAACAGACCACAAGGGAGAACTTCCTTGAGGATGCAACTGGGTAGATGTGGTGAAGCATTTAAGCAAAACTGGTTGTAAAGGAGATGAATAGCTCTTGGAATTTGAGGTGAGGAAAGAGTAAACTGGTTTCAAAATCTTTCATTACTCTTTGGCATTGGAGTGGCTTTTTATAAAACACATTTTTTCCTATGTTTCTTACATAAAAAATGTTGTAAACTGGGAGTTCATGAAGAACTTTCCCAGTCCACCCCAGTTAGAGTGTTCAACAAAACTAAAGACTTTCGGGCTTCCCTGGTGGCACAGTGGTTGAGAGTCCGCCTGCCGATGCAGGGGACACGGGTTTGTGCCCCGGTCCAGGAAGATCCCACATGCCGCGGAGCGCTAAGCCCATGAGCCATGGCCACTGGGCCTGCGCGCCCGGAGCCTGTGCTCCGCAACGGGAGAGGCCACAACAGTGAGAGGCCCGCGTACCGCAAAGAAAAAAAAAAAAAAAAAAAAGGTCTGGCACAAGCAATTGTGGTTTAAAATAACAATTATTTTTTTCTTCTGTCTAATGAAAAAATTACTTCATCAGTTTACGGAACGTGTTGGACAGAGCTGTAGAATTGTCCAGAGTAGCCACCTTCCTCCCTTACATGCTTTTCAATCATGTTCTTTGAAGTTGATCTTTCCCACACCTGGACGAAATTGCCAGCAACTCCCAAAGCTTTTCTGATTCCTTTCAGAAAGAATAACAGTTTCATTGCAAAATTTAAAAATCTCATCCAGTCTAACAGTACAGTTTAATCTATTACACAATTTAAACGATCTTTCCCCAGCTGGGGCCTGCCTCAGCTGTGCATCCTGCAAAGAGCAAGGGGAGCATGCTTGGCATCTAAATTCTCAACACCAGCCTCCCCACTGCTGTCCCTTCCAAAGCAATGTGTTAAAAGAGGAGGGGTGGCAGGGGAAAAACTCCCCAACGCCACCTGACTGGTGGAGTTAGCGCATGGCTTCGGGGCCTTGTGGGCAGCAGATGGACAGCTGCTTTTTCTCTCCTGGCCTGGTTGGATGCCTCTGAGGTCCTCCTGCTACAGACCTCCACCCACGGCTCTCATCTCCCATTGGTGGAGAGCACATCCGTTTCTGGAGAACTTGATATCACTCTCTCTCTCTCTCTGTCTCAGCCACGTGCTATGCCCTAGGTTTTAGGGTGTCTTTATGTCCCCAGATTCCAGGGAACATAAAGCATGCTTTCCAAGAGATTTGTTTCACATGCCCCCTCTTTTGGCCTGAGACAGTGTACATTCCCCTAACCTTCCCATGAGTAGCTGGAAAGGGGAACTACTACAGCACTCCAACAACTCGTTCCAAGAGAATTCAGGTCCGTATTAGTTAGGGTAGGCTAAAAAATGATACCAAAGAGAATACCAAGTTTCAGTAGCTTAAAAAGTTTATCTAGCTCTCCTGTATCAGTGCTGGATGGGGTTTAAATAGATGGCTGGCTTTCCGCCAGCTCGTCATTAGCAGACGCTTTCTGTCTTCAGCTACACAAGCCCCTAGGGCCTCATCGTCTTCTGCATCCACACTGAAGAAAGGAGAAGAACGTGGTGAGATACATCCACTGTCTCAGAAGCCCTAGCCCGGAAGTGGCACAAATCTCTTCCATCGGCCATTCCTTACCTGCATGAGAGCCTGAGAAATGCACTCCAGCCACAGAGGAAAAACAGTGATGAAGGTTGGGAAAAACAGTTTCACAGTGCCTTTTAGCATGCCCCCCCCAACACGAACACTTAGGGATCATGCAAGGATGCTTGTACCTGTGTTGTTACTAGTTATTTTTTTCTCAGAATTTTGAGCCACAGTAGAAACTGAGACAAAATGCACCCTTGTAACATTTCTTACTCAATGATTCATTGAGTATCCATTCTACACCATGCACTTTCTATCTGCCAACTCATTTATTCTTACAATTCTTTTGTTTGTTTGTTTTTGTTTTTGTTTTTGCGGTACGCAGGCCTCTCACTGTTGTGGCCTCTCCCGTTGCGGAGCACAGGCTCCGGACGCACAGGCCCAGAGGCCATGGCTCACGGGCCCAGCCGCTCCGCGGCATGTGGGATCTTCCCGGACCGGGGCATGAACCCGCATCCCCTGCATCGGCAGGCAGACTCTCAACCACTGTGCCACCAGGGAAGCCCTCTTACAATTCTTTGACATAGGTATTAGGCTCAGAGAGGTTATTTGACTTATTTTAACTTAATTAAAACAGCCAACACAAAGAGGAGCTGAAATTCAACCTCCATTTTTCTTGCTCTTATGATAAACTACCTCTAAGCTACCCCCTTTCAATCTTAACACTTTATCATATTTGTTTATTTTTGGCACTTTTAATTTCCCTTTTAAATTCTGACATCAAGGATATAAATAAGAGGAATATATATATATATATATATATATATATATATATATATATATGCATACATATATGCCGTGTTTATATGCAATACATATCCAGTCTACTGATTATAACTGAAAGAACATGGAAACAATAACTCTGAAAATTAAGATTTTTTTTGATAGGGAAAATTATTTCTTCAAAAATAGTTACTATCCATGCACTATATCTTAAAATTTATTATTGAAAGAGAGACTTGTACAAGGGAAAACACTATTCTAAAAATAATAATTTGCTAATTAAAATAAAGGCAGTTATATCTGTGTACGAAAAACACAAAAAAATTGACCATGCAATTTCTAATATATTCAAACATTTACAAGACCGTTAAGGGGAAAAAAATACTAGTATTCTAGAATGATTTTTGACTTGCAAGGGAATGTTAGTCAGGGTTCAGTTACAGAGTAATTGGAAGGACTGAGGGAGCAGATTCTATACTGAGCTTCAGGGAACAGCTCTTAGATCACCATCAAGTGTTTACAGAACTGTAGCCTCTGCCATGGTCCGGACACAGAGGGGTATGTGAGGGGCCACCACAACTGCTGCTTCCAAGACAAGGCTACCACCCGTGTGCTCTGAGCCAGCCACGTGCTGGCCAGCGGACCCACACCTTGACACCCATGGATTTGGAGGATGGGCATTCAAACCTCTGCTGCGGCTGGTATCAAAACCCTCTACAAAGGCACTTGTCAGCAGAAAGAGCAAAAATGGCAGAAGTGTGGCTTCTGCTTCAGGACATTGGTATCTCCCTTTCATGTTTCACCACAGATCCTCTGCTTAGTGAAAGCGCCATCCTTTTTAGAAGTGAGCCATAAAGGAATCTGGCTTTAGCCTTTGGCTTCCATAGAATCATGTCGCAAGGAGTGGGTATGAAGGTGGGTAAAGCAATGTGCTGTATCTGCCATGGAGGGGAAGAAGGCAGTTCATGGAAACCACCAGGCCATAAAAATACAAATTGGTTTGAATATTGTTTTCACGTGGAAGAAGAAAGATAATTATTGCTGGATATTTTACAAGCAGGCACTGGCATTCTGATTGTGTGTTTTAAATGTACAATCTTTCTTCAGATGAAAATATTACTCCTATTTGGAAAAGTCTTGACATGATAAATAAGGAGCTATCCAATGAATTCAATTACAGCCGTTTTCACAAGGACCCTTGAATGGGTCATGCTACGATGCACTATTTTTTTCCATTTCAAACAAAGTAATTAATTGTATTCATTTGGGAATAGTTTTGTCTGGATGAAGAATATAATTTTATTCAGAAAGTTTATTTCCCTTTATTTAAATATGTGTTAGGCAATGAGATATCTCTTTTAATCTTTATAACAACTTTCAGGGATGGAAAGTAGGGGCCCTATTTTGTAGTAAGAAATTGAAGCTCAGGGGCTTCCCTGGTGGCACAGTGGTTGAGAGTCCGCCTGCTGATGCAGGGGACACGGGTTCGTGCCCCGGTCCGGGAGGATCCCACATGCTGCGGAGCGGCTGGGCCCGTGAGCCATGGCCGCTGGATCTGCGCGTCCGGAGCCCGTGTTCCGCAACGGGAGAGGTCACAAGAGTGAGAGGCCCACGTACAGCAAAAGAAAAAAAAAAAAAGAAAAAAAGAAATTGAAGCTCAGAAAGGTTAAGTGATCTGTCTAGAGTCATACCACCAGGAAAAAAAGTCCATGGTAGGGTGTGAACCTGGTTCTCTTGACTTCTCTTTAATATTAGGTGATTGCCACACACTTGGTGCTACCCTGTGTGTTTAATAACTGCTCACAGATTTTCTTTCCACCTGTGTTTTTTGCCAGGCTTCCACATAGACAGTTGCATGGCATCTGCATGGTATGACACCTTAGCTGGTCCTGCTAGCTACTGAGGAAGAAAGGCAGGGTTCTGCCATTCCATTAAGAAGACAGAGAGGGTGGCAGCACGGAAGGAGCTGAGACAAGGTCTCCCTAATTCTAGTGTAATCAGATAGAGAGCTGGGATCTAGGAAAACCAAAGCTACCTATACAAGAGTGGGAAGATGGGTGAGGGAGGAATGAGAGAAGGGAATAAAATTTCCATGGAGCTGCTCTAGCTGACATCAACAGAAATCCTGCCACGATGACTAAGCAAGGAGGAAATGAAATGGAGCAAGGAAG